>NC_051288.1:3656009-4856009 GCF_015220745.1 Sebastes umbrosus
CTTGGTATAAAATTGGTATCGAGAATCAGAGAATTTCACTGGTATTGGTATCGACTACTAAATTTCTGGTATCATGACATCCCTATTAAGGACTGAACATTTGAAACAGAAAGTCTGTGTGACAAACTGAACTGCAGACATTATGCAGTTGCATTATGGGAAGTGTAGGATCCAGGACTTTTTGGAGCTTAAACCATTCCTAGTTAGGATATCTTGACCTCTACTGCTTTAATTTTGATTATTATATTTGTAATCTGTCTGTCATGAGTCACCTAACCTTACAGAAGTACTATAGTAAATCACAGCAGTTCCCCTTTAAAGTGTTGGACTGTGTCGGTAAGCGAACTACTGTCTCTTGCATGAAAGTCAGTGCTCATCCGCCAACCTTTTACTTTATACCTTGCTAAAGAAAGGGCACACTGTTTTGGACATAAATCATGTGCTGCAGAATCATCCATCCAATTTGAAAGCAGTTCCAAGGGATACTGGGCTACAATGTGATACTCTATAGTAGTTCCAATACAGTATTGAACAGGAGTATTGAATAATAGATGCAGGCTGGAGGGAAGTTGAGTGTGTGACCACAAGGCACCTCAGCAGCATCAGTTGGGTAATGATGGTTAGGCAACACAGGATTATGCCACACACTGGAGGATGCACAGAAAGTTGTGGGAGTCCAAAGGGATGCAATTAAAAAGATCAATCAGTATGGAGAGTGGGATCATTAAACAGGAAACAAAAGCTACGGCCCATGTAGTTTGAGAGCGGTGGCACTGAAAAGTTTTAGGGGTGAGCAAACTGTTGTTGACACGCAGCGGTAGCATCGGCAAAAGTTCACCGTGAAGGACTGAGAAGTTGGGGCTAATTAAAAATAATGAGCCGCATGTGTTGCCTTTGTAATCATTAACAAACATCAGAGCCAAACACAATGCCATTTTAGTTCATTAAAGTTTCACTTCGTCATTTCTACCGCAACTATATAAATTGACTGATTTACAGTATGTTGTTTCTGAATGGGCTTATTTGAGCAATTGGATTTCCTCCTCCATCAGAAATAATGAATGAGCATGACAATTTGGATTATATGTTCTAATATACAACAAGATGTCGCAACTAACCCGTAGCCTTCATAGACAACTTTCAACAACAAAAAGTTATTTTTACAGAAAACAACAAACAACAAAATGCACACTACACTTGATGCCCCCGCTCACTGCTCAATAGGGGGTAAAAGGTGTTGCCCTTCTGGAAACATTTTAAACATTTTGGGCACCCTGGACTTCGAACCCCCAAAAGGCACAACTAGACCACACTGTCAACGATCATACCAAATTTGAAGTTCCTAAGTTAAATAGTTTTCGAGTTCTGCTCCGGAAACTAAAGTGTGACACGTGAACGGACAGAAGTATACCCCGATTAAGTTGTAGCTGGGGTATTATAAACTTTATAATCTTCTGGTTTGGGTGTGTTATTAAGATTTGGACATAGAATAAACTCCATAAGCTTTATGTACTGCAAAAAAAGATGTCTTAATCTCTCAGGAGGCCACCATGCCCCTGTTCAGAAAACTTCACATTCTTTCAGTATATGATATAAATATTCATCCGATATGTGTATTTATACGGGATGCACCAATCCCATACTGATATCAGGCCGATACTGACTCAAATAGCTGGATGAGGCATTGTGACAATGGGGTCGATCTATTCAATTCTATTCTATGTTTGCGTCTGATTACACGTGCGCATACTATGTCATGCTTCAGCAGCACGCTGGTAGACCGTACACCTGAGGGAGCTAACATCAAACATTTGCTACGCCAACTAGTTCTACGGCAACCTTATGTCTAAAATTAAAGTGGCAGTAGGCAGTATGTTTTTGCCATCATTGGGCAAAAATTTCATAATAACCTCTCAGCATATTGTAATTCAAGTGTTCTGAGAGATAACTAGAGTTCTGCACCTCCTCATGGCTCTGTTTTCAGGCTTTAGAGAATCTAGCCCTTGACGGGAGACTGAACAATCACAGGTCATTTTATGAGAAAGTTCCTATTGCCTGTGCTCCGGTCATGTGACCGGAACTTGGCGTTCCTTCAACAGATTTCTCAATGGCGGCCGAATATGAATTTAACACTTGTATTGGATCAGTACTCGGTATTGGCCGATACCCAAAGCCCAAGGGTCCCCATCGGTATTGTGACTGAAAAAGTCTGATGGGTGCATCCCCATTTATACATAAATACATGTTGTTGTCACTTACTCTTACTACATCATTTAGTAACTTCTTCAAATTGTATTCTCAAATTCATTCTCATAATACTAGACAGGTTGACCATCTTCATGTTTCTTTTCACAAAACTAAACATGTTTTACTTTCAGATATTACTTTGTATTTTGCTGAATAACATTTTGTAATTTTCTTGTCTTGTCTTCAGTTGAGTTGAGGCTCGTTGCATGAGCCTGTGGCTTATTGACTTCTCCTGTCACATTTGTTTCTATCAGCTGGTGTTATGCTGTTGAATATGTGTGTAAATAACTTTTTTTTAAAAAAGCATTTTCCTGAGCACTATGTATGCTCAGTTTAGGAATAGATTTGAACTTTCAATTGATAATTTACATATTTTAAATTACCTTCTAAGGTTACTTGAGTACTCAAACTAAACAGGTCTTAACGGATGAATCTTTGGTTTCTTCCAAGCTCTGTTTGCACAAGACTAGTATAATAAGCAGACCTTATAATTCATAATTACCCCTTAAAAAAAAAATATAAACAGGGTTTTATAATTTGCTGATATCACCAATGTTACAAATAGAATTAAAGAATTTCGTAGAGTAATTGGTCTCTTCCTAATTTAATGTATTCAAAACCTGTACTGCTGTCCGTACCACAATAGAATCAAGAGCTGTCCTCATTAAGGAAACTTCCTCAGACTGCACGGGTCAGCATGAAAACTCTCACAATAATATACACAGGAAACAAGACAGCAACAAAGTACAACAAAATATTACAGCAGCAGTAAACAGAACAGAAACCACTCATATTATGTGATTTCCCCGAGTATGCCCTCCCGCCTCTCAACATCTTTGACAAGATATTTGATGCCACAAATGCCCAAAAACTCTCTACAATCATTACAAATCACTGGATGGATGTTTTTTGCACTCAGCATTCTGTACGATGTCACCAAAAAGGCAGTCATCACAGTCAAAATAAATACTGATGCTGGCTATCATTAGTGTCTGCTGCTTTGGACAGAGTGGTTCACTGAAGGCATTACATAGTCTGTTAGTCTGTTAGTAAGCGAGGCTGCATTAACAATCAATAGACACAGGCAGGTCGGGGTATGGAGAATAATGGGTGTATCCACCCCGTGATTCGGATCCGCTCCAAAATAGAATGGGTTCTTCATCGGCCCGTGCTAAAATCTTCCACCGAGTTTCATGAAATTCGGGCAAGTAGTTTTTTCCATGATTATGCTGACAAACCAACAAATTTGTTCATTAATTTATAATTTATCCCACAAAAGTTTTGGATAAATTATAAATTTATGAACAAAAATAGCGCTTTTGATGTTCGATTTATGTTAAAAGTCACTTTGAATGATTAAAGCTGAAGTAGGCGAGATTGGAGCAAATTTGATTAAAAAAAGTTATTTTTATAAAACGGTTGCTATATCGTGACAGTAGTACATGAGACAGGTAACCTGAAAAAAATCATGTGCCTCTGTGTTCTCCGGTGTCCTCCGGTGCTCTTAACGGCATCTGCAAGATTTCACATACCGGAGGAAAACAAGCAGTAAGAGCTGATCTGAGGTCTGCTATCCAGCTGCCGTCTATGAGAGCCGGCTGTCAATCACTCAAGAACTCCGACCAAACAGTCAAACTAGGCAGCGCTGATCAAATATGAATCAATATTATGTTACGTTAATGCCTATTTCTCTCCTCATATGTTTTCAGAATCATCTTGTAGTGCACGGTTTAGCTGTAAAATGAGAAAGTTTGTGACACCGCCACCATTGTGAAATCTGTTGAAGGAACACCAAGTTCTGGTCACATGACCGGAGCACAGCCAATAGGAACGCTCTCTCAATGAAATGACCTGTGATTGGTCAAAGTCTCTCTAGATTTTTTAAAGCCTAAAAACAGAGCCATGACAAGGTGTAGATGTCTCGTTATCTCTCAGAACACTTGAATTACAATATGATGAAAGGTTATTATGGAATTTTTGCCCAATGATGCCAAAAATATACTGCCTACTGCCACTTTAACTAATGATAATTTAGAAAAACAGAGATTTTAAATTTAGGACAGTCCGCATTCATTTTGGGACGGCTTAGGCTATATTTTGGGACGGTTCCGGGAGGATGGTGAAAATAAAGTTAGTTTAGATCCCTGGTTAGCATTCATCATCATTCAGCAATTGCCACTTGTTGCCAACAGTTGCATAGACTCGCTTTGAGACAGCTAATGCTAATGCTAGCACTGCACAATCCACAGAATTACTGAAAAGTACAATACATGGACAAGGGTCTGGTTAATCTTATTGATATGAAGTACATTTACACTTCACACTAGCAGTAGGATATTTACCAGAATCTTATATTTTAGTTGCACTAGATAGTGGACACCAGACTGCTTTAAACATTAACAAACCAAAGAAAAGTAGATCATCTCTCGTTACAATTGACAAGATGAGGAAACTTTTTTTTTCAAAGTCGGATGAGTAAAGTACTGTGAATCTGGCAGCCTCACTCTCTGCCTCTGGGCACACGTGTATAAAGCAGACATGCTTTACTGTTGCACTTCAGACCCTGTCAGCCGATGAAGTGTATGAAATGTCTTGTTTATCGGAGGTCTTAAATAAAAATGACGTATTAACAGAAAGCAGACGGGCAGAGGAGAGAGAGAGCTCGGGCAGAAGGATGGAGACAAAGCAAAACATTAAATATGAATAATCTGACTAATTCAATCAATAACTCTTCCTCTCCGGCCCCTCGCTCTCTTCCTCTGCCTCCCCAGCTGGTGGGCTATAATTAAACAATACGGAGAGAGTGTTTCTCTGCCTTCAGCTAGAACACACACACACACCTTCATGGTGTCAGCATATAAACAAGCGGTGACGCCCTGAGGGATGGATTCAATTAGAGGAAAGATACACAAGGATATGCTCTGTCAAAGCTCACACAGCATAGACACAAACATGCAAACTCACACCACAATGCTTTCATCAGAGAGGCAACGATATCAAACTCATCAACACCTCAAAAAGTATCCTGCTCTCATGGGTTCTTTCCCTCTCTCTCACGCACACGAGCATGCACACTATTTAAAGTCCCTTTCTTCTCGTCTAATGAAGGGGAAACAATATGCAAGCCTCATGTCCTCCCCTGCATCACACTGCTGATTCACTCTGATTCTGTCCACTAATGATCTGACACCAGACAGCAGGACACAAACAACAAAGAAGAGAAACAGTGTGCCTATACTGTATATGTGTGTGTGTGGCTCTAGAGAAAGAAATAAAGTAACAGATTCAAAAGAGCAAAGTTTGGTGTTAAAAAGAAAAAGTTTCATCTCATCGAGTCCTCTCCAGCTCTTCTTTCTTTCATGAGTGGGGAATGAATCCTCAGCAGAGGGAGATGAGTTGCGCACACAGTCCGAGGGCGATCGATACAGACGAGCCTCTCCGAATAGATATTATTCATTGTGTTTACTATAACTCACACAGGACGTGGTTCTGCATCTCCACACATCCTCGGCTCTTCGTACGCTCTTTCTCTAAAATCGATATCTCTCACCACCGAGGGGCCGCCGCGCGTGGCGTGATGCTACAGCTACATCGAGAGCTGTTGTAGATACGTGACGTCAACACTGAACCTGCTGTTCATCATGTAAAAGTTTTTGTAGAAACCAACCTACACCTTGCACATTGGTGTATGCATCTGCAACTGCATTTTTAATATGAAATGTATGTCTCGAAAAAGATAAATCTTTCCTTATCAGATACTGTGGGTACGGAAACCATCAGTGAACACTACACTCCACCTCTCCACACTCCCAAATCTCATTAACACCAAAAACTAGGTGTTGCAGGTATATAATAAAGCATGGTTATGCAACAGCGCAGTATATATCACACCTTAAATGTATCCAGAAGCAAATGTTGGTGGATAGATTGAGAGATATGGAACAGTGTTTTGCCATGTTTTTTTCCCAGATTGAAAAGGTAACAGAGATTTTCAACATCCGTGAGTGAGAGAACTGCCAATCACCGACTGTACAGTAGAGGTATTCCACACTTCAACTCCTCAAGCTGAAATAAATAGACTGAATCAGTAGTTTTCCTCCCTGGAGCTCCACTCATTAGTGAGTCACTCAATGGACTGTAAGTGGCATGGCATCTCAGCCGTGACATACAGTACAGTGCGCAGAAATCCACTGATAGCGTCATTAAAAACTCAAGCTTGTCTGTTCATGCAATGCAGACACATTTGAAATTCTAGTGGAGATCACAAGGTTTCTAAGGATACCAAAAATGTCAGGATGAATTTTGGGGAAATGTGTAAAAAGTGAGAGTCCTGAGATTTGATGAAACTGGACAGCCGTAAAAACATGGTGTCTTGGGTTTGAATATTTCACTCAGTGCAAGCATCATACAGCTCTAAAACAGATGTGGAACAAGCAAGTACAGAAAACACATGATGCTTTCAGACGATATGGGATAAGATGATTTCAACTTAAATGCAAAAAAAGGTGGAAAAGTGGATGGGTTAAAGATTACTAAGGGTCTCTGAAAGCCACAGGAACGACCCCAATTCCATAACTTAATAGGGATGCACCGATACCGATACCAGTATCGCTCATGTACTCGTACTCGCAAAACGGCTCCGATACCACTTTACGGCAGCGTGACGTTAACCTCTTGTCACCATCTGTCAGGTCTTATCGCAAGCACTCATGCTCCACCTCCCTGACGATGCGGGCACCCGACCCCACAGGGCCGGCCCTCACTTTCATTGTGCTACGGGGTTTTGCTTGCACCCTCTGACTCGCGTGTGCGTTAGACTCCTCGGTCCGTTTTTCAAGACTGTTCGGGTGGGTTAACAACATCGCCGCAGACCCCTGGCCCCTTTTACGTGGGCCGAACCCCGCCCTGGCGGCACGACGCGGTTGGGGCGCACTAAGGACAGTCTGCCCCGGTCGACAGTTGCACCGGGAGCAGGGAGCCCCGTCCCCGTCAAATTTGCATTTTCATATTTTGTATGGGTGTTCTATGACCATATTTAAATGGAAATGCAAAAGATGTTTGACATTTAATTTTCTAAGTCATACCCAGCTGTACAGTGGACAATATTCAAATGTTATTTAAAATTGGAAATAAGATAAATAATAAATAAACAATTTAACATGATTTTTCATTCACGCAAGCAATATTTAAGTCAAAATGAAAATGCAATTTTCTAACAATTTGAGAATAAAAAGGAAAATTACACTTGACATTTCATTTTCAAAGACTTAACCTGATGTACAATGGACAATATTCAAATGTTCAATCAAATTTAAAAATGAAAATAATGCATCATGCTATTGTGGAATTACATTGTCAAGTTTACATTAGAATTTGAATAAAGTCACCTATGAGCTTCCATAGACCATGTTCCAGCAAACCTTTGAACTGAACGATGCTATTCCTAATTTCTACCTCTATTGCATGGCCCACATGTCCTGAGGAAGAGGTGCAATGCTTTGCCAGGCTAATTTATCATAAGGAAGACTTATTACTTTATTTAAATTTTTTTTTCATCATCGTCACTATCATAATTCTGGATTTCCTCCAAGCGTCTCCATGGTATATATCTTAACAATTGGTAGCTTCAATACCCAAAATACTACTCATCGGAATACAAAACCCTGTATGAGCCCAAGTTAAAACAGCATGAATATTGCTTACTTTGTACAGTATGTAACCGAGACTGCTTGATGCAACCTGGTGAAATTCTGGTTTCACAACTCCCCATTATGCTCATGAAAGGAATTCAGATCAAAGCACAGCGGATTCTTACAGAGGAGGATGTGCAATGGCACCTCTTCTTGATTAAAACCCACTCTGCCCTGAAGTTCAAACATGACAAAGACAGAGTCCCGCACTAGTGGACGCGGGATGTCTCTTGGCATGGGAAGCAGCTGGGACACTGAGCTGGAGGGTTGGGACAGGTGCGGTGATATTTAGCCGTACATCACAACGCGAGAGTGTGTCCCCCTCATTAAAAGCTGACGGTGAGACTTGCAGGAAAGGGCAAGCTGGACCGGAACAGCAGGAAGGACAGGACAGATGGAAGCAGAGACACATAAAGAAGGTGGGAATGAGAAGCAGGCAAGACATATGATAAATGTCGGGTTTTTGGTGCTTTGATAGAAGGTTCACAGGCAATGTGACGAGTGATAGAATGAGAAAGAGAGGAAGATGTAAAATGTCCACCATCTGCACATGTGAACTGGGCTCTTGTAGACTTCCGCCATATGTAGAGTGACAAGCTAACTGTCTTCATCTGCCCAGCCCCGTTTCTAACCGTGTAACCCATGGTGTTGAGTATTTTTCCCAAACAGTTCTATGTGAAACTTTCATGGGCAATTTTTGCAAAATATCGAGCCTCACTCTAAATATAAACTTGGTTTCTCACATCCAGATTGCTATGATCTGGGGGTAATCTCAATAAAGTTTGGAGAAGTTTAAAAAGTTTGGGAGTGGACCGGATATAACAAAAAGTCCGCCAAATCAAACGACACAACACATGGTCTGTAATTTCCCCCCCGAAACGACACAATAAAGCGTTGATGCTGCAATTGCTAGGGCAGGCACTTTCAAAAAATACTTGGAAGGTGATTGGATGAACCATCTGTCAATCAAACTTGTGCCACAGCCAGTTGGGAGAAGAGCGGAAACATCTTTTCCATAGAGAAAAGTATTCAGTGCCGTTCTTTGCTCTTCTTTCAATGAAGAAATACTCTCCAGTTCTGATAGAACTGATGCTATTGCTGCATCAACGCTAACCTCTACAGGAGCCGCCATTGTTGTTAAGAACGAATAGTCTCCTCTCCGTGTCGACGTGTCATACACACCTAAGCCACGGCCATAGCTACCAGTGGCTCCTCACAGGACGCTGATTGGTCCGTGGACACAAACGCATTACTTGAAGCCTGCCAAGATGGATTTTCGTACGATATGTGATCCTGCAATTCTCACGTGATCTTGTGATCCCAGCTGGCAAGGTAAGCAAGGACGAGGCAAGTATGGACGTTTGGATTCAGTCAGAAGTTAAAATGGCCGCTTTGACACTAAAATCATGTTCCCCTTTTTTCTATTTCTGCTTCTCTTCGGTGGCCTCGCTATTTTGCAAACCATTTTCTGTCTTTTACCCACTCATGACAACCGCCTCTCTTTTTCGTCTTTGTTTCCTCAGGAGTGCAATGCCTTCTCTTCAGAAGACAAACTTTACAAAGCCAAGAAAGCACAGCAACTATGTGTGAAGGTGTGCAAAACAGGAAGGAAGGTAGCTCAGGGTGAAAAGTGAGGTTTATCTCTCAAGTCGGAGACAGCTGCCGCTGCCTAACCTTTGCTGCTCTTCTCCCATCAATCCCTTCTTTCTCCAAACCCCTCAAAGCTTTTTTTTTCTTCTTTGGGATCACTTTCTTTTCCCTCTCCTTTCACTTTTCCGTCTGCACCGTCTACCCCAGCTATTTTCAGGGAGGGGATTGACAAAAATGAAACTTTTTTTCGGAGGAAGAATGCTGAACATGTCGGAATGAAATAAATAAAGAGAGAAAGGGGAAGGGTAGTCATGAAATATTGAGGGGGCGATTTCTGCAGCCCTTTTGTAACGCGCGATCCGTCACTGTCTTTGTGCTTAAAGGTGTGCATGTGTGCTCATGCATGAGTGTACAGTCACACGTCTATATTTATGTCCGTGTTTGTGAATCCCCCCCCATGAAGAAATGCCGCTTTATCACAAAAGAAGATTGCAGTTCTCTGTCTGTTCTGAGCAAGAGAACATTAAACTACTATTGATCAGTCTGCGTATCTCTCTCTTTTATATAATCTAAGCGGTGAATGCTTTCACTGCAGATACCAAAATCTGAGTCAAGCAGAGTTGGGAATGATACAGGGTTGTCACAAGAATCGGTACCAAGTCAATGACAACATTTTGAAAACGTGACGGTACTCGTTTTTCTGTAGCGTAGGCACCGTCCGGGCTCGACACTAAGGGCGTCCCGTGTTCCTGGGACGCAGTAAACTCACCATTGACGCGTCATGGGGACACACCCTATATTTTTCTCTGATAATACTACATTGCAAACAACAAATCTGTGTTGAAATCTGCAGGACGAGAGCTAGTTAGCGTTAGCAGGACTGTGGCAGATTACCGGCTGCTAACAGCCAACATTAAATAGCTCTCGTCCTGCCGATTTCAAGACGGGAGGTGCCATTTACATTATGATGAAAATGAGTATTGAGTGAAGGTAAATTTTAAACGTTATCACGATGTGTTCAAATGTTGAAAAATTACGTTTTTGGAGAGAAACTTGAATAAATCCAGTTGTTTGAAGAAGATGTTTTCACGACAATATAAAGTATCCTAACAAAAACCAGTATGCAAACGGTAATAAAGGAGTGATGTTGAATTACATGGGATTTTTTTTTTTTATTTAACTTTTGTTTTTACCTTGGTATGGAGTTGATATCGAGAATCATGAAATTTCACTGGTACTGGATTACTACTAAATTTCTGGTATCATGACATCCCTAGATATAAAAATAATATTGACCTTTCTGCAGACTGTATAGTTAGCATCTTCTCAGCCATCCACAGCTTCACATTCTGCAGCTTCACATTCTTCTATCTTAAGTTAAGTAACATTGCCTTTCTCCTCCTTTTTCAACATTCTGAGGACAGAGGTCACATTGCTTCAATAAAACTTTATTGGGATTGTCAGGGCTTCCATGTTTATGGTCAGTTAAATTGATCGGAGTTAACTGGACATATGGGACATACAAAATACATATAAATGTCTGCCCGGTTTAAGATGTTTTGCAGGGCCATAACAACATCATACTACTTCAATTTATGATTCTGGGCGAGGACAGTCAATATTACCACAAGAGGTTACTTGTCAGAAAACATAAACATGGGTCATTTTAAGCATTGCATAAACGGAAAATGCTGTTGGTGAAAACATTTGTAGTCTGGAGGTTTAAAAAGCATGCTTGCAACCTCAGTGATACCAGTTTGAATTCAGGAAATAGCTGCATTAAACTGAAGCTGCTGGGACAGTGCTTAGTTGTTTTTTTCCTTCAATGTTACTACAAGGAGTTTTTAACATGTAATGAAACTTTCTGGGATTATGAGCATGACGTGTCCCTTCACTGATTCGTCAAGTCCCCATCAACCTTTTCGGAAGAAAACAAACGACATCAGCCTCGACCACCAGTGGATCAAATTCAACATGTATAACGAGTTACAAGCATTGCTGACCTTTTTACGACCTTGTCTGCGCTAGCAGCTGTTGCGCAGTTAAATTCTGTATTTTATAATGCTACTTCTGCCTACATGAGCAGGAGGAAAGCTATTACTCTTGCATCCATTTGCCGTGTCCAGCAATGCTTCCTGTTTACACCGGCACGCGCATGCCCAGTGTACGTGAACGGTCATGTGATATGCGTTTTCAGGTGTGGTAGTTTGGACGGGGATTATTTCTGAAATGACCCTGAAACGCTCTGCTTGACGGAGATTGTTTAAATTTTAAAAACGCCGTTTTAAAAACAAAAACATATTAGCATGGATGTCGCCTAATGCACAAGTTAGCCAGATCAAGCTCTTTATGAGATGAGGCGATGATGTTTTTGGAGAACACTACAGCTTTTGTCCACAGGGGGCGCAAAAATCAACACAAAATGAAAGTTCTTCTTAGCTGCTTTAATAAGTGTATTTTAAAAGATATCTAGTTTTGGTTAAACCATTTTTACTCCGTCTATAAACTCTTGCAATGTTTCCATAATCTAGAGAGGTAAAAGGAAAGATGCACAAAAACCCCAAAAGACCTGACAAATGCTGGAGATAGAGCTGTCAATAAGTGGCAGCGGGTTTAATCAAAACTTACTTAGATTGAGTATTAAGCGTGTAAATAAACTGCCTCAGCGATATTACTAAGAGGCGCAGCTCTTAGCAAAAGACCAGCGTGTTACAGCGATGCTCCTCGACTCTGCGGCGTGGAAAATCCAGCATATCCAGCGGTATAACACTGCATGTCCCAACTGCTCGCTGACACGGCTTATCAGTAGCCTGAGTCAGGAGCCGGGGAGTTAGGGAGGTTGAGGGAAACAGCGGCGTATTGTTACCGCCGGCTATATCAGTGCCTACCATATGAGAGGCGGGTTGGATGGGAGACACAGAGGAAGGGACGGAGGGGGGGGTTTGTGGTGCATAAGACGGAAAAATAGGAATATATGTGAGGGACAAATAATGTGTGAGAAAACGAGAGGTGACACAAAGGAGCGACAGGCAAAATGTGGAAAAAGTGAAAGACGCACCACACATCCATATCAGTTTAATGTCCTTACAAGGCATTTCACTGCACTATCACGTGTGTGTTGTTTTGTCGTGGAGGTTAGATAACTGGCCAAACATTTTCCTGCGGGGGAGCATCGATGACAGCAAACACCATTAAACTTTTACCGGCATACATTATTGATAAATTGCAGCAAGATGCCGTCCGTTTCCATAGGCAGCAACTTTTGTTGCACGCTCCCTGCTCATGAATATGGACACATGCAGTACACAAACTATTATACTGGCACAATGGGGACACTTAGGAGGAACTATATGACGAAGAGATCAATTTTTATGTGAGAGTGTTTGGAAAAAGCAAAAGGGCTGACTTCACAATCTGGTTGCCTCGTCAATATTCTGAACAAAACCGGTTTATCTTCCTGAGATGTCCTCTTGTGGATGCATCATTTCAGCTCGTGAACTGCTGCCTCGTGCTTTTACAAGTTTTACATATGAAATGTATGCGCCAAAAGTGTGTTGTGTGTGGGGTGGGGGGGGGGGGGGGGGGGGGTTCCTAATGGGCTCAGTGCACAAACAGATTCTCCACATACACACCGTCTCTTCCCATCAGCCAGGAAACACCCCTGTATCTTGCCACTGCGGGACTGCGAGTTGCTAAGCAACGCAGGCCTTTCGTTGGGGAAGTGTTGTGAAAGTCACATCTCGGTTGCCGTGGTGTCTGTAGCCGAGGTTGATGGGGCAGAGCTGTCGCAGCTATACGGAGCAGAAACTTTGCGTTTGATGTGACATTTTCTTCGCCGACGTCGTCGTCGAGCACAGAAACCACCCAGAACGCGAAGACTTCTCATTTCCTGTCCTCAACCATCTGCGGAGACTGAAGCTTCGTCATCCCAGCTTACTTACAGATGATCCCCCTCACCTATCCATGTTTCAAACAGACAGGTCTCAGGTCACTAAAAGCATAGAATGACCAAAGAGTTGATCTAATACCTGTAAAAGACTCTACCCACACTCGACTCTCTACTATCCTGTTAAATGGCAGCAGGCCAGCAGCCAAGTGTGAGAAGAGAGAAAGAAGGGAGTGGGAGAGAGATTTCACACTTTTGTAGGAGCTGGCACGGTGACGTAATATTAGGAAATATCACTTTCTCCACTACAGCCAGCAGGAGGGTAGAAGGGAGAGACTATAGTACAGGATATCACATACCGTACACGTACAGTGGCTCCTGCTGCCATTTAGAGCTTCAAATATGCTAATTTCTGCAGTATAGTTTTATGATGTACATTATTTGCACAGTAAATGGGTTCTTTGCACTGATGTAAGACTGTCAAATCGGCAGCTTTGTAAAGGCAAAGTAACCTCTTGCGTGCCACTTGTGTCATCGTGTTGAAATCGTTATGAGCCAGTGTAATGGCCGTCCTCAGTGGCGATTACACTACTTTGCTGTTCACGCTCAGAAGCAGATGAAGAGGGGTTATGCTACTGTGTTCACTTGGTGAAAGCCAAGTAGTTAAGTTACCAACGTCTTAGAAATATCAACGTCTATTAGAAGAGAAAACACACATAGAGACACATAGGAAGACATTCACCAGATAGGAAATTGATATTGGACAATACTGCAAAACCCTAAATTAGAATCAATGATAATTTAGTAGCACCACACTAATATATAAAGGGAGCACTGCTTCCTGCACTGAGAGTGAGCCTTGGTTTTTGGACTTAAACTTTGCGCTACAGAATCATCTAATATTTCAAGGGATACTGTGCCAACCCAACAGGGCTTGACATTAAGCTTTTACAGCCAGTTTTTTTCAAGTTTGGCTATCGGGCAAGTAAAACATCTCATCTACTTGCCCGATAGCCGGACTTACTTGTCCGAAATGGGAAATGTAGGCCAATTAAAATAAATAAAATGAACAGGGATTTAAGCAATTATTATAATTTATTAACGTACAAAATTTACAATTAATATGCTATCCTCAAAGCCACAAGGACTCCATTGAAAGAAAATATAATTTCACCCTGCTGATCATTGTAAAAAAGCACTTCATTCAAATGGAGATGAATTAGTCGACCAAGTTAAGCTGGTTTAAAAAAATGTGCAAATGACGAGAGGCGAAAATTGGCTTTCCTTTCTGTCAAAACCCACTATCAGTGGAAGAAGTGACGCAAACTGTGGCCTTAGGTGTCAAATCCACAGTCTTTGTAAACAGAAACCTTCCTTTGTGAGACTTTTTGAGTTGTTGTAACGCCACACAACTTTGTCCACTGCAACTGAAAGAGGACAGTCGTGTGTAGGACTACAAGACGTCCAATAGAATAGAAGAACAACCATTGTTTTGCTGGTGAGGATTGTCAGACAGCAATATGGAAACACACACTAAAAATTACAAGGAAATATAGGCACATATAGCCAATCACAAACACACACACATACACACACACACACACACACAGACACGCAGAAACACCTGCGGCCAGGAAGTGCTCTCAAGACTCTGAATTAACAGATGTGTGTCCGTCAGACAGGACACAGCACCACATCTGTCAGTCTAATTGACAGAGATGTACTGGCCAATGTGTCTGTGTGTGTGTGCAGGTGTTGGGTTACACAGTATGTGTGAGTGAGAGCTTTAACAGCCCAGGGGGAACAGAAAGCATATATATTAGATGTGTGAAGAGAGGATGATCTCCTGCAGAAATCACTCCAAGTTTCTTTTGAGCGCACACACTTGTGTCTCATATCTCATGTCCAGTTCTTGGCGAGCAGGAATACACAAGGACGGGGGGAGAAATGGAGGACTGAGCAAAAAAAAAAGCTGTTCAAAGAAAGCAAAGATTGAGAGGTGAGAGAAGAGCAAATTAAACAGCGAGGGAGAGACGGAGAGATGAGGAATGAATTATTGATCTGAAGGCCGTCTGAGGCTTTTTTTACCAAACTTTTTTGTTGGTTGACATTTGCACATTCCAAGAAATTCTCAAAACCCAACTGGTATGTCAGAAAGTGTGTGATAGACGGGAGAGAGAGAGAGAGAATGCAAGGGCAGAGGTCAAGCAGTGTTTCAATTCCCTGTAGCTTCTCATTAATTAAGCATCGACTGAATCGCTCTCTCGCTCCCTCCGTCGCTTTCAGTCTATCTCTCTCGCCCAGTCTCCAGTCAGTGCCACCGCTGCCATTTCATTCATAAGCGAAGCTATTTAGAGACCTCCTTCCATTCACTGGAATTAGCATTGAATGCACATCCACAAAACGTGCGCACACACAAAAACACACACATATACGAGTGCCTGAGGAAATCCGCTTAAATGCCACGGCAGACAAATAAAGCCCTTCGTTCTTTAGGGAGAAGAAAGGAGGAAAAACACACCTCCTGCTGCATTGACATGTTAGCTAGAGGTCAAACACAATGAGAGAATGAAGGAAAGCTTAGGGAGAAAAAAGCTAAAGTGGAAGTGAAAAGAATACCCCGACTGAAAAATATGCAAATGGAGGGAAGTCACGATATGAGAAAAATGCGGTGCCGCGCCAGAATCAGCATGATTAACATGAGGTCAGCTTTATCAATGCTGCTAATCTGGCCCCGGAACAGAGCGCAGGCTAATGTTAGGGTAGTCAACGGAGGCACGCTACTGTAGTCTGCACGCACACACAGACACAACACATGAAAGCTCTCATACACACAGGATATTCATGTGTTGCACGCAGTTCAGATAATCGGAAAAGCTAATTAGCAATCAGCGCTAACAACGGGTCTGACCTTGTGCAATGACGACATGTACGCTACACAGGAAGCTTCTGAAAGATTATCTGGACCCTCAAGTGTTGGAAAGGGCTAAAATAAAATTATTTGAATAAAAAGCAAATCTAATACTGTTAGTTAAAGGATCAGTTCGCTTTATTCTTAAAACTTGGGTGTGATTTTCAAACTTTTGTCCATCATTGCTAACTGAGCATGGAAGTTAATTTTTGACTACAGGAACTTTCCCCAGAACTAGGAACCTTTTGAAGAACTCGATCGCAGGGACCAGGGTCTAGATTAAGTTCCGGGGACATTTTACCACCAAAAAAGGCCCTGGTTGGGGCCTTTTTGGGACTTTCTGAATGTACAGAGAACTTTCCCCAGGGACTAGGAACCTTTTGAGGAACTCTTTGCGTTTCGACCGCAGGGACCAGAGTCTAGATTAAGTTCCGTGGACATTTTACCCCCAAATAGGCCCTGATTGGGGGTAGTACTTTCTGAAAGTACAGGAGCTTTCTCCAGGGACGAGGAACTTTTTTGGAACTCATTGCGTTTTGACCACAGGGACTAGGATGTAGATTAAGTTCCAGGGGCATTTTAACGCCAAAAAGGCCATGGTCGGGGGTAGCTTCTTCTGATAGTAAAGGACTTTTCGGGGTGGGGTTTGTAAGGATGACCGTCGTTGATTAGTTAAAAACACACATCTCCGCTGCTTCAACTCGTGTACCACTTCATTCATAAACAAGGAAGTACTTCGATTTAGGACCATTTTAAGACGAGGGGAGAGCATTTCCCTTTGATAACATTATTGCGGGAAATTTGATTTTATTTAGCCCTTGTCCAATGCTTTTTCATACGTCAGCGGACTAATTTGCCTAATCTTCGCAGGTCTTTAGACCGCGGTGGAAATGCAGACAACAGTGGGCTGAAGGAACCTTTTAGTTCCTTGAAAAGTAGTCCAAGGGACTAAAATTACCAGAAAAGTCTTGGTGTAAAAAAATGGCTTATGTGTAAAAAAAAAAAAAAAAAGGATCTCAAATCAACTCAAAGGTCCACTTACTATCTTTCCAAAGCTTTCAACCACATCTTAAGGTCTTCTTCAGCAAATGGTGCTGGCGCTGGTGTCATGAGCCTCGAAACGACACCTGAGCAAGCCCAGTTCCTTGAAGAAGACCATGTATTGCAGTTAAAAGCTACTGAAAAGGCTAGTAAGTGAGTGTGTAATTGTTCAAATATGAACTGTTTTGTACAGCTGTAGACCAGTCTTTTAGATGTCATGATGCATCAGATTATACTCAACTCGTACACTACTTTGCCACGTAGCTCTCACGTATTAAACTTGACTCTAATCCTAAAGTACAGAAACAGAGTGCGCTGTAGCTCTAATCTTTCTTTCTGTGGCTTTTTTCTCTTCTGAACATTTTTAAAAGACCACAGAACAGCCTGTTCTTCTTCTTGTCCTGTTCTGAACAAGGAAGAAATAAAAGTGCATTTGATTGTTCAGTCCTAAATCCCTAACAGTTTTTTTCTGCCTATGCTGGCAGTGATGAGATTGGCTGGTGTAGTATGAGGAGACATCTCTCAGACTGTAGACGCCGGGGAGATAGCGGAGAGGATTGTTTTGATTTTTTTTTATTACTGGTACTAAAGTATATTTGTAATGTTGAGAGGGATATTAATTTAGTTCTGGGGTTGTAGGCACATTACCACAGCATGCACACAAACATTCACACATAGATACGTGTCTGTGTGTGTGAGTGTATCTGTGATTACTTCGTCATCTGCCTCAGAAGCAAGTTTAATGTCTCTCTGGATGAAAAGCATTTTAGCAGAGGTGTGTGTGTGTATTCACCCAGCAGAGCAGTTGCATTTAAGTTTCAATGGGATTCTACAAATCTATGGCGAGTACTAACACAGCTCCATGTGGACTAAGGCTCATCTCAATCAAATAACTTTGGAACCATTTCCATACCCAAGATTCAAGGTTGTGCGTAGGTTGGAGTTGTTTCAATACTGATATCAGTATCGGAAAATAAGTACCACAATTTATTTACCCGGGAAAAAATCAACTTGTTTAAGCAAATATCAATTCTTCTTCACCCGCTCCAAACAGAAGTCTTCACTGTGCTGTCGAGCTGGTATCGGATCGGTATCAGAACCGGTATCGGGAAGGAAAATATGGTATCGGCGCATCTCTAGTATAGGGTATGGTTTTCCTTTTGGTACATAAATGTGAGTGAGGAGATTCATTCAGACAATGACCGTACAGTAAATGAAGGACCCTGCAGGGGTCCTTGAGGGAGTATCAGGGGGTCCCCAGCAAAAAGGGGAATCATTTATTTTCACTATAATTCCAACCATAAGTAAAACTATTTTGGTCACAGGTTTCATACACTTTGTTTAACAACACATCTAAAAGCAAAAATCGTATCAGATGGGGGACGCTGGGACAAAATCAAATGTGGCTAATTTGTGTCAGTTTAGGGGTCCTTGACAAAAAAGGTTTGGGGATCACTGCCTTTAGGCATGTTGAGATCTTTTAATGGTTATTCACTCAAACGCTCAGCACTAATGTGCTCGTCTAATGACGATTTCCACCCTAAAGTGATGAGGAAGTGACAACTTCACTTTACTGTTGGTCTAATGTTCCATCTACAATGATACATATCTTAATATAATAAAAAAAAAACTGTGCTTTAAGGAGGAATGACTACTACTGATCATCTTCTCGATTGATCGAATGTCAGAAAAATGTCCAAAAAGCCCAAAGTCTAAAAACCCAAATATATTCAATTTAACGTCATATTGTCACATGTCTAAATGTATGATGGCAATATATAACAGTAGGCCTGCATAAGGATTTCTGTGTTACTCTCTAAATTAAATTCAGTTCAATTCATGGCATCTTACATCTACAATATCAATCCATATTATTCCTGAATTGCCAAGGCATTACAAGATGCAACACATATAAGTGAGACATACTGCATCTCAACTTAAAGATATTAGTGCCAACATTTGTTGTGTTAACCACAAAATTTCTATAGATAAAGCGATAATATCGCAATAGTGAATTCTTTTGACCACGATCCAACAATCTTCTCCCATAATGTGATAAACTGTATGTACCCATAATGTGAGTACTATAAATAAATACACACACACACACACACACACACACACACACACACACTCTTATCTCTCAGTCTAATAGTTTATAATAGGCGGGGCAGTGATGGTGGTGTAATGTCTGGTGTGTTCTGAATTTCGTCTGGTTCCCACTGGACTCAAAGTATCCCTCAATCTCTGCTTGGCTGCCGCTTTGTGGCCACAACTTTATGCATATAGATAAACATACAGTCATTACAATATAGACCTGGGGAACCTTAGGCCCAGAACAGCAGTCTTCTCTGAGCAGAACTCTGCTCTGTCTCCCTCCCTCGACTCCACTTTCTCTCCTCTCCTCTGGACTCACCTCCCAGCCGAGCCAATCCTCTGGCGCTGAGCGGCCCATTATACAAAGCAAATAAGCCATGGCTATAGGCCCCAATGGCTTCTCAGAAAGGGAAAGCGAGGTAAGCAGAGAGTGTGTGTGTGAGGGGAGAGAAAGAGTCCATAAACCCCAGTGACTCTAAAAGCTTTGCCAATCTCTAAGAATGCCTTGTGGATATTAAGTGTTGGATGACTCCAAACTTTCTCTGTAGCTTTATAGAAATCCCAGGTCTGTGTTGTTTGGCTCCCTCCGACATCAGAAACAGAAAGAAAGAAAAGAGAGGGAGGAAGAGAGGGAGACTCTAAGAAGAAGGACTTGCAACAACAGCAAATTTAAATCTTCAAACATAAGCTCCTTTTTGACAGTCTTCGCCCGGCGGTGATGTCTTTGTCACAAAGTTCAAGCGTGCGGCGAAAACCCAAACAAGAGCAAACAGTTATTGAACAGCCAACCCCAAGTAACCTCTCCCAGACCTACGCGCCGATACAACCTCCCAACCGCAACCTCCACAGTCCAGAACATGTGGAGTCTGCCGGAGCATTCCTCCACCTAAAAGCACACCACACTGTGAGCGCCATAAATTGTTGCTGGTATTAATGCGTAACCAAGCCCCAAACCTTCTCTCGCTCTCTCACACACACACACACCCTCAGGCAACACATCTAAGGTCACACACACACACACAGTGAAAGGCGGTATAAAAATCTGAACAAATACGTGGCATGCAAACAGTGTCCATTTCTCCATGACAACAAAGAAAATGTTTACACTCCCCTAGAAGACAGCTCCTTCTCACTGGCCGGGATCCGGTTTCTATGGCGATGAGGTCGGCATTTCTGTGTTTGGGCATCGTGAGCTGTGAGCGTGTTGATGTTATGTACAGTACAGGAATGCGTACACATATGGCTGTGATTACACAAACACACACACATGCAGAGATGCAGCAGGAATATCATGTGTCTCGAAATTGGGAAGTTTGACCAATGGTTGGTCTTTAAAGCAGCGGCAAGCGCTCCAATTGACTGCTTTCATTCTCGATTTAACTCATCAGAAAGCCTTTTTTCCGAGACTGTGATGGTATTTAATAATAAATAAGTCATGCCTAGATTGGTTGTATGCTCATCATGGGTTGTATGCGCTTTTAAGACAAATCTTAAAATGCATCAACTTGCATGAGAAAATCCGCAAAGGGCTGGAAATAATGTAGGAATTGTCATATTTTCTCTGCCAACTGAGCGACGAAAAAAATCAAACACACACCCAATCACATACATAGGCTACCCGCACACATCTAATATGTGTGCAGCCCTCGCAGAGTAGTGCAGCGGGAAGTAGCCGCCGGCGAGCCCCTGTAATGAGGGAACGCCAGTGAGCGCCAGGGGAAAAAAGAGGCGGATGGAAATAAAGATGGATGGAGAGTGCTGGGGAAAGAATCGGCGATGGAGGAAAATCCAAACAATAGGAAACAAACAAGAAGGGGAGCCTCAAAACACAACAGCTCTGTTGAGAGATGAAGCGGTGTGGAAAGAAAAAGAAGGGGGGTTAGAAGAGAGGAAGTAAATTTGGACCAGAATGAGTTTTTAATGCAGTTAGTGAAATCAATATTTGTGCAACGAAACTGCCGACATGATATTTTGTTGTCATATTGAATGTTTTTAACGCACTGTTTTCACGCCTGAATCTAACTCAAAATGTTCCAGCATTGAAGAGCTTGAATACACCAATAAGGAAGACCTGTTTCCTGCTTTCGACTACATTACCACCCAATGACAACATAACGTAATCTGAAGGCCACCATAGTTCTCGGAAAGGGAAAAGTGAGCGGGGGGGGACGTGGGGTATTCAGTTGATTACTATCTGCTACCTCACCACTAAATGCCACTAAATCGTACACAATGCTCCTTTAAGTCTTTACAAATTAGCTTTTACTAGTGCAGTGCCCTTTCGGAGCGCAGAACTGCATTCAGTGAACCAGTGGCCTGTAAAGCCTGGTTTACGGTCGCTGTAGTGAAGCCGGCGCGAGGTGCGCATGCTAGAAAATGACTTCTTTGCAGCTTTCGCATGGTGCGAGGCTCCCCAAGTTGTCGCGGTGCTTTGTTGTGCACCTCTGAAGTTTTGTAACAATGCGCCCACTGCACATGCTGCGCCTTTCATTTCAACACGGACGCCTTCGAGGAAAGACTGGCCAAGCTGGTTTGCCTGTACAAACATCTCTACAACTGTTCATTGATAGACAACAGGGACAGATCAGGGTCAAATGTCACTAAATACTTGGAAAGAAATAGGCAACACACTGGTGGAAAGAAGAGGCTTTTTTCTGCAGGCTGTGGAAGAATATGAGATTGTTTTGTAAAAGCTAAAAAAAAAAAGGTCACATGGAAAGAGTAGCGACCCGAGGAGAAGCACCGAGAAACAGAAAATAATTTTTACTTGGAGGTAAGCGACAGTAATAATTACAGGAAACAAATGCAATGTTTGGTGTTTACTACTGTTGTCAGGCAGCCTACCTTCCTTTCCGGTAACACTTGTTGACTTCTTGTTTATCTACAGAATACTTTGTTTGTACGCTCCCCTGGTGTTTTTGGAGGAAACTGCAATGCATAAACGCCTCTGTGCATGCTCGTAGAGTGCACAACATCTACGAAGGCCTGCGCCACAGTGTCTCGCGCGAGTATAAACAAAACGTAACAGTCCGCTGCAGTCTGTTGAGCCCTGAAGCCCCGCACCGCTGCTGCACAGAGCGCTTCTCGCTTTGTTTTTTCAAAGTTTATCATTATTGAACCTGTCCAAATTGCACCAAATTTGTCACAACACTGCCTTGAGTTTCTAGCAATACACCCGCCAAGTGTGAAGGATATCAGATTAACGGTTCTTGAGATATACAAAGGACACACCCACACATACCCACAGATGGACAGAGACTCCCTGCTTCATAGTTAGATATTGGACTACCATGAAACCACTGGCTGCCTGGATGGAAGATAAAATGCACACTAAGAGTTTGCTTTGGTTGGCGTGGGGTGTCTTTAAGATGCTGAAACGTTAGACTTTTTTTGAGACATTATAGCCTGTTTGAGCAGAAGTTTTTTTACAACAGATAAAGTTTTGCAGAGTTCGTATGAACTCTGTATAATAAAACAACAATATATTGGGTAAAAACATGGAAGCTAGACCTGAAAGAGGAATAAAGGAGCCAAGGGAGGAGAGGAGGAGGAAAAGGGCAGCAGACAGAGTAGGTGAGTGAGGCTCATCAGTAAACAGGGGAGCTGGGGAATAAAAGGTAGAGGAGGCACGAGGAGCAGTCGGCTCTCTGGGGGCAGTGTGAAGTGGGCCCGCGCCTTCCCAGGTGCACACGGCACAAACAATGTGCCTTTCACACAGAAACAAAGAGACCAGCGAGGGGGGGGAGCGAGACAGAGAGTCACATCTACGGCACAATTAGAGCACAACCGATCTGCCCAACACCAGGGAGCCAATATTCCCTGTTTTCCACAACAACTTCTGCACAAACACAATGGAGGCACATTGAGTCCAATCATATGATTTGTTATCTATCCACTAAGTTCATTCAGTCAGTGCAGGAGAACAACTAAACATTCTTCACTTGGTGTAATGAGTCTTCAGGATGCTTGCAGGGAGACAAACACGGTTCCCTCTAGTGGCTTTTTACCGCCTGGTATTCTCCAGATGTGATTTAGCCGAGTTTCAATTAAAACATGTGCTCAAACAGGGAGATTCGAGCCAAAACAAGCACATCATCACCCCGAATGACACTTGCATCTTTTGTTTCAGATGTTTCCCATCACATCTATGATTGCTATCTATTGTCCACAAGGGCTGTTATTATCCAAACTGTCCACCACCTGCTCGATTTGCATTGGTTTTGATCTCGGTTTGATCCGTCTCGGCAGTGTTTATGTGAGAGCCGGAGACATGTGGCATTGACATCTGTTAATGTGGCCGACAATAGCTCTGACCAGCACCTTAGCTGGGTTGGGTGGTGTATAACACCTGGAGTTTATGCTTTTTTCTCTCACTCTCTCTCTCCCCCTCTCTCTCTCTCTCTTGATGCATTTAATTTTCATGTCAATTGCAAAGAGAATCTATGATTTCATGACAGGTGTGTAAGCTGATGGTAAGAGACCAGGATTGATTCTAACCAGCCTTGAGACCACAAAACTGTCTAGGTTTGTGTGAAACATCATTAGCAATGCTGCCAACAGCCGTGGAGCTAACATGGATGTCATGATGCACACTGAAGATACATTTGTTAGTAGATGAGAAAGCCTAATAACAGAGTGAAAGAGCCAGCTGGGGAATGCTAATTAGCCACATAGGCTAACAATCAGATCTAATGGGTGTTGAGTAAATACCAGCGGTTGGCTAATAGCCATTAAAGGGGACATATCATGCTAATTATCAGGTTCATACTTATTTACTTACTACTGTTTATATGCTTTAATGTTCAAAAAACATTATTTTTCTCATACTGTCTGTCTGAATATACCTGTATTCATCCTCCATTGTATCGCCCGTGTCTTTAAGACCCCCTCCAAAAAAAAGCCCAGTCTGCTCTGATTGGTCCGCGAGAAAAATATGGTGCACCTTTGCAAAGGTAGTTCTCAAACTGTGGGCGGTATATTCTAATGAGCCTGCATGTGACATAGGAAGGAAAGCCAAATCTAAATGGCTTGTTGAATCATGTTTTTCTGATCTAGACAGCCCACCAAAAACTCACTGGGTTGTCTTATTTCACCGTTTATGGGTTGGTAGGCACTCCAGATACCCGAATGTATGTGCACAAGCACTGAAAAGGTGAGTTTTTCATGATATGTCCCCTTTAGGGATGTTACAAGAACCGATACTTCGGTACCAAGTCAATGCCAAAATTAAAAAAATGTGATGGTACTTGTTTTTCTACAGTGCTGCAGTTAGGGGTCAAGACTGACGGTGACCTGTCATCTAAAGGACGATAGAAAATGTCTTTAGGACGCTTTAAACTCACTATCTATCTCACTATTTTTACCCTGATAATGCTACATTGCAAAAAACAAATCTGTGTTGAAATCGTCAGGACGAGAGCTAGTCAACGTTAGCTGTTGGCTCGGTGCAGGACTGTGCTGCTTACCGGCAGCTAACAGCTAACGTTAACTAGCTCTCGACGTGCCGATTTCAACACAGGTGGTGCCTTTTTGATATACATTATGGTGCGTTCAGGCTCTATTCAGTAAAATTGAGTATTGGGCAAAGGTAAGTTTTAACGTTATGTGTAATTGTCAAATGTAATCTTGTAAAATGTAGTTTTTAGTGACAAACTTGAATAAATCCAGTTGTTTGAAGGAGATGTTTTCACAGTAACTTTAATTTCCTAACAAAAACAAGTATGCAAAAGGTAATAAAGGAGTGGATGTTGAAGTACATGGGATTCATGGTTTTACTTTTGTTTTTTACCGTGGTATCGAATTGGTATCGAGAATCATGAAGGTTCACTGGTACTGATATCGACTACTAAATTTCTGGTATCATGACATCCTTAGCCCCCTGTAATGCCCTACAAGAAAGCCAGGTGACTGTGGCATCAAGAAATTATATGTGTTGTGTGTTGATGTGGTTTGTTCCTCATGTGGACCAAACACCCTCTCAAGCATGATCAGAGGATATATTGTGAGGCCATCAATGTTCTCTTGGCAAGAAAGCTTATTTTCAATAATGTCAAACTATTCCTTTCATAGTAAATTAACACATTTGACATTGCATTCATTAATAAACCCTGCAGGCACTACCTTTTTTATTTTGCTTGATTTAACACACTTTGTGTAACTGCTGCGTGTAGCTAAATGAAAGTGAGTGAAATGAGCGCTGACTACATGGTTCAACTAACAAACATTGCCTAGCCAACTAAATGTAGCGGAAGAGAAAAATCACATGAATTTTCTCAAGGGAAAAGGTGATTTTCTTTGAGTGCAGTGAGATCATTTTGTGGTCTAATTATGCAGTGAGTGTGGTTTTATAAAAACAAACAATCAATGCACAGAATTTGCAATTAACGAAGGTGACTGCAAAGAAAGACAAGACACTCTTTCTTCACTATACTCCCCGTAATCCCCAACTTGCCTTACCATGTCCACAATGGTTTTGCTCTACAATCATTTTCTAAACTCCTTATTGGTTATTGTACATCCCCCTTGTAATACTACAGGTGCCTGGTGCAGATTACCCCTCCTCTACTCATGGGCATCCAAATACTTTTAGCTTGTGCAGCAACAAACACTGACCTGTGACTGGGAAGCAGGGCTGGTATTTAGAGGGATATTATTTACAGAATGATTTTGACCAGACATTTAAACATCCGGTGGATTCTGTTAGCAAACAGCTCTTATGAAAACAGTCCAGTTGAAATCAGGACATGTGAAAAGCCCAACTGGGCCACGCGCTAATCTCCTGCTGTCGAAGCACAGCAGCATGACAACATGAAAACATCCAATTTCTTTGTTTATCCGAGCGATTGTCTTTTGAATCGCAGCTTTTTAAAAAGCAAGGGCTGTTCAAGTGACTCACACGGCTCTTAATTGGAGTGCCGGCAGCAGCTAGGCTAACCCCGTTAAGTTGTTTCAGATTAGCATCAGTGAAATGGCTTGATTGCAGCTAATTCACTGCGGATCACGCGGCGCAAGACACTAATGGAGCTCCTAATGAGTGATCCATCCGCAAATGAGAGCTGAAGGCCATTTTGTAAACTTTTAAAGGGCTGTTGGCTTTGAGGGATAAAGGAAGGAGGCGAGAGGACGGGGTTTGACTGAGTGGTGGGATGTTAATCCACTGAGGATCAATTTTACGAATCATTTAAAGGTCAATGCTGGTGTTAACTAAAGCTTTGGGCCTCTGTGACTTATCATTTTTTACCATTTCTGCCTCATTACAGTTTATTTTTGTAAGGAAAAAACACATTTTGGTCCCAGTAATGGGTGTTTTCAGTAGCTGTGTACATCTAATTAGCTCCATAATTACGTTCATCGATGCTTCCCTCACAGACACACTCTAGTGGAGCCATCTTGGTGTACTGTCTTGGTCTAAGGGCAGAGATCTCTGTTTATTTGCAGTGGCACAAAGGAGCAGATCGATCAGCAGGGACCCTGCTCCATCCGTCGCCTTGTCTAAATGTCACACGGGGCCCCTCAGGAGCCCCAGTTGGCCCCTGCTAACACGAGAAGCTAACACATTATGGCCGCACGCAAATACAGTCACACATGGTGGTTCTTGGCGTAGGAGGACCTTTAAAAAAAACATATATAGGCAAAAAAAAAAAACACATAAAAATCAATCAGCGCTGACAAAAGTACAATTACAGATTGTTCATAAAGTGACAAGTAAAGACGATGGAGGAGACGGCGTATTGACCGTAAGATAAGACAAAAAGATAAACACACATCCATGCCCACACAAACACACACACACATTCTTTCCCTGTCAGAGTTAAGTATCTCCTGACACATTCGGCAGCGGTAATCAATTCCCATTTGCATTAGAGCCGGGGTTCTCATTAAACCGCAGGTCCACTTTTTCCCATCCTCTTGGACTTTATATGCCTCTATCACACACTCCATCTCTCCTCTTTTCACTCCATTTCTCTGGTTAGGTAGGGGAGGAATGAGTGCTTTAATCCCTGCATCCCTTCATTCAGAGGCAAGCAGGCCATTGATCTGCACACACACACACACACACTCAGAGTTTCACATAGCTATAGCTATTTTGGGAAATAAACTATCCGAAAGGCTGTCATTTATGCGTATATACTATGGGTGTCAAAGTTAATGCGGTAATAACGCAACTTGCAATTTTTAGGTCATAGCGGGTTCAGTTTTAAGGCTAGAGTGAAGATACTAGTATCATATGAAACTAAAAAACCTAAGGAATCCATTGGTACCAGGTCATACTAGCTTGTAGTGAAGAAGGCTAAATAGCACTCCAAACTTGCGCTATATTTTGGCAAGGAAAAATTGGCACGGCTATTTTCAAAGGGGTCCCTTGACCTCTGACCTCAAGATATGTGAATGCAAATGGGTTCTATGGGTACCCACGAGTCTCCCCTTCACAGAGATTTCCACTTTATGATAATCACATGCAGTTTGGGGCAATTCATAGTCAACAGCTGTTGTTGCCGTTTGGGCTTGAGTTTGCCATGTTATGATTTGAGCATATAATTGTATGCTAAATGCAGTACCTGCGAGGGTTTCTGGACAATATCTGTCTTTTTTTTGTGTTGTTAATTGATTTCCAATAATAAATATATACATACATTTGCATAAAGAAAGCATATTGGCCCACTCCTATGTTGATAAGAGTATTAAATACTTGTCAAATCTCCCCTTTAAGGTACATTTTGAACAGATAAAAAATGTGCAATTCATTTGCGATTATTCGCTATCAACTACGGACAATCGTGTTAATAATCATGATTAAATATCGCCTCACCATAAATCCATTAAATTCTCAGCATGCATTCCATGTTTCATCAATAACTCTTTCATTCACCATCAACGCAGGTTTAAGAGAGCTGCAGCCAAACCAAAATGGCTCACGGATTACAACTGTTTGATGGAAGTTACGGTTTGCCAACATTTATGTGTGCCACTGCACCGCTACAATCACAGTCTCCTGTCTTTTTCTACACAAGTAGTAAACGTGTGTGGGCAGCTATCTGGGTTGTGGAGGCAGCAGGTATAAAGCGGCGGGGGCCAGAGGCGTACGGTGCAGTGTACTTCCACTGCAGGGATGAAACATTCTTAGGGACTCTCTGTTCCATTAGCTCAACGAGCATTTGTTTCCACAAACCGACGCCAGGTTCCAAAAAAAAAATTATTCCGCCTCGAACAAGGTGAATCCTAATTAACAGAGGATTCCCATAAAGCTTTGGGATTTACCGTCAGGCTCGTCGGAAACTCTGAAACCCGCGCTGGCTAATGAGCTGAACGGAGAGTGCAGCATGTGATCGGAAGAATCTTTCTCTCAGCTATGTTGTTTTGTTGTATTTTAATTTTTGAAATCAGCTCACAACCACAGGAGACCTTTGCTCAGTTGCTTGGAAAAGACTTAGCTCGGAATCATAAGCGGAAGCCTCTCTGCATCACATTCTCCAGGTAATGTGGCCTCAGAGGAAGCTGTCACTTCTAATTACTAAATGTATTCAGTTTAAACTAGTTTGAAGCCAGGATGATGCTATGAGAGACACAACTTCTGCCTGGATCTCTGTGGATGAAACCTGCTGGCTGATTTAAGTGTGGTGCTCTCGAGCGATGCCTCCATTGCTGCAGTGGTAGTGAAAGTAAATGTTTACTCACTGCAGATGTCTGGATTGATCATGGCTGGCAAAGACTTTTTGGTGTGAATGAACTTGGTGGTTATTGTTATGATTTCCTGCATTGTAATCAGAGGACAAACATCATTTAATAATAAAGCGTTAATTTTTTCTAATTTGTGGCCCAGGAAACATTACTATGCAGAGAGTATGATTTGGGGAAATAAAAATATAAGGTTGAAAAGAAAAGCAGTTTTTAATTTAGTGTTCGGATGACAGCTACATGAATTCACTGTTTATCAAACCACAAATAAGACAAGAATTAGCTAGATAGCGTACCCCACGGTCCCTCCGCCTTTCTTCCCTCCGCTAGGATACTACTCTGCTGGGAGGAGGGCGGACGGAAGCTCCAGAGATTGACCTTCAATTAGCGGTTGTAACAAGTCAAATTTAGCCAGCGCAAACCTCAGCGCCGCTGGGTCACAGAGGAACGGTGACCAGCAGCAGCGCTGGGTCTCCTCTAACTGATCCCGGACCGTCCCGACTCCCCGCCGGATCAGCAAACTCTCTGTTGCCGCTTACTGAAGGTCCGTCTCGGCCATCGTTGCTGCTGCTCTCCTCCAGTAGCCTCCTAGCGGCGGGGGAGCAGTGTGCTAGCACGCTAATTCCATTCCAGGGCTCCGTAGATTTTTAGACATTATGGAGATTATTTAAATAATAGGCATGTGGTTTTCTTTCTGTTGTTGTTGGTTTTTTTTCTTTCCAGAATGGAAGTTTGTTAAAGCAGTAGATTAAAGTGCAGCACAGTATACTGATTTTGGTGACTTACAGTTAAAAAGACACCCAAAAATTCATTTTTTTTAGACGTTTAGGTTACTTACAGTATAGCCTTTGTTTCTATGGCAGCTTGATTATATTTCCACATATAGCAGGTTCTGTTGGAGTGTAAATAAGCAACTGTAAGCAACTGTTTGCTAACTTGTTCCGCTGCCCCCGAGTGGCCAAAAAAATCTGTTATTGCAGGTTTAAGCTCTCCATAAACAATACCTAAGTTTTTTTTGTTTTTCCAACTTAAATTTTGATTGTTTCCTATTTAATCATGATTATGTAATGTTATCAAGAAAAACTTTCTTCACAAACAACTCAGCTGCCACTATAAATAGTATAGTGGTCCTTTCTGCCCTCTACACATGCTCTATGCACATCCATTAACAAAGCGTGGAGTATATAGCTGGATTTAGGAGTACACATGCTCCTAAATCCAGGGCACTGCCTCGCACCAATGCAGGCAAACTGCTTACACACAGATACAAGCTTGATGGAATCCTGATACCAAGTCAATATCACATGATATACCTTGATGGAATTATGGCATGCAGTGATCAATATCTAATCTGCTGTAACATAATGGACAGATGGACACCGCTCCTTCGGGCATGCGGAAAAGGTCGAGATGCAAACGCTCTCCACATTTGAGAAATTTCCAAAGGTGCACACAAAAAACTGCTCACACCGAAGAGGCGGACTGAGAAGCAATAAAGCTGCAAACAAATGCAATTTTCGCACTCTCGCAGGTCGTGAGTTCTTGTCTTAAGTCTTAAATCCATCATGAGCCACCGCAGACGGACGATGAAGTCTGAAGTCCCTCCGCCCCTTTGTCTGACTGTCACTTTCCATCTCTGTCTCCATTCATCCCTCTCCCTCCTTTTCAACGCCTGTCTCTTTCTGTCCATCCCTCTCTGCATCACTCTCCCTGCACAAGTTCTCCCGGCTATCACGTGAGAGGTTGCCGCTTATTCCCATGAATACTCTTTTGCTCCATCTATAACTCCTAAAACATCGATCATTGCATGAAATCTGCCACAATCAGTCAACCCTTCTGAATGAGGTGAATCGGTCGACCTGCAGGACAACTTAGACCCAAGAGGCTTCTGTTTCGTACATGTTGAAATAAAACACAATCAAACAGCATGACTATCATTGCAGATGTAAATCAGAAAAAGCTCAATGTTTTCCTGAGAGCTGCAGACAGATTAGAACATGACTGACGTAGAGAAAAGAGCCAAACGCATCCACAGACACACTGGCACATGCACACACAGATTGATCCACTTTATCTCAACTTCAGCTGCCCTATGGGATGCTAAGATCCATCATAGTGTACAGCTGCTGTGTATGTGTGAGAGATAGAGAGTGTGAGAGAGGGGGTTTAATCATCCCCAAAGTACCCCAGTGTTGAAAGCATCTCCAGACACCATCTTGGATCAAATTGCAGAGTCTGGAGGGGAAGTCAGATATTTCCTCCAGGCGTCCAATACATTCTCAGCAAAGCTTAAAAACAGCAGCACGACTAAAGTGAGAGGGAAAGATGAAGAGTTGTGACTTTAGCATCTACCCTGCACCGTCCTGCCAAAAGTACTGCTGTTACAGAAGTCGAGAGCGTATAATTTGTCTAGCGGTCATGGGTATCATTTGCCTGATATCAGACAGAATTATCAACTCGTTACACTCAGTTTCCATCTTCAGTCTGTAATTGCCTCCAGGCTAACAGATTTCCGTGGGGGAGGGGGATTCGATTTTCCCCAACCAATCGATAGAGACCACTAGGGCTGGGACAATACACCTATCTCCTGATTCGGGTGCCGGTTCGATATGTATTGTGATTTTACAAGTATTGCGATTCGATATTACGATTTATTACAATTTTTGTTAACTTTTTTAGACCATGCGAAAAAGTTTAATCATACACTTCTAGGGACTTTAACTCTGGAAAATCGTTAAATTGATACAGTAAAAATGTTTGATTTTGTGTCTGTATGTGGTCACAGATGTCCTGAAGTGAAATATCAGTCATTGTCAGGCATTATTTATTAAAAAAATTTCCAGCAACCCAAAAATCAAAGACTAAAAACATTTCCCTCACAAATTAGTGGTATTTTCTATTAAATTTATAAGGGACCTGTAGTGTTTTATACATCTAGTGAATATAATCCAAACTATCTTATTTCCATATATGTACAGTGTGTTGTAAACAGTTCCCCCTGTTAACACCTTATTTTGAATATTTTTATAAAAAAACAAAACAGTGTTAATTTTCTGGGAATTTGTCACTCTTAGTGTTTTTTATTTCTCATTTTCTTTTGGGATTTATATGATTTGAAGTTTTTTACCACCAGGGCTCCTATCATGCTTTACGTGATGAAGACAGGGACGATAATATTGCAAATTTACCCATTGTGGGGCTTATAAAGGATTATCTTATCTTAATTTTGCCAAGGAGTGGGCTGGCTCCACCTTTTTCTGTTGTTGTTGTTGTTGTTTTTTACTTAAAAGGAACAAAGTATAGCATTTAGGGGGATCTATGGCAGAAATGTAATTTAATATTTATAAGTATGTTTCCTTTAATGTATAATCACCTAAAAAATAAGAATTGTTGTGTTTTCGTCTATACCTAGGGAGTCGGTCCTCTTCACGGAGCCGGGTGCCATGTTTCTACAGTAGCCCAGAACGGACAAACCAAACACTGACTCTTTATAGGTACATTCACATTTTCACTTCAACTACCACAGTTCTCCTACACGCCTGGCATACAGGAGAGGTTTCAGTCTGTCGCAATCTGCAACCTCACCGCTAGATGTCACCAAATCCTACACACAGCACCTTTAACTTTGACGATTTTGAAGCAAAGACTGACCTATAAGCAAGCATTTGTGATGTACGATTTCTAAGGGATTTAACGAAAGGTATCGTCAACAGACGGGTCCTCTGTGGCTACTAGCTGGAAAGAGTATGTTCCACTTATTCCAACAGTATGTTTATAACGACTGTGTGTTCTTGGTTTTGCGGAGCTATGACTTTGAGAATGAGTGGTGCAATTTCTTACGTTAATTGCTTTGTTAAAATACACAGAATGCCACATTTTGCCTCTGTTTGGCATTTCCCTACACACTTCAGCAAATATGCACCCAATGTGGAAAGTTGCATTATGAAATCTTAAGAGATTTTAGAATTCAAGCCTTCATTCACTCTCATGCTGTGCACTTCAGCTTCAAAAGAACCTAACTGCATGAAAGGACTTTGAAAAAGTCAGATAATAAAAAATCTAGAGCGCAAAATGCAATCACACTCCAGGATGGTGCTTCTTTTGACAGAGAAATGTCAGAAATGATTCTCTGCATAGGTCCAGAACAATGCTCAGTAAGTACAACGTGAGTGTGTGTGATATTTCACATGCAAGCAAATGAGGACCTACTGTGGTTTTTAGAGGATAGCTATGAGCGGGAAAGAAGAAATACTTCTCTTTCTTTCACCACATCTTTGTTATCCGACCCCTTCTTACACCCTTCGGTTCTCACAAGAGCAAAATCTGCAAGCTCTGCATCTCTTTTTCCAAAAAGGTAAAAAAAAAAAAAAAATGTTCGTTACATGCACAAGCAGAAAGTGTGTATCAGCAAAGAGGCATTTGCAAAAACACATACAGTAGATTTTAGCAACACTAACACACACACACACACACAGAGAGAGAAACACACTGCCCGACTGCATCTGGTTTGCGTTACCACGTCGACGGTGGAGAAGTGCATTGGCGCCCTGCTCCCATTGGTCCTCTGCTGCCGGCACTGGTTTTAATTGGCCGTCTTAGTGCCAGACCCTCAAGCTCATACACGCACACACACACAAACACACACACACAAACGCACACACACACAAACACACACACACAAACACACGCACACACACACACCCACCCCTAGCTGGGGGCTGAGAGGGGTAACGTTCTAGAAAAAAAAAGGGGGGGGGAATAGTGGCCAAAGTTTCAAAGTTGAGCTAATTGGGAGCCATTTTCTCCTCCCTCTCTCACTCACATAGACACAGGCCTGGCCTTTCACTAAATATTCTGCACAATTAGCAGAACTATTAATACCCCAAGGTGTGTGTGTGTGTGAGAGTGAGAAAGAAAAAGTTTGGTAATGAGAGAAGGAAGCGCTAGGTAAGAACGGGATAAGAGTGGAAAAAAAAAATAAGCGCGTAATGCTTCCTGGCATGAAAGCACAACGTTGAAGCGTGTCACAGGGTTACCCTCCTTTAGACACACCTACACACACATGCACACACTCATTTGGGGTCTCCCTGAGTCAAAGCCAGACGGAGTGTTTTTTTTCCCCTACGGTCTGAGAGATGCTGTGAAGGAATACACACAGCTGGGGACCACATGGCGACTGGCTCAAGGCTGAAACAGGATCGAGCACGAAAACTTAGAGTGAAACGTTTAATTTCACACAGTCTCTTTTCATAAGATCATTTTTGTAAAAAATTACTTCTGCTCCGCAACTCATCTCTGCACATCTGGGACGCCCCTGTTTTCGTCTTGCCAGGCTTGTTATCGTGCACAACCGTGATTCATCAACCACCGAGTGAATCAAGCACAAAAATCCATCAGAAAAGCCCCGCTGCACGCTGAATCATGACACACATAATCTGTCCACTCCTAGTGAAACTCTCCCTCAGTGGAATAACACTTAGGAGTATCATGTGCGGCTGTGCCGGGGCTGCATTTCTCTGGGAACAATCCACACGAGGATCAATCAATATCTGGGATCTGGTCTGCGGCCAAGTTGGGGTTCGGCTACCCCAACCGCATCTCTCAGAAAGAGACATATAGAGTTCAGCCTGTGGATCCGTCTCGTTCTCTCTTCTCTGTGTGTGTGCTTGTGACTGTGTAAACCAGAGAAACCAGAGAAAGACACAACAGAGATTATGAAAGGAAGAAGAGATGTTAAGATATTTGGGCGACGCTGAAGAACAGCCGTGTCCTTCCCCACATCCGCCCTTATTCAGTCTGCTTTGTCTTCTGATATGACACATGGACGATACCTTGCTATCAGCCAGAGGATTAAAGGAAAATTCCATCAAAACTATATATTTTGTGTGTTAAATACGGCCCCCCTGTTGGCTTGAAAGCTGGCTCTGAAAATGTTGTAGTTTGCTCCTTAATGGAGGATGGGAGCTGTAGTTAGCTTGGATTCACAGCCCACTTCAAAACACTCAAACTATCCCTTTAAGAGTGAAACTACCAATTATTATTATCATTATATCAATACAAAAATTATAAAAAGGTGTTTTTCTACTCTAGCTTAACCGCTTGGTCTATAAAATATGAAAAATGGCCATTACAATTTCCCAGAGCCCAATGTGTCGTCTTCAAATGTCTTATTTTGGACGACCAACAGGCCAAACCCAAATATTTCTAGTTTACTATCATAGAAGACAAATAAAACCAAACAATCTTTACAATTAAGATGCTGGAACCAGTGTTTTTTTTTTCATTTGGACCACAAAAAAAAATAACTCAAAGAATTAATTGATTATTAAAATTGTTGAATACATTTTTTTCCCTGTTTGACTAATTGATTAATCCACTTATCATTTCAGCTCTAGATCAAATGCAAACTGTCTGGATAGTGCTGATGTTTGAGGAAAAAGAGAGCTAGATAGTCCAATTGGTGGAAACTTAGCATCATCTGAGCTAGGTTGCATCTTCCAATGGAGTGGTGAAGGAATGAGTCCTACAAGTGCATTTTAGCACTTCCGGTTCCTTCGTCTCAAAGGTTTTTTGAATGGGTTTTTAGTTAGATGCCTGAAATAAGGTCTGTGTTTAACACAAGCTGAAGAGATTTTAACATTTTGTTCTACAATATAAAATGCATCAGTAAATATCCCACTCTTTGACAAGCTTTTACGTTACCAACAAATGGCTAAATGATGTTAAAAAACGTTAGCTTTTTACTTCTGGCGATTGCATTCACACTTCAAAAATCATAAAAGTGGTGTTCATTTGTGGAGATTATCTTGCTGAACAAAACGTGTAAGTATCATAAACGGTTGTTTGTCACAGATCTTATTTTCTGCAATAATCCGAAACCCGATGGAAAAATCCCATTGGCTTTAGGTAGAGGGAACCAGGGCGATGCTAACTTCCTGGTTGGCCTAGAAAAATAAGTCATCCTTGCAGCACACATACATGGTTGTACATAACCATGATCTGCCAGATGCTGCATGATCTGTATTCAGTCATGAGACAGGAATGGATGGTACAAATACTTTCTTTTGATCGAAAGTGCAAACAGAAACAAGATCACAAAGCGTCCAGCACCACCTATTCTATGACAGCATGCAAATTAATTAATTCTGCCACTTTTTGGTGTGACCAGGCACCAACTGCTGTGAAACCAAGCTGACTACAGCTATCGTTCTCCACGAAAGAGCAAACTACAAAGTTTTTAGAGAGACCTTTCAAGCCTACAGGTAAATAGAGTGCTACAGAGATTAAATATTTTTGTAGGCCAACCAAGAAGTTCTCTCAAGAAAAAGCCAATGGGATTTCTCCATTGGCATTTTGGATTATTGCAGAAAATAAACTCTGTGGCAAACAAATGTTTAAGATACTTTAGACTTCTTGTTCCTTAATCTCCACAAATGAACACCATTTTCATGATTTTTGAAGCGTGAATGCAAATCGGCAGAAGTAAAAAGCTAACGTCAGGATATAAATGAACTACACCACGGTCGCATGAGCGAGAGTATACACAACGAGGCTGTAAAGGAGGACGAGTCGGCGTGATGACGTTTAGTAGTCTCATTCAGCCACTTGTTGGCAACCGCCTTTTTTAGGACACGTAAAAGATTCAAAATTCAGGGATATTTATTGATGTATTCTATATTGTATCTCTTCAGCTTGTGTTAACCACAGACCCACTGACTTCGAGATGAAGAGAACCGGAGGGTGCTAAAATGCTAAGTCAAATCTGGGTTTTAGAACTCATTCCTGCAGCACTCTATACAGGTGAGTATTTAAAACACATAGGAAAGACTGTAGGTGGAGTATTCCTTTAAAAGATCACACAAAGCTGATTATAAGTGTTTTCCCTAAGGTTCAGCCGAGTGAATAAAACATCCTCATGACAAAATAGAGGAAAATAAGCAGGAAAAAAAATGGCAGAAGAAAGAGGGGAATTATAAAGAAAGCCTTAACGGGAAGGATGAAGAAAACAAGCCCCAAAAATGAGAGAGAGAGGACGGAGTATAGAGGGGGGGACAGAGAGAGAGAGCTCTTTGAAGTGTCAGGCTGCAGGCTTGGCTACTGGTGGCACTTCTAATGACGGCTGGGCTGCTGCTGCTGCTGGTGTCTGTGTGTGTGTGTGTTTGTGATGTGCACGAGTAGACTGGAAGGTCTGCGCAGCGCTTGACTCTCCATAAAAGTTCAACAGCCACAGGGCTTTGGAGGAAGGCCATACTACACCACAACACGCTTGCCCCCGAACCTGCCTCATGCCTGCTCCAAACACCCCCACACACACACTCTCACACACACACACACGCACACACAACATCAACACAAGCCCACAAAGCACGCAATGCTGAGATCATCTATAAAGCCACAAATATGGGCAATCAAAGTTTAGGAATAAAGCACATTGATACTGACATGCACACACACACACACATGTGCACAGAGCAAAGCCACAAACTTGGCAAACGGCAACGATCTCGTCATACGGTCGGAACCATAACGCTAATCCGAAAAAGATGGAAAGTATGACAATCATACATCCCCGACGAGCAGGACGAAAAGCAGAGTGCATAAAAAGTAGCACATAAAATATTAATAGAAGAACAGTTCGACCTAATACAAACCAAACCAGAGACGCCAGCAGAGACGGACAGCTACGCTGTGTTTGCCTTTGAACAGGAAGTAGGAATGACTCAGGCTGCTGCTAACTGGACCATCATTCACTGGACGCTCCAGTGTACTGCTGCCTCCGTCTGCACCCTGTTGCATCTGTGCTGTGTGTGTGTGTGTGTGTGTGTGTGTGCTTTCCCTCTGTCCTGCTGCATCTGTCCTGTTTTATGATGTCTGTTGCTCAAAGGTCATACACAGTACAAACACACAGCCACATTTTTCTTTGTATTAAAGGAGGAAATCAACAAACAACAAAGAGAAATATTCAAAATAGTCTTTTTCTATAGAAATAAAATAGGAGTAGAACAGACTTTCCCATTCAAATCGACTTAGTAGGATGGTCAGAGTGACAGACATTGTTGTGTGTACCGTAGCCATTGCTTGATGAGTAAGACAATGATGTGATTCATATGCCTTCACAGTCACCAGATCTCAACACAACTGAACACTTCCGGGAGATTTTAAAGCAACATGTTGGACGGCGTTCTCAACCAACGTCATCAAAACAACAAATGAGGGAATATCTTTTGAAAGAATGATGTTCCACAAACTTGGAGTCTATGCCAAATGATATATATGCACTACATAGTGGCCTCAAAAATTCACACAGTGGAATGTGGCCTGTAAACTACTTATTAGGGCTGTGTATTAGCAAGAATCTGGTGATCCGATACGCATCATGATACTGGGGTAATGATTCCATATATTGCAATATAGTAAGGAAGGTGATATATTGCGATTTATTTAACTTTAGGAAAACTGTTTTGTATGAAGAACACACCAGAAACAAACCAATTTAGAAAAGGCAAATATAAGCATATACAGTATACTGTATGCAAAAAAATGTCTGTAAAGGGGAGACTTGTGGGTACCCATAGAACCCATTTTCATTCACATATCTGGAGGTCAGAGGTCAAGGGAGCCTGTGAAAATCACCATGCCAGTTTTACCTCTCCAAAATTTAGCGTAACTTTGGAGCGTTATTGAGCCTCCTTCTCGACAAGCTAGTATGACATGGTTGGTACCAATGGATTCCTGCCAATGGATTTTTTTAGTTTCAAATGATGCCAGTATCTTCACTCTAGCTTTAAAACGGAGCCTGTTACAACCTTCGAAAGATCGAATAGTGGCCGTGCCCGATGGCAGGCCGTCAGATTTTTAAGAGGTTAATTAAAAATCGATAGTGTTTCGTAGAATCAATACAGCATCGCACGACATGTCAATATTTTCTTACACCCCTACTACTTATTGCTAAAAATCCCACAATGTAATGTGTAACATTTTATAAATGCAAAAAACTACAGTTTTGTGACTCTACATATGTGAATGATGATGCAAAATCACAATGATTCATACAGTAGTAGATACTACAGAAGAGGGTTAGTCAATAAGCTGTATGCCTCACTGAGTGTCTGGAACTAATTATTTTTTGTGTAAGGCAACATCAGTCTTGATTCAAACATTACTCTCCTAACTTTGTAAAACAAAATTAAACAAATAAATACATAGATATAAATGTACTGAATCTTTACAGTGTAAATTGTACACCAGCAACTTGGTAAAAAAATCTCCAAAATTAATAGGTATTAAAATTAAAGTGTGAACTTTTTTAATGCGGCAACAAATTCGCTTAAAATTACAGTATATAGTATATAAACATAGAACTGAATTTAATAGATTGGCCCCACATCGTAAGACTAGAAAAGCGCTATATAAATGAGTCCATTTGCCATTTACCATTGTCACCGATACCCGATGCAGATATTTGAGTCAGTATCGGCCCGATATTGGAATCAGTATCGACGCATCCCTACTAAAAATTGAACTAAGACTCTACTGTTTGTTGGGTTATCTTATAATTTCACTCTCAAAATCGCCAACAAAACATAAATTAAAAGAAGGGAAACTTTTGAGTTGAGAGTTGTTGAAGGGGATCGTAGGCAGTCTGAGATATCTTTTTAACAGTCGTTATTGGTACTTCTAAATTGGCCTCAGCTTGCAGACATGATAGTGGACGCCTGGTTGAACTTTGGGAACGCTGTTGCTGCGTGTCACCATCATTCAAACACTTCTTAGATCTTTATGACATTTGTTAGCACAAACAGATGCAGGAGATAACGGTGCACTCATAAACATATGGTGAATAACAGAGGAGAGGAGAGATAAGGAAAGGAAAGGAAACAAGGACAGGAAAGGAAAACAGAGGAAAGGAAAGCACCAATAAAGAAAAACATATAGGGTAAAGATTCAGGGTGGTAAAAAGAGGGAGGGAACAGATGACCATTCCCTGTGGTGCTGTTTACATTAGGTCTGATTCATCTCAAGGGACGAAAGATAATTAAGATAATTTGTAATCAGTCACCAAGGACTGCAAAACAGCACCAACAGCCTCCCCTTCATTTTATTTTTCTACTACTTGCTCTTTCATTAACACCCCCCTCCTCCTCCTCCTCCTGCTGCAATTTTTTGCGAGTCACTCTGACAGGTGAGCTTGGATATTGACAACAAAATCTTTCGCCTCAATTCCCATTGTGCTCCTGTAGCGAACAGCTGAATGGGTCTTTAAATTGCAGCCCTGAGCTCATTGTAATGTTATCATGACTGACAATTCCATCTACACATAATGGGGAGCTAAATACCACGTTAGCTCCTCCCGTCACACGCCGGCCAAACGGCTGCCGACTCCGAACTGCACACACACGTCAGTCAGAGGCCTGCAGTGTTGTGAAACTTTCTGCAGACCTTTTTTTTTTTTCTTCGAACACGATCTCTCTGCAGCCATGATACAATTTGTTCCTAAAATGCTTGATGATGGGGAAAACAACAATCATAAAAAACATGTGGCTCCATGTTTTAAGGCATGTTAGTGCATGCAATGGACAGAAAATCCATTCAAAATTGCAAATAAAACAAAACGAGAGTCTGTGTCTAGTTACTGAGGCTTGAAATTAAGATCGGTATATGATTCATAAACCACAGTTATGGATCCATTGCTTAGTGCTGTTTGTTCTTTCAATAAAACTATGCATGCAAATATACACAACAACGAAACCACCTACAAATTTTATTACTTACTCACTGTTCTGCTTTGGCCCCCTACGTACTTTCAGACGGGGATTTACACATTGTTTGTTAGAGTGGGAGTGTGCAGGTGGGAGCCACCAGCCAAGCCGTAGAGTCAGGGACTGTATTGATAAAAGCTGTCCACACACTGAGACTGATGGCGGGGTTGGAACCCTGCAGGCTGTAGTCAAACTGAGCTGTGTTTTCATGAATCAATGGCAGCCAAACATTGTGGCAACTGGCTTTTAAAAGACAACTGAACTGAAAGTTGTTTTGGAAAGCTCTGCAAAAAAGCAAGTAAGAGGACTTTTTCAAACTACCACCAAAGTAGAGTATGGAGTTTTACTGTCAAAGAGAGAAAAAAACAACAACAACAACAACAACAACAACAACAACGAACGTTTGAGTCTTGTTTCTGCAATACAAGGTTTCATTTTGTCTCAATACCCTGAGGGCTACAAAATCCCTAGAACAGAAAACAATGATGGACAGCATGTGTTGTACGACAAAAGAAAAAGAAAACACTGCTCAGATGAAGAATGCCAGTAAAGGAAATGTTCGACATTGTGGGAAACACATTTTTTCCTGAGAAGTAGAAGATAAGATCGAAACCACTCTCGTGTCTGTTAGCTTAGCTTAACATAATAACTGGAACCAGGGGGAAACAGCTAGCCTGGCTCTGCCCCATAGACTGTATATAAGAAGTGGACGTCACCCATTGGTTTGTGGACTGCCGTTTTGAAGACTCGAGTTCGGCATTTTGACCGTCGCCATCTTGGTTCACTCACAGGGTAGCCACGCTCTAAAGCATCCCCTGCTTTATGATCTATTTGACTCTAAACGGGAACATAGTTTACTAAATGAACATCATCCTGTATTGAAGAAGACTTGAAACTAGCAATTGAGACCATAAACTCATGTTTACAATGTTTACTGAGGTATTAAATCAAGTGAGAAGTAGACTCATATTCTCATAGACTTCTATACAATCAGATTTATTTTTGCAACCAGAGGAGTCGCCCCCTGCTGGCTATTAGAATGCAAGTTTAAGGCACTTGGCTTCACTTTTCAGACCTGGAGGTTGCCCATTGCTCTGTCCATAGATGAAAAAAAATCAAACAACCAGCACCTCTAAAGCTCACTAACATGTTATATCTGGTTTGTTTGATCCGTAAGTGTAAAAACAACGACAAGCCTTCAGGAAGTCACAGCCTTTGTTACATTTGGGCTGAGCTAAGCTAGCGGTTTCCACCCGTTTCCAGTCTTTAGGCTAAAGCTAACCAGCAGATATGAGAGTGATATCGATCTTCTCATCTAAGTCTTGCCAAAAAAGCAAATAAATGCATTTCCCAAAATGTGGAAATAATACTTTAAGTGCCTACATCATCACATCTCTGAATTAGAAAGTACTCTGCATGGGGTAAAAAACAAAACCCAAAAAGGGATAAACTGTAAGCATGTTGAAGGAGTACTCCACCAAAAATATGTCTTTTGAGTATCACTCCCTGCCTGTAGCCTTGAAAGGTGGCTCTGAGGGTGGCAGCTGCATAGTTCGGTAAAAGTCAATAGAAACTACTCAATCCGCTGTTACAGCATAATCCACTTCCCTGCCACTGATCTGTAATGCTCAGTATGTTTCAAACTATTATAATGTCTCCACAACATAGCACACATACACTCTGTAGAGTACAAAATAGTATTCAGCATTAATCGCTTGGAACATACAGAGCATATGGATCAACAGTGGGAAAAGTGGATTACGCTGCAGGAGGAGAAGCTTGAGAAGTTCAGATTTGACAGAAGCCTTTTTTTGCTGTGACTCTGGGTCACCACTGGAATCCACTTTGTGAATCAAAGCTGATGTCTTCAAAGGAGAAAGATGTAAATTTTTCTGAGCCACCATTCAAGCCTACAGCTGGTTAAATCAATGTTTGATACTCCTACCCAATATATTTTAGCTGGAATATTGCTTTTAAGATTCTTTCTTGAATATACACGCTAAAGGGAGTTACTCTCCCCCACAGAAACGCTGCTCCTGAACTGCCTGAACCGCCTTGCTCGAAGTCCCGCCTTTTCTTCCATAAAGTGGTGATGTCACCAAGTAATACATTTGCATAATACCTATATAGTGGCTAGTTTGGCACGCCCTCAAACAAAGCTAGTTAGAGCGGAGCTTGAGCTGGAGTCTGAAGAGTTTGGTTCGGTTGTCCAATCACCACAGAGTGCAGAGAGCTGGCCAATAGGAGCAGACTGGAGCTCAAACAGAGCGTTTCAGAAAGAGGGTGAAAAAAGGTGCAGCAGCACAGCCGGTATGAGAAAAGTAAAGCATTTTTTGAACATTAAAGCATGTAAACATGTTCTAGTAGAAACCCAAAATACAAGTAAGCACCTAAAAATGAGCATACATAATAGGTCCTCTTTAATCGAGTAGAACAGAAGGTACAGTGTAGGACAGTGTTGGTGGGGATTAATAATAAGGTGACTGCATAAAGGCAGAGCTGCTAATGTAGGAGGGCACTGCACTGCTCTTGACACTGGAGCTGATGCTAAAGCACCGGGAGATTCAGGGAAAAACTGCAGCTGGCAGCACTTCCCTGGTAGGTACAGATATTGACGTTCACTCTGTGCGGTTCAACCTCGCCCTCTTTTTTCCCCAACCAACCACCCGCCCTCCTTTCTTCTCACCTCTTCATCCCCACGTCTACCTCACTTCCTCCCCTTCTCTCCCCGCTGCTTTTGTCAAACTCGGTGTAAAACTGTCAGCGAGCAGCTTTTTGGGAAGCAGCAATTAGAAGAGAACAGAGACTTTTCGGAGGGTGGGAGGGCACACACAGGCGTCTTGAGTATTTTCCAGCAGGAGCGACCTCGAAAACTGTCCTCATCACTTTTGGATAATGCATTCTTAGAACAGAAATAACTCTTGTGTTTTATACCCGGGTGGATTTGCATAAAACTGAAGCTCAAGTATGAGGAGGGGGTGCTTGGGTTTATCTTGATTTGGCTGTCATGTGTTTCAGCACATCCATGAGAATGTCCCCTTATGCATGCAGACATGTTCATGTATCTGCAGCCGAGCATATGTGAGTGTACAGAAATACAGCTCTCCTCCCACGCAGGCTCCCTCTTGTCATATACACATATCTCACAGTGGTGATGTAACATGACCAATCACTCTGCCCTATATCCTACTGAATCCATGATTCATATAGCAGATGGGCTGTGGGCATGACTGTGCAATTGACACACATTGCGCCCTGTGACCCCAATCCACCGGGTTAGTGAACTGTCGACTGGTTAACGGTGAAGGGGTCAGCGGTGGCTGCACCAAGCCATTTTTTTTCTAGCGGCCTGTTGTCTCCCCCCGCTTTCTGTTCATCATTTCAAAAGAGAGGTGACATAAGAAGATGAGTTATTGATCTGTCGGGGCGCAGAGGCAGTCAGAAAAGGAAGAATAAATTAATACTAAAAATTATATAAAAAAATACAGAAAAGAAAGATGGGAGATTTCTGGGATATAAATAACTTGCATTAGTCTGGAAAATGCTTGCAGTTTGTAGGTTGACTATTGTCAGGTGAATTGATAAAGACTTTAGATTCATAAGTGGATCCATTATTGATCGTAGCAAATCCTTCTATGACAGCCCAAATGTCCCTACAGCCCATAAGGGATTATAAAAATGAATCTGTTGTGGTACTCTGTGTGATGTGTCAGTATGACAAGAAGCTAATTTACCAAGACAAAGAGATGTTTCTACCAGAAACTAAGGATGTTTTCCTTCGACACTTTTTTATATAGTTTTGTTAAGGAGAGAGAAGAAGGCATCACTCTCCTTCCTCTACCCTGGAGGAGAGCAGCACTGACGGGGTGTGAACATGCTAATGGTCTCACTTCCCCAGCCACACCTGGGCTTCACACTCACACGTACAGTACGCGCATAGACACAAACACAGAGCAGAAGGCAGGCGGACAGACATCCGATACAAAAACAAGATGATGACAACGACAGAAGCAGCGGTGAGTGCACCAATCAGTATCACGATAACACCCAGCTTTGACTGAATTACGAGTCTCTTTTTGTCTCAAATCTCTTTTAAACTAAATAAAAAGGAGTTTTTCACTTTCAAATCAACATTCTACTTTAAGGTTCTATGTATGAGATTCAGAGCATTAATATAGCAGCAATCAATTTAAACTTAAACATTTTGCTATGCAAAGATAGAGGAGTAATGGCATCCTGAGCAGAGAATGAAGCCGCTCTCCCTCTGTATGTGTTGTAATCCAAGCTTTGATTAAGTATCCAGGGCCAGCCGCATTTGCATTTTAGTGCATGCGAGTCCCAGTGTGTGTGTGCCCCACTGGCTAGCTAATCGCTGCCGCTCTGCACTGCGCTCAGCGTAGCACCCACCCTCCCTCTCCCCCTCAGGTAAACACTGTTAGCTCAGTCAGCACTGTTTCCGTTGTTTGCACTGTTTGTGCTGTTATCAATGGTAGCTGCTAGCCGTTGCCGTGTTGACAGCAGTGTTGGAAATAACTTTTTTGTCCACCTGCCACTGTGGCCAGTGGATTCCAAAATCTTCCAGCCACTCAATAGATTACCATTGTGTTTTTTTTGGCTGGTGAGTGATGCAAATCTAGCAGCCACTTGCACATTATATCGGCATTTGGCTGGTTGCTGGTGCTAATTTCCAACACTGGTTGAGAGCCATGTGGAGTAGAGTCAGGTTGAAGTTAGCGGTAACGTTATAGCTGTGGCACGATGAATAAATGCTAAAACTCCTCAAGACCCAAGCTATGCTCCCCTGTCTTGCTTGCTACAGCTAATTAAAGTGAAAGGGGGGTTAACCCCGAAGTTAGCGACAACAACCGTCCAGGCTCATTTAAGGTGGGTTGACCTTTAAGGTGGACCAGCTATTCTCATTTTAGTTTTGGTGGAGCTCCTGCTGAGTCAAATGCGACACCTAGTGGTAATATTCGGTATACTTGTCCAGTCCCGTGTTTGGCTTAAATATCAAACAAGTTTGAAAATGTTTACACCAGCCAAACCCTCATGTGGACGCAATAGATATGCTCTGAATTCTGTATAGAAAACCTTTAAGTACAATCAATTACTGGGCTGAATTTTAATTTAAGACACATAACGTCACAATATAAGATATTGTAAATACATCATAAGAACACACTAAAAAGGACTATGCCAATTTCATACAAAATACTGGTCAGCCTCTAAAACCTGCACTCTTACGCAAAATACTGCACATAAAATGTTCCACGGTGAAATAATTCAGTCAAAACGCACTTGAGTAAAAGCAAAATCCCTGACTTCAGCTATTCAAAAACTATACAAAAAGCTACTCAGTCACACTGATATGAGCAGGTGATTCATTATTTCCACTCTGGCTAATATGAACATACCATTTTTCACACTGCGTTTATTTTGAAAATGGTCTGCGGCGTGTGAAGCCACTTGCAGAGGAGAGAAGAGGGGAGGTGGATGAACACGGATGAGTTAAATGGAGACAAGTACTGATTCATTTGTTTTGGTTCAGCAAGTGAGGCGAGGCCTTGACACACAAAAGATTAAAGCCCACTCCAGAGCGATGAGCTACAGCCAATTAGAGCCATTAAAAACCATGAGATTCATAACCATGCTAAAATATGCGGAGTGATGTGAAGAGCTGAAGGACCTGAGGATGGAGAGGAGAGTGTGTGTGAGCGAACATTTTCCTGCAGAGCAGACTTTTTAACACGGTTGAGTGATTTTTTTTTTGCTAAAAACAAAAGAGGAATTAAAAGCAGAAAAATCCATCCATTGGCAGCCTGTGGCTTTGTCTGCCACCCCAGCCTTTACTGTATGAACAAACAACAGCTATTTATTCTTCTCATTTCCCCTTCAACCCTGTCGCCTAACAAATGCAAACAAATACGCAGCTCTACCGCTGCCTTTTTATTGCTGCCACCCACCCCGACAAAACCACCGATACGTGTTTTTTTTCGAAGCCAGAACAACTATGAGGGATGTCATGAATGCAGCAGCCTCCCACTGGGAATAATATGCATCTTACGCAATCATTTATTCTAGCGCGGTGACTCTTAAAATCATAGATTTTCTTAAAGCAAATGAATAATCTGCCCAGGGGTGGAGATAATACCACTGTTTTTTCTAAGGATTTTCTTGAGTCGAGGGTTGTTTTCTCGATACTTGCATTGTGCAGCTCTGCTTCTTCCACATTTTTCAATTTTAAGAATACCCCGGAGTCTGCACAGTTTTTTAAAGTGCTTCTCAAACACCACTAGGCTCTGGGTTGGTATAACACTGAGATCAGAGGAAAAAGGCAGACGGATTTGAAAGCAAAGGGAAAGGTGGAGAGAGGCAGGGTGAAGAGTAAAGGAGAAGGTAAACATGAGAGGGGTGAGGAAGACAACTTTTTTTTTGTCCCCACAGACAAAAAGTTTGGGGACAGAGATTTACAAAGAAAAGAGTTGAAAGTGGGTAGAAATGGAGGCATGCGGAGGGTAAGAGAGGAGGGTGGAGGTGGAGGGTGATGTGAAGAGTATATTTGATGGAAGTAGGGACAGAAGGTTGGTTTCAGGTTGGGATAAGACTGCCTCTGGAGCTCCCTCTGTGGTCTGTTGCACTGAGGCTGCCCTCTAACATAAACTTAATGAAGAGCTCACTGTCTAACTACAAAGGAATCACTTCATTAAACTATAAGGCATGAAAAAATCCCTGCATTTAATATTGTTCCTCAACGAGACCTACACACCTTCTCTCGCTGAACAGCTTTTAAATGATAATTCCGTCTTATTATAACGTGGACCTCATTTCTATCACTTATAGGAGTCGCATAGATTCCTGTCTTTTCCTTTTTCTTATAAAAAATTGTCAGTCCTCATGTTTTCCAGACTCCTCAACTTTTTATTATCCGAGGCCAGCAGTATGGTTCAAATCCCTATTCTCAAGTCAACAAGCAGTTGTGAAAGAAAGTAAGTAATGTTGGGAAAAGGCCAAGACATTACCGGGTTTATGCATTATGCATTGAGCCACAACTGGGCTTGGCTGTGTGTTAAAATAATAGACCGGAGGGTTCAACTCAGAGGTCAGAGAGGCTCTGCATCCATCACAAGAAAAATAGACATAGGTTACATGGACAAACTATAAATATGTGGCTTTGGAACTACTTTGTTAATCACTGTGGTCATTCTGTCAAGCTGATGCTTCATTATGATTCTGGAGTTTCTTGGTGGGATATACTGTAAAGAAAATCATTGCACACACAAATACATACGTAGAGGTGTCGCGAAGTCTAGTTAAGATTGTATCGGCTTTGTTCGGTGCAGGAATAGAGGTCTGATAATTGATAGGAAATGTGGAAAAAGTAAATCAATCAGCTGCGGGGACATTGCTGTGCGAGACATTATTAAATGAGCGCGGCGACAGTCTCCCCTGCCAATAATTCAGCTCCGCTGTGGTTAATCAGGTGTCGAGTAAACAAAAACTTTCCTTTTCAATATGAGAGGCAGAGATGAATAATTCAAAGAATAAGGTGTTCGCATGTGTGTGTGTATTGTTGACCTAGTTACCTCTCACTGTTCTTTTCAAAGAGCTAGTTCTAAGGACTCAACATCTGAACTTTCTCTTGAGTGTGTGAGCTAGTGAGGTGGTTTGATGTTGTACATCAGTGGTTCCCAACCATTGTTTTTCAAGATGTACCCCCAGCCCTGTCACTAGTAACTATATAAAGGTAGCCTACATATTATTACAATGTTTTTCAATATAACTGTGGCCAACCTGTCACAATATCATACTACAAATGGCAGAGGCAGACATTTGAAACATTTATCCATTACTTTTAGCTAACTATTTTATCTGTTTATCCATTACTTTTAGATAACTATTGTATCTGTTTATCCATTACTTTTAGCTAACTATTTTATCTGCTTATCCATTAATTTTAGCTAACTACTTCAACCATTTATCCATTAATTTTATCCAACTATTTCAACTGTTTATCCATTAACTTTAGCTAACTACTTCAACCATTTATCCATTAATTTTATCCAACTACTTCAACCATTTATCCATTACTTTTAGCTAACTATTTCTAACATTTATCTATTACTTTTAACTAACTATTTTAACCATTTATCCATTACCTTTAGCTAACTACTTCAACCATTTATCCATAACTATTTGACCTGTGTATTCATTACTTTTAGCTAATTATTCCAACCATTTATCCTTCACTGTTAACTATTAGTAGTATTTTGTGTACTAATTGTATAAGATTCTATGTGTTATGTAGCATTAACAAATGTCAAAATCCCAAGGTCCAAAGCAGATACCTCAACTTTAACATTCATGGTATTATTTGAAAATTGTATAGTCATGGTTATTATATATAATTATTTCCTTGCTTATTCCAATAGAATGAGATTGAATGCATATATAGAAGACTCTGGGAAAGTAATTATTTATTGTCTGAAGTTAAAGTTATTATCAATTACTTAATAATACACTTTACAGTGGTTGTGGAGGCAGTTTTATATGAGTTTGTGGAGGTTATCACACTGCATAGCTGAGGCTATGTGTGAGTATGTGCGTGCCATTTGCTCCTCTTTCTCACGACAGCTGCTGTACAAGTTCGGGATTTTGTTTTGTGTGAAGTCTTTGCGGCTTGGCATTACCTACTGTGAATGCAGTGTTTTTACCGTTGCCTTACAGCCATCTCTGTCAACAGTTTGGGTGGGCAGCATGTCTTTACATACGTGCACAGCGCTGGCGTGTTGTGTCCTTCCACCACTGGCTTTTTTTTGTCATAAGGACAGTGACTACTCCATGACTCAGAAGAGGATGCCTGCTTTGTGTTTTGTCTTTCGAAACCATCACTAGAACTTCTTGTGTCAGAGCCAGAGAACGTTTTTCAAACAACCCCACATTCTGGGGGACATTTGGGAACTGTTTTCTCCATTTTTAAACATTTCTAAGCATGAAAATGTACATTTTAGCATTTAGGCAACAAAACTACTTAGTTAGGTTTAGGGAGAGATTGTTGAAATGGTGTTACTTAAGTACAGAAGTTACGTGACAAATAAGTCAACGTTTTGGTTAAAATGCGGAAGTTACGTGACTCTCACTGGATACAAACACCAGTCTCCTGGGCAAAAGTCTGAAGTTTTTTCACCCACCGATCCACCCCGACCTTTGTCGCTCTTTAAACTTCCTCTTTCACAATTACGTGGATTAAATACAAATTGATTTCGTGGGATATATACGAACTACAGTGCAATACATTCCATAGGTATAGCTACGAACGGTGTATGAGAACAGCCTTCCTCACGACCAACGCCCAATGCCAACGTTCATTGTAAAAAGTAGCTTGCACTTTATCTGGCGAGGATCACCCAGTGTTTTAGTTGCCAAACCCTAGCCATACCTTGACCATAGGGTTTTTTGCAGAAATGTCCAATACACAGTATATGTTGTTTTATGGTGATAAAGTTGCACTACTGGTGTGCCTTTTAAACAAGTTATACTGCCAAAACCTACAAGTTCCCTGTAGACTTTTTAATGAAGAATACTTTTCTCTGACAAAATAACACACTGTATATACAAAAGAAGCTGAATACTTCTGCTTGTTCATGAATACTCGTATTTGTTCAGTCTTGAAATGAGTAACCACATAGCATAGTCAACTCCAAACCATTTTCCAAAGGATGCTCAGTGCATATTTGAGCGTAGCTACTGTATGTTCATAAACGTCACGCTCAATGCTTTCCTGGCAGCTACACGGTTCATCTTTCCTCCTTAATTCACCAACTCATCACATTTTCTCCACAATTCATCCTCTCTTCCCTCTCATCATTTATACTTGACTTCTATTAGCAAAATGCCAACTTCAGAAACTCCACAACAAGCTTATTTTGACTCATTTTCGTCTCACTACTTTGCCAGGTTACATCACCCTCAGCCCAGTGAAATCTTCTCTGCGTTTGGATTACAGCAACAAAGATGTGTCAAAAGCCATTAAAGAAAGCATTTAGATCGTGGTTCCTCAGTTGTAATGTACCGTTGTCAGTGCGGGCCTATTAAAGTAATGAGTCAATGACCAGCACAGGATATAATCAAGGCAACTCAATAAGGGCACGCTGACCATGACTGGCAATTAACTGCAAGAGCAACCATCAGGAATAAGCCATAGTGGGGTCAGAAAGCCAAAGAGCAGGGATCAGTGATTATAGTGATCTTAAAAGGAAAACATGCTGCTCTGGAGGGGCAGATTTGCTTAAGTGTGTACAGTATCTGCATGTGTGTGTTTTGCTTGCATATTTCTCCATGTTTGTCTGCGTGCATCTGCATGTGTGTGGCTGAGTGTCTGTGTCTGCGCTCCAGCTTAAGGGGGGAAAAAAAGTAACCCAAATCAGAACCACATGCACTGGATTCACAACATGCAATAAAGTCCCGCGCTCTGAGCAATCGCAGGTCTCCAAAGTCGTATATTACCCAATTTTGTGTCTTGTCTTTGCACAGTGGCTTACTGAGAGCGGAGAGACGCGGCCACAGCTACCGACACAACATCATAATCAACTGGGACTGCACCACAATGCCACCATGAAGAGAGGCGGCTCTAAAATGGCTGCCACCACCAGAAACGGAGATTAATGCTCCGAGCCGTTTCTCTCTCTCTCTCTCTCTCTCTCTCTCTTTATGCTGAAAAGTGGCGTTCACTTTGTGAGCTAGAAACTACATTTCTAGCGGGAGGGGATTTTCACTGAGAGGTTTCCGAGTCCCACTTTTACTCCCAGGGTGCCTTGAGAGTTTCTGTCAACAAGTAGATAGTAAAATTGTCTTGTGAATGTGGAGTGAAGCCATGCTTATCTACATGCCAGCTCTCTGTCTCTCTGGCCCTTCTATTTTTCTCAAAGACCCCCTCTCTGCCCGGCCACTGCACACACACTCGGCCATGGCCGTGTTGATGCGATGCCGCACTCGAGGCTAGTGTATACACACTGTCCGTCCTCGTAGCCAGTAAGCCTCTGAGAATAGCAACAGATAGCATTAGGAGAGAACAAAACAAATCAAAGCCCGGCCAGGGAAGTCAAACAGAGAGAGAAAGAGGGATAAAAGTAGACAGGGAAGGAGTGAGAAAGAGGGACGGTGAAGCGTAGCAGAGGAGAGCAGAACAAATCTCTCCCTTGGGACTTTCCCACTGTTTGGGACTCGGTGGCGCATTCCCTCAATCTGTCTACCGCGATGCCTATCATCCTTTCCTTCATTTCTCCATGCAGCCTTTCCTCACCTGTTTGGATCTAAAGAGCAACAGAAGTGATTTAGCATCTGACAGTGAAGTGAGCTGGACTTCTGGGACTTGGCCTGCAGGCAGTTGTGGCTGCAACAGAGGCAGCGCAGGTGGGATTAGGGCCAGAAGACGGAACAGAGACCAAATCTAACTGAGTGTGTCATGCTAAAAAATTAAGTAAAAAAATTAGAAAGGCTGGACAGAAATGACAACTTTTACAATAATTTGTCGTGCTCACTCACTAGGGTACCTGGCTTCTTAGCTGGCAAAGGGGCACACTCATAGACTGAATATAAGAAGTGGACGTAGTCACCGTGACGTAATCCATTGGTTTGTGGACTGCCGCTTTAAAGCCTAGAGTTCGGAATTTCTGCCGTCGCCATGCCGTTTTTTTCGCAACCAAAAGTGACACGAGAGGGTGGAGCCAAGTACAACCAAACGCTGAATAAGCCGGCAACCAAAAATGTTACAATTATCTAACTTTCATCAACAGAAAATACACTGTGAAGTTGTAAGACGAAAACACAGACATCACCCAGACCGGACAACGCCATGGTAGCGACCTGTCAATCACAAGGTAGCCACGCCCTAAAGCATACCCTGCTTTATGGTCTATTTGACTCTAAATGGGACCATAATTTACTAAATGAACATTATGCTGTATTGAAGAAGACTTGAAACTAATGATTGAGACCATAAACTCATGTTTAAAATGTTTAATGAGGAAATAAATCAAGTGAGAAGTAGGCTCATTTTCTCATAGACTTCTGTTTACAATCAGAGGAGTCACCCCCTGCTGGCTATTAGAAAGAATGCAAGTTTAAGGCACTTCAGCATTGGCTTTACTTCTCAGACAAGGAGGTAGCACATTGGGCACACCATATACTGAACATAAAATGTACCTGGGTGATCAGACACAAGAAAAAAAAAAAAAACTCTAAGGTGAAGTTGGTAAAGTATTGACCAAATGGAGAAAAAACATTGTCATTTTGTATCTCATGCCCAGCATGGACAGCGTTATCAGCTGTAACCGCCATATGAGTGGAGTGCAGTGCAGAGCAGCAGCCATTAGCTAGCCAGTGGGGCACAACAGAGAGACTTACATGCACTAAATGCACGCGCACAAATGTCATATTAAATCACTCTATTTCCTCATTCACAACATCTCTTACTAAAAGGCAGGAAAAGGGTATCCAAACCCAGCCATGTTAAAAAAAAAAAAAAAAAAAAAAAAAAAAAAAAGCACAGAGAAGCTTGAATTACAACACCAGCATCATCAACTGGCTGATTAAAACACTGGACATGTCCAGAAACATGACTTCAAATGAATGCTAATGTTGCTCTGTGTCTACTGAATGTGAATATAAGTGACTGTTTGCTATTATTATTAGCCTACATTCTAAAGAAAAAACTGCAGCTTTAAATAAAGTTATGTGAGTTGGAACAAAGTTTGTCCACTCAACATGACTTTATAAAGATGGACCCCTCCGTGAGTTTTAAAAACAGGAAAAGAGTTGAAATAAGTCAGATGGAAACATATTTTAAACTGTAACTTGATTTTCAGTGCCAGAGGCTTTAGACGAGCGTGAGGGCTGAGGCGTGATGTGGAGTGTGTTTACATGCCTACATAAATACGTGATCCTCAATGAGTGAAAATGTGAGGAGCGAAATAAAACAAGGGCTTTACAAAAATGGAAACGTCAAGCACATGGAGCGATAAATCTTCTTGAGCGCGGCCGTCTGACAGAGTTTAGGCAGGTCTGTGAATAATATGCCCTCCCTGGATCAAAAATTAAACAAGGCCGACGTGTGGGGACAAAAACAGAACAGGAGACATTGCTTCATGCTCTCCAAAGCGACCCAGAATCCCCCTCAGCGAGTCATGAATACGGCTCGTTCTAATGAAATGCACATATAGCGCGGAGATAAAATACCACTTTAAAAGTGGCTCCGATAGCAATTTCAATTAATTTGACTCCCTGTTATTCCTGTTATTTTCCCTCCCCGAGCAGCATGTAGGAATGAGAGCATTTATACGAAGATGTTTAAACCAGTGACATGGCGAGGATAAATCCTGGTGAGCTGTAAGCATTGTCAGAGGACGAGAGGGAGGAAGAGAGGGCGAGTGAGTGATGATCTTTATCTAGATTACTGTGGGTGCGCGGTGTGTGTACGTGAGCGTGTGTGTGTATGTGAGATGAGTCACCCTCAACCTTAAACACCCCCTATAATCACAACATCAACACAGCAGAAGACGCTCGGTGCTGGCAAAAACATTCCCACACTGATCCGTGCATGGGGACGTGAGCGCATGTACATCTGTGTGTAGCAAAGAGTTTTGGTGATGATAGTTCTGTTAGTGTTACAGTTTGGGGATTATTATCTAATGCTATTTTCACCCAGCAGAATCTCCTCTCCATCCCTCTAAACATTGGGAAGCAACCAAAATAACTGCATGTGTACTGTTGTGTCTCTCTTTTTGTTTGTGTGTTTTCTGTGAAATTTCTAGTATTTGATGCATTCAGGGAAGTAGTGTTAAAGAAAAAAAGTTGGTCATCGCTGGGCAAAAAACACCTGTTGGAACAAAATTGTAATTTATTTTGTTTCTTTTAAGCCTTAACCCCTTCATTTCAGAGTCAAACAGGAACACCCGGACAATAATTATCATCTTCAAAGTAATTCAAAGTAGTATCAGAAGTAATCCAGGTGATAGTCGTCTATATGGTTACAGTGTAAATAGGGCGCGCTAATAGCATGATTTTCTATGGCACAGATTCACCACACAGATACAAATGCGGGGAAAAAGCAGGGATTAGGTGTAGTCAAAAGCTAGCTCATTGACTTCATGGTCACTTTGCACTTGCTGTTTGCATCACCCAAAGCATGATGGGAACTATATAGCCAGAAAAAGACAAAAAAGAAAAAAGCACACGATTTACAAAAAATCCATGGAAATTCTCCTCTTTCTGTTAATTATCAATAAAAAAAATTATAGGGTTGTAACTAACACTGTTTAGCTGACATTATTGATTCCTCTGATTTTTTGCATTATTTATATGAATAATAATTTAGTATTAAATCTCAGAAAATTGTGAAAAACACCAATTATCATTTCTCATATCACATGGTGGTATCTTCAAATTGAGTTTTAGTTTACTAAAGAGTTTGAGCATTTCAGTTGTATATTAGTCAAAGAAAACTGTAACTACTTTAGTACAGCTTTAATCAATGAAAACTATTTAGTCATAGGTTTCGTTGACAAAATTAACACTAATCATCGCGTTCGAAAAGATGGAACCAGTTTGTCATTTTGCTTGAAAAATGACTGAGACCATTCATTGATTATGGTTCTTATATCCCTGGAGCACTGACACTCTCCTCTAGACATTACATTACTGTACTGAAAACCTTCGGATGTACAGACAAAGAAAAAAAATCAAAATTATGTAAAACTTATTTTCACACAGCTGTGCACTCTGGAGGATTTTTAAATGATCGTATTTCTAAGTAGCCTAGTAATGACTATTCCTTAAGCCTGTCAATAAAAAGCGCTGACAATTTCACAAACACAGCCGATGGGTCAAATGGTTAAAGAGCGAACATCATCCAACTTAAATCAGCTTAAATTGCCCACTGTGAAACAGACCTCAGTTTAACTATATACTGCAGTTAAGTGTGTCTCATAAAAACTCTACTCAGTCTAAATCAGCGGGTAAACTGATTTTAAGTGTGTTTAAACTCAACTTCTTCCTCTGGTGCCCGGCTGACTAAAAACACTACATGCAGCGGTGTTGGTGCGAGTGTATCTGCATGCACATGCGTGAGTATGTACGTGCATGTTTGGCCCAAGCGTCTGTGTGTGTCTGTCGTTGTGGAGAGGGTGTGTGTTTGTTGTGGAGATTGTAGCGGTGCTGTGAGTGGACGGTGAAGAGAGCCATTAGAGAAAGACGGCCGCTGATTAGGATTGAACTTCTACTCTACTTCGCTTATCACACACACACTCACACAGAGACCGACAGACACACTCCTGCTCAGATAGCAGGTGGTTGCTTTATTAGCCTCTCACAGCCTCTTGGCCCCTCATGCATGCGTGTGTCTGGGCATGTGTGCAACTGTATATGTTGGTTTTGTGTGCATTTTTTACATGTATGCATGCAAGTGTGTGCACGCAAGTACGTGCGTGTGCATACGTTGGTATCTATGTACACAAATACTTGTACTTAAGTGCATATGTGCAGACAAGTGAGTGTGTGTTTGTGTTATCGCAGGTCCTCTCAGGCCTGGAGAATGTAGTGTGTCTGTGTGCCTGAAGGACTTGAAGTTGAGGCTCTAGTGATTAGGAAGAGATAAACAGCAGCAGCCAGGAGACACACAACAGCACTGCGATGAGACACAACAACAGAACACACACCAACATCACATCTGACTGCTTTAACCTTCATTCAGCCAGGGAAGGTTACCAGAACACCTTGTGTTGTCCCCAAAACACCGGACTTCACATTCACACTAGTGCTGACCCATAAATCAAATTTTCATCGTCATTGCGATGTGAATATGTGCGATAGACACATCACAAAACACCGCCTGAAACGCGACGAATAAGAAAAATAATTTTATTTAGGGATGGTTACCGAAACCGTTATTAAGCAGTATCCAGGGCTAAAGACTGTAGTATTCATCATCACGCTGCAGCCTCTCCCTGCTCTGTTGGAGCTCTCCATACACACACACATGATCACAGCAAAGTCAGTGAACAGCTTGTGGCAGCTGCCAATTCTCTGGTGCTTGCTGTTGTTTCCCTTTTCCCTGGTGTTTTTTTTGGTTGAGTTGCTGAGTGATTAGAGGGTTATTCAGTTCACCTGTTGCGCAGGGTGTGGGGACTGGCTCTTAAATGATAGTTGAGAGCAGCTTGGTGCATTCCCCTCTTGGCCAATCAGGGTGTAACGACGCCCTTTCTGTAGGGCTTAAAAGAGGAGGGAAACTGCACACCCAGGGTCATTCTGATCTCTCCTTCACTCAATGCAACATGTGTTATCAGCTTTACCAGAAACTCTGGTCTGTTTTGGGCCCTTTTGGGATTCTGTGATCTTTGTGTTTTGTTTGTTGAGAGTGTTGACTCTCCTAGTTGGGGAAACAAGTTAAGTGCCAACCAATTGGGTTACCTGCACTGGGACGTTTAGGTACTATTTGTGCAACGATCTGGCTTGCCTTACAATAGCCTAACGCCTGCAGGCTGTATTTTTGTATTCTATTCATTTGTTGATTTTCAATGAAACCCTTTATACCCATTTCTTTTAGTGTATTTTATTTGGGAAAATTTAAAGGAGGGTAAAAGGAAAAACACAAACCAATATTTCAGTTTCCTTAATTGTTTGTTAATATAGAGGCATTTGTTCATTATTGAAGAGGCATTTGTTCATTATTATTATTAAGAAGGCATTTTATTTTATATTATTATGTGGATGGGAACTGTTTTTCAGTCTTCTGACTCAGTACCGCCACAAGCTGATCACAGAGGTCATGGTGGAGACAGAGAGGTGAACCAGGTGAAGTAGAGTTGACGACAACTATGCTCTACTACTATGTAAAAAAGCGATATTTCAATCTGCTCTGTCTTTAGTCTCTGCTCAAACACCGCTATGTTTGCAGAAGCACAGCAAGTTAGTTCGGCTGACATTTACAGTGTTATTTTGTTGAGTTATGAATGACTTTAGGTTCCCTTAAGCAGTGTTACAGTGTATATGTCTGGGGATTTTATTGTGAAGAGTGGAACGGAAGGAGTGAAGCAGTGATGCTCTGTTGTTGAGAAGGTTGGAGAAATAAAGCTGTTGCCATCTTGGTGCAGACTACGGAGCCTCCGTGTTATTAATTTATTACCTTCATAATATATAGGCGCAATGTAACCCTCGGCTACACAGGCTACAACTAAAGCAGTGTGTATATAGTCCAACTGTTTAGTTTAGTTATGAAATATCAAATTATAATCCAGTTCTGAATTTAAAGACAACCAGGGTGACATAAGTATAGCTAATACGCATACTTCAATATTTCTTTATTCATCGCAAGTCATTTCGTCATCGCATTATTGTACAGTGATATTGCACATCACAGATTTTCCTCATACTGTGCAGGCCTAATTCACACTGTGGTATGCAGTCACATCTGGGAGTTGCCTATAAACCAGTTGATATAGCCCTGCATCTATTCAACTACCAGTGAATGTCAAAAAAAATCTGCACTATGCCTTTAACTGTACCTTCTCTCAGTCTGTCACAAACCATCTTCCGTAGATCTCAACACACATGCTAACAGCAGGAACTCATTTTTATGTGCCAGTGGAACTGGAGCAATCAACCAAGTTAAGCTGATTTACTAAATGCATTTCCACTCTAATCATTAAGTATTTAACACACATGACAAATGTAAAAGAAAAAAGAACCCCGTTATATCTCTCTAGCCTTAGGTTACAGGGTTGTTCGGCTTGGCTGACTTTAACAGAAGCCACAGACAGCACAGACGAAGACAAAAGTGAGGCCACTATAGTATTGCTCCTGGATGTAAATATGAGTTTAACAAACCAAGGACAAAACAGTCAATTGTCATAAACTGTCGCTGTAACGCAGAACAGTTAACTGACTGTAGCGCCGGCTAGCGGCACTGAAGAGAGAAACAGCGCAGGTGCATCTGATTGTCTCCCCGTCTCCCGTCCTCTCCCCTCGGATAACATGCCTCTCCTGCTCCGCTGTCTCACTCACACCGTTCAAACACAGGTTCTCTAAGAGAAATAAATACCGGAAGCACCACCTTTATTCTGAAGCCCATGTTATAGCTTTAGGTGACATGTAACTTGCCTCTAGCTTATAAGCTAACAGAGTTAGCTAGCTAGTAGCTACCGTCTCAACGTTAGCTAACATCCGAAAACCACCGTCACAAAGTAACACTTTTCTTTTGACTGCTGTCACCAAAACATTCACATTCACTAAGACATTACTGGCCTGATGTTACCTGTGTTCTCCTCTTGGTTGTCATTAGTCTCGGTCGGTGGGCTGCTGTCAGCGGCAGCCCCCGGCCGGTGTTCACCGGGGGTCGTTGCGTCTTTGCGTCTTGCATCATGATTTTATCGCGGTGGAACTGTTCAACTTTACTGGCTGCGGTGTTTACTAGTGGCAAATTCAAATAAACCAGCACGAATCAACGTAAGGCACAATTAATGTACTTTAGGAACAATATCTTACTTTGTCAACGCAAAGTGTCGACTGTCTAACGGTCAGTGTGCAAGGGCATCTCTCCAAAATGTCGATTCGCGCGATAGGATCATAGGGTTCATCTCCGACACGTCAGGTGGCGCAACACTATTTGAGAAACTATCGCGAGAGCGAATGGGTAGAACAGGGCAGCAAGTCTCGCGATAGTTTTTGCAAAAATACATTCAATACTATTTTTTTTATTTATTTGTATTTTTTATTAAGTTTAATACAGTAGTTACATAAAGTCCATGTTAAGATTTTCCATTACAAAAAAAACAGTAAATATATTTCACAGTATGAAAATAATATCAAAATGAAATAAATTATACGATACAATATAATAAATAAAATATAAGGAAAGGGAAAGAAGATTAAGAAAAAAAGAAAAAAACAATCGGGGTCTGTTAAAAAAAAATTGGAATAAATTTGAAATGTCTAAATAATCTAATAGGTTTTGCCAATTTGAGAAAGTTTTCGTAAATTGTGGGTCTATTATGTAAACACAACCCTAAATAGCTAGGTAGAAATTGCGAAAATAAATTTGTCATATCTGTTGTTTTAACAACTTTTTTAAAATCAGATTTTAGGGCAAGGTGGTTTTTCTAATATATTTGGGCACCACCAGTGCCAAAACATGCATGTTTCATGTCCACTTTAAGGTCAAAGGTTGGAAATGGAGTTTAGATTTTAAATCAACAGCAATTAAACCCGTAAATGCTTTAAAATGACATACAGCCCACTCCTGTGGCAACGATAATTTGTTTGGACAGTAGATAAACGCGGACATTTTTCATGCAATATGGGATCTTTGGACAGCATTTAAAACTCAACACTCCTTGTGAAAGAGCAAAAACTTTCTATTAAGTGACACTATCACTGGACTCTTTTCTATAAGCAGATTCCCACATCATAAATCAAGCTGTCCTCTAAAAAAGCCTTCCTTCTCGGTGGTCCTGACAGGGCCGATCATCAAGTCATATCAGATCACAGATTTCTGTGTCAGCAAAAAAAACACTGTCACAGCTGCCGCGGCCTTTCTCTACATATTCAGCTGGCTTCCCTTTCAAACTGTAGACACTATTTTGGCACCTCAGCACAGTAACTTTATTTATCCGTTTTTGCTTTTGCGTGGGCAGTGGCTGTTCCCGCCGGGCCACAAGTCATCGGTCCCTTCTCAGAGGTCTCTGGAGGGGGGAACCAAAAATAATGGCCCCGTGACCCCAGAAGCAGATGACAGGGGTTATGGGACGGCTCTCTGACGTCAAAATAATCTAGATAAACCGTCCCTGTTTACTCAGCTGACTGAATGAAGACAGAAACGGCAAATGGAAGTGAAGCAGGAGAAGAAAAAAAAAATGAGGAAAGCTGCAGAAATGTAAATTCACTGAAAAAATAGCAGAGTGACAGAAGAGCCAAACAGCCGGACTGGGAGCGGAAAAGAGGCGAGAGGATCAGAAGATGAAAGAGAAAGTGGCTGTGATTCAGTTGACCCTCTTAGGGACGCGAATATGACTGAACTTAGTGCTTCCGCTTTGATCATGAGAGATGGCGCAAATCACTGCAATATGGGCTATGAAAATGCAAGAGAAAGTTAGAGTGGTGATGGAGGGAGAGAGCGGGAGAGGGATGGTGGTAGAGAGAGGTCGCATAGAGGGAGGGAGTATGGGAGAGGATAGGGGGTTAAGGCAGAGAGGGAAGGAGTAGAAATCAAAAAAGGAGGGAGAATAAAAAGGGCAAGCAGAGGAAAAAGATGGTGGAAATAGCACTATAATGTCCTACCCAAGCAGAAATGTACCTACGTTTCACTAAAGTAATTGTTTAAAAATCTAAAAGGAGTACAACAAGGCTTCTACAATGTTCTCAGAGAAAAACATACTGACTTAATTAATAGAGAAAAGAACATTGTTGGAAGTGATTTTTACGACTTTGAAAAGCTAAAAGGACAGAGTTCAAACCATATTGTGGATTGTGGAAAAAAAATTGGAAATTACAAAATGCACAAAGTAAAGCCAGATTTTTGTTCTTGGCTGACTAACGCGTTCACTGGTAACTGCTCCAAAAACTTTGATGCCAAAATTTGGATGCTTGTGGAAAGCCATCGACACTTGTATTAATTACCTGATGTGATCTGAGCGAAGTTTATTATGTCTATAAAAGCTTAATGAAGTTAGTGACTCAGTGCACACAAATGCTACTCGAGCTACAGGAACGAGAGTGAGCAAAATTAGCTACTTCTACCCAGATAAGATGCACTGCACTGTCCTGGGAAGAAGTGGAAGACCTTTCAACAAATTAAAGGTATTATAGTCAAATTATTTTGTAGTTGTGGGGAATAGCACTCCTTTACAATGCCTCCAGGTTTGAACAGTCAGCTAAATTGAGACAATTCAAATTGCCTGCACACACACACACGAAAGGGATTCACAGGAAACAAATGCATGCATGTGCTTCGACATTACGGTCTGTAATTGCTTCTATAAGTGAGATAAAATCACAGACAGTAATGTTGAAACAACGCATGCATGTACTTCAACATTACTGTCTGTAATGGAGCCATATCAAGGGCGGCATTAGGTTACTGCTAAGGCAAATTACAAAGAACATTTGCTACTGCTGCTGCTTCACATTAGATGCATTTAAATGGTGAACCACAGGGTGGCTTTTATTGTGAAACAGGCACTGAAAATTCAGTGCGTTTGCCATCGAAGGGGAATGACATTGCTTTCAAAGGCACACAGTCGATTTGAGACTGTCGACGACCCGTGATTGCATTTACTTTTGTGTCTCAGAAGCAGAGGTGAGAGTGGCATGAAGCTGTTAGGGAGGATGGTTGGCTCAGCAGAGCGTAGCATGGGAAACTGCTGTTGCATCCCGTTAGCTACCGACAGTCAGTGTTGGTCTCCTCTATTAACCATAATAGCAATATTTCCCTAACCTTTAAAGATACAATAATTCCTATTTGTATATTAACAACTGATCAATTTACTTTGTGTACAAACCGTCTGTGGCCCTTGGCGTAAACCCATCTGCGTAAGTATTAGACGGTCAGAATAATTGATACAGTATAAAGAGCAAGAAAGTCAGCGTAGGGAGCAGGTCGGGGTGGATGGACGGGTCAAACAAACACAGACTCTCACCCAGGAGACTAATGTTCACGTCCTGTGTGAAACCAAGTCTACGATGACTTACTTTGCCTTAGTTTTGTTACCTAACATACGTGCTTAACTAATGCTGCGTACGTGAGTTGCTTCACAAGCATACTTATTTTACATTACAAACATATTTTAACTAGAGCTGTCAAAGTTAATGCGATAATAACGCATTCATGCAAATTTGTTTTAACACCACTAATTTCTTTAACGCATTAATGCAACTTGTGACTTTTAATTAACCCCTTAAAAATCCAATGGGGCCGCCGATCTTTCATAGGTTGTAGTTTTAAAGCTAGAGTGAAGATACTGGTATCATATGAAACTAAAAAAGACTAAGGAATCCATCGGTACCAACCAGGTCATACTAGCTTGTCGTGAAGGAGGCTTAATAATACCCCAAACTTGCGCTAAATTTTGGCGAGGGGTCCCTTGACCTCTGACATCAAGATATGTGAATGAAAATGTGTTCTATGGGTACCCAGGAGTCTCCCCTTTACAGACATGCCCACTTTATGATAATCACATGCAGTTTGGGGCAAGTCATAGTCAAGTCAGCACACTGACACACTGACAGCTGTTGTTGCCTGTTGGGCTGCAGTTTGCCATGTTATGATTTGAGCATATTTTTCATGCTAAATGTAGTACCTGTGAGGGTTTCTGGACAATAGTTGTCATTGTTTTGTGTTTTAAATTGATTTCCAATAATACATATATACATGCATTTGCATAAAGCAAACATATTTGCCCACTCCCATGTTGATAACTGTTTTAAATACTTGATAAATCTCCCTTTAAGGTACAGGCACATACAAAATGTGCAATTAATTTGGGATTAAATATTTTAATCGATTGATAGCCCTAATTGTAACCCAAACCACAATCTTATCCTAAACCTAACCAAGTACACCTATAAAAACTAAGTAAACCTACGTTGGAAGTTTATTTTGAGAAAACTGACACTAGAGGGGTACCTAGAGTGTCATAGTTTGAAGCGTAGGGCCACTGGCCAAGCGGCGGTATTCATTGAGTTGGGAATGAGAAAATACAGTATGTGTTATAAGGAGGGGCCACTTGTAGTGACGAACTAACAGAGAATTATCACACAATTCTGCAGTTCCCCTCAGCTCTACTGAGCTTTTTTTGGCGTCTTCTTTTTGGTTTTCCGGCCTGCGACTTTAATGTTTTTCGGTCTCACTGCTCTCATCCTAGTTTCCAGCTGCAGCAGCTCTGATAAACCCACTGTATCCTACTCTACTTGCGTAGCACCGAATAAAGTTAGCATCTAGCTGGTGAACAAAGCGGAGCATTTAGCAGCTAAAGAGGCTTTTTCTCTCTCAGGAGTTAGTGGAAACCGAGCTGAAAGGAGAGTGAATATTGGACCAACATTCATCAGGTGGACAGAAAACGTATGGTAATGTTGCTCTGTGTCTGCAGCATGCAACTGATGGCTAACATGTACGCCATGACAACTTTATAAGATCAATTCAAACCGTGTTTCGCTGCACACAAGTAGCAAAAAAACAACAACAAATAGTTCACTCCCTAAAGGAGTAGTACGTACGGTAACCTGAACCGTAGCAGAGACAAATCAGAGAACAGTGGTATGTATCATTTTTTAGGACGGTGACAAACAATATCGTCCTGCTGATAGCGGCGCCAGATCAAAACAACGATCACACAGTATGGGTCGTTTTGAAAGCAAAAGCAAGAAACAGATTTTTTTTCGATTGTTTTGGAGGATCTGTTGGCTAAACGTGATCTATCAGCAGGAGCGGATTCCAAGAACAAAAGCTAATAGTCTGTTCTTTCAGATCAATTCCTCTTCTGATCTCAGAATCACAACACTGTACATAAAGGAAATCGACAGATATTCCCTCGAAAGCCTTGGAACAAAGCGTGCTCAGTCATCTGCTTTTTTGCCTTCTTTGCATAATCCTCGCAGGCTGCCATGCGTAGCTTCAACATGGTTCTCACGCCACACGGGGACCTCTCAGGGCTTTCCCCTCTGTCTCCCCAACACGGGGCACTGCCTCCATCACTGTATCCCTCCATGCAGTGAGAGGATCTCTGGAGGTCTGCTCGGCTTTAATTCATTCAGACCCGTGGTCCTGAGGGTTGACTGGGAGGTAAAAACCAGCCGCTGTGAAGTGAGCCATCACTCATACACCTCCTCTCCTTTTTGTCGTTCTCTTCTGTTTCTCCCCCGCCCAAAAATGCATCTATTCCTGTCTTCTTCTGTGCTTTCTAACTCTCCTCTCCCAGAGCCCCGGCCCTTCAGCCTCTATCTCTATCTATACCGGCACATCAAAACAAACTATAACTCAAGATGGACCACCGCAGCCTCCCACCAGTTCCCATAAAAGACACAGCCAGCGGAGAGAGGAGGAGAAGAGGAGAGGGACGACGAGGAGGACGGGGAGGAAGAGTGGGAGGTTTTGGGAGGGAACAAATCGCCAGATAGCCCTGACATAATGAGAGAAAATGAGAGAGATAGTAGGAGAGCAAATACAGGAGGTGGACAGGGAGGGGGAAGCAATGATGGGTAAAAGAAAAAAAAAACAGGTGAGGTGAGAGGCACGGTGCAGAGTTGTGTAAAAAATTGGGAAAATGAAGCACATCAAATGGATGTGGGGGTAAAGGGAGGAGGAGAGGAAGAGACGGGAGGTGAGAGAGTAAAGAAGAGGAAGAGAAGTGACTGACTCAGGAGGGAATTGATTAGTGGACTGGAGCTGGGGAGAAATTCCTGCAAAGCCAAAGAACCACAGAGAGGAAAGAGAGAGAGGGGTGGTTGAAGGAGAAGGGGGGAGCGCTGAATGAAAGAAAAGGCGGTCTGGGGAAAATGCAGAAATTGAGATGAAAGAGTAAAGTGAGGAAGGGTTGGAGGGAGGAGGGAAGATGAGAATATTGGCAGACAGTAATTTAAGGCTGGTCACAGGGGAGTAAGAGAAAGAGAGAGGGATGACGTGGGGATGCTGCAAAAATAAGCATGCACACATAACACGGAGTATGCTTTGCTCTCATAATAAAAACAGAGTGATCCAAGGCAGAGCTGCCCGCTCAGACAAAGCCCAGCCTCTCTCCCCCCGCGACTCAACCAGGAAGTGTGTCCAGGCACAGGATGCGGCAACAGCCAAGACTCTGCAACACTGGCTCTCAATATCACACCGCATGCGTTTAGATAACACAGCTGAAGCTCACAGTCGAGATGGAATAATTCTGCCTCTCTCTATAGCCAACTGATACCACTCATTAAAACACGCACATTTGCAAAAAAACAAGGCATTCATCTCCTGCAGAGCTGGATGGTTTGCATAAATAGTGATGCAGATAAAGACATCAGGGAGCCGCCGCTGACCACCAATTGCAGCTACAGAAACAGCTGCATTGCTCACTGAAGGAAAAAAGCGCTGAATCGTAAATCAAAAGTGAATTTTTGTCTTTTGCAGTGACAGGTTATGCTATCTGGACTGCTGCATGCACTACAAAGCAACAGTGTTAAACGAGTACTTATTCAATGTCTGTCTGAGTGCTTCCTCACAGAGCTGTAGACTCAGCAGCATGTTAGCAGCACCAGTTTCTGTGCTCCGTCTGTGTCCACGTAGGATGCATTCAGAGCACAGTATTGAGTGTGGGTCACTCACTATTTTGGCAGCACAATATACTGTGCATAAAAAAGACTTGAAGCATAAAAGATTATCCAAGACCAAGCTACGGTAAGATTACTCCAACACATCCTCATACTGTACCTAAACAACAGAATGAGTCGTTTGCCAATAACTCCAAAACAACACACATTCTTTTTTATGTTGTGAAACGGTCGCAGTTTTACAGAACTACTTGGTTATGTTCAGGCAACAAAAGTACATGGTTATGTTTAGGAAAAAAATCATGGATTGGGTTAAAATAAGTATGTTTGTTATTTAACATTTGTTACGCAACGTAGTTATTACGTTACCTATGTGACTTACTCACGTGGTTACATACTAACGTAGTAACGTACGTAACTTAAAATAACTCTGTAACTAAAAAAAAAAAACACTCAATGTGTTGACTTGGTTTCACACGGGAGAAGAACAGCAGTCTCCTGGGTGAAAGTCCTGTGTTTTTTGTAGTTACTACCTAGTAGAACATAGTTACTACGATACGTACTTGATGTTCGAACGTAGTTAGGTACTAACTTTATAACGTACGTAACTTAAAATAACCTGACTGGGTTTCACACGGCACACGAACAGCTGTCTCCTGGGTGAAAGTGCTGTGTTTGTTTGTAGTTACTACGTAGTAGAACGTAGTTACAACGTTACATATGTGACATACTAATGTAGTTACGCACTAACTTAGTAACATATGTAACTTAGTAACGTACGCAACTCAAAATAACCTGACTTGGTTTCAGACAGGACACGAACAGCGGTCTCCTGGGTGAAAGTCCTGTTTGTTCGACCCAACCATCAACCCCGACCTCCTCCCTACACGGACTTTGTCGCTCTTTATACTATGTCACCTGACTTCCTCCTTTGCTCCCGTCATATGTAATACGGCCACTAACAATAAACGCAAATATTGGTGGTGATAAGCTGCATTCAGACGACCTACACGGCATTTTTTGGGTAAGAACAGCTTGGATTACTCAAGTGATATCCCGTGTCAATTTTCTCAAAGTTCAACAGCTCCCCCAGAGCCCCAGCAGACATTATAGAACAGTTTTCATAGGCTGATTAGTACTGACTAGTAAACTGACTTTGACGACTAAGAGTGCCCCTTTATTGCAATACCTAAAATCCAGAAAACCAATTTCACTTAAACATACTGTATGTAGTAAATAACACCACAGGGTCAGCAGATAGATTGTGTGTCAAAACAATTATGTGCACGAGCAGACCTGCAGAGAGCACATGGATTTCAGTGTAGTGTAAAGCAGTATTATGCAACAACCTGCAGAAAAACCTATAAAAGCCTTCGATTCCCAACCTCAGCAAGTCATAATCCTGTGCAGGGATATGACTTTAATAGCTGCTCCTATCAGATTATGAAGCTGCAGCCAGCACCGCGACGGGAGTCTCATGCTAGTGGAGAGGCGAGGAATGTTGAGCGAGTCAGTCCGGGCAATGAATGAAGCTGAAATGAGGCTGATTGGATCCCCTCTGCTTTGTTCTGCCCTCCGGCCAAGGAAACACCAAAATGACTTGTTATTCTTGCGCCACAGCCAGAGACCGCTCGATGTCTCTTATTTTGGACGGGGATCTTTCTCTCCCGACTTTCACATACAGTATCACAGCGGGGTTTCAGATTGGCTTAGAACGTGTGAGTGGACTTTCTCTGAGGTAAGAGGAACACAAATCAGAATCACCTTTGTTGGCCAAGTATGTGTGCACATACAAGGAATTTGACTTTTTTTTTTTTTTCATCTCTCTCGATGTACTTACACAGAAAATAGAAAAATAACAAGGACAACAAAGAAGAGGAGGAAGAGGAAGAAGAAGAAGAAGAAGAGGCCTATGTAGGGAAAGCGACTGGCAGAGCCCTCGTTTAAAGCGAGCAAGCAGGTTTTACAACCAGCTGAGGAATGTAGACATGAATCGGCTTTTATTGTTTTACACAGAGCAGCGGTGGGCTACCAGCAGCAACTATCTCTATCTCACCACATTTAAAGCTTTCTGCTCTGTTTTTACCTTTAATTTATATTTCTCTCCAAAGCTAGCTCCGACTCTACTGTCCTCTCATCCACCTCTCTGTACTCATGTTCTTCCACAACCCTGCCTCCTACAGCACAAAAGACATTTACAATATATACTAAATAGCCTATTTGCTGCCTGGATTATGATCCCTGGATTTTTTTTTTTTTCCAGTAAAGGAAGTGTGTGACATTCCTGTACCTCTGAGCAGTCACAGGTGGTCAGTGTGAATGATCGGGCGTACAAAGCACAGGACATTGTCCCCAAAGGCCAGGGTTCACATCCAGTGTAACACGTGTATGCTAAAACACCTGGTTAAGGTAGAAAGAGAGGGAAAGATCATGGTTTTGGTTAAATCATAGACTGCACACAGTAACACAAGAAGTGGATGTAGTCACTGTGATGTCACCCATTGGTTCATGTGGACTACTGCTTTGAAGCCTTGAGTCTGACATTTTGGCCGTCACCATATTTTTTTTCTGGAGCCAGAAGTGACCATATTTGGACGAGAGGGTGGAGCTGGGGAAGAGCGAGGCCTGGCGGGGCAGCCATTTTGGACTGAAAGCGACTACCGGACGCCAGTAAAACGTCCACCTAAAATGTGCCATACAGAAGTGAAACAAAATTGTTTCTATTCTATTGTCATATTCTACTGGAATGGCCTGTGTTAAACAATAAAATATTGTAAATAAAATAAGCGTTTTCAGTCTAAAATGGCGGCAGCGGCTGTTGTCAAAAAAGACATCGGAGTTTTGTCTCTTTGCTTCAATACTCTTTGGTACTACTAGCATAACAAATGCTAGTTGGTAGCTAATGCCAGTTATTTACTTGCTTCATTAACTTCATTAAGCTAAATTAAAAGAAGTGGTTGATGAATAAACCAGGTGTGTAATATAGTCTAATGCTGGCCTTCCTGTGATTTAATGTGTTTTTATGTGCCATAAATCCTTAATATTAATGTTTCTGTGTATATTTAATATGCCTGGCTGAACACCCGTGTGCCGTCCTCTTTGTTTACCTTTTTTTTTTTTTTTTTACACCTCCGGGCTTCCCCTGGTAACCCTGTGTTTAACGTCACAACGCTATGAATTGTGAGTAACTCCCTCAGGCAAAGTCTGGAGAAATGCTGACTTACGGAAAGTGTTCTTAAAGGGCTCAAAATGTCTACGAGAGAGCCCTCAAGAACTTGACGATTTGACAGTGAGACAGCCCTGAACCCCTCACGGACTTTGTGGAAATGTGCCTAAAAATCGTGAGTCTGTGAGTGTGAACACTGGGATTGGACCACAATCTCGTATTAAGCTATTTGAGAGCATGTGCTTCATCTGGGTAAGACAGGTGACTTCCTGTTGACTCCCTGCACACATGAATGGTGTGAAATACATTTTCTGATACGGCTTTTCTAGACTTGGATTGGACTGGAAATGGATTAAATTCTTATAATACAAAGAGTCATATTGGGGAGTTTGTGATTAAATTCACAGCTGTTCCTTTTGTAATAATGGTGCATGGGAAATAATGTAGTCATTATGCCACCTCGCAGCCCAGCACCAGGACTGAAATTGCAAAGATAATAACTTTAAAATATTCTATTTGAGAATCGTCTGTCACCTTGATATGACTTACTGATAAATTTGTATAAACAAGGTGTTTATCAGCCTGTTTAATGTCAGCGACTAGATGATAGTGTGCATTTATTTACTTTAATGCTACATTCTAAAGTGCTAGTGAGTATCCCCCTATGTTTGGATAGTCTATAGTATGATATATATGTTTCCCTGAGCATATGCATGTGTGTGTAGGTACAGTAAGTGTGATGGATGACTGTTGTCTCAGCAGTAGCGTTGAACGCTGAGCCGAGAGAGAGTGTGTTAGGGGTCGACCAAGGCCGTCTGCCGGTGATACACGCCCTCTCTCTCTCTCCCAACACGTATAGTAGCATGTCAGCTATGATGAAGCGAGGCTACACAGTGCAGAGTTCCCTCAGGTATACTTAGCAAGGCGAACCTCGCCTCGCAGACACACTCCTTCATTACGCAAGGGAGGAAGGGTGTAAAGACGTGGCACACATACGACACAAACTCCTCCGGTGAACACCCACCGGGCAACGTACGCACTGCACACTATACTCCATTGAAGGACTGTGAACACACACACACGCACACACACACACACACACACACACACACACACACACACACACACACACACACACACACACACACACACACACACACACACACACACACACACACACACACACACACACACACACACACACACACACACACACACACACACACACACACACACACGCACACACACACACACACGCACACAGTAAGGCAAAAGAAGTGAATTGACCACATAGTTACTCATCCATATAGAATAGTTGTGGCCAGTTTGTCAGTGGGACGGCAGGGTTGTGTCAGATTTTCAGTGGCAGTAAATGATGGCATCCCCTAACGCAGGCAATCCATCACACACACACACACACACACACACACACACACACTGTAAAGCTAGATATTACAGGATGTTAGACTGGACCAATGTCTCAATATAACTTTTCTTACATAGAGAAATAAACATACCTGTAGATGTTTTGAAATATCCACCTCTGAAACTAAATGGTATTTCATCAGTATTGGAAAGTACCTAAGTACATTTACTCAAGTACTATACTTAAGTACAATGTTGAGGTACTTGTACTCTACTTTAGTGTGTCCCTCTCATACTTTAAACCTCCACTTCACTACGTTTCAGAGGTGAAATAGTTTACTTTTTGCTCTGCTACATTTATTTACAGCTGTGGTAACTGTTTGCACATTCAGATTTTACATTAAAAACATATGATCAGCTTAAAAAGTATGACGTGTTGTTGTAAAATAAACTACCCAACCTGTGCCGACAGCGTCACGGCGCTAAATCCAGCTTGTATTACATTAGTGATAAGCAAAATGACAACGTGATAAGCAAAATGACAACGTGATTAACGTGATATTATGTTTGTTTATAAACCGAGCCACTAGTCTCTGACAGACTGAGTGCAATTTACTGCCGAGCCGAGGCCGGTGTCGTGTCCAATACTGTTTCCCCTTCGATATGTGTTTCCTCTACCTAAACCTGAACCAACTCTTATCCCTAACCCTAACCACCGTGATCTCCTTCATGTTGCCGGTGTTCAAAGTTGGTTACCCCGTCGAATAGTGTTTCCCTCCTATTAAAAAGATCATATTTCAGTAGAGGTGGGAGGGTGAAAGAGGCGCATGGTGTACTTTGTGTTCATTTACTAGAAAGTTTGTGTGTTTTTTTGGGTTGATGACATGAGACATGGCAGAGTTACTCTCAAAGAAAACTAAAACTGCGCCAACAAGGCAACATTTTGGATTTGAAGCCGACGACAGACATGATGTGTCAGTTTATACTTCCTGCCTCCAAAAAAAACTTTGTGTCCTGCATTCTGGTGACTTTTAAAGAATGAAAATAACAAAATAATACACTGCAACAGCATTTTAATGTTTTATAGGCCTAATTTTACTTTTAATTCTCAGGAAAGAAAACGGAATAATTCTCCCCTCTGGCGTGAATTTGTGTAAATCTCTTGCATAAACTAATATTCATTCAATATTCATTTTTTGCCACTGCTTGAGTGTTTCTTTCTCTAGGTACTCTCCATTTCTCTCTCCATCTCTCACTCACTGAAGGCCCTTTGAGACACAACAACGGCACCACTGCGCTCTAAAATCCATATGGCAATCACCGTGCCACGACAGTTTTTCGCTTCATCGGGCAAAGCCCGACTTTGGGCGCTGCACGCTGTGTCATGAGCATCTCTTCCACCGGGAAACGACATTTGGTGTAGCTCTATTGTCGTCCGGGTGGAAACAGTAGGGCTTATACACGCTGTAGAGTGCCAAACACAGGTTGGAGAAGGAAAAGGAAAAAAAACGTGTGAAAATGTGTCATAAATCGGGAGAAATACGGGAGAATTGTGACAGTGTTCCTGCTGATTGAGGTGCCGCTTCACTCTCTGCTTCTTCTTCTTATTTAGTGTTTATTGGCAGTTAGCAAACCAGCTTAGAGCTGCATTACCGCCACCAAGTGGACTGGAGTCGCTACTCTCTCATTCATAAGGCTCTCTCAGTCTCATTATGTTCCACTCGGGAGCGACTGCTGAGAGAAGCCCAACACCTTGTCGTAAAATTCAATATACCGGTCCGGTCCCGTGTTTGGCTTAATATCAAACCGGTTTGAACATTTTTACACTGGCCCAACTAGTCTAAACACAAGCAGCCTGCACAAAAAGTTTGCCTGAATAACAGTGTAAAATTCATTGATTTTGACTGAAATCAGGAACTATTTCACCAAAAGGAAAAGTAAACCAAATCACGACATCCAGCGCCACACATTTCAGTCACTTCCAAAAAAGTAATGGGGGTTCTACCCAGCCTACTTTCCGGACACAATATCCCTGTTACTAATCTGCATACCACAATGTAGCGGCAGAAATACTACGACAGACATCATGAATACCACTGCATGTATAGAGGTGAGTGAGAAAATAGGTTTTCTTTGTAATTTAGCTGAAGCAGCCCTTTAACCGAAAGGTGGCAAGTTGCAGGGCTTCCTCTTATATAAGAGTATAATAATGACAGTATATCAGGGAAAAAGCAGCTCTCCCTAAGCACACACACACACACACACACACACACACACACACACATAACAACACAGCTCCTTCTTCTCACATCTTACTTCATCATCAAAAAAAAATGTGACTGAGTTGGCGTGTTGCTAATCTTTGGCTTTTCTTAATTCCGAGCCAGAAACAGGGCTTGTGACGGTTAAACAGCAGTCGAGGCTGTGTTTCCCTGGAAGACTAATTCACTAAAATCACTGTGTAGCCATCCATTTAACACAAATCCTCCTATTCATTTAACACAAAAGCTCTTCCCATCCATCTCCGCACATCTTTATCTGCCTCTCATGAACCATAATTTATGCCAAAACAGATGCTGCCACGTCTGTTGCTGCTCTGATGTTATGTGTGTGTGTGTGTGTGTGCGTGTGTGTGTGTGTGTGTGTTTGTGTGCCTGTGGGAGGCGGAAGTAAGCGGAGCAAATAATAAGCATAATCACAGGAACAAAAGAAGAAAATCCCTGACACACACAAACACACGGCAATCCCACCAAACATGTACTCAATCATTCCTGCACTCGCATGACAATGATGCATATTTCATGAAACTAGTGCCCCCCCATCACATATACACACACACATCATCCACCCACACACATGCTCTAATATTCTTCAACCTCATTGACAGCGATGTTGCTGACTCAGGCCCACGAGGGGGTTAAAGGCCGGTTAGTGTTGCTGAATGGGCTCCTGTAGGACCCACAAGCACGAATAGACATACATGTGCACACAACCTGCTAGTGTAGCATCGCCTGAGGGGAACAGATGGATGCACGCTTTTCATACCTGCCATCATTTTACACTTTCTGAACTCCAGTCTGTGTTTGTGTACAGTAAGGGGAAGACAAGCACGAGGCTTTGATCAAAAGCTCCGTGAAGCCTATAGCTGATGCTTGCTCTCCGTGTGTGTGTGTGTGCATGTGTGCGTGCACACACGTGCCGGCGTGGGTGCGTGCATGTGTTCGTCTGATGGGCAAAGGTCTTTCATGTTGTTCAGCTGTCTGCGTAGCGGAGCAGCAGCCGAGATAAATATAGCCAGAGGAGGGATATCATGCATGCGGGAAAAACAAGTCTCAGAAACGGAAGAGCGATTCTTTACAGCACGTCAGCACACAGTGTTCAAAACCGTGAGACGCACAATGTGTGTTAGAGAATGTGAGATTCAATTATAAAAATCAATCAAAATGAGGGCTGCACGGTTTAGAAGAAAATATGGAATTGCGATTATTTTGACTGATATTGCAATTGCGATATGTTTTGCGATATTAGAGGGAATGATACTTTTTACACCATTATTCTCATTTTCATTGAAAAACAGATTAAAATGATTTTTGGGCTGGGAAGATACACCTATCTCCCGATTCGATACTATCACGATACTTGGGTGCCGATTCAATATGTATTGTGATTTTTAAGTATTGCGATTCTACAAGTATTGCGATTAAATATTAAGATTTATTGCAATTTTTGCCAACACTAGACCATGGGAAAAAGTTGAATGATACACTTCTAGGAACTTTAACTTTGGAAAATATCTAAATTAATAAGGTAAAAATGTTTGATTTTCAGAATGTTTGTAGTCAGAGATGTTCTGAAGTCTAATAGATCAGACATTGTCAGGAATTATTTATTAATAAATTTCTCTCATAAATTAGTGGTATTTTCTTTTAATTGATAGGGTACATGTACATGTTTTAAATTACTAGTGAATATAATCCATCAATCTTATTTCCATATACTGTATGTATGTGTTATTTCCATGTATTTTGTATATACACACTTCCCTTTGTCAACAACTTATTTTGAAAAGCTGAGGTAGTCACACGTGTAGCCTTCCGCTAACTTGGCCAAGTCTGTCGGCCAATTTGACCACGGATATGAGATCGACGGCCAGCTCAACCGCACGTTACCGCGATACGATAACGTTTCCTGTCCGTGACAGAGTTAGCACGCAGCGTTAGCCGTGATGTCTAGCTCTGCTTTTCCTGTCAATGTGTGAAACCCAAGGTGTTTCCATACTTTACTTGATGTGTAGTGTTTACCACGCTGGATTTAACATGTGAGGGTGCAGGTTGTTTCCATGCAGACCTTGTGCCGTTTTCTACTTTGTCCTTTCTGCTCGCTGTGGTCGACTACAGTGTGTTTTGGTTGACGGATACGGAACGGATATCACATCATGTTACTCAGACTGCAACAATAAAAGCGGTAACTTCCTCTACCTCCTTATAAACTCAAATGAAGCAAATATATCGATTCTGGCATTACATTTTTTTTTTCAAAATTGTAAAAAAAAAAAAATCATGATATACTGTATAGGTAAATCGATTTTTTCCCCACCCCTAGTGATTATGGTGATCTTTGCGGGCATCTGTACCAAACAAAGTCTGTGGAATATGGTGTGTAGGACAAGACATCTCTGCAGCACGACAATATTTAATGCCCTAATCAAAATTCAGCAATTCATCTGTTTTGGCTATATACAGTGACTGATTTAACTTTAGTATTCTGGTGCTCTCTAGCACTGTATGAGTAGTTTGAGTAAGGCCATGCCTCCCACACACACAATAACAAACACACACAGGTGCTCCCTTGCTTCATCAATCCTTCCGCTTTGTGCGCCCACCTCTACCTCTCCTTTATTCTCTGCTTTTGTCAGGCGCTTCTCATCTCCACGGGTCACTCCGACACCTTTTCTTCTCTTTATTCATTTTAATGTGCATGCTTGAAACCAGGGTTCGTATTCACACCGACTGCACATTTCATTCGTTTACCGACTCAAATGAATTCATTAAACTGGAGCACAACCTGTGCTAGGATAAGTAGTAAATATGAAATGCCGAAATTGTCCCAAAAAAAATTACTTAAGTGAACGTAATAGACGAGTGGTTTGAGATCATTATTATGTTTTCTCGAGAAAAAGTAATGAAACATCCTACTTTATGTTTGGGTATTACCTCACTCATACTTCAAACTCTGTGTCGTGTCTGTGCCCTAATCAGAAGTGATTTCACACATCAGTGTCCATCTTTTACATATTATACTAGGGATACAATGGCACCGATACCACTTTACGGCAGCGTAACGTTAACCTCTCATCACCATCTTTCGGGTCCTATCGCACGCACTCACGCTCCACCTCCCCAACGGTGCGGACAAGACGGGCCGGTGGTGCGCTCGACCCCACGGGGCGGGGTTCCCACCTCCGGTGGCATGCGCCTGCCCTCACTTTCATTGCGCCATGGGGTTTCGCCAGTATCAAATTTCAGTTAAAGTTCAAAATCCTTGATCATACATGGTGTTTGTATATCAGAGGTTTATATAATAACCCCAGGAATTTGAATAATCTATAGTCTTTTCTATATTGTCATCTCTTAGTTTACTTGTTTATGAGTTATTTTATTGCTTACTTCATCTCCTACTTTTGTAACATGATTATTTTCTCTTATTCCCTTGCTGTAAAAATTAATTGCGCCGCTGCCAGCAACCAAATCTCCCCAAAGGGAACAACTAAGTTCCATCTCAATCTTATCTCTTATGACTCAGCTCACTTCACTTCCCTTTCTGTGCCAAACCTTGTTTCCCACATCTCTCCCTAGACGGGGTTTCCCTCTTTTCCTAAACGCTTTTCACTCTCTCAAATTGCATTCTCCCCCTTTCTTCCCCCTCGCTGCTCCTCCTCGCTCCGTCCCTGCTCCCTGCGCGGCGGTGTGCTGCGCCCACGAAACCCTGACAGATAACACGGATAGCTTCACACCACTGCGCCACTCTGCACGCACTCCCCATGAATTACACACACACACACACGAGCTGACTGCGAAGACAAAGCCGGCGTTAGGTGCCGGTGGTGGGTGGACGGATGAGCTGAGGTAGACAGACAGGTGGAGAAGGGGAAAGGGGAGGAAATGGAGACAATGAAGCTAAATGAGGTAGGGGAGAGAAATAGGGGACAAAATTAGATGATGGGAGAGAAAAGAGGGAAAGAGAGGAAAGTGTGGAGGTTAGTGTTAAAGGAAGAAAAAGATACCTGTTCTTCCTATACCCCCCCGCCCTCAGGCTCTTTCAGAGGCAGCTAATAGAAACGGCGAGCAGCTGAACATCTCAGCCCTCCGAGGCAAAACAATGGCTGCATCCTCTGCATAGGAAAGCAGCCAGTCAGAAACAAAAGACAAAAGGAAAACCAGTAAGAAGGGTATGAAAAAAAAAAAAAACATTGGAAGAAGCTCCCAGTATATAAAAAAAAACTCACATCACCATAGCAACTCTGGCTGAGGGGGGAAGGCAGCATACCAGAAAGATGGAAAAAAGCTACTAAGAAAGTACAGAAGGGAAGGGAAAGAGAGGAAAAGAAAAGTGCCGGAAAGAAGGGATTGATAGGGGATCAGAAAAATTGAAAGATTGGTGAATGGAGAAAATGAAAGGATGTTGGCAAAGGTCAGAAAGGATGAAGGCCAGAGGTCTCTAGCCATTCTAGCTGCTCTGTGAGGGTGTTCTCATTTTAAAGAAAACTGCTCTCATTGTAACATACTCATGCACTCATTGGCTAGAGGCTGGTTCTCACAGTAAAGCTCTTTGGTAACCTATAATAGGGTTTCTCATTTTGTGAGCATCAAAGGGATTACTAGATATGTAAATCCTTTTTCTACGAGAAATCGGATAGATTTTAGTTTAGCCCGTTAGCATGCTACAATTAGCTAATTAGCAGGTTAGCAAGTTTGGCTGAGATTGATGGGAATGTCGTTCATTTTGAAGGTCATTGTATAATTGGACAATTTCAAATTTTGACCGAATGATTAAGGATGCCATGAGAACCGATCGGTACCAAGTCAATGACAAATTTCTGAAAATGTGACAGTACTCTTTTTTCTGCAGTAGCGCAGGTACCGTCAGGGCTCGAGACTAACGGCATCCCGGGGACAATAGAAAATGTGTTTGGGACGCAATAAACTCATTATCAACGCGTCCACGGGACGCTGCCGTTTTTATTCCCTGGTAATGCTACATTGCGAACAACAAATCCATGTTGAAATCAGCAGGACAAGAGCTAGTTAACATTAGCTGTTAGCATTTGGTAAACAGCACAGTCTTGCACGGAGCTAACAGCTAACGTTAAATAGCTCTTGTCCTGCTGATTACAACACGGGAGGTTAAATTAATTACATTATGATGTGTTCAGGCTCTATTCAGTAAAAATGTATTATTATTTTTATTATTATTATTATTATTATGTAATAGCAGTATTATGAGTATTGGGCGAAAGTAAATTCTAAAGTTATCATGGTGTGTTCAAATGTAATCTTGTAAAATGTAGTTTTTGGCAAGAAGTTTAACAGCAATATAAAATAGATAATAGAGACATAATAACTATGACATGTTTAAGTTCCTAGCAAAACAAGTACATGGGATTATTGTTTTACATTTGTTTTTTACCGTGGTATCGAATTGGTATCAAGAATCATGGACTTTCACTGGTAATGGTATTAACTACTAAATTTTGTCTATCGTGACATCACCACTAGATGAAAAGTCAGAGGATCACCCAAGAGCACAATGAATGATAATCCATCCAAAGTCATTAGGATTCATCCTGTGGGGACTATGAATGTCCAAACTAAATTTCAGGGCAATCCATCCTGGTTTCAGAGAAATTTCACCTTAAAGAATGAAAAATGTCAACCTCATGGTGGCACTACAGGAAAAAAAAACAAGGGATCCCTAAAGGCAGTAGCATCCATCCTCTGGATATCTAACATAAAGGTTTCCCAAGAGCCTGGTGCTAACATGGCTAAAAAAGAGAAAATCAAGACTAGATAAGGACTGTCACAAAATTATGAATGATTTCACCCATCGTGAGAAAATCAAACACCTACCTCCATCCCTCCTAATCTTCCCTTCATCCTTTCCTAGCTTCCAGCACTCCTTCGCCTTGCAGTCTCTCACCTCTGCCCTTTTCTCTGTCTTTCCACCATTTCATCACTGCTTCATTCTGCTTCTTCCCTGGTGGTCATATCTTCCCCCTTTTTCCTCCCTCTCCATTTCCTTGGGGTAAAGATGTACTGAATAATTCAGAACGGGGGCCTGATTTATAAGAGCGCTTGTAGTGCCCAGACGTCCTCCGTCTCGCTCATCAGTCTGGCCGGGGCTCATTATGGCTAAAGAACGGCACGGCGGGCCTAATCTCCAATGACACGCTGCTGTGCCCGAACTGGTGTACAACATCGGCACAGTGTGTTCCAAACGCACTCGTGTAAGCAGGCTCGGCGGCGAATGACAGGCCATGATCTATCTCTTCGTAAGTTATCGCAGTCAAACAGCCGGGCGCAGTCCATCTCAGAGAGAAATACATCACTACTGTCAGGTGAGGAAATATTCTAACTCCAGGTGTGGTGATTTAGGTATTGGTTGAGGTATTTCTTGGTCTTACGCAGGTTAAGAAAATTCTACCATCTTTTTCCCAGCTGCTCTGTAAGTCAGAATAAGCAATGTTCCAATAACACCTCTTCTGAATACCAAGATAGGCATGTACTGTATGACAGTCTGTTATTTAATAGATTTTTGCCCCAGGGAACCCTCATATATAACTTGTGTTCCTGAATTGTAACTGTCTGCTCTGTACGTGGGGGGATAATAGTGGGGGGAGGGAAACTTATGATTACAATAGCCATTCTTATGCACTCATTAAATGGGATAATTTGGAGTTAATTGAAGTATAGAGAAATTGAACAATTACTCATTATACTGGGGCTTCCCTTCAAGGACCCCTGAGAGCCACCAACAAAAGCACTGCCAGCCCTGATAACATACAGTAGGTAGAATTAAATATGTATGCATCTGAATGCAAAAGCATAGCTTCACAATAGATTCACAATATTCAGCTATTACATATGGGCAGATAATCGGATAAAACATGATAATTAGGGTTTGGGGTTTGATAATATTCAATAAAATGTGAATCCATCATTGAATCCACTTTCCAAACTGGATCCTTTCAAATCCCTTATTCATTTAGGTTTAGGTGTTCAACATTTGTATAAAACTAAAGTTATAAATTTACTAAAACTCAAAGATTCTATTGAGATCTGACAGCACGTTTTGTTGGCCAAGGAGGCTAAAACACTGCAGTTAATGGTGAGAAAATGTGTATCTAATTTGACACATGGAAGTAACCAATGTATCCTCATACAACAGTTCATATGATATGTAATTATAGGATTATACGAAAAGTTATTTTGTCATTTTTCGTGCATTTTCCTACGAATGTCCAGCAACACGAGTAAGCAAGCCCCTGCAGTGTTTAGGCAACAAATCTACTTACGTTTAGGAAAAGATCGTGGTTTGGGTTGAAATAACTACGGATCTGGCATTACTTAAGTATGGAAGTTACGTGACAAATAAGTCAACGTTTGGGTTAAAATAACTACGGAAGTTACATTACTTAACTATGGAAGTTACGTTACTTAAGTACGAAAGTTATGTGACAAATAAGTCAGCTTTTGGGTTCAAATAACTACGGAAGTTACGTTACTTAAGTACGGAAGTTACGTTACTTAACTATGGAAGTTACGTTACTTAAGTACGAAAGTTATGTGACAAATAAGTCAACGTTTGAGTTCAAATAACTACGGATGTGGCGTTACTTAAGTACGGAAGTTACGTGACAAATAAGTCAACATTTGGGTTAAATTAACTACGGAAGTGGCGTAACTTTAGTACAGAAGTTACGTAACAAATAAGTCAACGTTTGGGTTCAAATAACTACGGATGTGGTATTACATAAGCACCAAAGTTACATCACTTAAGTACAACAGTTATGTTACAAATTAGCCAACATTTGGGTTAAAATAAATTCAGAACTATTAAATTGATCTACATTTTGGAAAATAAGCTAATTTGCTTCCTTGCCAAGAGTTAGTTTAGAAGATCGATACCAGCCAGGAGACAGTTAGCTTAGCATAAAGACATTGATGCACAGGGAAACAGCTAGCCTGGCTCTGCTCAATGGTAACAAATTCCGCCTACCATACGCTTACAGTTTTTTGGATGGGCGGTGACTGGAGTCGCCGCTGGTTGCGTCACGTTGGCAACAAGACTCCAGGAAGTCATTGTACCCACCCCTGAAATAGTCCGGCACATACCCCCCCAGTCTTTTTTACACTTTGATTGAACAAATGAGATATAGTGTGTTGAGCTAGAGCCAGCAGGCAATTAGCTTAGCTTAGCATAACAGTCCGAAGTTAAAAATCCGACCAACTAGCACCTCTACATTTGAATGAACCAATCACCCGACCTTTGAACTGTTATATCATTCCCCATCTCTTACGCCGTGCAGATGTTCTGTGTGTTTGCGGCGGTATAGTGTGCAGAGGGTCAGGTCAGCAGGTCGTCATATTAAGGTCAAAGTATCATGTTCAGTCCAGAGAGGACAGGCAGCCTGGATCAGGTGTCAGCTGTCAAAGATGATACTTCCAGGTTTAACAGGCTCCCTTTACTCTCAAGAGACGATATGCAACATGTCCAATAGGACCTGCTCTATGGGTGGTTGGGGTCATCAATAATAGAAACACTCACACAGATGCTGACTGTAGACGGTCTGTGTTATCATTAGCTCGGCTTATACAGACAAGTCGTGAACATGATCCCAGCATGAGGGCGCACTACAGTAGAGGCTTCACTGAAACCTGGGAGCAACGATCCTAATAGAGTAATGACCAATGAGTTGCACCACTGAACCAAACAAGCCTATCAGAAACGACCTCAAGGCCAACACTGATATTACATTTATATGAACGGTTCTCTGCCTCCAGTTCATCATCAGCTCAGCTTTTGTTCTCTCTCTCTCTCTCTCACTTAAATTGTTTTTCTCAAGTGTCAAAATTTGACAAAAACATAATTTTTTTTCCACCAGCGGGACTGAGAAAAAAAAAGGATGAGCAGATGATGTTTTCTGCATGGTCGACTTCGTCAATCTTTCTCAATCTCCTCCAGAAATTCCAATCAAAGCAATTTGACTCCAGCCGTGGTAGTTGAAACAACAGATGAGCAAAGGAGGATAAAGTAATGAGAGTGGGATCGATGGAAACACCCCGAGAGACTGGTAGAAACAAAAGCCGTATATCTGAGGGACGGGTGTGCACTACGGAGGGAAACAGCAGCCCTTTTTTCCCAAAGATAGATGGAGGAAATTAATCTTTGGGGGTAGTTCAGCATGAATGAAGTCAAATATTTCATAAACCTATAGAACAATGTGAGTGAACTATAGCAGTTTTGGCCTCGACACCACATCTCGCCTGCTAGCTTTATTGCCTCCACCAGCCTTCTCTCCTGCATTAGCATCAGGAATGCAGACTCAGCATGTTCACTCACTTGCATGCATGTTCATTTATCTGACCTCATGTTCATGGAATAGTTGTATATATCACGGATTCAGCTTTAAGGGAAATGTGTGAGTTTGTGCAAATTTATTCTGGGAGCATCACGGGAGCAAAGCCACTCTGTCAAATCAAAAATATATGGAACATTGCCACGAAAAATAGTTGACAAGCGTCCTGGATTAAGTAGCAAGAGGCAGACTCGTTTAACAAAGCCAAACAGAAAAGCTGAATGAGCTTATCAAGCAGAAATGTTTGACAGAAAGTAAATGGAACACACAGTACAGGGAATATGGTCTTAAATCTTAGCAACCCTACAGCTCTGAGCTTACCACGGGTGTGAGACAGCGGGTAATATAAGGTGTTTTAATTCATTTGACAAAGAAATATTGATGGTTGGGATGGGCAATATATCAATATAGACAATGAGATGATAGAAATGTGTCTACTGAGAGTTTGCCATACAATTGAACCCTGTCTCCCTAGAAATGTTATTCATATAATACTAACTTGTATTAATTTGTCGCAAAGGAGGCTAAATAACGCTCCAAACTTACGCTAAATTTCGTGCGAGGAAAAACTGGCACGGCCATTTTCAAAGGGGTCCCTCGACCTGTGACCTCAAGATACAGTGTGTGAATGAAAATGGGTTCTATGGGTACCCACGAGTCTCCCCTCTCAGTACTTGTGAGGGTTTCTGGACAATATTTGTCATGGTTATGTGTTGTTAATTGATTTCCAATAATAAATATGTAAATACATTTGCATAAAGCAAGCATATTTGCTCACTCCCGTGTTGATAAGAGTATTAAATACTTGACAAATCTCCATTTAAGGTACATTTTGATCGGAAAAATGTGGGTAACCAGAGAATGCGTTCACACGAACTGTAGTGATTATTGTAAATCTGTGTATATATGCAGCAGATCAGCAATCAGTTTTTGCCCCTACCCTTTGGAAGCATGGCTTCACTTATTTTCACCTTACAAGTGATAAAAGATGCTGTGTCGTTCAGGTTTCCTTAATCCCCTGCCCATATTACAGTAACCGGGTTTCTTGTTTACATGACATTTAAAAAACTGTAACCACAATTCGTAGCTCAGGTTGCATTAGATCATCACTAGGGCTGTCAATCAATTACAATATTTAATTGTGATTTATTACAAATGAATCACACATTTTTTATTTATTATTTTAACACAATGACAAATATTGTCCAGAAGCCCACACAGGTTCTGCATTTAGCATAAAAAAATATGCTCAAATCAAAACATGGCATTAACGCGTTATTATCGTGTTAACTTTGACAGCCCTAATCATTACGGAAAATACTGTAAATCAATGTGCAGGACAACTTCATGGCAATATCTGATTTAAAGGATTTTTGCATCTAATATAATGAAGTATCGTAATTTGTTAGGCATTTCATTTTGTCAATAAACAAATATTCCCATCGGTTCTATATATATATCTATAAACAAAGTAAAGTAAATCTATCACAATATACATCAGTAAAACAACACAGAATTATATGTATTATAATATACCATTGCCTAGCCCTAATTCATGATACAATCTTTAACAATAATCAGTGACTTCCTCCAAAGCGTGCTATCAGATGTTACTCTTCCACGAGGCCCCGCATAACTACACATTATGAAGATCTAACACACACGCTCGTATAAGATAACGAGTGGGACAAGCAAACATTTAGGCGTTGTATCGAGAGAGGGGAGCACGAGAGCAGCCTTTTTGTTCAACAGCACATAAGGAGGATAAAGGCAAACAAGCAGAGCTCCCCTGTGAGCCGCAGGCACACGGTTTTATTTATGAATTTAATTTGTGTTTTTCTTTAAGAGGCACTTGGCGGCCAGCCTCGACACAGAGGGGAGTTAGGACCCAGAGGAGGACAGCCAGGGAGCACTTTAAATTAGAAGCAGACTTCTCTCTCTCTCTCTCTCTTTCTCTCTCTCTTTCTCTTTCTCTAAAGACAAAGAGACGAGGAGGAAGCGAAGGGAGAGAGGGAAGAAGAAGAAGAGAGACAGAGGAGTCTGGAACTGGTTTTGTAGCCACATCTTGTAGGAAATCCTGAACAGAGCATGTTAACGAGGGACACCGAAACCACGAGAGCAGAGGCTCCCCTCCCTGCACTTTGTGTGTGTGTGTGTGTGTGTCACAAAATACAATACACACTCTCAGATGTGTCATCTGAGCCACTACTGACAAAAAAACACAGGCGTACCGTACACGCACAATCACACATGTGGCAAGGACTGGCCACTACGCAATGCATAAATACAGGTAAACACACTGGATTACATATTACACAAACAAACATACAGTACGAGCTTATTTCACGTCACACACACACACACACACACACACAGGAACACACGCGAGCCTCTCCAGGGACCAGACAGGGTTTCCCTCTCAGTCTGCAAACTGTGTGTAGTTACCCAGGGTTGATTACAAAGCTCTCTCTCACACACACACACACACACACACACACACGTGCAACAGAGCAGTGAGACCTCCCCATGTGCTTGTAGGCCTAGCTATGGTGAGTTAGCCTATAGTAATATGAAGACTATAATAAAGACCAGATCTTACAGAATGGTATGCAACAGTATGCACACACACACACACACACACACACACACACACAGAGGGAGAAGAGTGGAAATGAGGGAACAGGGAGGATGATATGACTAAGAGAAAAATATGAATCAAGACAAAGAGCAGATCTTTTCTCATCCTGCATGTGGGATGGCCTGCACCCTCGGGTGGAGCAAATGCTTTTTTTTTTTTTTTTTTTTCATTTCTCCCAGAAATGATATTGTCACATTTATGAATGTGTGGGAAGCGTCTGAATGCAATAAGTGTGATGGAGGAGCTGTTTGCATTTAGGTATCATTTGTATCTGTGTGGGATGCAGCAGGTATCGTAGAGTTCTGGCACATTCTATTGAGCTGTTGTCGCTGTGGTGGCTAGTGGGCTTCAGAGATATACTGTATGGATATTTTTTTTATCACTTTATCCAACTTTTTTCATTACTTCTCGCTTCACGATTCAGTTGCTAATCTAGTGCGACTTCATCTGAAGCAATAATGCTAAGCAGTACTCACATGGGGCAGTGTATGAAATCGTCAATTGTATCTTTACAACGTACTTATGTAATATACTTTAAAGAAGACCTATTGTGCTTATTTTCAGGTTCATACTTGTATGAACTACTACATAATTCTTGTTTCTACTGTTTACATGCTTTAATGTTAAAAAAATGCTTTACTTTTCTTATGCCAGGTTTGCTGCAGCCTCTGTCTGAAACTCCTGCCCCTGCCCCCAAGGGGAAAGCCCAGTCTGCTCTGATTGGTCAACCAACCCAAACCCTTCGGACTCCGCTCCAGCTCCACTTTAATTAGCTTGGTTTGGGGACGTGCCAAAATAGCCATAGCCACTTGGCAGGTATTATGTAAATGTGTTACTTGGTGACATCACCACGTTACGGAAGAAAAGGCGGGACTTCAAGTGAGGCGTTTCAGGCAGTTCAGGAGCAGTGTTTCTGTGGGGGAGAGTAACTCCCTTTGGCGTGGACTTTGGGTTTTGTAACTTTGCAGACCTTTTACGTGCACAAAAAACTAAATAACACACTAAAGGAAAGGGAAAAAGCACAAAGTAATAATAGATCCTCTTTAACATGTGTTAAGATGATTATTTGTTTAAAACCACTTCAAGTGTTTCTAGGATAAACCTATATGAAGTACGCCTCTTTCATAGCAGACATCTTGACTTGCTGGAAAAAGCACAGGTATTACAAATAGGTCTAATTATTATGTTTCATGTAATTGCTGGTGGTAATATTAGCATCTTTCTGCTAACATTTTGGTTTTACTGCCCACAAATGTACAGTTGGTTCAGTCTCACAGAACTCATCAACCACATTTCCAGCCACTGCGGACAACTGTCTACAGCAACAAAAGCTCTGATAAACCAACACACTACCTGGCTGGGATGAAACGACAGACAGACAAAATTAGCAACTGGTTAGTGAACGTAGCAGAGCATTTAGCAGCTAAAGAGAAAGATATTTAAATTGTTATTATATATATATATTATTACTTATGCTCATTGAGTGGCCAGACGCATGACTCCAAATGAATGTTAATGTTGCTCCATGTCTGTGAAAATAGGTGACTCTGGTAACACGCTTTGCTATTAGAACGTGAATATAATAGAATAATAATAGAATGTGTCTTTAGCTTGTTTTTCTACTCCAAAATAGCCAAAAATAATAATAATGCAACTTTAAGTATGTTATAGAAAATCACTAAAGGCCCCTACACAGCCATAACGTTGGCTCTATTCCACTTAAGTATCCCAGTAAATCATGAACCAGCGTGCTCAACCAGCTCCCTGAAACTGGAACCTAAATGAGGGCAGCCACTATTAGTGTCATTAATTACATCTGTGCTTTTCCCGCGCTGTCATCAGACATGCCTCAATACTTCTAACATGTACATCTACCTGAGGCAAAATAACAAAACTACGAATAAGACTACAAATAAAAGAAATGTTGACATTCAAAAATACAGCTGACAGCAATGACAGCCACATACAAATCCATATCTTATTCACATAAAATTCACTTAACAAGGGGATGAAACACAGCTGCTGTGGAGCCCCTTCGCAAGGATGAGACTCAGTCTATCATCAGGTGCTAATGCACTGAACTGTGACATGGTTTCTATTTGTCAGTCTAACAGATTACACCTGTTCCACCTGACCTTATAACCGCCCGTAAGTCTGGTAAGCCTCGGGCTCGTGGGACTTGACTTCCCGTTCCCTCCTCGGCTGATCCCAGCGCAGGTGCGGCGGCTACGCGAATGCTGAGGCTCGGCACTTTCGCAAAACGCTGTGATCTGATTCTGGAGCAGCCGCTATCACACGGTCGCCCCCTGGGACATTAAGCTCTAATGGCTGCGAAACTGTAAATGTCACAGTGATTTGGGCCAAGCACCGGAGGGAGAGAGCCCAATAGAGAGTGTGTGTGTGTGTGTGTGTGTGTCTATTGTCATGTCAGTGCCACTGTCTGAGCAAAACGGATCGCAGTGAAGTGAAGCGGAGTAATTACAGTATGACAAAAGCCAGTACACAGACACAGACACACACACACAGACACTCACACACACACACACACACACACACACACACACACACACACACACACAGATTTTCCCATACATTAGCTACACACAAGCCAACAGCACGTCCATATATGGCAAATATACTGTACATAACGTCCACACCCACATTTCTACGTCTAAAGCTTTGCATGCAAGGCCTGTGGGTCACCCTCATACATACAAGGAGTATTGATCCTCCCCCCTATTACTTATTGTTGTTGTATAAGCTTTCACACAGCACATACAGTTTACAGTAATAATTCTCAGCAATGAAACAGCGGGTCCTTGATTTCAGTCCTTGAGGTAGACTAAAGTGTTTCTAGCCTTGTGACCATCAATTTTCCAGCTGAATTGATAGAGTTTTCAACAAATCTGCCAGAGACAGCTGTCTCCGGCTGACTTTTTAATGTTTCCAGCCGACTCATTTTAACATCGGAATCCGATAAAAGGGTCTCAATTATGCACTCGACGGCTACATACATCATATCATGCTGAAAGGCTGAGGCTAGGGCTGCAAGTCAACATCCTCCCTCACCAGTTGTAGAGGACACTGAAATCATTTTGAATCATATGTTTCACTTTTAGCATTACAGGAGAAAACACTTTTCGGATGAGGACTAACTGGAACAAGTTACAAGTGTAAACTTCCCCAAACAACAGAGCTGCTACTGCTAAACTCTAGCTGGGATTTTCACCAAGAAGTTCCTGGTAATTTCAGTCCTAGGGACTACTTTTCAGGGAACTAAAATGTTCCTTCAGCTTATTGTTGTCTTCGTTTCCATAGCGGTCTATGACATGGGACGATGAATGCTGGTGGTTGCAGCTGTTCAGTGCGCCTGCCTGTTTCATCTAAAAAAGATTCGCTGAAAAAGAAAACCCTTAGTACTTTCGTGTTTACGAATGAAGCGGGACACGAGTTGAAGCTGTTGAAGCAGCGGCGCTGCATGTGTGTTTCACCAATCAGCGATGGTCACCCCTGATAATTCCAGCCCAAAAGTCCTTGTACTTTCGGAAAGTACTACCCCTGACTAGGGCCTTTTTTGGGAGGTAAAAGTCCCCAGAACTTAATTTAAACCCTGGTCCCTGCAGGTCAAAAACGCAATGAGTTCCTTAAAAGGTTGTACCCCACAACCAAACTTTTAACCCCACAAAATATAGTACGAAACGCTCATTGGTTTTGGAAGTAACACTGGGATAGGTTGCTACTGTAGGCATTAGCAGGACATGCTGACAAAAACAATGTTTAATCCCTCATACAACATGTGGAGAAAGTACGGCTGTCCAGAATACCCTCTTTTGGGCTACAAAGCTTCGGTGAGAAATATTCGAAGGTATTTGAAGCTTCGCGGAGCAGCGCGGCAGGCTGACTAGTTCTTCTGTCTGTCTGTCTCCATCTTCCCTGTTTCAGTGCCTGGGAAGGCGCCGCTGCCGCACTACTGTACACACATGCACCTCTACACTACACAATTATTCCTTATTTCATGGGCCATTTTGGGATTTTTTCTTATATATAAAAATGAAAAACAAAGCATTCAAATAGTGATTTGGAGGTTGAATACTATGGCAACAGTCGAAGCTTTGAAGAATTTGGGTCAGCCCTAGGAGAAAGCTTGCCAGACCCTACTCACAGTTGCTAAGCTCTGATTGGACGATCGCTGTTCAGGAGAGGGGTTTCACCAGCGGTCAATTGCAATGACTGAGTACTCGCACACGTGTGTGCTCATCAATATCAATCATGACCATGCATGCTATAAAAAAACAGCGCCTCCTTCCTTATTGTAGGCAGTTTGTTAATTACACACACCGCGGGGGGGATTAGACACAACAGACGTCCTTAATGACCGAAAACACACACACACACACACACACACACACAGGCACACACACACACGTCCCCTCTGGTGGTCAACCCACTGTGCAGACATGGCTGGTAAAGTTCATTAGCTTTCACTCAGCCTCTACTGTATTAACTGGAACAGAGCAAGCTTACTGCACATGTGAGCTTGAGGCCCACTGTGGAACCAGAGCACTAATTGAGTGAGTGACTATCACGCAATCTGCTGTTGCATGATTATGCCGTGTAATATATTGCATTTACATTAATGGGAGGGATTTATTAAAGCTCTGGCTGTAGGTGGAGGCGAGAAAAGGACCTATGGGAGCAATGGCCTGAGCAAGGCTATGGACAGGCCACACGTGCACACAGATGTAGACACACACACACACACACACACACAGAGGATCTCGTGCACAGGCGGGCTGAAAGGCCAACGGACCTATCATGACTCTTATATAAGCTTCCCACCCCCAGAGGTATTTATATCCCTCGTTTGTTATCTATAATAAGACATCTCTCTTTTTTTCTGTCCTCGCTCCTTCACCAGACTCCCCGGTCCTGCTGCGGGAAAATCCTGATTAGTGTCCTGATGACTTGACAGAGAGCGATCGAGATAGAGATACAGAGACGGAGAGGGAGGGGAAAAAAAGTGCAGAAAGTGGCAAGAAAGATGTATGCCTGTACGCGTCTGCATGTGCGTGAATTATTGACAATACTGGCAGCTTCGCAGTATCATAAAACACACTGCAGCAGCAGTTTTTATGTTAAATACTTTTAATTTTACTTTTAATTCACAGGAATGAATACAGAGTCATTTGCCCCTCTGGTGTGAACTTCTGTGAATCTCTGGCATCATCAGTTTTCATTCATTCACTCATTCAGTCACTCATTTTCTGCCCCTGATTGAATATTTCCTTCTCCTACTCTCCATTTCTCTGTTCTTCTCTCACTCACCGAAGGATCTTTCAGACACAATGTGACTACGGCACCACCGCGCTCTGAAACCCCTTATTTTCAACAGCTTATGCAGCGCAGGCTTTTTGCTGCATTGAGCGAAACCTAAATTTGGGTTCAGTGCGCACTGATAATGAACCCAGCGGCGAGCGCAGTTCAAACCTCGAACAGCTCTCTTCCCCCATGAAACAACATTAGGTGTAGCTATATTGTTGTCCGGGATGAAACAGTAGGGCTTTTACACGCTGTACAGAGACAGAAATATGTTAAGATAACGAAAAAAGGGAAAAAAAAGGTGCAAACATTTCTCATAAATCGGGAGAAATACGGGAGAATTGTGACCCCGGGAGGAAATCGAGAGAGGGCAATGAAAAAACGTGAGTCTCCAGGAAAAATCTGGAGGGTTGGCAAATATGCTGATATGACAGTTGATGCTCTACATGTTTGTCCCTCGAGAAGTGTGTGTGTGTGTGTGTGTGTGTGTGTGTGTGTTGGTACTGAGACAAGGCCAGTGGTCAGGTCTGGTGTGTGTCAATGCCACCTGAGTCCTTAGTTAGTAACAGGGTCTAAAAGAGCACTTTTGTCAGACATGGCATCCCCTGCTGTGCTGCTCACCAACTTATCAATTTGTCCGAGAGAAAAAAAAAAACAGACAGCTGGAAAGGAGGAGATGTAGTTATCACAGGAAGTATATGAGCAGAGAGGGTGGAGCAGGAATGTGAAACAAAACGAAAGACAAGATAGGAAAGATTCCCCTTGTTCTAGTCGCTTGTTGTGAAAAGGAGAAAGAGGAGCAGTGTTTGAGGAAGGCTATAGGAGTGAATATGCCTGGAAACACTGAGTGGAGACGGAGAAGCGAAGGAGTAAGCAGAGAGGTAAAGGAGAAAGCAGACAGACTGAGGTATTGGCTATGACGTGGGACAGATGCGGCCGCGGCGAGACAGTAAAAGATAACTCGATTCAGGTGCCCAACGAGATTTTGCTGTGTAAGAAGAAGTGTATAGCTTGCCCTCCCTTCCCCATCCTCCTCTTTCTATACCCCCACCCTCTTCTCTTGCCACTCTGTGCAGCCAAGCTCAAGTCTTCTACAATATACCCTAATGAGAAAAAGCTGGTAGGAAAATCCTGGACTGAGTCCTACATAAACTTACAGCCATCTCACGGAACAGCTCAAGAAGGGGGGAGGGAAGGGGAGGGGGGGGCTGAGGAAGGATAAAAAAAACACATTGAAAGAGAGCAAAAATAAAACAAATTTAGAAAGGTCATCTCCTCATTCCTTTCAGTACACTATAGCCTACATGTGTATAGACTGTACATAGACGGTTCGTAGGTATACCTACAAAAATAAACGCATTGTAAATCGTATATATATACATCCCACAAAATCAATTTGTATGTAATCCACGTAATCGTGAACCAGGAAGAATAAAGAGCGACAAACACTGCATAGGGAGGAGATCGGGGTGGATGGGTGGGTCAAAAAACAACGGAAACCAGAAGTCAACATTTGTCAGGTAACTTCCGTACTTAAGTTGCACCACGTTATTTTAGCCCAAAGCACGATCTTTTCCTGAACCTAACCAAGTCGATCTTTTCCTAACTAAGTACTTGTTGCCTAAACCTAACAAAGTTGTTTCCTGTGAAGACGGAGGTTAATTTGGAAAAGACTATATGCATGTAACAATCGGAAATTGAAACCTGTTGCTGGACATTCGTAGGAAAATGCACAAAAAAAATTAGGAATAACTTTTCGTAAGATGTCATACAAACTGTTGTATGAGGATACGTCGTCTAAAGCCAACCAACTAATTAGTAACCATCCAACCAGTCAAGAGCCAATTATCCGATGGATAATAAGTCAACCACCCCACAAACCAGTTGAACAATCAGTCAATCAAATACCTAACCAATCAAAACGCCAGTTTACCATCCAATCAGCCATCCACGCCACCAACTAATGGAACAATAAAGTACCCAACCCGTCAATCCACCAATCTACCAATCAATCAAGAAACCACCCAATTTACAACCCAACCAGTAACACACCTAACATTCCAATCAAACAACTAAATGAACCAGCCAACAACCCTACCAACCAATCAAATACTCACCCAGTCATCCCACCAATCTACTAACCAGTCAACCAAGCATCGAACCATCCAACCTGTCCACCATCTAACTAGTCAACTAACCACCTAACCAAACAACCAACTATGAAAGCATCCAACCAGTCAACCGAACCAATCATCTAACCAGACCGCCGTTCTGGATAATTAACTGCAGATGATGATGACAGAATTGTTTTTTTTTTCTTTTGTTGTTTTTTTTCAGACATCTTAATCACGGCAAGCCGTTTTTCTGAAGAAACAGTAATTAACTGCTGGGTTTAATGTGCACTAATTGTTCTCCCTGTACAAATAATTGATTGAAAATCAGTGACAAATTTGCTGTTTGGAGACAAACAACGCACGTGACTGTGCATCTCAAACCACAGACAATATGGGAGGGGAGATAGTGTAGCTGAAGGCGAAAACAAAGAATATGAGCGCACACTGTGAAGTGATTTTTACAGGGCCGCAGACGACTTCTCGAAGACAGCACATCTGCAAAAGTCTACCCTCCATCCCTCCCTCCCTCTCGGTTTCACCACCTAGTGTTATCAGACCCCTCTGCTGCTCCTCTTTTCCTCTTCGCTCTCCTTCTTTTTCCTCTGTTGGTGAGCTAGCCTGTGGTTTTTACAGGATTCACATTAATTTGTTAACTAGGCCACCGGAGTCACGGGGGTTGGAAGAGCACAACGCAAGTCTGACAAGAGAAATGAAGCAACAACACAAAATACAAGTGCGTAAAAGTTGGCCGCCGCTGCCTCACCACCAATCAGAGAGTACAAAAACACAGAAAAGAACTCGCTTCTACTCAGTTGTCGCATACTTGGAAACAGGCACACACAAACTCGTCGATGTTCGAATGTAAATCAATCGGAACTTGAGCACAAAACAAATTAAGAAACTGCAAAAACATTCATATATTCATGCAGTTACACACATACTGTATGCTGACACACACACAGAGAGACAGTGAGAGTGCTTCCTGCTGCCGTCTGGCAGTCTACAGTGGAGTTTGTGGTTTGCCCCTGAATCACTGTGGTCAGAGTCTCACCGGGTGTGTATCAGGTTAGCCAGTCCTCCACTGTACACACACACACACACACACACACACAGCTGCCAGGTGCGGCCCACAAACTCAGTCAGTGCATTTACATGCACTTAAGTAGCCGGGTTCCACTGAGAAACCAGGTTATGCAGGTAATCAGAGAACGTGTGATGGCTTTACCAGAGAACAGCCATAAACCGCAACTTCAGTCTCCAATATGAATAAAAACAGGCAGAAATCTATTCTCAGTGTTTAGATTAGGCTGCTAAGGTTTTCCACTGGATGTAGAAGTCAGACACCCTCAGAGACACACTGAAGTACTTACAATGGATTATATTATCTTTTTTAGTCACTTGTGTCTGGAGCACCATGATGGGTTTTCCTTGGGTTCTCTGTCTGTGGTGCTCGATTGTTCATCTGTCTTTCCACGTTCTTCTACAGCAAATACTCATATAAAAGCCCAAATATGGCCAAGTCTCAAATAGATAGCCAACAAGAATAAATATGGGACGGGTGGAATTACCTGTAGCCTCCTACAATGTCTTGTTACAACCCGGCTCAAAGGTTGCAACAAAAATGGGAGACCAGACGAGTTTAAAAATAGTAACAGGCATTTATTTAACAAACTAACAATCAATAACTAAATAAACGTGGAAAGTCAGTAATCAGTAATGTAGGCATGTGTGGGTGTGTGAAAATGTCTGCTGCAAACAAAACCAAAACAGGTGTGCCAGCCAAGAAAGAGAGAGAGAGACATCTGTTGAAAGGTAGAGAGCTTTTATCCCAACCACACCAAGCCCAGGTGTGGCTCATCAACCTGACGACCCTCTCCTGCAAAACAAAGGAGAACCAGCAAAAAGACACAGGACACCTAGTGGAGTGGAGGGGTCGTCACACCCCCCTCCATAAAAACGGTGTTCCCACCGGGAATGCCGACAGACAACACTAACAAAATACAATAAACTACATAGCCTAATAATTTCAAAAAAATAAACCTTTCATACTGACCAGTTCTGTAGTGTGTCACTTAGACAGCCAACCAATCACCACACTGCAACCCAGCAACTCCAACACCTGGAGAAGCATTTAAGAATTTACAGCATAGAGAGATTAGACAGTAATGGTACATCACCAGATATAAAATCAAGATGTTCTTTGGAGGGTTGGTCTATACATGGAAATGCAAGACTAGGTGGTTAACACACAGATCGTCAAACAATGTGCAAGTATCGGACAAAGTGACGTGCAAAATCCCAGCTACCAAAACATACAGAACTGGACTTGCCATAAGCTCCAGCTACCAAAACACACAGAACGGATATAAGCGCTACCCAAAAGTAGCATCAAAAGGTTCCTCTACAACAAAGGCTCACTAGCCAAACAAGTCGTCCCAAGACGCACAGCACAAAGAGGCAACCAAACTACAACAAAGCTCACACCAACCAAGGCATGAGCTGTAGCGCTTATGTTCCCACGGCTAACAGGCCAAGCTACCAAGTTGCACGTCACAGCACAACCAATGACAATTCACCACATCCCTCCTGTAACCATTTACTTGCCGACCATATGAACCACTATAACTTCCTGCAACAGCCATCATTCAGGTTCTCACAAATGGAGCACCTTCAGTGTAACTGGGTCCAACTACCCAGAAACCCTCCAGGCTGTGCAGAACTCTCATAACTGGGTCCAACTACCCCAGCCATCACACACACTATTGGTCTAAAGGCACCAACAGAGCCAACAGACAGTGTTGCCCAGGTCAAATAGTGCACAAAAGAGACAGTCTACCAAACTAATGTGGAAGTCTCCCCCTACCTAAACTACCTATCTCAAACTAATCTACCTCACTGAACCCTAGTCTTCATGCAGATTAGCGGGAGGCTCTTTAAACACTTAAAGCAGTAGCCTCGGTTAGGCCCCCAGCAAGCTGGTTACCCACCTGACAGCTCTGGATGTGTCCCCGAGACAACTGCTCTGACCGCACACCACACAAAAATAACAAACTAAAAAAACAAACTAACGAGCCCAAATGGACCACATTGCTATGCCTACCCAGGGAAACTCCACAAAAGCTAAACGTTACTCACTAGAAGACCCTGCAATCACTGCTGATAGCTCACACCTGCCAACCCGTGTTAACACTGGCTGCAGGACCAACAGAACTCAGTGCCACAAAATCACCAGCATGCACAACTCAATACTAACACACCAGAACAAATCAGCAACTTGTTATCCAATTCAGCTGCTTACATTCACCAAAAAAAACAGCAGAACAGCCTACTTACCACACTCGACCATGTCTCCCAAAAATCTAGATGCACAACTCAATTTACAAAATGAGGTGCACCTGCCGACTAGGCAACAACTGATCTCATTCATGAAACCACAGTCTCTGCCAATCAAGCATTAACAACTTGTAGAACCAACTGCACAATACCAATCTAAACTGGGTCAAACAAATTAGGACGAGCCCCCATTTGTTACAACCCGGCTCAAAGGTTGCAACAAAAATGGGAGACCAGACGAGTTTAAAAATAGTAACAGGCATTTATTTAACAAACTAACAATCAATAACTAAATAAACGTGGAAAGTCAGTAATCAGTAATGTAGGCATGTGTGGGTGTGTGAAAATGTCTGCTGCAAACAAAACCAAAACAGGTGTGCCAGCCAAGGAAGAGAGAGAGAGACATCTGTTGAAAGGTAGAGAGCTTTTATCCCAACCACACCAAGCCCAGGTGTGGCTCATCAACCTGACGACCCTCTCCTGCAAAACAAAGGAGAACCAGCAAAAAGACACAGGACACCTAGTGGAGTGGAGGGGTCGTCACAGTCTCAAATGGTATTATAATGGTCTTTCCCACAGCTCTAATTGCATCAGCAGAGTCACGTCATGCTCGCCGCTGCTCCCAGTTTCCCTTTTTAACACAAATACCGTTTTTATTCACTAATTAATTCCAGTCTTTCCACTTCACCGTTTTTTTTTCCCGAGCAATATTAAGATAAGAAGTGTCAATGAAACTCAACACTTCCTGTAGGTTTTTTCTGCATGAAGTGTTGAGTTTCATTCACTGAACAGAACACAACACAACACAACACAACACAACACAACACAACACAACAGATACATTTGCATTTGCTTGCAATTGGGGAACAGCGGCAATTAGAAAAGAAAGGTCTGCCTCTAATATAAGGCCTGATTCTCCAATGAGTTTGCCAATGATAAAAAAAAACAAAGACCGCAGTCCTTTTTTCCAGTATTTGTTTCAAACTTCGTGGGCTGGGTTAGGTATGAAACCACCATTAAAGCACCATTTTGCACCATTTTCCTGGCTGAACGATACGTTTTCTCCCAAAGTTGCACAACATTTTGAAACAGACCTTCAATTCTAATCATAGACTTGGTTTTTGGCTGTCGCCATCTTGGTTTTTGGCAGACGCCATCTTTTTTTTTTCAACCAGAAGTAAATCATAATAATAATACATTTTATTTGGTAGTGCCTTTCAGGACACCCAAGGACACCTTACAAAAATAAAATAATACTCAAACAGATAAAAAACAGACAGATACGACGAAAACACCAGCAGAGCGAACATAACAAGAGACATTTAGGCAGACATGTATGACGGGGAATAAAACAGTAACGAAGTTAAGGGAAGGTCACGGAATGATGGACACTATACAGTGAATGGGCCAGTTTGAACAGGTGAGTTTTGAGGTGGGATTTGAAGGTTGTAATAGTGTCAGACTGTCGGATGTGAGGAGGGAGGGAGTTCCAGAGCCTGGGAGCAGTGCAGCTGAATGCACCCATGGTGCTGAGGCGTGAGGTGAGGATGGTCAGAAGACCAGCTGAGGATGAGCGCAGGGAATGGGAGGGGGTATAAGAAGTGACATGAGAAATACAACCGAACGCTGAATAATGTTACAATTTACTTTCATGAACTGAAAACACACTGTGAAAGGGTTAAAGTTCTAAGACAAAAACACGGACAACTCCCAGACCGGACAACGCCGTGGTAGCGACCTGTCAATCACAAGGTAGCCACTCCCTAAAGCATCCCCTGCTTTATGCTCTATTTGACTCTAAATGGGACCATAATTTACTAAATGAACATCATGCTGTGTTGAAGAAGACTTGAAACTAGCGATTGAGACCATAAACTCATGTTGACAATGTTTACTGAGGTAATAAATCAAGGGAGGAGTAGGCTCATTTTCTCATAGACTTCTATACAATCAGACTTCTTTTTTTGCAACCAGAGGAGTCGCCCCCTGCTGGCTGTTAGAAAGAATGCAAGTTCAAGGCACTTCAGCTTGGCTTCACATTTCAGAACTGGAGGTAGCTGCCTGGTTCTAACATATAAACATACATATACAGTATGTATATACTGTATGTTTTCAATACTTTTATCTGTGGCATAGCGTTTACAGGTGTGGAGAGGAAGCCAGAATTGGCTTTGGAAATTCTCTCGTGAGTGTTGCTCTTGTTTTTATCTATGTAGTCGAAATAATAAAGGCTTTTAAACTTTTATAATTTAACTAAGCGGAGTGGCCTGATTTTTTTTCCATCCTCTCTCCTGTGGACACTACACTCTCACTTCCGTTTTCTTCAGTGTTGTGCTGAGGCTAAAAATCAATACATTCACAGTGAAAACTGAATGGAGCTGTGACATATAGAAACACTACAGTGTTTCCAACAGACATCAATACACCACGGGGGTGGAGGAGGGGGGGAGGGGAGGGGGGGGGGGGGGGGGGGGGGATTTTGCGCAACTAAACCTATATTTAAAGCTTTGATTGATTTCTATTATGTGTGAGATTTCCATGAGGAGGATTTCATTCGGAACAACCACAGCAGTACAGCAGCAATTTGCAACGAGATTCACTCGTGTTTTTTGTTCAAAATAGGGCTGAATGGTTCCCCGCTGTTGCTTCTGTAAAAATTTAATAATGCGTCACTTTGTGTGTGTGCACCAAAGGAAGAAGGGACTTTCCCTGGAAAAAAACGACCAAACACTAGGTGTGTAGAGCAGAAAATGGAAACGCTTTAATGAGCTGACTATAGGTTGGAACTATAGTGTAGCAACCAGCAATAGAAAGTAAGAAAAATAAGTAGCAGGCTGAGCACAAAGAAAGGGTTTTCTTTGTGCTCAGTCTGTTTGCAGTTTAACAGCTTAAACAAAGCTCCTCATTAAGAACAGGCCTCATACTGAGTCGTCTAATCACACCTTACTGCAGTCTGAGCTCGGCCTCTCTCTCTCTCTCTCTCTCGCTCTCCTGCCATCTCTTTTTGATTGTCACTCCTGTTATTCATCAATAATTGGCACTTTCAACATAGCGGCGACTGAATCACTGATTTTCACACACATACTGTATAGTGTGTCGGGAGTATTTCATTGCCAGTAAACTCATCCATCAGTCAGTGAATCAGTGTTTGGACTGAATTCAACACATTATGCTGAAAGAACCTTCACTTTTCTTCAAACAACCGCGGTGCCCGTGAGCGTGTGTCGAGTGTGTACACAACAGATGTTGGTTGGATTTTAGCACACACACAGTAGGGCTGCACGATATGGACAAACAAAACATCGCTGCAATTACTGTACGCTGGTAAATACTGCAACTGATATTTGGATTGGGATATGATGAACACTCGCTCGTTTCCTTCTCGCCGGAGCCAAGAGCAAAGGCTCAGCGATAAATCTCCACTAACTAGCATTAAATTCTGAATGCAACAAAGGCTTTCTAGCACAATAACAAAGCCCTACGCCCACACACACACGCCTACATCGGTGCCAGCTACAGGCAGCGCTCAGTGTTTTTGACCGTAGCTGTGTTTTCATTAGCGTTCTTTGGCAGTTATGTAAGTTTTCTTATTCTACCACTTAGTTTCCGTCTTAAAAGGGAACATGAAAAATGAGAGCAAAGTGAGACACAAGTGTCTCTCTGGCTGTCCACGAGTTCAGCTAATTCAACAGTAAGCTCACAAAAAGGTGACGTTGGATACATTCACGTATTTGTTGTATCCTCTGTACTTTTCAACTTCTCTACGGCTTCCTATATTTCCCAGAAAGTTTTTTGGTCGTCCCTAAAGAATGCAACTGAGCATTTTAGCTACAACCAGAGGGATGTAAATAGGGTTGGGTATTGTTTAAAAAATTGCAATACCAATACCCTTTAAGTGATATCGATACCAACAGAGGACCTCATGTGATACCCATCATGTGAATGGAAGCATTCAGTTGCGTAAAATGCTGCCACCACCGGCGACGTATTTTTGAACGTTTTGGTGACATCTCAGCACACTGAACTGACAATTCCGTGACCTACACCGCATTGGACTTCACCACACTACTCACAGACTATATGGGTTGTAGCTAGTGCGGTAGTGGGCCAATCACATGTAGCATTACATCGAAGAAAGCTTGATTGGCTGAGAGACCACAACCATACAAATAGACTTTTTTTTCTAGATCTGGGTACAAAAATGATCGAATGCAGATATTGTTTGACTGGAAAAGTTTCAATACACCTGGTACTGGATTACTTCGGTTGATACCTTAAAAGGTATTGAGTACTGATACCCAGCCCTAGTCAGTCGTAAAGTAGGAGGTCCTCCAGTTAAATTTGCAGTGTGTAGGATTTGGCGGCATCTAGTGGTGAGGTTTCAGATTGCAACCAACTGAAACTTCTACCGTGTGCCAGGCGTGTAAGAGAACTACGGTGGCCGACGCAAAAACGCAAAAGGCCCTATCTAGAGCCAGTGTTTGGTTTGTCCGTTCTGGGCCACTGTAGAAACATGATGGGGAGGACCTGCCTAATTGCTACACACTGTTCCTTCAAGAAAAGAAAATCACATCATGAATGCACTGCACTCTGGTCTATTGAGGTTATTGAAAGCGTTACCTCTGTATCTCCTTCTTCTGAGATGGATTACCACTAGGGGTGTAAGAAAATATAGAAAAAAATAAAATATTGCCATATTATGTTATGTGATACTGTATTGATTTTTAATTAATAGTTTACAGTTTAGTCAATACTTTATTTAATTTGCAAAGAGATGTCCCCTCTCTTTATGTGCCCTCTTAATGTAGTGCTATTTACAGGGACTGTGATAGATGCAAATTCAGATCACTGTTCTGATTGCATAAAAAAGTCAACTTTTTTTACTCAGATGTTATGCATATGGTGGTGAGTTCTTTATACTGTGACCGTTTTCCTAAAATTAGATTTAAAAAAAAAAATCGCAATGTATCGCCTTGCTTACAGTATCGTGATATATTGAATCGTAACCCCTGTATCGTGATATGTATCGTGATACGTATCAGATTATTGCCAATACACAGCCCTAATTTCTACCTACATGCATGATTGGTGTAAAAACATCTAATTCTAAGTAACGGCCTCATTATTTTAGTCGACTGACAGGATGCTGATGATGACCATTAATGTTTTAGATATCTGCACCACTCAATATGTTTCTATTAATAACTAACTGTGAGAAATGGAGGTTGGGAGCACAGCTGATGAAAACCATCAGTGTTGATTCATACAAAACATCAAATGTCAGATTTACAAGAACTGGAACTTTTACAGACTTTATGCCAGTCCCTTTGGCAAACTTTCAGCTGTAACGTGTTCCAGCTGACTTGCTTTTGGCCTGCAGACTCAGCTATAGCCCACGAGGCTTCTGATTTGGCTAAAATAAGTCAGACAGGGAGGCGTCTGATTGGTCAACAATTGGCCAAAAGTATTTTCTGATTGACTCAACCATAGCAATGACTGGGCAACAACTGGTCATTAGTGGGGAAATGTGAATGGTCTACAACTAGTCAGGGAGGCTTCTGATTGGTCAACAATCCCATGCAACACTGCCAGCTGACCCATCCATTTGTACCCGTTGTATTTTACATAAAAACCTGCTTTGAAATATCCCACCTAGGCATAATGTTAAATGATTGTGTGCAGCTCTGGATATACACACAAGTACACTCACACACACACATACATACAGATACACATTCCCTGCAGCAAGCACTTTACATGCAAAATACATGCAAGTCACATCACATGCTCAGCGGGACACATGAATCGCGGGAAGAAAAAAAGGACGCCCACCCTCCGACACATACACACACACACACACACACACACACACACACACACACACACACTAAAAAGGCCTTGCATGGTTAATGAATACTTCATCAAACATAATCTTTCAGTGCATACGCAGAGTTCATGACAGCCTCCCAGTTCTATAGACTCAGTTCATATAGAGAATATGAAAAATGCACAAACACACATACAGCACGCATCCTCTAAAATGTAGACACGCGGCTATGACAGAAGTTCAGATAGGATTCGCGATGAAGATCAAACTCTCAAAGTGCAAGAAGTTGTCTGAAATTCTCCGAGGAAGCAGGAGAGAGGCGGAGGGGGAGGGAGAGGAGAGGAGAGAAAATATGAAAGCAAAGTTGATGGCGGGTACAGGCCTACTTTTTCACCTCTTAAAAAATGCTCTCTGAAATCCCACTCGGCTCTCCAACTCAGCCTCAGTTTTTTATTTTATTTCCCCCCCCCCCTTTCTTTTTTTCCCCCTTCTTCTTCTTCTACTGGTTTTTGGAGGCCGTCAGAGATGGCACACACTCCTCCTTGCTCTCCAGCCAAAGTGAGGCTTTTAACTCCAGAGGAGGAAAAAAATGCGAGGGGTCCGGGAGAAAAAAGAAGCAGGCGAGGAGGAGGAGGAGGGGGGAGTGAAGGGAGAATAGGCGGGCGGGGAGGGCAGGAGACATTTTCTGCTGATTAAGTAAGTGTTTGCTTCGACTTCCATTATTTGACAGACGCATCAGTGCAACGAGCAACAAATGTGAAAAGCCTGCTTCGCTGAAATACGGAGTGAAACAGAAGGGGGAAAAACAAAATCAGTAGCATGTTTCGCCCAAAATTCCCTCGGCTCCCCTTGAGCGCGAACGGTTGTCGGCCTTCCAACGACGGCTATTTCAACGCAGTGACAAACACACCTAGCATGGCCAGGTGTCTTCCCTCACTGTTCCGGGCCGTGTAATCCTCAGCTTAAAAAATCAGCGTGAGCAAAAGGATAGAGAGCGCTGGACTCTATCCCAAAACTCCCCCCCCTCTCCTCCTCCCCCGTCTTGGCAAAACACCCAGCTACCCGCCAGAGAGGAGACACCTACGGGAGTCCTGTGGAAGTGTGTGCGCTGCTTACACAACCTCACTCACTCACTCACACACACAAAAGCTCTCACTCTCTATCATACACAGATTCTGCAGGAATCATTAGCAAAACCAGCAGAGGGAATTTCACACAGGCAATGTGCTGGGCAAAACATCACTCAGAGCGAACGCCCCAGGGGTCTTCAATTAAACCCTAAATACCTCAGCGAGTATCCAGGGGTCCTAATTACTTCAGACTGCTGAAAATGGCCGCGGGCCGCCCGAGGCCGAGGGCTTACCGAGGATATGCCTGTTTAGAAAAAGACTCTGGCCGCGAGATCAGTGGGGTTCTCCCGTGTTGTCGGTCTACAGCATCAGACAGAGGAAGCGGTCTCTCTCTGCGCATCGGAGCTGAGGCAGAGCCGGCTGCTGTGGATGTATTTATAGTAGAGAGGAGAGACTACTGCAGGATTAATTCTCCAACCAGAGAGCAGAGACAGAGAGATCAAGACAAAGAAATAAAAATATCGCATCTTGTTCTCTTGATACAAAGCATCAGTGTACACAGATTCAAACACCGGAGCGTACCACACGCAGGAGGCCGCAGAGACGGATCGATCTCAGTTACGTTAATGCATTACAGAAGCGCTGACCTTTTCCTAAATCAGTACAGATAGACACTAAAGGGCAAACGAGAATAACATCTAAATATGATCCTCACAGCACCGGGGATACATACTGTACATACAGAGGTCACAAACTACCCAGCAGTCACTTCAATACCTGCAAATCTTCATTAAAGCTGCAGTACGCAGAATAGTTTTAGCATCATTGGGCAAATAAAATTACATAATAACCTTTCAGAATATTGTAATTTGAGTGTTCTTAGAGAAAACTAGACTTCTGCACCTCCTCATGGCTCTGTTTTCAGGCTTTAAAAGATCTAGCTCGTGACGGAAGACTTTAGCCAATCACAGGTCATTTCAGAGAGAGAGCGTTCCTATTGGTTGTGCTCCGGCTGGTGAGCGGGGCTATGTATTTCCTCAACTGATCTCAACATGGCTGCCGGGTCACAAATGTTCTCATTTTACAGCTAAACTGTACACAAGATGGTTCTGAAAACATTTGAGGAGAGAAATAGGCATTACTGTAACAGAATATTAATTAATTTTTGATCAGCGCCGCCTAGTTTGACCGTTTGATCGGAGTTGGTGAGTGATTGACAGCCGCTCAGAGACGGCAGCTGGAAGACAGCCTCCAGCTCGGCTCTGATTGGTTGTTTTCCTTCGGTCTGTGAAATCTCGCAGATGCCGTTAGGAGCACCGGTGGACACCGGTTAGTTACTGGTGAACAATTTATTATTTTAATAATAACAAACAATTCAGTAAATTCATATCTACGTATTGTTTTGTTACATTTAGTTTTACAAAGTTAGAAAAGCGATGTTTGAGTCAAGCCTGATGTTGCCTTACACATAAAAGAATGATCCCCATACTTCCACACAGTGAGGCAAACAGCTGATTAATTAAACGCCGGTATCGATCGGTACTCGGTATCGGACGATACCCAAAGCCCAGGTATCGCTATCAGTATCGGGACTGAAAAAGTCAGATCGGTGCATCCCTAGTTCTTACTACAGCTGGAACAATTGATGGATGGACAGAAAATGAATCAGCTACTTTGCTCAGTTGTGATCATTTTCTGTTTTTCATTTTCTTCTGTGATAGTAAATCCAATCTCTTTGGGCTTTGGACTATTCTCCGCTATTTTAAAGACAATTCATCGAGAAAATAAGTCGTTTTTAGAACTGTTGATCGGCCATCTTACGAAGGGCAAAATTATTGTATAAATGCGATAATTCTCGTACACCTAGCAAAACTGTACATAACTGAATAAGCATAATATCAGTTCAGGTAGCTACATAACAATGCTTCTTTTCCAGATATCTCTGATTGGCTCATCACTGAAAGTGAACACCCGGGGTGCGACGTCATCCTGTGTGGGTGGCAATACGGCCAGTCAAAGTACAAGATCACAATCACTTTGTGACACCCAGTTCCAAACCAATCCCAACTGAAATCCTTTACAGAACTCTGAGAAGCGACAGGAAGTTGAGCGGTATAAAGGACAATGGAAGGAAATGAGAAATGATACCAATTAAAAAAAATCCTCCCAACTAGCTCATTTCACTCACAGATACAATCTTGGGGTCAAACTCTTCTCAAATAGGAATGTGGGGGGTCTCCGATGGGTGGGGGTGGGGGGGTCAATGAAAATGAAAATGTTTGAGAACCCCTGACTTGGATAATAGCATCAAAGATCGCCTTTGCTCCCTGAGGAGCCACGGGGGACTCGTGTGCCCCCGCTGCTAAAAAAGTCTGTTTGTAAGACCTTTAAAGATTTGACATTTACAGACATGGAAATCAGCTGTGATCGCTGGGAGACTGAGGAGGGAAAGAAAGAAAGATTCAAGGAGGACGACAGAAGAAAACGAAGGAGGGGAGTGGGGAGTGGAGGGGGTGAAAGACGCAGCATCATCACGGACAATGTTCCTCGGGGAATAAGGAGGACAGGTTTACTGAGCATCTCAATCAAAACAGTGACAAATGAGGAGAGAGGAGGGGGATTATGATGTGAAGGGATGGATGGATGGATGGATGGATGGATGGATGGATGGAAGGAGCAGAGGTAATCCAAATGACATGAACACACACAGCACCTCTGAGAAGAAACAAAGGCTGGAACCACCAGAGCAGGGCGGTATCTATCGGCCGAGGAAACATTCCTCCTCATCGCTCTCTCACATCCAGCTACTAACACACACCAAGACACTGAGAGACACAAAATCACCTCCTTTCTCTCCTCCTCCTCCTCTCCAGAGACCTGAATGCTCTGTACACTTATGAATCAATAACACACTTTCAGAGGCAGCAACGATTCCACAAGGCTGTGTGACTTGAAAAGACTCCACCCTTCTGCTGCCATTCAACTGCAAACCGCTCAATAAACAGACGCTCCAGGTGTGAAGCAATAAAGTCATTATAAATAACACTCACTACTGTGGGCCCAGTCATGTGAGGTCAATAACATGTCATCACTCCTTATGAATAATTCATCGGGTGGGTCCGAGGGAATCAGAGCGTGACATGGGAAGCTGGAGACACACATGTGTCCTGTCAGGTGACATGTGAGAGCAACACACACATCTGGAGTCAAACAAACACACCTCAGATCAGGTCACTGGACACACACAATAGATCAATCCAACATCTGGCCACTCTATATGATCCATCAAGTCATGTGATCATTCAATAACCCCCTTGAGGTCAACTGGAGAGAGCTGCTGAGCCCAGCAGGTGTTTACTTACCTGCCACAGGTGTGCCTCATGTAGCACATGACTCCTATCTCATAAAAGAGTTAGAAAAGGATATGGGTTAGCGACCATGTTGAGACACCAGCTCCTTGGCCGGGTGCTTTGTTTCAGGTAGAAGAAGACCACCGGGGCCATGGCGGGAAAGGGCAGGTCCTCGTCGCCGCTCGCCGACACCTCATCCCCGGTCGTAGAGATCCGGTCGGCCGCCGGGGCCGCCGGTTCCACCACCGCTTCACCGAGCTCCCCTCCTCCCGTCCCGACCCCGGACCCCGACAGGTCGTTGAGCCGGATGAAAGTCCTCGGCAGAGAGGAGCGGCCCTCCGAGCCCCTGGCGTCGGGGATCCCGGAGAGATGTCCCCCATCCTCGGCCATCATTCACCTCCTGCAAACAATAGAGGCGATCCTGTTAGATACAGGAGCTGACAACCAGGGGGATGCGCATTACTGGATTCTGCACTTTTAAATCTGCTGATTTTTATTTTTTAAATCGACTTTCCATATAGTGAAAAATACATTCCTGCACATATAGTCACAATTAAGTATAATGGCAACAGGCAATAGTGTGGTGGGAACATTTGGGAACATATGCGCACACTTCATCGAAGAATGATGGCATAACATGTTTTTTAAAAGAATGAATATGATACAAAACGGATTTTTTTTAATGGATACAGGTCGACAAAGTGTATACATGCTGTCATAAAGCTGGTAGATAGAATGGAGCTCCTAACGAGCACCCAAAAGATCCAAGAGGGGCTCGCATTCCTCTTCATCAAAAACACCCAAATCTCTCATCAGCAACAACAGCCTGCGACTGTTCCAATCAAATCTTCATCAATAACACATCAACAACACATGCATTATGAAGTCATTTTCAGCAGTTCTTTTTCTAAAAAAAAATATGTGCGCATCTTTCCGTTGGATTTCTTCTTACCTGTAATGGACTCGGTAGATGTGCCCAAAGCGCGCTCAGTCATCGCATGATCAGTGTTTGTCGTGGCTTATAAAGTCCACAGCAGTCTGAAGAAAGAGAAGAAGCCCGGCTGTTTGGTTGGCTGGTAGGAAGGAGAGATGAAGAAGAAGAAGAAGAAGAAGAGAGGATCAGAGAGGGGGTAGAGGAGAGGGTCTTGGTGGTTTTGGTGCGTCTGGCTGGAGGAGCCGTAGAGTTCCAAGGTGGTGCTGCTGCTGCTGGGTCCGTCTCCACAGACGCGGTGCGCCCAGGCTCCGGTCTCCGGTGTCCAAAAAAGCCTCTCCGGGGGCCTCACCAACACCAACAGCAACACTTCATAACCAGCCCCCTCCTCCGTTAGAAATAAAAAAGGGAACCTTTGGGATGTGGGTCTACTTCTGCAGCCTCAGGTTAGATATAACGCAGCTCACAAACTTCTTTGTGCTTCCCTCCTTCTCCACAGAGCTGATGGACAAACACCCCAAAACAAGGAGAAATAAGGAAAATGAGTAATCTATTTGTTTCTGCGCGTTTTTCCTCCTCTCCAAATGGAACAATCCAGTACTTTTCGTTGCATCCACAGGCGGTTTGTCAGCTTTTAAAGATCCATGGAGATGCTGCTGCTGCACATCCTGCACACAAGCATGCGTCAAAAGAAGGAACAACCTCTGAGATCTTCTAGATATGTCTCAAACACACACCGGTCCTCTCTGCTGGTGCGCACCGGGCTGCTCCTGCTCGCTACTCTGGTCTCCTCCAGACTGAGTTCGGTCGGTTCCGTCCATCAGGCGAAGCTTCAACACAGCTGGATGGATGTTGGAGGATCCCAACTTCTTCACCGCCCCGCCCAGAGAGCGCACGCTCTAAGCCAATCAGAGCGCGGCCTGACTCCGGAGCTGACTCCTGATTGGCTGAGCTGGATGTCAGTCTTGACTCAGTGCAGCGAGGAGGAAGGGGGGGTGAAACAGCTGGAATCTTATTGTCAACTGTGAGCCAATGGGAAGCGAGGGAGCGGCGGCATCCAGCGGCGTCGCCGTGTGATTGGTGCAGAGCTGGATTTTCGGGAATTTTTGAGGGGAGAAGAAGCTGCCACATGGTGCAATGTGACTCCAAATGACTGGGAATATATAAGGAGGTATAGAACAGAGTGAGAACCAATAGAGCACAGTTAAACCACAGACACCAAACAGGATTTTCCTTCTTCCACCCCCTCACAAAATAATACTGCTTTTTTATTTACATATGATGCTTACATTATGGAATGTTCTTTGTCTTATTAATTTATATTGTATGATGAATATCTTGGAGAACAAAGTACATGTATGAATTAAAGGGGACCTATTGTGCTTTTTCTCTTTCCTTTAGTGTGTTATATAGTTTTTTGTGCATGTAAAAGGTCTGCAAAGTTATAAAGCCCAAAGTCCGCGCCAAAGGGAGTTACTCTCCCCCACAGAAACACTGCTCCTGAACTGCTTGAAAACGCCTCACTTAAAGTCCCGCCTTTTCTTCCGTAACATGGTGATGTCACCAAGTAACACATTTGCATAATAAAGAGGCGAAGTCCTGCCCCCGCATATTTTATTTCGGAAAAAATATGAACGGTAGTCAACGGCGAGAGATAAATATTTTTTTATCCTGTTTGAACTGCGCCATGAATCACACATATGATGTTTGTCAATTTAAAAGATCATTTTGCAAGTCAAGAAAGTCAAAGATTGTTGTAAAACTGTTTAAGACTGTGAAAATACGTAATAAGAAAGACGACACACCCAAAAGTTGCATAAGTGACGTCTCTTTCTCGGTGAAGCTTCAATGGCTGTGTGTTTCCTACTGGGATGAACTCACACCAGTAAAAGGTCTTGCTTGTTCTTTCTCTTTCCGGCTGATAAAAAGACCAGGAGGCGCTGGATAAATCGCATCAGGTATGATAACGTTTCATTTGTGCGTGGTCAAAGCTAAGTTGGCTAGCTAGCTAGTGTTGGTGAAGTTTATTGTGCGACACGAGAGATGTAGTTCACTGAGTCGTTTCACACAAAACTAAATTATACTACGACAAACTTACATCAAAGTGTGACTTTCTTGACTTGCAAAATTATGTTTTAAATTGACAAACATCATATGCGTGACTCATGGCGCATTTGAAAAGGGATAAAGAAAATATTTGTAACGTTCATATTTAGAGCGGAGTGCGAAGAGCGGAGTGCGAAGAGTTCAGTTTGGTTGACCAATCACAACTGAGCGGGCCAGCTGACCAATCAGAGCAGACTGGGCTTTTCGGGCTCAAACAGAGCGTTTCATACAGAGGGTGAAAAGAGGTGCAGCAGCACAGCCCGTATGAGAAAAATAAAGCATTTTTTTGAAACAATAAAGCATGTAAACATGTTCTAGTAGAAACCAAAAATACAAGTATGAACCTGAAAATAAACAATATAGGTCCTCTTTAATTTAGTCAATTAATAAAAAGTAAAAAAAAAAACCTCGTTAAAATAGATTTTTCGTTAAGTGTCAATGAGATAATACAGCAAAATATAAATTTTTCAGTCATGAAATGTCTTATCATGCAAAAATGCATGAATTACAATAATTATGTAATTAAACTATCCCACAATGTGCAGAGGGGGCCCCCCAGACTACCCTCCGAGACCCCATGAGGGCCCTCAAGCCCCACCTTGGAGCACCCTTCCCCAGACTATCCAATTAGCAGAGAATGAACAGTTAGTACCGGCTTTCAGTCATTACAGATAGTCATCCAAAAGTAACAGAAAAACAGAAATGTGTCACTGTTATGTAATCAGAGAAAAAATGAAATGCAAAGAGAGATTTTTTTTATTTGGGTTGCCATATTTGGGGACCCCGGGCCCTGGAGGAGTGCTCTGGCATGTATGCTGGTCTGGTGGCCACTAGGGGAAGACGTTTCCCTAGGCTTTTCTGCCTCACACGCACACACACACACACACATACACATACGCACACACAGACATACACAGACGCACACGCACACACAGACATACACAGACACACACTCTTTCCGAGTACTTGCAGCTGGTTTTGGGAATACAGCCTGAGGCAGAGCAGATAGTTGTACTCTGTAGATTTAAGTGACATATAGTGTCTCTGAATTGCAATGCTGTCCCCTGTTGCACTTCTATCTTTTGTATTTTAGCCCGGCACACATGCACACACATTGCATACTGTAGTCTCAGCACATTACTCACTACATAGCGGCGCCATGCTTTATTTTCATTACAGTGCATGATCATTGATCTGAGAGCAGGAGCAAATCAATGAGGAGAACCAATTTCTTTTTTCATAGCATCTTGTCGCGGCCGGAGCTTATGTGCAGTAGCGGATATTAATCACCTGTTTACACATAGCTCATTGTGAAAGACTGAGATTCACACGTGCATACATGACCTGAAAAAAAACACACATGTGCACGCAGGAGGAGGAGGAGGAGGAGGAGGAGGAGGAGGAGGAGGAAAAGTGAGAGCGCGGCTCCTTCCAGCCTCTGTCGATACACCTTGTTTGGACTGATTTCTTCATTGTGTACTATCTTAACAGAGTAACTATGAAAACGTATCGATCCAGCAGTGCTTGTACCTATTAGGCAGGAATGAGGCACTGTTCTGAATACATAAAGAGGAAAAAGTAGAACACAATTAAGACCAGGCACTGGGTGAAGCCCACCTAAAAAGTACAAACATTCATTAATAATAAGCAATGCAATTATGCATCTATTATTCATAAAATGGAATAAAGCATTGGCGATTCACAACACTGAGTGCCTATGAACACTTCCCAGGGCGAGCGCTTATGAGGGGCTGATGAATGATGTTTGCTGGTTGCTGGACAGTTTCAGATAAGACCCCCAATTTATCAGAGTGAGTGATCTGAGCTCCCCGGGGCAAACTTTCTCTCGTGGCCACTCTGCAGGCCTCCTGACTAGACACACTTTACTGCTCACCTTCAGCCGACTGAGATGACAGACCTTAGCGACAGAGAAAACGTCATAGAGAGGAGTCGATCCATACCTACAGCATTATAAAGCCTTCTGATCCACAGAGAACTGTGAGTGCCTGAGGGAAGAACGGACACCAGACTGCCATAAAATGCGATCATTCACAGCTCCCAGAGGATGATCTCTAATGATTTTGACATTTCGTCTTCCCGCCAACAGGTCAAAATCTCTCCTTGATCAATATTTTGGTCCCTGAAAAAGGTATGTTGACAGCTAATGGCTGGGCATCCCTGAAATGTCTAATGCTCATGGTGCCCACAGGACGCATTTTAATCTTTATGCTGAACCTCTGACCTTTCCTTTAGTACCGCCTTTCGGCAAAATGTTTACTTGTACACGAGAAATAATAATAATATCAGGCGGCAACCTCCACCTCTGAAAAGTGAAGCCAATGCTGAAGTGCCTTCAACCTGCATTCTTTCTAATAATAGCCAGCAGGGGGCGACTCCTCTGGTTGCTAAAAGAAGTCTGATTGTATAGAAGTCTATGAGAAAATGAGCCTACTTCTCACTTGATTTATTACCTCAATAAACATTGTAAACATGAGTTTATGGTCTCAATCGCTAGTTTCAAGTCTTCTTCAATACAGCATGATGTTCATTTAGTAAATTATGGTCCCATTTAGAGTCAAATAGACCATAAAGAAGGGGATGCTTTAGGGCGTGGCTACCTTGTGATTGACAGGTCGCTACCACAGTGTTGTCCGGTCTGGGAGTTGTCCATGTGTTGTCTTACAACTATAACCCTTTCACAGTGTGTTTTCAGTTCATGAAAGTTAATTATAACATTTTGGTCATCTAAAAATGTCTTCTTCAGCTTTCAGTCTAATTAGCTCCACCCTCTCGTGTCACTCCTGGTTGCAAAAAGCCAAAATGGCAACGGCCAAAATGCCGAACTCAAGGCTTCAAAACGTCAGTCCACAAACCAATGGGCGTCGTCACGGTGACAAAGTTCACTTCTGATATACAGTCTATGAATAATATCTCATAAACTATTTCATGGCAGTCCATGAGATTTGGTACAGATATTCATGCTCCTTGCAGGATAAATTGTGCTCTCAACTGACTCCAATGTAAACCCATCCACATCATTATTGGACGCTCAGAGAAACTGACATAGTACGGAGGCTGGATGGGTCAAACAAACACAGGACTTTCACCCCGAAGACTGCTGTTCGTGTCCCGTGTGAAACCAAGACAACGTTGACTTATTTTACCTTACTTTTGTTATGTAACGTACGTACTTAAAGTGGCAGTAGGCAGTATATATTTGGCATCATTTGGCAAAAATTCCATAATAACATTTCAGCATATTGTAATTCAAGTGTTCTGAGAGAAAACTAGACTTCTGCACCTCCTCATGGCTCTGTTTTCAGGCTTTAGAAAATCTAGCCCGTGACGGGAGACTTTGACCAATCACAGGTCATTTCATTGAGAGAGCGTTCCTATTGGCTGTGCTCCAGTCATGTGACTGGAACTTGGCGTTCCTTCACCAGATTTCACAATGGCGGCGGCGTCACAAACCTTCTCATTTTACAGCTAAACCGTGCACTAAAAGATGTTTCTGAAAACATTTGAGAGAGAAATAGGCATTAACGTTACAGAATATTGATTCATATTTGATCAGCGCTGCCTAGTTTGGTCGGAGTTCCCGAGTGATTGACAGCCGGCTCTCATAGACGGCAGATGGACAGCAGACCCCAGATCAGCTCTTACTGCTTGTTTTCCTCCGGTATGTGAAATCTTGCAGATGACGTTAGGAAAACCGGAGGACACAGAGGCACATGATTTTTTTCAGGTTACATGTTTCATGTACTACTGTCACGATATAGCGACCGTTTTATTAAAATAACTTTTTTAAATCATATTTGCTCCACCATCTCGCCTACTTCAGATTTAACTAATGCCAGTTACATAACAAGCGTGCTTATTTTACATAACAAACATACTTATTTTAACCCAAACGATGATCTCTTCCTAAACTGAACCAAGTAGTTTTGACCATCACCATCTTGGTTTTTGGCCATCGCCATCTTGTTTTTTTGCAACCAGAAGTGATACGAGAGTACAACCAAACGCTGAATAAGACATTTTTAGGCGACCGAAATGTTATAATTAACTTTCATGAACTGAAAACACACAGTGAAAGGGTTAAAGTTCTAAGATGAAAACATGGATAACACCCAGACCGGACAACGCCGTGGTAGCGACCTGTCAATCATAAGGTAGCCACGCCCTAAAGCATCCCCGGCTTTATGGTTTATTTGACTCTAAATGGGACCATAATTTACTAAATGAACATCATGCTGTATTGAAGAAGACTTGAAACTAGTGATTGAGACCATAAACTCATGTTTACAATGTTTACTGAGGTAATAAATCAAGTGAGAAGTAGGCTCATTTCCTCATAGACTTCTATACAATCAGACCTCTTTTAGCAACCAGAGGAGTCGCCCCCTGCTGGCTGTTAGAAAGAATGCAAGTTTAAGGCACTTCAGCATTGGCTTCACTTTTAAGACCCGGAGGTTGCCGCCTGATTCTAACCAGCACCAGAGTCTCTGACCTCTGATCTCCCCTGAGATGGGGATTTATCAACAGCACTAAGTAGCTTAACATAATTTTTATGTAATCATGATAATCCCTTATTATTATGCAATGGTGCACTGACGTGTGTGCCTGTTGATTTGTGTGTGATTGCACTCTATCCATGTTATTGAACCTTCATTAGTCCTCCCCCCCTACAGGCTCTAGGAGTGAGGATTGCCCAGAAAAGGCAATTACTTTATTGATCATTCAGTCATCCCATTTTACAGTTAACCCTTTACACTACAGGACACTCAACACTTTACTGTACCTCTGCTGTATCCAGGCCCGGAGTTCCCTTTTGCCCAGCACCCGAATACGGAGTCCATTGTCTTCATCCTGTCACACAGAGACATTAAAGGTCCCATATTGTAGAAAGTGAAATTTTCAGGTCTTTTACATTATAAACAGGTTTAAGTGCGATATAAATACTTTTAAACTATCACAACGCTCAATATACGCAGAAACACACACAGCCCGTATTCAGAAATTACGTGTTTGAAACAAGCCGTTAGGATTTCTGTCCATTTGTGATGTCACAAATATACAATATTTAGACCATTACATGGTTTTAAAGGTAAACATTCTAAATGTGTCCCAGTTTATTTCCGGTTGCAGTGTATGTAAATAACATCAGCTGACAGGAAGTAAACATGGACCCTAATTGTTGCCTAGCAACGCAATTCCGTTGCAATTCCATTGAAATACACTAAAACGGAGCGTTTCAGACAGAGGGTAAATACAGGTATATTCAGGCAGACCGTACGAGGAAAATAAAGTATTTTTTGAACATTACAGCATGTAAACATGTTTTATTACAAACACAAAATACAAGTATGAACATGAAAATGAGCATGATATTGGACCTTTAAAAACAAACCATTACTGTTGTTATCATGAGGAGAACCAGCAGCAATACGCCAGCGATGCACAGGAAGTCACAATCCATCAAAAAGGAATTTGAAGCAGACCTCAACTTCTTTTTAAAAGTGATGCATGCAAGGGTTGTTGTCAGGTCTAATATCACTCAAACAACAATCCTCTGTCATGATTAACTATCGCAACTCACTTCATTTGAATTCGGGATCCGCGAGATCAATATTGGTTCCGGAATATCAATGACAGGATGATCAATATTGTTTGTTCAAACTCCCAAAGGTGCCACAGGACATGTAATGGTTGTGTTTCAGCATGTTTGGCTTTTGTAGCCTCTCTGTAACTAGGATCTACACCATTAAAGCCAAAACTACAAGTAGGTAAAGAATATTAGTGTTTCTCTTTCTTCAGCAGAGCTTCCCCACCACTGATAATAACTTATGAAATAACTTATATAATAAGTATTGCGTAGTAAAGGAGCATAGAGGGCAAATGTGCCATTTTACATGCTGTATGTGGTCATGAGATTTCTAGGAAGTACACCCTCCTAAGCAGGGGAAGAGTTCAACAAACAAAAATGGAAATAAAGTAAAAAAACAGCCAATTTTAACTGACAAAATACCGTTAAGATATGTCACGCTGCATGGTTCCTTTTAATCAATAAAATCAGCTGAAGTTGAATATGGTCTTTGTGGTCGCTGCAGTGAAATCCAGGAAGTTGTTATTCCCATATGCTGTTTAACTTTGTGGTATTCATTCTCTGGACAAGCAGCCAATTTCTTTATACAGTGCCAGCAAACCTGCACTCATTTAGAGCTAGCAGTTGATAATATTTTGATTTGAGGACATTAAAGGCCCTGGAAACTCTAGATTCAAAATGTGACTTGTTTTCTATAACATTATATAAGCCACAATCAAAGTTTAGATTCTGGAGAAAAACATCTTAAGTTTTTATGTATTGAGAGTTTAACACTCAAAAACTCAACTACCTTACCATAACTGTGGTTGAGCTTTGATCAGATTTTACGAGCAGCGCCGGCAACACAAGCAAACAACCCCCCAACTGGCATTATATTTAGATTTAAAGGGCAGGTTGATTATTTTAGATTTTTTTTTAAGCCGTTATATCACTCTCTTCAAAGCCACCAGACTACATTCACAAAAACAGTAATTTTACCTCGCAGAACACAGGAGTGTACATACAACCCCACTTAAAAAAATCCGACCTAACCCTTTCAGTTATTCTCAAACTTAGCACAGCTAACTTTGACCCAGCTAGTGCTAGCGCTCACATTATTCATAACCTTACTGATTAGCTTACTTTGGTAACCTACGTCACTGGTTTTTGCTAACAGCTGAGTGGCCGTTTCCATTTAAAAAAAAAAAAACACCGCCCTTTAAATGTTAATTGGAAAGAAGTGAGATCAAGTATTTCCAACCGAGCCCTGCCCACTTCATCCCAGTGAGAAAACCAAGAATAAAAACAGAAATACAGAAATCTCTTATGTGAAATAACAAAAACTGAATCCAGAATATGTGAAATTTCAATAAGGGGAGTTGGGCCAAAGTTGGGGCATGACTCACTAGGGGTCGTGTCTAGATGGTCACCCTAGATTTGCAAAACAAATTTGAAAACTCTAACTGAGACTCGCTGCCCGATGACCTATCCTAACCATAACTATTCGAGGTTAATGCCTAACCTCAAATCGAGGGTTACCCCCTTTCGACAAGGGTCATATGAAGTGACATTTTTGGCAGTTACCAAACAGCTTCAGGTGCAGTACCACCTCCTTCTGGACTAGAAGTGGGACGACCCTGATTTGCATATAAAGCCAGGAAAACAAAAACGGATCTGGCTAAAAGAGGCACATATTTGTAAAGGCCCTGTTCAGACCTGGCATTAACATGCGTCCTGAGTGACCCGATCACAAGTGGACAGCTTTAAGTATGTCTGTTCACACCTGGCATTAGAACGAGTCTTCACATGCGTCTTGAGTGACCACTTGTGATCAGATCTCAATTGGCACATGGTTAATATAGCAGACGTTGTGACGTACTATTACAGGAATGTCAGTAGTAACATCCTTCATATTCGTGAATTCGGGTACATTTTATTAACATCAACATATAAGGTTATAGTACCGGCGGTCCCCGAGGACCTCCGTGCCGTCAACACCGCTGCCTTTGCCAGGTAACAGCGGGTTTACAGAGCTTCAGGGAGCCGGGGATGAGAGCGAGCGAGCAAGCTGGCGGGCCGACGGGTGTCAACGCCGTGCAAAGTGGCGGAACAAAAACACCGACAGCATGATAATAATGCACTTTGCGTGCCTAGTCTGATAGTCTGTAGATATGTAGCCTCCAGATCAGATATATTCTAATAAAACACAGTTGTACCGACTTTCCATGCTGCGAGGCAGACAAGCGCTCGCGTCTGCCTGTCTTTCCACCTGAGGAGCGCAGAGACCTGCCGATCCCAGCGGGGGATGTCAGTTGAGTAGGCGGTCCTTTAATCTGGCCCAGGACACATTCTCGTACACACTGCTAAAAGAATGTGGTCATATGTGGCCCAGACCACCTCTGAATGTGGTCTGGTCTGAGCAATCAGATCTCAATGAGTCCTCAATGCGTCTTGAGCGCATTCACACCTGTACTTACAGCTGCCCACTTGTGATCGGATCATTGAGGACGCATGTTAGTACCAGGTCTGAACAGGGCCAAAGTGTCTTAAATCTCATCTGGATTTTATGCAGATATGAAACACTTGAAATGACAAGTGTAAATGAGGCTTCAGATAAATACAGTTTTGTAGCAAATGGTAGGCAGAAATATGAGAACAATAATGATAATATAGAGAATGCATGTGTTAAATTTATCCCAATGGTGTCTCAGGGATATGGCTGGACTGTGGTCTCAATAACAGTTGATACACACATCAAACAGACACTCACGTGACTAGACGAATCTGCTGGAGAGGACAGGGCAGGGCTGGCAACCAGGCGAAAGAGGTGATTGTTTCTAGTCTCGCTTTTCTATTTATCTGCTGAATGATAAATGGAAGAAAATGAGCATGTCCGTTTATTTTAGCCCACATGCAATCCAAAACAATACAGTAATACAATGACTCATGTGGTGTGTGTCCGTGTGTGTGTGTGTGTTCGTGTCTGTGTGTGGGCGTATTATGGGGGCCCGAAGAGGGTCAACAACAATATCAGTCATTTATAAACAAAAATCACTTCTAATTGAAAAATGTTAAACAGAAGACTCCAGACTATACAAAGCTGGAACTCTGAAGCTTTTCCAGTTCTGCTTGCCCACCTAAAAAAAAAAATCACACGTGATTTCAGTGATACTGATTCACATGTTGGTAACCTTGGTTACGGAGCAGAGCAGCTCGGAGAGGAACATTTTCAACACTTCATAAATTATATGCCTGTAATGACACGGAGGCAGAAGAAAGAGGAAGGAGTGCAGACTTGAGGGGCGAGATGGAGATGAAGAGTAGGAAGAGATTAGCTGGAATAGGAAGGTAAAATAAAGAGGAAGAGAAGGAGGAGGAAGAGCGGAGAAACAAGAAGAGGATGGTGCATGTAGAGAGGAAGAGCAAAGCAGGAGGTATCCAAAGTAGAAAGGAAGGGAAAAGAGTGTGCAGAAGAGGATGGAGATGTACGATGAAGAAGCAGAGGAAAGTACATGGAGGAGCAGGAGGAGAACAGAAGGAGCTAAAGAAGAATCAGTCCGGCAACACTGTGCCATGATGACTAATAGATATGTGCTGAGACGGGAAATCCACAATCTACTTTTGTTTTCTCTTTGATTCCCCGTCTCTGAGCTGAATTAAATCTGCATTTTTTTTTTTTAACAAATGTAAATTGATAACCAGAAGTTACTTCTGCAACATGACAAAACAGAGACAGAACTGAGGAGAAAGTTGAGAGGAACGAGAGAGAGAGAGAGAGAGAGAGAGAGGGAGAAACAGAAGGGGCCTTCAGCGCTTCCCTCTTTGCCTCTCTGCCTTTCATCTCTTTCCTCTTTGAGCGCCCTCCAGCTCTGTGAGTGTCGGCTCCCACAGAGCTCCGCGCTCCCACTGGGGGTCTTAGCGTGTCAGCCCAAGACGAGCCGCTGTCTCTGGGGTGAGGCAGGGCTGTGTGGGGGCCCCACTCTGGAGCCTGTGCTACTAACCGCTAAGGGCACAGAAGGTTTTATATGGGTATACTGAGACAGGCAAAAATACACCAAAACTACCAGAGAGGGTGACGTTTGTGAGACTTGGATTAGGGTGTGTGTGTGTGTGTGTGTGTGCGCCTATGCAAATTTGAACCGGATATACACTGTATATATGTTGTGGATATGTCGTAATGAGTGTTTACATGCACGCCGCCAGATACTGGGTCATGTTCTGTATAATCTTAATTATGAATATCACATGAATAATCTAAACATTGCTCTGGATATTGTGTATATAATATCCTAGAAATGGAAAATGTGCGCACCCCACGGGTGGGACATGACAGCACGTGACCAGGGGAAAAATGTGATGTGCAATTAATGTTTTGAATTCAGAATCTTTTTCATGGCGGAACAGGAAACAAATCGGCTCTAATACATCCACGGTACAGACAATCTGTCTGTAGGTTTACAGAATGAACAGATAGTTGACAGGGACGAAAAGAAAAACAGACGATGTTTCGGAGACGAACGAGACAACCTGCTCACCTGACGGCAATCAAAAGAAATTATGACAAAGTAGGACTGCACCGAGTAGTTCAAAGCTTCATTCATGACGTTAACATTCTAATTATTATTAAACTTACAGAAACATTAGCCTTCCTTCCACCCTCTCTTCACTCTTCCTCTCTCTCAAAGACACACATTTCCTCAGTTCTCAGTCCAAACGTCAAAATTTATTGAGAAAAAGAGAAAATTCACTACCTGTTTTTACCTAACCAAATATCCTGCTTCAGTGATTAAGGGTTAAAGGTCTAAGATGGAAACACAGACAACTCCCAGACCGGGCAACGCCGTGGTAGCGACCTGTCAATCACAAGGTAGCCACGCCCTAAAGCATCCCCTGCTTTATGGTCTATTTGACTCTAAATGGGACCATAATTTACTAAATGAACATCATGCTGTATTGAAGAAGACTTGAAACTAATGATTGAGACCATAAACTCATGTTTACAATGTTTACTGAGGTAATAAATCAAGTGAGAAGTAGGCTCATTTTCTCATAGACTTCTATACAATCAGACTTCTTTTAGCAACCAGAGGAGTCGCCCTCTGCTCACTTTTCAGAACCGGAGGTTGTCCACTTACTAATACGCTTATACTGTACAGTTAATTCTTTGATTAGAGGATTACGTAATGCAGCAAAGACCATTCTGTTCCTCATCCGACCGGCTGCTAACTGAAATCACAGTGCCAAGTGTTGACCATTCAGACTGATGCTCACAGTCTGACTATGTGGGTTAAAAGCTGGCTGTGCCTATTCACACAGGAAAAGAAAAAGCGATCACGGCAATCGATCACTCCCACAGGGCGAACGTATTAACAGACAGACTGACACACATTTTTCATACACAATCAAAACACAAACACAGACACACTCCCTCTTGCTGAGCCACTTATTTGACTTTTGTCTCCTTGCTGTCAGTCATGCAAGGGTTCAAACTTTTATAACAACTTTCCACTTTGTAATTTGTTAGTTTTGTCGAGACATCTGTTGGATTCCTTCGTTACCGGGACGATCCTAATAAAGGCGGCCTGACATTGTGTGTGACGCTCTAAACCTCTGACCTCAAACATGATCTACAGCTGCTACCTGCCAATTGCATCTGTTCACCTGTCTATCACATGTCCACACACGCCCACGCGGTAAGCAGATACATGAATACACACAGACACAAATACATTCACAGACACACACAGATCCCCACAATACAGACACCCAAGTACACTAGATGTCAATTTGGACCCTTATAAAGCAGACGCAGTACATACAAACTGCTCACTTAGTCACAGCAAAGTTGAGAACAAACAGACAACCCACTCTGTGATCATGTGAATGTACTTTCTCTGCTTCACCTCAGCCTCAGAAACAAGTTTCCTCTCCATCATGAGAGGAAAACAGATGAAGGTGTTTACATCCCACACATGATTGAAAAGCTCTCAGCGGGCCTTTTTCGAGTTTGACCGAACGCTCGTGTTTCCACCCGCGTCACAAATAACAGGCGGCCTTTTGAATGTATATATGTTACCCATCGAAGATTAAATCAAAGGCCGGGGCCCTCGTATTTGTCTCAAGCCATTTCCCTCAACCGAAATGAGCGACTGAAAGGGAGATCAATATTTCCATTTGCGTGATGGCTCGGGTGGGTGTTTTGAATTATTTGAATGATGGAAAAGTGTAGAGTTAGGGAGGAGAGCGTGTGAGAGAGGAGAGAGAAAGAAAAATGGAGGAAAGGGGGACAGACTGCTGGCTTCGCACAGCGTCCTTAGAGTCTGTGGACATTTACGCATTTCAAAGTGATTGAATTTCCATGTCTTCGCCATTATAGTTCACCAGCTTCCTCTTATGAAGCAATGCTATAATCCTTACATTCCACCCGTCTCCCCACTTTAATACAGTGGTTAATAAAAGAAGGAAACTATGAACTCATCAACAACACGTTGTATATACAGTACATAGACAGGTGACAAATTAGGAAGAAAAAAAACCTGAATTAATGAGTTGAAAAACATTAAAGGGACAGTTTGGGTGTTTTGAAGTGGGGTTGTATGAGGTACTTATCTATAGTCAGTGTATTACCTACAGTAGAATGCGGTCGGCACGCCCTCACTTTGGAGAAACACAGTGGAGTTACTGCATGGAATCAAAGCAATGTACTGCTGTGGATGGGGCCGGCAGCAAAACGGATTTTAGCCACCTAAAATAAAGGCTCACCGAAAAAAATCAATATCAGTTTAAGTGTACGCTATATTTAGAATGTTTTTGCCGGTTTACCTTGCCGTGAGACAGCTATACAGTCTATGTTGCCGAGGGGAAACTGAAGCCGTTATCTGTGCTCTCGCCAAAGCTACCAGACTCCATTGGAAAAACCCCAGTAATTTTACCTCACAGAACACAGGAGCTGCTGGTCTACCGCTGCTTTTATCCGTTAGTTTATTTGTGTTATTTTGTGACTTTGGTTAGTTCAGTTTCATCAAAGTCACACAATAGCACAAACAAACTAACCAATCGAGGCAGCGGTAGACCAGAAATCCCTGTGTTCTGCGAGGTAAAATAACAGTTCTTTTACAAATAGAGTCTTGTGACTCCGGCGAGAGCATAGATGGATACAATGGCATCAGTTCCCTGTCGGAAAGGGCTGTCTCACGGCACGGTAAAGCGGTGAATATATTCTAAATATAGCGTACACTTAAACTGATATCGATTTTTTTTTTAGGTGGCTAAAATACATTTCGCTGCTGGCCCTGTCCACAGCAGTACATTGCTTTGCTTCCATGCTGGTGTTCTTGCTTGCTTCTTCCAAGCTGGCGGGCCAACCATCGTCTACTGTTGGTAACAAAGGAAAACATATTACAGAAGTCAACGTTGATTTATTTATCATGTAACTTCCATATTAAGTTACGGCACTTCTGGTGTTATTTTAACCCAAACCACGATCATTTCCGAAACCTAACTAAGTAGTTTTTGTCACGTAACTTCCGTACTTAAGTTACGCCACTTCTAGTTTGGCACAACTTAACCATGATCTTTTCCTAAACCTAACTAAGTCATTTTGTTACCTAAACCTAACCAAGCCTATCATTTCCTAATCCTAACTAAGTAGTTTTGTTGCCTAATCCTAACTAAGTTGTGAGGAAGGAAGTTTATTTTGAAAAGACTGGGGGCAGATATTGACGCTGGACATTGGTAGGAAAATGCACAACAAATTAAGGAATAACTTTTCCTAAGATATCATACGAACCGTTGTATGAGAATACGTTGAATATGCATATGAAATTTCATAGCAAATGGTACTAAGTTAGCAAAATATGCTGTTGTAGTCATTTATCTCACAGATAAAAAATGACTCTCAGCTGATTTTCTCCATTACAAACATTTCTATCTCATAATATCTAGGATGCTAAACTATATTTCACCTATAAAAATTAATATCTTAACGTACTTTAATGAACCTTACGGTAAATGTAGCTTCTTTGGTTTTTGTACCCCCAAAAGAAATGTGTCTCACAGAGTTCAGATGGGCATCCAGAGTTCAAGTGGGCTTCTCGTTCTTGCGTCTCCAGCTCCAGCTCCTGCTCCAGCTCCAGCGGTTTATTATGTAAATGAGGCCGTCTCATTCATCATGGGACTGCGATGAAGCTGGCCAGACAGGAATGTCATCTGGATAGAGATCAGAGGGAAGGACGGGAGTGGTACCAGGGGAACAGATGTAGTATCGTAGGTGGGAGAACATTTCCATAAGCCACTGAAAACCTGGGTCTGTAACACACACACACACACACTCCCAGGACTGATGCCATCTGATAGAAAGAGTCAAGGTATCCCTGGATGCATGAGTGTGTGTGTTTCTTTGGAAATATGGAGGGTGTAACCTGCTCCTCAGTGGGTTTTCTGAGCTGGTCTCTCCTGTCAGAACGGTCACACTTCATTAACCTGAGAGAGAGGTAGAGCGAGATGGGTGTGTGTGTGTGTCCACAATTTGGCTGGCCTCGGGGCTTTTTTCTCAACGGTCTGGAGAGAGTTACGGCCGCAATAGCGAGAAGCCACGCAAGTGTTCGCTCTTGGCTGCAAAATGTCCAGAAGAAAAATGATCTGCAGCTTTTATCCATGTTCTTTGTGGTCACAGCACTGTTTGGAGTTCAGATGTCTCATCAAAAAGGAATTCCACTTCCACTTTATCAATCTTATTTCAAGGAGGCCGGGAGCCGGGAGAAGTAGCTTGCAGATGTGACATGCCTGCTGAGGTTTAAGCCTCGGTTCCGTCATTAAATATAGCAGATATTATGTAAGGGGCTTTATCAGTGAAATGAAGGGTTTGTGTAACTTCATAGAACAGTGTGGGTAACCCACTTACCCACATTCATTTAAAGGATAATCCAGGTTTATTGAAATCGGAGTCTTATTTTCATATGTAATTCATAACTCACAAGTGCCGTGTTTTGCTACTGTTGAGGAAATAAATCCATGATGAGTGAAAACAAGTTGGAACCATCTTCTGATGTCTTAACTGTAGAAATGAGCCGGGGACCGACTCATCTGTCAAGCTACCAAGACAACCATTCACTGAATGTCCCGATGAGGAGCTCGAAACCGACATAAATTGTTTCAGTAATGATAATTGCAAGTCAAAATCATTCCAACCGCTTCCAACAGGGCAGTATATGACTGAGAGACAAGCCCAACAAATGTGCAATTTACATTACGCTTTAATGGAAGTATTTCAAGTTTCGCTTTATGAGACGAAAAGCTTGAAGGGTGTTACCCCGGACGAATAGTATCTCTGGGAAAAATTTCCCAACAGGACTAGTTTGATAAGTGTTTCTTATCTTCATTAAAGTCTTTTTCCAAGTGTTTCAGGCTAATATGGTAATTTAACAGTTCGCCTTAATTTTTCTCTTCTTATACTATCCTACCGATGATGATAATGGGAAAAGCCACAAAAATAAGACTCAGGTTGTGATAAAACCTGAATTATCATTTAAAGCTTCACTAATCCATATTATTAACTTAAAGGTGCAGTGTGTAGGGTTTGGCGGCATCTAGCGGTAAAGGTTGCAGAATGCAACCGACTGATCCTAATCCCGTGTTCCAAGCGTGTAAGAGAACTACGGTACATCTAGTCAGTTTTTGTTTCAACGTATCCTCGCACAACGGTTCGCATGATATCTTACGAAAAGTTATTCCTTATTTTACATGTGTTTTCATACGAATGTCCAGCAACATGTGACGCGCTTGTCAATTTCCACTCGTTTCATGCATACAGTCTTTTCAAAATAAACTTCCGTCTTCATGGGAAACAACTTAGTTAGGTTTAGGCAAAGATCGTTGTTTGGGTTAAAATAATACCAGGCATGACTTAAGTATGGAAGTTACATGACAAAAACTACATAAATTTAGTTAAGTTTAGGAAAGATCAGGGTTTGGGTTAAAATAAGTGGCATAACTTATGTACGGAAGTGACAGATATATCAAAGTTGACTTCTATTTTCAGGTGATTATACACTACAGAAAGCATACTTATTGATATTATATTCCATTTCTGCCAATAGATCCCCCTAAATGCTATACACAGTTCCTTTAAGAATGGTTAAAATGCCTATGTGTAATGTGACAGTGGTTGCTGATAGTGACTAGTCCATAGAGAGCTATCAACCACCTCTGAGCATTTAAGCTCATTGTTCTGGTTTTCACGAGCTGTAACTTAAAAAAACAACTGATAAACTCACTGTTTGCTACCTTCTCTCAACTAGACAGCAGATACAGACTATAATCGAAACCGCACACTATACTAGTAGTACGTACTGATTCGGCCAAAATGTAGCATGTAGTATACGAACAAAAGCAAAATCTACAATATGCCAAAAATACCCGGATGTGATACTGATTCGGAAAAAATCTCCAGTATGCATCGGACCAGTCTACCTCGCCTACTGTATCCCACAATGCAAAGCGCTGGACCGCTACAGGCTACGGTTACAATAGCATCAGCAGCCAAAAACAGCTTCTTTTTTTTTCCATTTTTTGTAGCTATTTCATCACTAAATTCACTTCTGAAAACTGTTGAGGCGAGAAATCAACTGTGTATATTTTGAATGTTTACAGTTTTACAATATTAGATGGCGAATCAAACATTTGCTCCTACGTTTTCGGAGTTCAGACCGTCCTCAAAACTGCCGTGACAGCTAGCCAGCGCCTGCCGGGGTCGCTACCAGCCAGCCGGGCGGCCACGCTCAGAGACCGTTATGAGCTGGCTGGAGCTCTCTCAACAGACCGGTCTCATAGCCGAGGGTCTTTTATTTCCTTGTTGACGGATAGTTTGTTCAAACATCACAACACAGGAACCTTTGTTTATCTGCCTTTCTGGAGTTGAAAAGCTCCACAATCGCCCGTGGGCGTAGCTCGGCCCACGATGCTCACAGACCGGCTACAGAGCAGCAGAGTGGCGAGGGAAAGAGGAGAGAGGAGAGGGAAAGAGCAGCCTCTGACGGTGCAGAGAGATACCTGCTGAGACAACATGAACCTTTTTAACATTTCTCTAATATCTGGAGGGAGATCAGTCCACTGTTTAGTTGCTGTAACTGAAAAAGCAGTTGAGTAATGTAATTTATCGAACAATGTTTTATATTTCCCGTCTCCCCTCGTTAATTATCCTGTTTGTCTGACTTCACTACGAGCTGTAAGAATAAATACTTTAAACCTGCAGTATCTTATAAAATAAACAAACATAACATTACCAACAAAATCTAAGTTGTATTTTTCGATAATATTGCATAGTGGTACGAGTTTTTATTTTTCGTGGTTTAAAGGCTAAAGCCTGGCCTAGCATACTGCAAATACATCGCTTTAACCGTCGCATACTACATACTACTCAGGAACGCAGTATGTACTGTATACTGCACACTGCATTCGTCAGTAGTATGTAGTAGGCGGTTTTGAATACAGCCAAAGTCATTACCTATAGCTGTTTAATATATACTGGAGTAGTTAGCAGCTAAAGAGCCAGATGTTTTCCTCAGGAGATGGTGGAAACCAAAACAGAGCTAAAAGCAGAGCGACATTCATTCGTCAGGTGGCCAGAAACACAACTCCACATGGAAGCTGATGCCGCTCCATGTTGCTGCTGGATGTGCAAATAGGCATTTTACGGGCAATAACAACTTTGCTACGTGATAACTATGTCCCTGGTGGGTTACTTTGTGTTTACAGCTTGTTCCGCTGCCCCCCAAGCGGCTGTGGCAGAGCACAATGCCTGTTGTGTTTCATACAGAAATAGTAGTCGCCTTTATCCAAATTGCCTGGACTAGAACATTCATTCTCTCTATGCAGAATACCTGGCAGCCACACAGCAGCGCGCCGTCCAAAATATACAGTCAAATTGATATTTTCAATAAAGCCTGAATTATTGCATCCTGTTGATGCAGGGAAACAAACCTCTAGTGAACCATAGGCAATGAAGTGAATTTGTCTGTGTAAGCTACAGTAGGTGTCTTCTCATTACAGAAGCCGTACAGCACGGCAGCCAGTCAGTGGAAATGCAGCAGTAATCAAATAATCAATACACCACGCGCCCGCTCGCTGAATATCAAAGTTATCTGCGTATGTATGAGCAGAAATTAACGCAGTAAATCACAGAGGGGTTCAGATTTAATGAGAAGCTGTTTGTTTGCATTCTGTGCAGTGCAAGGCCACCTATTCCTGCATAGACAGATCAAAGCTACTGAAGTCATTTGCACTTATAGTGATCATACTCATGGGGTTGCTGGCATTGACTTTACAAGATGTTCAAACACCAACCTCGACTGTGAGGATCATACAGCAAGTCAATATTTTAATTGTTAACGGCCATCCATTCGCCTTCATCTCAATTTAGTCACAATTTAAATGTGATAATTTCTTCCATCTCTCCTTTCCAAGTCTACATCTACCTATCATCTATCTGTTCGTTCGTCCATCCATCCATACGTCCAGCTTTTTCCTTTGTCTTTAGCAAGACTAATGCTACGTTCACATTGAGAGCGTCAAAAGCGACAAAACGATTCACGTTGCCGGCTACATTGTCGCCAAGTCACCATTGAAAGTGTTGCTTCAGCGCTCGTTGACGTAGTTATGTTGTTAAATAGCACTGGGAACTAGATAATGGCTTTATTTAGGATTGAACGGAACAGGGTGAAACAAAACAATATGATTGGTTGACGCTTCACCACGTCATTGGAGCGCTGAAAAAAGTTGAGACCAGCTCAACTTATTTGTAGCACGTCACGCAGGTGTCGGGCGTCAGTTTGTAGCTTCATGTCACCGGCTTCCATTGAAAATGACTTGTAGAATTTGGGGTGTCGCTCGTTTTTACTAAAGTTAACCAAGTATTTTTGTTGCATAAACCTAACCAAGTAGTTTGTTGCCTAAACCTAACCAAGTCGTTTTGTTGCATAAACCTAACCAAGTAGTTTGTTGCCTAAACCTAACCAAGTCGTTTTGTTTTCTCAACCTAACCAAGTACTTTTGTTGCCTAAACCTAACCAAGTAGTTTTGTTGCCTAAACCTAACCAAGTAGTTTTGTTGCCTAAATCTAACCATGTAGTTTTATTGTCTAAACCTAACCGAGTAGTTTTGTTGCCTAAACCTAACCAAGGAGTTTTATTCTCTAAACCTAACCGAGTAGTTTTGTTGCCTAAACCTAACCAAGGAGTTTTGCTTAAACCTAACCAAGTAGTTTTGTTGCGTTTTTAGATTTTTTTGATCGCTGCATTAACCAGTTGTTTAAAACTTTTTAAAAGTGCGACCATAATTCGCTAGAAAATATGTTTCCCTTTAAATGTAATTGAGAATGCAGTTAAGTTGTATGGGAACGTAATTTTGTAGGAGACAAGCGGCAAAATATGACGAGGAAGGATGAGATCATGTTATTGTGTGTCACACTGTTGACCTGTACTTGGCGCTCAATCACTTTGTTTAAACATCATTGCTCCTTCTCACCATATCTGAGCTTTAATCCGTCCTCTGACAATCGGGTGTGAGGCTGCTTAAGGAATTTGGCAAAGCTGAGTGTCTATGTTGGTCTTTCACTCAGTCACAGCGGGACTGAATCATGAAGCGCCATATGCTAACAATAATCGTCTGTCTCGGCATCTGTCATACAAAATCTCTTAATATCGTTTCCATCAGTGAGGCCTAGCTGGTTGCAATTTCACTGACAGCGTAGGAGGAACTTCTGAAAGGAATGTGGCTTTGAGGTGATTTGCTGCTGATAAGGAGTCTCGTATGGGGCTTGCATGCAAGGCTATGCTACATTAACTTCTCTACAATTAAAATTACTTCAGCAATCAAAAGTTTAAAATGATGTCAGGCCACATGTGTTTGTACACATGTAACAGTTGGTGTATTCCTTTGGCTGTTGCGGAATATTCTTTTGATTGTTCCTTTGAATATTAATTAATTTCATGCCCCGCTCCATCTGTCTTTACTCCTTACGCATACGTTATGTGCTTGCCTGGGGTATTTACCTCCTAGGAGCTTGGTCACACTGTGCAAATTTTCTAAAGAATTAATTTTAATCGAATCACAAACGCAAAGTAAATTTGTGCTGTGCTTTCGCATAGAGTTCAACTTTTGTCACCAATTTCAAACCCTCTCAACAGTGCTGACATTTGAGGAAGCAGAGCACATTGCTAAAAAAAGACGGGATAAGGGCATTTAGACAGTAAGAAAGATTTTCTGCATGGTTTTGCAATGCAATTTTTTGGAGGGAGAAAAATAAGAAGGTAAAATAATTACCTGTGACAGTTTACAGACTTCCTGGTTCAACCTTGACCTACTGTACTCAAAATAGTTGTGTATGCACAGTTTTCCTGTGCAAATGGAAAACTACTGCAACAGCATTCTGCACGACACATCCACCAAAATCCTTAACAAACTACAATACATCCTGCTGTCCGTTTGCTCACTCAGTCCCGCTCCAGAGATCACATCACCCCAGTTCTTGACTCTCCATTAGTGGGCTACCTCTGGGTCTGAAAAGTGAAGCCAATGCAGAAGTGCCTTAAAATTGCATTTTTTTCTAATAGCCAGCAGGGGGCGACTCCTTCGGCTGTAAAAATAAATCTGATTGTATTGACGAATCTGGTGACCGCTTTGTGTGTTCCGCGATCTAGCGGCGCTGCCATTGCTGCGGTGGCAAATCGCAGTGACTCTACTGTCTGCTAACCGAGTTAACTGGTGATTTTCAGCTGAAAGTGTCTGTGGTTCCACGTAGTAACTTCCATAAATGGTCACCGTACATAATAAACACAGATGAGTATGTATTTAAAATGGACTAAAGTCAAATCGAAAGGCTTTTATGAGGACACCTACATGTTCTGTTCATGCTTTCAACAGCTGACGTCACTACGAGCAACCACGACGCATTCGGTTGAGAATCAGTTAACATAGTTAGCAGACACTTTCTACGTGTTCTGTTTGTAATGCCGACCGATTAATGAATTTTACTTTGTGGTCATTAGGTTGCCCTTATTAGAGTAACTGACGTTATATTTCCCAATAATTCCTCAGTTGGTTGATTGAGTTAATTTATTCTCTGGGACCACCGCAGCTCCTAGACAGTGTCTTTAGCCAACAAACGTTAGCTACGTTAGCTAAGCAGTGTTAACTTAGCCGACGTTACTTGTTTCACCATGTTAGGCTAACGCCAGGCAACTGGGAAATGCTCAGGTTCTTCCCAAACTCCTAGACATCGTTGTCAAAAGTAACGTTACATAGAAAGTAAAGGTAAAAGTAGAAAATTGTACACTTCTTAGGGGAGTTGCATTCAAACGTGTGCGGATTATTGGGAGATGCCAACACAGTAATGGCAACTTGGTTACTTTCGGTATTTACCTGGATTCTTGTTTAGAAGTCTATGAGGAAATGAGCCTACTTCTCACTTGATATATAAGTAAACAGTAAACATTGTAAACATAAGTTTATGGTCTCAATCACTAGTTTCAAGTCTTCTTTATTACAGCATGATGTTCATTTAGTAAATTATGGTCCCATTTAGAGTCAAATAGACCATAAAGCAGGGGATGCTTTAGGGCGTGGCTACCTTGTGATTGACAGGTCGCTACCAATGCGTTGTCCGTGTTTTCGTCTTAGAACTTGAACCATTTCACAGTGTGTGTTCATGAAAGGTAATTGTAACATTTTGGTCGTCTAAAAATGTCTTATTCAGCGTTCGGTTGTACTTATCTCCACCCGCTTGTGTCACTTCTGGTTACAATAAAACAAGATTGCGAGGGCCAAAAACCAAGCCGGTGCCTGCCAAAATGCCGAACTCGAAGCTTCAAAACGGCAGTCCATACACCAATGGGTGACGTCACGGTGACTACGGCCACTTATATCGATTTTATGCTTCCCATTGAACAAAGAATCCAGCTCAAAATTCTCCTCATTACCAACAAAGCCCTCCACAACCTAGCCCTCTCCTACGTCACTGACCTGCACCGACATACTCCCACCTGCAACCTCATATCCACCAACGCCAACCTCCTCACCCCTCTCACCCAGTCCAAGCACCAGACCTGGGGGGACAGGGCCTCCATTGCTGACCCCACCCTCTGGACCCACTCTCTCCCCTATCATCTCACACATTCTCCCTCACTCAACTCTTTCAAAACCGCATTCAAATCCCCTTTTAATATGTGATCCATTTATAGCCACATAGAGAGACCCTGGGTTGATTTACCGAGTTGATAACCACCATCGTGGGACCGCTTAGCGTGATCGCGGTTGTTAGGGTTGGTTAAGACAAATAACAAAAAGATACCCTGGATATGTTCAACTTGCTTCGTAGTACAGGCCTCTGGACTATTTATTTTTACCTCCAAATAAAGTGTTTTTTGATAATCATGGCTAAACTGTTGGCTCATTTACAACCTGTCTGATCTTCTGATTGCTCCATTGTTGCAAAATCGATAAAAAAAGACCATAAAAATGGCAATAATATGACTCAAGTTCTTTGGTGCTGATTAAGTTAGAAACACTTCAAGTTATAGACAGATACTAAATGTGCTTTAACGACTAATCCTCATCAAACAGTGTCCAGTTTATTGTGTCTATGAAGCCGTGGACCAGACCTCCGAAGCAGCTCTCTAAGACACGACACAGCAGAAAATGACCACCGTGACACTGTCCCACAGTGCACTTCACCTCAGTGCTGAAGCCATAACAACAGCTGGCCGGGGCCTGTTGACATTTGGCCACCACTATTCCACTATCCTTCCATTTTTGATAAACTCTCAAAAACGGACGTTTACACATGTCCGTAAATGTCAACCAAATGTCGAGGAAATGTCAAGGGCTCAGACATTAAGACGGCCATGGGTTCTTGGAGTTTGTGCGTGTTGCCGGCAATCTGTGAATGTGTGTAAAGCTACGACGTGACTTCAGGTCACCTCTGCTGGCTGCACGAACTGATTTTTCTACTTTTGTTTTCCTTTATTTTACCAGGTCTCATTGAGAAAATCCCTTTTTAAAGGGAGATCTGTTCAGGAAGCAGTATTAATAGAAAACACATAACGCAGAGAGGCCAATAAAACTGTCACACACCACACAAAAGAACAGCATTTACCCACATTGATCCTACACTCCGTTACCCATCACCTTTAAGTGTAACTTGCGTGAAATGACCCTGGAACCCGACCGTGGCAGGTGGGTTCAGCAAATGGCAAACCAATAATGACACATGATGACAGATTCTACCTTTCACTAGTATCGACAATGATTCCGATTTAGACGGCAAACTGAGCAGCAGGAAGCATATAATTACCAGGTTGTGTTGCGCAACTGTTTTTTCTCGCCAAGCATGATGCAAAACTGTGACACTGGGTAAGAGGGAAGAGGATGGAACTGGGAAAGAAAACAGGGGAAATGTGAAGTTGGGCAAAGGGGACGGAAGGATTTAATGAGCATCTCTTTTTCTTTCTGCTTTCATCTAACTAGGCTAACATGATGAACTAGTCGCCCTGTTCCCCTTCAGCCTCCATCGCTCTAGTTACCTCCCTATCCACCACACAAACCAGGTCTGGCAACACATGATAAATCTACGGGAAGCGCAGGAGAGAGGGAGATAGAGAGAGCGCTTAACGTGTCGCGCTAAAACGCTGATTAGTTCTCTCATGTTTCTTCTTCACCCACTTTTTTTATCTTTGTGCCGTTGCCCGTCAGCATGCATCTGTTTTTACTGTAACTAAAAAAGTGAATGACAACGTGGATGACTCACAGCTACAGCTGAGGTACTGTAATTTCCAGTCAAGCCCTTCTAGCAATTTTCTTTTTCATCCAGTAACAATAAAACACAAAGATTGATGCACTTCGGTTTCACGGCGAATGAGAAAATATGAGATCAATTTCCTCTCTTGATGTCTGTTTTAAAATTTCATAGCGCACATTAAGTTTGTGCATATTAAAAGTGACTTGCACTAAAGTGAGTTACCTTCATTTAACTTTCCCATTATAAACACTTTTTAACTTCAATGGCAGCGAACTCTAATCAATAGCAGCTCTAATTAAACTTGGCTGGCTGTGAATACAAAGACAAGTTTGATGATTTATGACCTCAAATAACAGTTTAAAGCTGCAGTCGGCAACTTTGAGCAAATATGATGAAATGACATTTTTATAAAACGGTCACTATATCTTGACAGTAGTGCATGAGACAGATAATCTGTGAAAAAAAATCATGTTCCTCTGTGTCCTCCGGTGCTCATAATGGCATTTGCAAGCCATATTTATGATAATAACTTTTTTTGATCATATTTGCTTAAAGTTACCGACTGCAGCTTTAAGCCTTTCTGACACGTCGCAAAACACCAGTGGCTGTTTCTTGTTTGTTTTTCTGGTCGTAATGGGCTTCCACAGGCCGAAGCTGTATATATTTTAAAAAAAATACACCTTCCCTGAGAACCATTAGACTTCATGGTATAATTTATAGACCGGTGTACTGGCTCTGAAATGTTTTTTCTTTTTGCTCTCAAGATGGAAAAGGAATCTCTGCTCACATTGTTTAATAATATCTGTACTGGAGCGGTGGTTTATATCCACCGGGCAGCTTTATGCTGCGGCGTAGCAGCTGGAAAAAACGCAACATAACAACAGAAGGGCGGTGATAACGTTCACACAAAGTGACTGAACGGGAGCAATAAAACAAGTTACAGGAGCTCTCACCTCAAAAGGAAGACAGCCAGTATACGCAGCACTACTATAACCGTAATAATATAAGGTACAGTAATAAAAAAAATCCATACAGTGTGTTTCTCTGGCAACCCAGCTCATATTCTTCTCTGCGTGTTTTCACTCTAAATAACTGACCAATTGACTCCTTCATTTGCTCCGTTCTCCTCACTCCATCTCATCTTCCTCTGTCTTCACACGTACATATTATTACTTCTCTCCCGGGTGTCACCTGCACACAGCGCCGAGACAGGGAGAGTGGACTGAGCTGCTATTAACCAGCCATCATGAGCTGTCCCATTCAATATTAGTTCATGAGGGAGGCGAGGCAAACGCACACTCTCTGACACACACTTATTCCACAGACATTTTAAAAGGGGATTTCTTCACCTTTAAAAAAAACAGTGTTATATATATATATATATATATATATATATATATATATATATATATATATATACAGTACATACACACATGCACGTACATATACATGTATATGTATATACATATATACTGTATATACATACATATACATATACATATACATATATATAAACTGGAAAAACAAAGTTCGGAAACTTGTGTTTGGTGGATTATTTCTCTGTTGTTACAATGCTAATGGTCATTGTATTTTACATCGTTGGAAAGCCTGTTTATTTACCTTCGTAATGATGTCCCACTTGTAAGGATCATGCATTTGTGGGATGAGCAGCACAGCTGATTATGTGGGTAGCGCCCAAGAAAAATTTGCCAAAATGCTCTAAACAGTGTGTTCTCATAAGGCTACCAGGAAGCCTGCAATGACTGCCCTTCACTGTCAGGCCCGTTTGCACTGGTGTCGACAACACAGACAATGGAACCTGAACATGTGGGGGAATGTCATGTTCAGTGATGAGTCCAGGTTCTGTCTGCCAAAGTTGGACGGATGGAGTAACAGCTTTTGGTGGGGGCAGTGTCATGGTGTGGGGCGGCATCTCCCTCACTGGCAAAACAAGGTTTGTCATCATTGAAGGCCATCTCAATGCAGTGAGATATCGGGACGAGATTCTGCAGCCAGTGGCAATCCTATATCTCCACAATCTGGCACCTAACTTCATCCTCCAAGATGACAACGCTCACCCCCACAGAGCCAGGGTTATCACAGACTACCTCCACAATGTGGGAGTAGAGAGAATGGAACGACCTGCCAAGAGTCCACACCTCAACCCAATTCAACATGTGGGATCAGGTTGGGCGTGCTGTACGTGTTAGAGTGACCAACACAACCTCGTTGGCTGACCTGCAACGAATCCTGGTTGAGGAATTGAACGCCATCCCACAGCAACGTGTGACCAGGTTGGTGACCAGCATGAGGAGGAGGTGCCAGGCTGTTGTGGCTGCGTATGGATCTTCCACTAATACTGAGGCTCCTGACGGTGTATTTTATGAATAAAGTGTAAAATAGCCAATATGTCTTGTTTGTTCCTTGTTACTGATAGAGAGTTCAATCATCTAATCCACCAAACAACTCAAAACAAGAGTCAATACCAACAGGAGAATACACTGTTTACCATTGACGGACCATTTTGGGTAATTTTTCTTGGGCGCTACCCACATAATCAGCTGTGCTGCTCATCCCACAAATGCATGATCCTTACAAGTGGGACATCATTGCGAAGGTAAATAAACAGGCTTTCCAACGATGTAAAATACAATGACCATTAGCATTGTAACAACAGAGAAATAATCCACCAAACACAAGTTTCCAAACTTTGTTTTTCCAGTATATATATATATATATATATATTATTTATATAAACTTTTGGCTTGGAAAAACTGGCATGGCCATTTTCAAAGGGATCCCTTGACCTCTGACCTCCAGATATGTGAATAAAAATGAGTTCTATGGGTACCCACAAGTCTCCCCCTATTTGTCCACTCCCATGTTCATAAGAGTATTAAATACTCGACAAATCTTCCTTTAAGGTACATTTTGAACAGATAAAAAAATGTGACTAATTTGCGATTAATCGTGATCATGCAATTCAGCCCTAACATATACTGCATATATAGATCCACATATCAAACTGTAATTAATGTTTAAAGGAGACATATCCTGCTCATTTCCAGGTTCATACTTGTATTTAGGGTTTCTTCTAGAACATGTTTATATGCTTTAATGTTCAAAAAACACATTATTTTTCTCATATTGTCTGTCTGAATATACCTGTATTCACTCTCTTGTCTGAAACGCTACATTTTAGCGCCCATCTCTCTGATTCGCTTGCGAGAAAAATATGGTGAACCTTTGTAAAGGTAGTTCTCAAGCTGTGGGCGGTATATTCTAAATGAGCCTGCATGTGACATAGGAAGGGGAGGTAAATCTGAATGGCTTGTAAAATCACATGTTTTCTGATCTAGGCAGCCTACAAAAAACTGGGTTGCCTTATTTCACCGTTTGTGGGTTGGTAGGCACTCCAAGGCCAAATGTACAAACACAAGCCCTGAAAAAGTGAGTTTTTCATGATATGTCCCCTTTAAACTTGCAGGTTAATAAGGACACAGAAATATTTTTACTTATGTGAAAAGATCATGTGTGTCCATGAGAGGAAATGAATGTTGAAGGTGGAAATAATAACATTTTTGAAAGAAAGATAAAGGGGCTGCCACTGTAATACTGTACAATAGCTAGTCTGTGACAAATAGGTCAACGTTATATTAAAAAAAACTTAAAGAGAATCACCAAACTCTGTAGGATTCATCCCCTGGGGAGCATGAAAGCCTTTGCAAAAGTTTGAGCCGATCTATCTTGTAGGTGTTGAGATATTTCACTAAATAAGGGGAAATCTTGTCCTGCTGATGGCACTAGATTAAAAGTCAGTGGATCACCAAAGTCAGTATATGTCATCCTCTCGGGACCTTGAATGTCTGTACAAAATTTCATAGCAATCCGTCAAATAGTTGTTGAGATATTTTAGTCTGAACCAAAATATTAGAAGCTGGGCGACGTAGGGCCACCCTGCTACTGTGACACATATACTGTATAATAAATCCCCTTTCTTTTAGGGCAATACTTACTGTACTGTAAAATTCCTGTACCACCGCGACTACAACGGGTAAAAGTAGGTTTGTGTTGAAATTTCCAGGACCAATTCAGTGTTTTTCATGTAGACCGTGACGATAACTCTATTACCTCTGCACCTCCACCCTGGCCGTCAGTTGGCCCCACAGCGTCTGGCTGGATGCGCTCCGCTGCTCATGACTGCTTTTGACATGCTGCTGCAGCCGATACCGTCTGAGCCATGTTCCAACACTGCTGCACTCCCTCTTCTGTCATGTACATACCGTGTTGGCCAAAATGTCACACACAGAGAGAGCGAGACAAGGAGGAGGAGAGACAGAGAGGCGAAGGGAGTGAGAAATAGGGTGACAGACATAAATATATACGCCAACACTGTTTTAGTGCCATGTACTGTTTGCTGCTGTGCAGTAGAAATGTGCGGATGTATATCCGTTTGTCATGATGCTGTGCCTGTTTCCATCCATCTAACCCTCCTGCTGACACCAGAGAAAGTGATGATGTAGAGACAGATCTTTCTCACACGCTTAAAATTGTAGCTCATAGAAATGGGTTAGAAGGGGCGGGCTACATCTACTAGTAGGTAGGTTCAGAAGATTGTTATCATCTATTCACATGGTTGATCACCGATACGAATACAAGAAGTCAACGCCGATCACTGGTGGCCGTCGTAATTATGACCGGAGCAAAGGAGGAAGTCAGGTGACGTAGTAAAGAGCGACAAATTTGCCCATAGCAACGGTCTGCTTTACATAGCAACGAATGCCGTGATTGACCAATCAGAATCGAGTATTCAACACAGCCGTGAAATAAATATATACATACATTTACATAAAGTAAGCCTATTTGCCCACTTCCATGTTGATAAGACTATTAAATACTGGACAAATCTCCCTTTAAGGTACACTTTTGAACAGATAAAAAAAATGTTTGATTAATTTGTGATTAATCGCCATTAACTAGGGACAATCATGTGATTAATCGTGATTAAATATCTTAATCGATTGGCAGCCCTAGTTTTTATTATAGTTTGTCCTGCTTTTTCTCAAGTGGCCAAAAAAGCTTGAAATTCTTCCCATGCCTCGGGAGCACATCGTATATGCAGACAAGGTCAGAGAAGACATAAATTCTGACATGGTAGTATTTCTGTTTTGGCCTTGTGAAGCACCCTCTAGGTGCAGAATTGCTCTATCACATAGCGCATGGGATAAAATGACATCCTATCAGATACTCATTTTCATTCCAGAAGCCTCATGTCTGTTAGCTCAGGCTGACGTTGTGTGGTTTTATCCGAGCATAAAGCCAATGCTGCTAACAGAAAGAGGAGGTGTACATATCCTCTTTGCATATCACCACTCTGCAATCATAGCACACATCAACTGCATCATTTACATTGGGAACGTAGGGTTCATGAAGACATTTGGATTCCAAGGACTCTCTCCCTCTTTTGTCTCTGTTTTATGAGTGTGGTCTCAGTGTTATCACCAAGGTTCCAGCCTGGGTTGATGAGCACATGTATTGATTTTCTCTTGGAGTTTGTTGGGCTTATCAGACCAGCACTAGTGGTGGGGTGGGATACCTAATCGGACTCACACACTGCCACACACACCCAAATAAAACTAACTGTTTTCACATAAATGTATTTTTTGCTTTTTGAATAAAACAGAAAAGCTTTTAAGACGATATATCTAAAGGTTTTCTAAATGAAGTTGATGAGAAACTTGTTCTGGAAGACGACACCAGAGCAGAGAGAAATATTTCAAGACGCATCTGGTTTTCATGCTCGGTGACAGAAGAGTATAATAAGAGCATCCGTGTCTCCCCACCACCACATCCCCCCACACCCCCCCGTCTCTGAATGTTCCTCCCCTCTCCAAGTTAGTGTGTCGCTGTTCTCAGCCCCCTGTGGCCTCATTATCACACAGACAGACTGAAACACAGCAGCCATATCTGAGAGCATGCACAATAGCACGCACACCTTAGACAGCCTTACTTCACAGAAACTTGCACACACACACACAGACTGTGGCATGACTCAATAATATTCCCATCCAAAACCAGATCTACATTATGAAATGAACATACACATGCACATAATAGCAATAACCTCTTGCACTAACCCAACTTAGTCCTATCCAAATAGTATGAGATTACATCATATACATATTAACAAACAAATTTATTAAATAAACTTCCGTGTTCACAGGAAACATCCAGCTTCTGCTTGTTACATGCATACAGTCTCTTTTCAAAAATAAACTCTGTAGGTTTACTTAGTTTTTAGGTTTACTTATGCAACAACACTACTCGTTTAGGCTTAGAAAAAGATCGTGGTTTGGATTTAAATAAGTGCGTTTGTTACGTAAAATAACTCCATTTGTTACACACTGGCGTTAGTAAAGTCCGGAAGTTACGTAACAAAACTGAAGTAAAATAAGCCAGCGTTGACTAGATTTCACACTGCACACGAACAGCGGTCTCCACGGTGAAAGCCCTGTGTTCGTCTGACCTATCCAACCTCCCCTTCCACCCTAACCTTACATGGACTTCATTGCTCCTTATACTGCAGTTGTTTTCAGCTGCTCTGACTATCTAATAATGACGCGGATGGGTTTACATTGGAGTTAGTTGAAAGGCTGGTGTGTCCCATACACTACAGACGACGCTAAAGGGTGCCTCAGAGCGTCGGTATCAGACGCCGAGGGGACACTGACCAAGCTTCGGAATTTATAGCTGGGAGTGAGAACAAGTTGACATACGTGAGTGAAATGTCTCGAGAACTATTAGATGGATTACTATAACACTTGGTACATAGATGAATGACTCAAGTTATCACCTTGGTGACCTCCCATCTAGCACCCTCATCAAATCAAAAATTGCAATACGTCCAAAACTTTGGTTCGTGACCAAATACCTGAAAAAGTAATGACATTCCCATCAGCCTCAGCTGTAGTTTGTGTTTAGCGATCATTAGCAAATGTTCGCATGCTAACACGCTTAACTAAGACCGTGAACGTGGTGAACATTATACCTACAAACATGAGCTTGTTAGCAAGGCTGTCAATCGATGAAAATATTTAATCGTGATTAATCACATGATTGTTTCGAGTTAATAGTGATTAATCGCACATTTCTTATCTGTTCAAAATGTACCTTAAAGGGGGATTTGTCAATTTAACTTTCATCAACATGGGAGTGGACAATTATTCTTGCTTTATGCAAATGTATGTATATATTTATTATTGGAAAGCAATTAACAACACAAAACAATGACAAATATTGTCCAGAAACTCTCACAGGTACTGCATTTAGCATCAAATAATATGCCGAACTCATAAATTCAAGCAGGCAACAACAGCTGTCAGTGTGTCAGTGTGCTGACTTGACTATGACTTGCCTCAAACTGCATGTGATTATCATAAAGTGGGCATGTCTGTAAAGGGGAGACTCGTGGGTACCCTAAGAACACATTATTATTCACATATTTTGAGGTCAGAGGTCAAGGGAACCCTTTAAAATGACCATGACAGTTTTCCTCGCTGAAATTTAGTAGTTTGGAGTGTTATTTAACCTCTTTCGCGACAAGCTAGTATGACATGGTTGGTACCAAGGGATTCCGTAGGTTTTCTAGTTTCATATGATGCCAGTACCATCACTCTAACTTTAAAACCGAGTTCGTTACAAACCAAAATTGCAAGTTGAGTTAATGTGTTATTATCGCGTTAACTTTGACAGCCCTACTTGTTAGCATTGTCACTGCGAGCATGTTGCCATGCGGTCATTAACATTGAGCCCAAAGAACAGCAGAAAAGGTAAAACTATTTATCATTGATGATGCTACAGCGTCATATGTATTTCCTCCAAGCTATATTTCTGCCTATTCGTATAGGGGCACACATTTCACTTCAGTAAACTATTGTATGAAAAAACGATCACATGCTGCACCTCTACTTCTGTATTTCCATTAAAGAGTCAACTAATAACATTACGTCTTAAAACTGGCTTTTAACTGACTTTGATCCATTATCTTTCCTCATTGATCTGGTTATACTTTCTACTGTATAATCGTATTACTGTCTTTTGTTCAAGCACTATGTTTGCTGTTTGTATGTTGCATTGAAATGTGCAATACAAATGAAGTAATTATTAATATCTAGCTGATCTGTGCCATGTAGATTACAGCTTCCCTAATTAGTGGGTCAACGGGTTCGCCAACACTAATCTCAGTCGGCGCTAATTAGAATTTAGCTTGCGCAGCTCATCACAACAATTAGTGCAGAGCAATAATGAGAGGAGTGATGGAATTCATGATGTGAGGAGGATAACAACTTGTGTGCGAGTATACATTTGTATAAGGGAGAAAGACTGAATAAATGAGAAGACAGCAGCTCAGACAGAGCTTTAGTGCAGCAGCAGAGGTATTGAGAAGGAGAGACAAGTCTGTAACCAAAGATAGAGGGGTCCCAACCTGGTAGAAGATGATAGGGTGAGACACCGGGGGAGGGAAATGTGTGTAAAGGAGCCCCAAAGTGCCAAAAAGTGTGACTGTTCATAATCTGACAGGTTAAGAAAAGTGAAGTCGGGACACGACACAGCTAAAATGGAACGGAGTGATCCCTCTCCCTCTCTCCTATCCCTGTCAGTCTCTGAGCCTCATATTCCTCCTCCTCACCCTGTTTTCTTCTTTAACTCTCTTAGCAATTTCTTCCACAGAAGCAGCCGTCTGCCAACACGACTTCCCTCATTCTTGAGGCGACAAAGCCAGATCTGAGAGGGGGAGGATGGGAGAAGGGGTGGAGGGGGATTGGGAGACTTAAGTATAAAGAGAGAGCAAAAGAGGAGGGAAAGCACAGGTAAACAAGTGCAGATGGTCTAAATGTTCTTACAGTACGCTGGTGGATAAGATGGCGATTCATTTCACCTCCCGGGGGGAGGCGAGGGTTGCCGTCTTGTCATGATGGAAACATCCCTGTTTGTTTCTCCTTCTCCTTCGCTTCCAGAGCCCCGGAGAAGGACCCCTTCGAGACAAATTCCCTCAACATCAGCAGTCCATCTGTCTCCCTCTCTCTCTCTCTCTCTCTCTCTCTCTATTCTCATACACACATCTACACACCTTCTCGATACAACACACGGTCACACAGAGTTTACCTTCATCCAGCCTGCTGCGGGAAAAGACGGGAAAAAGAATAACACACAGTGGGTTTCTCTCTCTCTCTCTCTCTCTCTCTCTCTCTCGGTGTGATGAATATTTATAGCACAAAAGAAGAGACTGCTAGGACACATTCAGGAGTTTTCCCATCTTGGACTGAGAATAAAAATGGCACAAAATCAAATCCAACATGTCATTTATTGTGAAAGTCTTCTTAATCGTGTTTGAGTGATCCCACTTATAAAGCCTCGTAACAGTTGTGCACCCAGTGAATTAAAAACTACAAAAAGAAGCATCCATTCCAAAAATGAAATGGACACTGCTTTGAAGTGAAATATCTTTATTATTCAGGGTTGTGCGTATACATGGGGTGTATTGTGCTAGACCTCGAGATAAAAGCTCTTTGCAGCAGCGGAGAAGAATCCTCTCACGTTGAATCAAAGATAACGGGTGGGGGGGTGGGGGAGGTGAGAGCAGATGGTAAACGGAGGATCGTAGGAGAGCGGCTCCTTCGCGCTGTGACGTTACTACAAATGAAATGCACACACAATAAACTTTTGAAACGTGTGCATGTGGATACATACAAACCTGCGAACCAACCTTTTTTTTTTTTTTTTTTTCACACACATACACACTCAGGCATGCAGGCCTCCACTGTCAGATCCATGTGATGTGAACGTGGGAGCTGGAACACGAGGCCAGGAGAGGACGACGGGGGGCAGATTCAGGTTCATCTGCGAAATATTGCCAGTCCAATTCATCCGAGTGGTCTTAGGTTATAGCCTGTTACGAGTCTTGTGGGTTACTTCTGGGCTAACAGTCAAGCCAGGACATTTTGTATAAGTGCTACTTTCAGTAGGCTGCCATTGCTGCTGTGCGTAATTCCTTTATATGGAAAAAAACAAGTTGATATTTGAGTAAATAAATAGCTGGTCTTGCTAATATAGAATAGGTTGGAGTCACAGGTTTGGAATGAAGGACGGAAGTCACCTCATGGTACTGTACCTATCCCTAACAATGTAGCGTATCACATTTTTAAATGCTGGCAATCTTTTATGGCAAAGTCAGACTCGCAGCAGAAGTAAGCTAGGCTAAATCTCAGGTCAGTCACTACTTCATTGTGCCTATTTCTCCGTGGTGCCGTCCAGCAGCAGCCTGCGTAGTTCCTCGGGGTCAGTGACAGGAAGAGAACAAGTGAAGTCCTGGCAGACGTGGGCAGTGGCTACACCGCCCTTCTGGGACATGGAGGACAGTGCGGGCAGACGCTGGCGCAGGAAATCGCCTGCGTCTCCGTCAATGAGCATCAAAACCTGCCAGAGAGAGGAGGAAGAAATGAAAGAAAAAACAGGGTCAGTTTAATATGTGAAAAATGTCCTATTTTGCATTTTTTACCATTACACTGTGGAGCCCCAGAACTGCTAAAAGGCATTTAAGAGTTCTCAAAGTGGGACAAAAAATCTAACTGATTACATAAGTAAATAATAGTGCAAGTCAAGTAAAATAGAGGGAATTATACTTTTCCTTAAAGAGGACCTATATTTGTTCATGTAAAAGGTCTGCAAAGTTACAAAGCCCAAAGTCCACGCCAAAAGGAGTTCCTCTCCTCCACAGAAACGCTGCTCGCTTGAAGTCCCGCCTTATCTTTCATAACGGGGTGATGTCACCAAGTAACACATATGCATAATACCTGCCTAGCAGCTAGTTTGGCACGCCCTCAGACAAAGCTAGCTAGAGCGGAGTCCGAAGAGTTTGGTTCGGTTGACCAATTGCAACAGAGTGGGCCAGTTGACCAATCAGAGCAGATTGGAGGGGGGGGGGCAGCAGCCCAAACAGAGCATTTCAGAGTGATAAGAGGTGATGCAGCACAGCCGGTATGAGAAAAATAAAGCGATTTTTTTAAGATTAAAGCACGTAAAAATGTTCTAGTAGAAACCCCAAATACATATAAGTATGCATCTAAAAAATAAGCATAATAGGTCCTCTTTAAACTGGTAATAGACACGTTTTTTTGCATTACGAAGTAAATGTTGATTGCACAATGTAATGGCAGTAGAATAATGACACCATCTGCGTTTAGATTGGTTCCCTATAAGCCATGCTTTCACTATGCAATTGTGTCTGCCACCGGGTACGATCTCCTGGGAAAATGAAGAATCCATTTACGGCACAAAGGAAGCGTGTCAACCATTGCGCAACAAAAGATGATAGTGCTTTTGTTTTCCCTGGTTAGCTACTTGTAGCTATCCCCAGGTAATGGAAATGGTGGACAGTTGAACAACTGGAGTACTTTGTAATATTATTGTGTTGTTAATAAAGTCTGGAAAAAACTGTGGAAACTACCCAACAAAAGAAAAAGTTGTCTGTTTCCAATTTAACTAATCAATTTCATTTTTGTATTCATCATTAACTAGCTTGTTTTCATTAGTAACAAAGTTAGCTAGCTTACAGAAATTAAAAGTTTTTAGATTTGTTTATTTGACCTATGAGAAAGAGACATGATATCACAATAAAGTCTGAGACAGTTGTCCTTGATGGAAACAAGAGACATAAACCTTAAGTTATGAAGAAAGAAGCATGGTATCTGTGAACTCCTGATTAGCGTTAAAAAAAGCTAGCATTGTTAGTGTTAGCTTGTTTGCTAAAATGCTTTAGCTGCTGATACAAGAGTTTATACTGTACAGTGATGCTACTGCAGTATGCCATACAATATATGGACTCTGGATCAGATTAACATGGCTGCTGGGGTTTTATTAAGAAAGTTAGCTGCAGTTCCTGTTCCCAAACATAACTAAGTTGTTTTGTTGCCTAAACCTAACCAAGTATTTCAAGCGTAGCTTTTTTAACCCAAACAACATTTTCCTCGACCTAACTAAGTAGTTTTGTTGCCTAAACCTAACCAAGTATTTCGAACGCAGGTATTTTAACCCAAACAACAATTTTTTCCTCAACCTAACTAAGTAGTTTTGTTGCCTAAACCTAACCATGTTGCTTCTTTTGATGACGAAAGTTTATTTTGTAAAGACTGCACATGTAATGAGAGGATATTGACACGTGTCGCTGGACATTTGTAGGAAAACGCATGAAAAATTAGGAATGACTTTTCGTAAGATATCATATGTACTGTTGTATGAGGATACGTTGCATTATCATATTACCACTAGGAACGTATTGTGGAGCGTCCATTTTTCTCAGCAAGGGACAGATCCCAGTTGTGACAGTGATCATTTTCTATTTTTCATTAAAACAACCATCTTATACATATACACAAACTAAGCATTCAGAAAAATCAAAATAACCCTCCTATAAATAACATTCACTCTTGGGTCAGTAGCTGCCGTGGTCACATGCCCACAATTGAAGAAAGACAATAGAGTGTGTGGATGGATCTGTGGTTCACGTGTCCAGCCTGCAGCAGAACTGGTTCCCAAATAGACCTCAACTCCACTACTACACCAGTGTTGGTATTTCACGTCTTGGTATCTGCTTATGTGTGTGTGTGTGTGTGTGTGTGTGTTGGTGCTCTTGGAAAGGCAGCAGAGCGAAGTTAAAGCCCCGTCCGTCCCTAAGGCGGCTTCCTGTCAAACCCGTGTCATTTCATCCTGGCCCGGCAACACCCCTGGTTCACAACGGAGCGCGAAATGACAACACAAACAACGAACGCAGACAGAAGTGATAAAAGGAGGGCTAGGAGGAGGAGACAGAAAGACAGAATGAGGAGAGAGGTCCGGTGATACATCTCATCTCAGGTGAAGCTCTGCCAGAGAAGACGGACATACGTGTCACATGGCAGAATGCATTAAAGGGTACACAAATATTGATGGCAGTGGGTTTGATTGATCATCGGAGCCGGACACAATGCGGGACATGTCCATCATTTCTATACACCCTGTGGTATAAACACTTTAAAAGCTATATATATATATATATATATATATATATATATATATATATTGGCATTGCGATGGCCATGCTTGCCTGTATCACTGATAGTTGACGGCAGGTCCATCAGTGTTTCTTTCCACAAACAACAAAAGACAAACGAGAGAATTCAACAGAAACTGGTGTAATTTCTGTTTGTAAAATGACATTCTAACAAAGGATAATTCCCAAATTAGGGCTTGGTATCAACCTCAATATGTTTTTGTACCAACTAGGGCTGGACCCAAATGTACGACTATTCGGTTATCCGTTCGTTGGGTAGTTGGGTATTTGGATATTTGGATATTCATTTTTTGTATTTGTTTCAACCCCTCAGCTCCCAAACATGCATAAAACACACCAAACCTTTTGGAAAATGATTCTCATTCAATAACATATAACAATAAAGAACAACAATACTGTAGAAGAACAGAATCCGAGAACGGAGAAATGTCTGGCCAAGTTCTCTCCCGAGCCACGTCATGGAGCCGAGCAAAGCCAGAGCCCTCGACGCCATTGCTTATGTTGGAGCGCAACCCACGCGACGCTCGGACCGAAAGGGCGAGAGGGCCCACAAAAGTGACTTTTAGGTACGTCTACACTCGCGCACACACAGGATAGAGGGGAGGAGACGCTTAGCGCAGACACAGCAGCCTCAAAACAGTGTTGTTTGGGGAGAGGGCCCGCAAGACCCTGAGTATGGAGAGAGGCATGTGCGGACTCATCACGACACATTGACTAAAAGCATGTGTGGAAGCCTCTGATTGTGTGACAGAGGAATTGTGCTACTTTAACTCACGAGAGGTCAAAGCGCTCGTCCGTTCATGGCGGTACCGGCCTAGAAAATATTGCGGGTCGGGCGATGGGGCAAAAAGTGACAAAGCAGCGTTCCGAGCAAGTTATTAATAACTTACAGAAATATTGCGTGCAATAGTGCAAACACACACAAACCCACACCATTAATGCGCTCTCAAGAGGTCGTGGTCATTTCACGTATTTCTGTGAGATCACGTAGTTTAGGAAGCGCTTGATTTGATATGCAGTGGAGTTTTCTATGAGCAGAGCACGCATTTTTATGCCATTTTTAGTCAATATCGCAGTCGATCAAGTTCAATTTATTGTGGGAAACCAAAATCGTGATTAATACTCGATTAATTGTGCAGCCCTGCATAATCAGCATATTAAATCATGAGTTATGGCTAAGATCATGTTTTGTGAGGTCACAGTGACATTGACCTTTGACCACCAAAATCCAATCAGTTCATCCTTGAGTCCAAGTGGACGCAATTTTGAAGAAATTCCCTCAAGGCACTCCTGAGATGCAGCGTTTACGAGAATGGTTGGATGGATGGACAACCCGAAAACATAATGCCTCCAGTCACAGCTGTTACACGTGAGGCCCTAAAACACGGTAATGTTAGCTGACCATGTGACTTTCTGGTTTCCAGGTTGGTCCCCGTGATCTGTAGCCCACTCCATCCTGTATGACGGCACCCAACCAATTCATACCAAGCTATGTACAGGTGGCTGAAAGAGACCGGGGCATCAGGTAACCCTAATTCTGCATGCTCCTGCCTTCATCCTGACTCTAGCTAGTGCTAGTGTTCACAGTGATAGTGGCACAGCAACAGGCAATTCATTTTCAATGGACGCCTGACACTTGTTGCTGTTTGACGCGCAACAGATAAAGTTGAACTGGTCTCAACTTTTTTCAGCGCTCCAATAATGTGGTGAAGCGTCAACCAATCATATGTTTTTGTTCCACCCTGTTCCGTTCTGTCTACAAAAATGCCGTTAGCTAGTTGTTAGCGCTATTTAACAACATAACTACATCAACGAGCAACACTTCAACGGCGACTCAGTAGTTGGCCACGCTGACCCGTTTTGTTGCTTTTGTCGCGTGAACATGGCATTAGACAATATTGTCCATTAGAGCAGACCCTCCTTCTCCTGGCCCTATAGGGACTGCCAGCCAGCCAGCATTCACCCAGGCCATCATGCAGAACTGTCCGCATCCTCTCCATCCTGCCCCAATGAGACCTAATGCTCTCATTCAACGGCCGCCTCAATGCGCCCCAAGTGCTTCACTCCGCCATTTAGATGCTCAATTGTGCTGGTAGCCACCTGCACAAACTATCAATGTGGGTTACGCTTCCCATCTCCGCAGTGCTGAGGTATTTTAGTTCCCATTACTAAATATGATGCCTGGTAAATAAAATTCCTCTTTAGGGGACGATGAAGGGATGCTGCCTCTTCTTATCTTATACCTTTGGACACGGCTCAGAGCACAAATAACCAGAAACACAGGAAGCTAAAGGCTTTTAACACAAACATACACACGGGGGAAGACTGGAGAGGAGTGTGATGGAATGTGGTCATAGCGGTGTGACCGTTGCTATGGAGACAGGAGGAGGATTTCCCTGCCAAATGGAACCTTTTCCTCTCCATCCTCTGACTCTTCTATCAGCTTGTCAGCTTCATGTGGTCCCTCTCTGGTCCCAGACCACATCCAGCCGCGCACCCTCAACCAAAAGGTCACGCTGTAGTCTGTCCATGTCACAACAACACTATCTTCACATGCCCCCCGGGGACCGGACAGGGCGTGTGTGTGTGTGTGTGTGTGTGTGTGTGTGTGTGTGTGAGAGTGATGGAGAAAGAGAGCGAAAGGGAGACTGATTATGTGTGAATGTATATACTTGTGAATGTGATGGTGTGAATGCAAAGTGTGTGGTCTTGTATTCGCTGCGATGTGTGTGTGTGAAGCTGTAGCAGACATTGCAGTTGGCTACACATGAGAGCGCAGGCAAACTCCCACAGGATTAATCCCTTCATACACTGGGCAACCCTGAAACAAACACACAACACACACACACACACTCGCGCCCCGTTAAATGTCCCTACGCTGACAGCTCCCTCCCACTCTTCCTCTCTCGTTCTGCCAAAGCAGTCGAGCTCAGACGCATTCAAAGAACACAGTGTACCTGTGCTGAAAGTAACGCAAAGACACACAAACACACATCTTCAGGATTTTAATGTTTTCTCTCCCCCTCGGGTTCCACGACTTGTAGGCCGACCGCTATCAGCGAGCCAAATAAACAAACACACACACTTTTAAGAGCCGTGGCTGTCATACCTTAGGAAGAGTGATGACGGTGGCTGTGAATAGCAGCGCCGCGTGCAGCCAAGCGTGAGGAGATTTACTTCCTCCCTCTCACTCGGTTCTGTCTCACACACACACACAAACACAAAGGGACCTGCTCAGTCATCATAACAACTCTGGCATCTGGACCGCCGCCCCAGGACAGAGACGGACACACACATTCACACCCTGACACACACTTGGGGGCGATGGAAGGAGAGAGGAGGCGGTGCAGCAGGGCCACATGCACGCCACACACACATTGTCAGTCATTCGCTGTCACATACTTCACCACTTCAGCTTCATTTACTTAACTGAATATTAATCAGGAGAGAGAGGAAGGGTAAAAGGGTGAGGGGAGAGCACTGGAGAACAAGACTCGGTCAAAACCGAGTATATGGCTGGACCGTGTACGGTCAGTCTGTGAATTTGGGGCTAAATTGTTACACTAATAGTCAGTGGTTTAATAATCTATAATGTTAGATCCAGTAATGGTTCGTGTCCACAGCCTCCGTCCTTTCCACGCTTCCCATTCATTGTCTATGTAAGCAGCTGTGCAATGCATTCTGGTAAGCATGGTGGCACGATTCGAAAGATGGGGCCTCACGTTGGCTGCTCCTCAATTGCATAAAGTTGAGGTCTAGGCTACTTTATGCAAATCATGGGCGTCCGGCGCGACTAGCCGCCTCTGGAAACTCCCTAGAAACTTTTAAACTAACCGTTGTTGATCCAAAGTAAGGACAGATTCAGCGACTGCATTGTTTATTTCTCGCATAAAATGTTTTCAGAAACATATTTCGGTGAACTATTTTCGTGATATAAGAGAAGAAAGTTTCCAAACGAGCCGCCATGTTGGTTCCGGTTAGGAAGCTGGGAGCAGCAGCCCACGAGCAAAGAGAACGTATATTGATACTCTTTTCCACGAGGGAAAGCATTCGTCCAATCAGGTTTCTAGTGCATGGTTTCTAGTAGCAGCCCATCAAGCGTTCAATGCTGGGAAGCGAGGCGACCACTCGCACAGGTGAGTTGAACCGCTGATACGCCCCCCCTGAAGATGTAAACAAAAGGCTGTTCCCGCCTTTTCATTTTGAAAGAGCAATGGCCAATGAGGAAACGCCAACACTCGGCCAACCAATCGTGTAACTTCATCATTCAGTCAGTCACTCAGTGACAGACCTTTGCATTTGTAGAGCTGGCCCTCTGCGGTTCAGACAAAAAATAGGCAGGAAATTTGAAAAGTCAAAGAAAACAAATAAATGAAAGTAGGACTGTCAATCGATTAAAAGATTTAATCGCGATTTATCGAACAATTGTCCATGATTAATTGCAAATTAATCACACATTTTTTATCTGTTCAAAATGTATTAAAGGGAGATTTTTCAAGTATTAAATACTCTTATCAACATGGGAATGGACAAATATGCTGATTTATGCAGATGTATGTATTATTGGAAATCAATTAACAACACAAAACAATGACAAATATTGTCCAGAAACCCTCACAGGTACTGCATTCAGCATAAAACAATATGCTCAAATCATAACATGACAAACTGCAGCCCAACAGGCAACAACAGCTGTCAGTGTGTCAGTGTGCTGACTTGACTATGACTTGCCCACAAACTGCATGTGATTATCATAAAGTGGGCATGTCTGTAAAGGGGAGACCCATGGGTACCCATAGAAACATTGTCATTCACATATCTTGAGGTCAGAGGTCAACAGACCCCTTTGAAAATGGCCATGCCAGTTTTTCCACACCAAAATTTTAGCGCAAGTCTGGAGCATTATTTAGCCTCTTTAGCAACAAGCTAGTATGACATGCTAGGATTCATTAGGTTTTGTAGTTTCATATGGTGCCAGTATCTTCACTCTAACTTTAAAACTGAGCCCGCTACAACCTAAAGATCTATATACGTTAAAGAAATGAGTGGCGTTAAAACAAATTTGCATTAACACGTTGTCGCCCTACTAAAAATGGGTTAGATTCTCTCATTTGAAATAAAAGAATTGAAGATATTCTAGTTGATTAACTTCTTGACACAGACCTCGGCTCTCGTATCACGGTCAGGGTCACGCTGCTGAAAGGCCGATGACTAACAATGACCCCCTGATAACAACTAGCGACCGTCTGTATGTGTGAGATTAAAGACTGCTGGACTCCATGAGAGGTGTTTCATTAACTCTCAGTCACACAGCAGGTCAGAATCGGAAATAAGATTTACTTTGTTTCCAACTCATCACAGGAAACTGGAAACTTAGACAGGTGTAGAGAAATTGAGCTGTACGTCATGTGTGAAAGTATCGCCGGCTGGAACATGAGGGCTGTTACATCACACTGTGGAGGAGGTCATCTGTGCACATCTCATTTCATGCTACAGTAAAGTGTAGGCACACTGACATATGTTGTCTTTTAATGACAGGACAATGATCCAGTAAATAGACGGTTCTTCATTTACAGTTAGGAAAAAATAACTGAGGAGGGTGAGAAGACCATTTGATAAGATGTAGAGAAACAAAGTGTAGTGCCAGGGGAAAAAAAAGAACTTTAGTATCACAGACCAGCTTACCGAAGTAATTCCAAAATGAATGAATGAATTAATTTAAATCAACATTATTTCATGCCATGTTCAATTTAGTTTCACCAGGAGACACTGATTAGCAGGGCTTTCCACAAGAATGAGTAGCACCCAGCCAGTGCGAAAATGTAGCCAGCTAGAGGGGGGGGGGGGGGGATTCCAGGGGCAAATTTTGGCCGTAAAAGTGCAAATTTGGTATCCCTGACCCTAGATCGTTGGCTCGCATTGTTTTAAAGTGGAGGCTGGTGGTCGTAAAAAAGTACACGCATAGTGAATCACAAGTTGTTAATCAAGTATTTTACTAGAATCAGAAATTAATATAATAAAGTGGCCGGCTGGACTTAAATGAGTACTTGGCTGTTTGGCCGACAGCCGGCGCTTGTGGAAAGCTCTGGATTGGATGATAATTTTGCTTCCCACTAGCTCATGAGATTCCAAGTGAGGAGGATGGAGAGGATCTGGATTAGCTTGGAATGTTTCCACTATTTATGGTCACACCAATTGTTTAGTTATAATAGTGTTTAAACTGTTCTTTCTAAAAGTTTACATGAAGCTTTGAGACCAGTCTTATGTTTTTACTATGTAAATAGTACTTTATAATTACTAGTGACGCTGGTATTGTTTTCACATTGTGAGTCAACATGGCGAAATGTGGTCCAGGAGAAACCTACTGTATCAGGAACTAGCACAGAGGTGGTTGTGAGTACTTCGCCAGGTGATTATATTTCCGTTTGTCTGTCTGTCTGTGGACAGATTGTTGTCACCGTGATACTGTCGCAACTGTGCAAGGTGCAGTCATGAAACTTTACAGGTAGTTGCGATCAAAAGGTTGAGTTCGGAGATGGGTGTGGTCTGAGCGGGGACGCTGGAAGTGGTAAAGGGGTCATTTCTTCTCTGCTCCGATGATCGCCAAACAGCTGATCTGCTCATAGCACATATCTCTCTCTCTGTCACTTGTCCACTCACTCACTACGCACACATTACATTACGCTACTCTGATGCCAACATAATAAGTGCAGGTGCGGATACCTAAACGGTACCGTAGGTAGACTCACTATCGATGCATCCCTATTTTTTTCCCTGATAATGCTTCATTGTGAACAACAAATCCATGTTGAAATCAGCAGGACGAGAGCTCATCAGGAGGTGCCATTGAATTAAAGTTATGATGCGTTCAGGTTCTATTCAGTAAAGATGAGTATTGGGCGAAGGTAAAGTCTAACGTTATCATGAGGTGTTCAAATGTAATCTTGTAAAATGTAGTTTTTGTTGAGAAACTTGAATAAACCCAGTTGTTTGAAGGAGATGTTTTCACAGCAAGATAAAATAGATAATAGAGAGGGAATTATGACCTGTTTAACTTCCTAAAAAAAAACAGTATGCAAACGGTAATAAAGGAGTGGATGTTGAAGTACATGGATTTATTGTTTTACTCTTGCTTTTTTTACCGTGGTATCGAATTGGTAGAGAATCATGGAACGTCATTGGTATTGACTACTAAATTTCTGGTATCATGACATCCCTAGAGAAATGACAAAACACTTAAAATGTACTATTGCGGCACCAAAAGGCGCGGTGAAAAATTTTGGGTGCATCTAAATGATGTGCTGGTGCCCCTAAATGAAAAAGTTAGGCACACCAGTGCAACCGATGTAAAAAGTTAGTCTGGAGCCTTGTTATGTAAACACTAATATGTTGGAAAATAGCAATAACTTTCTTAACTATTTCTATGTCCTTGCCCATTAACAGTATTAATGTTAGTAGAATATTTTACATCTTTACATTTTATTTAATTTGCGAATTATGCTACTGAAAACAACGGAACATTTCCATTATTTTCAATAGCCTACATTACCACAGCCGATATAGTATTGTAAGTACATTAAAATAGAGTTATTTCATTAACTCAACACCTACCAAAATAAAAGTGGCCCCCCATACTGTCTGCAGCCCAGGGAAAACCCTCCCTCACAAATAAAACAATGGTTAAACTCCACTTAAACGCTGCTACATCCCTGATTATATCAGAGGAAAACATTCACAGAGAGCGACAGAGTGAGGGAAACACGTCGGGCATCTGCAACCGTGCGTGTGTTTGTGTGTAAATGCGTGTGCACGGATGTCTTATCTGTTCAGCATGGGTTTTTATTTACCAAGCCGAGATGTGGATAAGCGTGGAGCGTCAAGCACGACTGCAGACGAGATACAACCACGGGGAGAGGGGATTATATCTCCAGCAACACCACTAAAGCTGTCCGCTCTCTGCTGGATCCTGAGTGAACACACGCCTCCCCCATAGCTTTATAGACGGACTGGCACATGGCGGAATTACTAGATTAGGAAGGGATATGTAAAATGTCAGATTAACAAGTCTAGGAAGAATGGAGTGAGACACATGTTTGGGTGTGATGTGAAAGCGTGATGATGAGCAAAATAAGAAAGAACAAGCAGGAGAAAGTGGATGTGAATGCATTACAATCTGCTTGGGAAGCACTTTCCCTGCTCCGGGAACCATCTGGGACCTTTCCCACAGCTGTCAATCAGCCCCGGGTTCTGCTCTCTGACTGGTTATTGGGCTTAGCAGGTCATTTACAGAGAACAGCCGAATCAATTCCCACAACACAACACTATATTACGGACAAACACACACACACACACATGCAGCCTTTGATGAGAGAACAGAGGGGGATTGTGATGGAGTAGAGGTGTAACAAGACAGCAGCTTGAAGTGAGGGAGGTCAAAGGTCAGGGAGGGAGGACTGTGAGACTGCCTAGCTGTAATCCTCCTCTGCACTGTGTTGTTACCAGTGCTAGTTAGCCTCTGGCTAGGCTCCTTCGAGTCTCCTTCCTTCCCTCCCTCTGCTTGCCCTCCTCGTCACCCTGCTAACTCTTTCCCCGGGTCTCTGAGGTCTTGTTAGGGATTCGCAGACATTTCCCTCCACAGATACTTTCAAAATGCCACACTCCTGCCTTCCTTCTCCTCCATTCCACTCTGTCCCGCTCTCTTCCTCCTCTCTAGGGGGATGTGACCAGTACCGACGTGGAAGGGCAGGGAAGCAGGAATAAATTGGAAGCCCATCTACCTATAGTTATCTCCCTCCAGGGATCTTTCCATCTTGTTTCTTAAATCCTACAAAATCCCCCGTAATACCTTCTGCTCTTCCTGCCCCTAAACATCTCTCTCTCATCCTGGCATTTTGTGGTCCTCCTTAACACTTGCCACAGACACCTTTCCCTATCACATCCACTCAATTTCCTTAAGTGCACTCCAGAGAGAGCCGGCACATCTGGCTTTTAGGTTTGCTGCGGAAGTCGGTGTTATACAGTGTTCGGGCATACACTGATAACATTATTTGCCCACCGCCCCCACCGTTGTTTTTCTATTTTTTAATGTAGAAATAAAACCCATTTAGTTCATTTTGGCGTATCAGCGGCGTGTGATCAATACCTAGTCGGAGAGAGTTGACAGACAAGACGATGGCGTAGGATTTGGGTAACACTTACTTTCACAGGTCTGCAGATGTCATGTTAATTAGGTGGTAATTAGCAAGTAACCTATAGGAAATTTCTTTGGAATTACTGCCATATTATCCCAATATTTACCTCAAAATTGATCAAAAATGACTTTATTATAAACATTATTTAATAATTATATTCCGCTATTTCGCCAATAGCTGGTAATTTATTTAATACACTTCCAGGAAAAGAATACAAAGTTAATTGATATGCTTTATTTCCATGTCTGCTGGTAAATAGATAATAATTAGCAAATAAGTTATTTGAAATTTCTTTAAAAAACTCCCTGAATCATGACATTAGCTACCAGGTTACATTAGTGTAGACAATAAGTCACATAATGGTGAGATCTGTGCCTGATCAGAAGTGTCTTCTATTTGTTTTGGTTTCACACAGCCACTTCCCAAGCCTAAGGGCCCTATTTTAACGATTTTAATGATATTTTAGCATATAATTATTAAATAATGTTTATGATAAAGTAATTTTCTATACATTTTGAGGTAGATATTGGGGTAATTTGGCAGTAATTCCAAAAGAGATTTCAAATAGGTTATTTTCTAATTATCACATAATTACCATGAAACTTGCGGAGCTGTAAAATTAAGTGTTACTGGATTTGGTGTCAAAGAGATAAAGCAAAAGCGCCTATTTGGCAATATATTGAATTTAAACCCAATGCTATAAGGGAACTGTAACGTTAATGAGGCTATTCGCCGTGCTGAGGACGGAGCGGTCACAGCCGGTGTGCGTGGCGCAGCGTCGCTGGGTGGAAACCTGCAGCCTCGCAGCGAAGGCTGGACCGAAGAGGCCAGACAGTAAAGATCAAAGTAAGCACTCTACATATATTGAGCGCCGTCTTTTCTTGTAAAATATCCGGAGTAATCTGTAACACAGCTGTTGTCAAAGTTTATTAACCGGTAGCAAAATGTCCTCACCGTTACATCCCCACTAGCAGCTCTCGATGACTGTCTGACTTTAAAACGTGCAACCCAGACAAGAACACTTGGATAGTTTTGGGGGGCAAAAGCACAGTAGAGACTGATGAATACAATGACAAGAGGCATTCAGGCTCAACAACAACAAAGGGAATGCACAATGGAAATTATAGTCCTTGTAAAACACTACTCAACTCATAAAAGACCACACATGTAAATCTTGCCCTGACAGGAATTCGTACTTTGAACCACTTGTCAACGCTTGTGCCAGGATGCTTTGTTGCTTTATTACCAGAACAACCTTGAGAACACAGAAACCCGTGCTCTATTAATGTAAATCACGATGCTTAATGCTGGATGGTTTCCATTTGGTGTAAATGTGTTCCCATGAAAAGCGCAACAACAGAGAAAATGAAAAGGAGAAAACCAGACAGAAATCTTTCTGGGTTTTGAGAAATATGTTATTTTCAGAATTGGAATGATTTCTGTGGTTGTTCATTGAAATAGATCTACAAAGACCTACCACCATGCTGCACAAGTCAAAATGCAGCTGCTTATTCTTAATGCAGGGTTTTAAAGTTTAGGTTTAATCCATTTTCAGGATAGAATGTTCAGAATAATAATAATAATAACTAGAGATGCACAGATTTATTAGCCGGTGACTGGAATCGGATGATTTTCTGCTTGATCGGCCATCACGGGCGACCGGCCGATCAGTAGGGTTGCCATCCGTCCAGTAAAATAATGAATCATCCCGTAATTTGGAAACTAAAAGACGTGTTCCGTATTGAACTGACAAGGGACGCGCCTTGTTCCATATTTTTGAGAATCAACTCAGTGCAAATCTATTGGAGATAAATATTACAGGATAGACTATTATGAGATAGAGGGAAACCCACGATTTATCATATGTTATTTTAAAGCATTTTATTAAACCTAACCTAAACACAACTGTGTATGAATATATGTCTAAAGCCCTTCTTGTGTCAGCGGACACACTAAATATCTTCCAGAGGCGCAAAATAAAACTCACGCACTTCGGCACCACAGCTGTAAAAAAATCCTAGGGTATACACTGATCTCTTTAAAGACTTCTCACATTCAATGCACCCAACAAGACAGACAGACAGACGCCTCACCAATACATAGCAACTCCTACAACCAAAAAAGCAAAAAGCAACATGAAATCAGAATTTTTCATAACGCGTTAGATTTTTCTTGGCTTTTGCACCGCTTAAAAGGCATCAACCAATCATGTTGTGTGGAACGGACTTATTCAACACGACAACATGGAGGCTGCGTAGTCCGAACCAAGCTGACAAACTTTATTACTCCTTTCCACCTTGACAAAGGCAGCGCAGACCAGATCTTCCGTTCTTACCTTTTACAATAAAAGCCCTAGACATATAGACTGCGTAACTGTTTACCAGAGGTACTCAGAGCATTCTGCTTAGAGGAAGTTAATAACATAGCTTACAGTAGTTTGGGCTATACAACAATTTACCTTGGTCAATAGGGCCTCTGCCTGTGCGAATCCATTCAAACCTTTTATTGAGAAAGGGTTGCAACTGTCGCAAATTCGCTTCGCAGCTGGTATCAATAGTTTTCATTTTCATGTTGTTTAATCGTCAAGCCCCCGGTGTGTATAAAGGTCTTTATACCCATAGTCTAAATCCGGTGAGTCCAAATAATTATTATGTAGCATTCATTAAAAAAACTGGTAAAGGGAGTTTTCCATATAAATTTACTTCTAAAAAAAAAGAAAGAAGTAATTTATTGTTGTTCAGCAATATTTCTAACCGCTTATAATGTTCAGAGAAAAACTGATAAATTGTGCCAGTTTGTCCCCCTTTATATCTGACACCTTTCATACACCATTTCACACTTCCATACGAGGGAGACAGAGAGCAACAGCAGCAGGGACATAGAAGAGGCATGAGGAATGGAGAGAAAGTCCCTTAAACAATAATTACGAGGAGGGCTGCATCTCTAGTAATGTTCCCCCTCCTCTCACAGTTTCAGAGCCTCTACAATCAACAAACCTCGACCCAACTCTAATCGAGCTATATTTCTGCGTAATAGAAAAATGAACTGCAATTTATTGCAGCAATTACAATCAAGAGCGATGTTTCAGTATAACTCTAAATTGATTGAATCCAACGAGCGAAAAGAAGTAGCCGGAGCGCAGAGTGCCGGGGTGAGCTGAGGAACACGCATTGAGTCTTGTGGTGAATTAAAATTGTAAATAAATTAAATGAGGTGAAGATCTCAGTGTGTGTAAGAGTGTGTGTGTGTGTTTAGATTAGCATGCGTTGGGCTCTGAGCACCTCATTCAGCACAATTAGAGCACGGCAGCCTTGAACCAGGAAAACAGGCGAGGAGTAATTGGATTTAAATTAGACATGTTCTCTGCTCATAGCTACCTAATGTAACGTGGAGCACAATCCCCTCACTCGCACTTCCAGCTACCTCCTCCGTTTATCTCATTTAACATCCCTCCGTCTCTTCCCACCCTTAGTACTTACACAATTCACCCTTTTGACTCCATCATACACTTCATCCGTTATCTCTCTCATACCGATTTCCCAGTCTCCACCAGTCTAATTGTTTTTCTTCCAATTAATCTTCCCCATTATCTAGTTGTGTATTTTATCTCTGCTGCTCTCGGGGCATCTGTTTGTACCTTTTTTGATTACTACCAGGAATTGATCGCTAAGTATATCTGACAACTAAATTTGTCTTTTAGCATACAAAATGAGTATAGGGTAGCGTTGTCTGACCTGCTTTTAGTTGGATTTACTCCAGCAACCCCAGCCAGCGTCAGAAAAAAAACTTTATATTTTTTCAAACACAACCGTTGGTCCTCATCCGAAAAGCCTTTCCTCTACGTTAAAAATGGGACTGATTTTAACTTACACGGCAGCTGGATTTTCATGATGTCACAAGATCACGCGAGAATCACTGGATCACATATCACACAAAAATCAGGGCTGTCAATCAATTAAAATATTTAATTGTGATTAATCACATGATTGACCATTAGTTAATCTTGATCAATCGCAAATTAATCGCACGTTTTTATCTGTTCAAAATGTACCTTATAGGGAGATTTGTCGAGTATTTGATACTCTTAGCAAAACAAAACAATGACAAATATTGTCCAGAAACCCTCACAAGTACTGCATTTAGCATAAAAAATATGCTCAAATCATAACAAACTGCAGCCCAACAGGCAACAACAGCTGTCAGTGTGTCAGTGTGCTGACTTGACTATGACTTGCCCCAAGACTGCATGTGATTATCATAAAGTGGGCATGTCTGTAAAGGGGAGACTCGTGGGTACCCATAGAACCCATTTACATTCACATATCTGGAGGTCAGAGGTCAAGGGACCCCTTTGAAAATTGGCCATGACAGTTTGGAGCGTTATTTAACCTCATTTGTGACAAGCTACTATGACGTGGTTGGTAGCGATGGATTCTTTAGATTTTTCTAGTTTCATATGACGCCAGTATCTCTAGTTTTAAAACTGAGCCTGCTACAACCTTTGAAAGATCGATTGCGTTAAAAAAGAAATTAGTGGCGTTAAAACGAATTTGCGTTAACGCGTTATCGCGTTATCTTTGGCAGCCCTAGTATAAGTGTTTGGTGTGATTTGCATATGCATGTGTGCACATTATGTACCAGAGTAGGTTTATGTGTTGCATCTATTGCTATTTGGATATGTGCGTGTGGACATACTGTATCAGAGAGTGTGTGTGCCTGCGAGTTAGGGGTGCACAATAAATAGCTTTTTTTATCGTCATCGCGATGTCAACTTGCGCGATAAATACATCGTGAAAAACTGCAATATTGCCCTCTGGGATTTTCTGAGTTCGTTGAATGAGAGTATCAATCGAAAACTGAAATGTAATTATCATTCTTTTTTTTAAAAACAGTTCAATGTTCAATTTGTTCAATAAAAGAATGTTGGAAATAATGTCTTTTCACTTTTCAATTCAACAAGCAATTTGATGTTTTTTAGCAGTATACTGAAAGAGGCAGAACTGAGTACACTTTAATATCTGCATATTTATCAAAAGTAATATCGTTATCGCGATATTCAACAGTGATATTGCATATCACATATTTCCCTTATATGGTGCAGCCCTACTGCTAGTGTGTGTTTGTGTTTCACAGCTGCGGCAGGCAGCCGTGCTATTCCTCTGGGAAGGTTTTATCTCGTCCCAGAGAAAGGGGGATGTGTGTGTTAAGTCTTGTGCTGGACCATCACATCTCAGCCTCGGCCAAGATAGTTGCTACTGCCACTAATGGCCAGGTGTTCCCACAACATCTGGACACCCCCCCACACACACACACACACGCACGCACACACACACACACACACACACACACACACACACACACACACACACACACTCCCTCCTCTGTCTCATTTACTCCTTTCCCATCTCCCCCTCCATCTCACTCTGAGGCTCAATGAAGGCTCATTAGAACAAAATCTGGATCCGTCATGTCACTCTGACACACCTGTCTGGCTTGGGCTCACACAGGCGCACACAATAACAGAGCACCGTTTCCTCTTTACATTCAGTGTCTAAGGAAATACAAGTCTGCTTTTTCCAGCCATTTTCATATGACACATTCTAAAGAAAAATGTAATCTTTGCCTCCATTTTAGTAATAAAGAAACGCTGTTCTCTACTTGGGAGTATTCAGTGGCATCGACTCTTGTATCTCTTTCTCATTTAGCACCTTATTGGTCCCAATGGTAGAGCCGAGCGTCTTTCTCCGGTCACCATCGTATCCTTTCTCCTCCTTCACTTGTATGAGGGCTTTAAAACTCCATTCCTCTTGTGTCCTCAGCTCTACCATTACTGCAATCATTAGCAGACACAGGCCAACACCCTCCATCAGGCTGAAGCCTTATTAGTTTGAATTTTTTTGTCAAAACTGCCACATTTAACACCTGGAATTGCACTAAAACCAACATTATAAACAATAACCTGTCAAACACAGCATGTATATTCAAGTTTAACTAAAAAATAAGCCAGCCTTGAAAAGTTGAGACCCTTTCCAACCTGCTCCTACGGAAGCCCCGAACAGCAAGTGAGAATTGTTTTTTTTTTTCAGGTGATCCATTCTGGTCTAAATTATTTTCTCTCCTGTGATTAGGACTCAAGAACAGGTGAAAAAAACATAATATTAATCTTTCTAAGTTACTTTGTTTATACTGTGTGAAAACAAGGGGGAAAAAAAAAAATTTTAGGCTGATTTTTCTATGTCATTTTTTTCCCCTGTGTGAAAATAAGTGAAAAGAAATGTTAGGCTGATTTTTCTAAGTTACTTTGTTTGCCCATTTGTGAGAAAATCAGCCTAAAAAATATTTTTTTAATTACTTTTTTTCACACAGGAAAAAAAGTAACTCAGAAAAATCAGCGTGAATTTATTTTTTCCACCTGGTTTACAGAAAAGGAAAAAAGGAAACACAGGAGAGAAAATCATTTAGATCAGACTTAGAAAATGGATCACCAGAAAAATAAAAAATCTCGCTGGCCTTTCAGGGCTTCCGTACATACCACTATTGAAAGATTTTAAGACTTGCAGACTACTACGACAGCCCAGCCACCCCATATCAGAGAATCCCATGTGATTAACCTGACAGTTACAAGGCCCAGCATGCGGCTGGACCTGGCTTGGTGTGATAGTACACAGCATACAGTACATCCCCCCTTAATAATGGATCCATCCTGATAACGGCTCTATCTGGCTCATTCTTGGTCTGTTTCTCTGCAGGGATCTGCAATGGCCTGATGTTACTGCAGCCACCGCCTGATACTGCACTACTCATCTATATTTCAACAGGGCCCTGTTGAGCGTGTGTGTGTGTGTGAGAGAGAGAATGAGAAAGAGAGGGAGGAAGAGAGATGTAGTTTGTCACTGGACAACCACTGCTTTAATTTACTGATCTAATTTTGGTTTCGGGCTGGTCGAATAAACAGAACTCAGCGAGCAGTCTTACACTATCAGAATGAATAGTGAGGCTGCGTATGTGAGCGTTTTATTAAGTGACTTGACCAGTCTGTAAAAGCTTCATTTAACAATCCTGCGCAAAAAGTGTCAAGAGAAGCAACGCATCAAGTGGAGCTCTCATCTTCATCCCTCGCTTCATGTACAGAGCTGTCCATATCTCAGTGACACTGGGCATGTTATGCTTTTGTGCTACTGTGATTTGGAACAATAAGGTAGGTGTCTTTTTGCAGGTTAGTGGATAAATCACAAGTTTCATCACGATACATTAATATAAATCGTTTCTTTGGACAACAATACGATATTTGCTGGTGTCACAATGTCTGCCAGGATACGATTCCAATTTGATTCAATTCAAGGGGCCTGCGATCACCCACTTCAAAATACAAATCCAGATTCTGTTACTGTAATGAAACCTATAAAAAGGAAACATATTGTAGTGTACTGTTTAGCTGTGAAATCAGAAAGATTGTGACCCGGCCGGCATGTTGAAAACAGTCGAGCCAAGACGGCAAATGCCATTACTGTAGGATCACAGGAGGACAGAGAGGAACGTACATTTTTTCACAGATTATCTATCTCACGCACTGCTGTCAAGATATAGTGACAGTTTTATCAAAAAAATAACTTCTTATCATATTTGCTCAAAGCTACGGATTTCAGCTTTAGACTACAAGCGCTTGTTGATGAGCATCAGAGATTCTCCCCCAGTGTAAATCTGAAACTTTTGAGAAATGTGGCCATAGGAAACACAGATATGAAAGCCTTGACTAACTATACTGAATGTCAGTCTGACTCAGACTGACAGCTGTCCAATTCATAGCAAACAGCTTGTGTCAGGGCTGGCAGGAAGACGACTCATACACACACTAACACATACAACTGCAGAGTTAAAGATCTAGCGCCACTAGGCATCGAGATGTTAGGAGAGGGCTTTAAGGTCTACTAAGGCCTAAAAAGAGAAAGCTATCTGAGGAGAGGAAAGGAGAGGAGAGGAGAGGAGAGCAAACGAGAGGAGAGGCAAGGAAATGAGAGGAGAGGAAATGAGAGGAGAGGAGAAGGAGGAGAGGAAACCAGATGAGAGGGGAGAAGAAATGAGAGGAAACAAGAGTAGAGGCGAGGAAACGAGAAGAGAGGAAATGAGAGGAGAGGAGAAGAAATGAGAGGAGAGAAGAGGAAATGAGAAAAGAGGAGAGGAGAGGAGATGAGAGGAGAAGAGAGGAGATGAGAAGAAACGAGGAGAGGAGAGGAGATGAGAGAAGATGAAAGGAGAGAAGAGGAGAGGAGAGGAGACGAAACAAGAGGAGAGGAGAGGAGAGGAGAGGAAATGAGAGGAGAGGAGAGAAGAGGAGAGGAGAAGAGAGGAGAAGAAAGGAGAAGAAACAAGAGGAGAGGAGAGGAGAAGAAATGAGAGGAGAAGAAACGAGAGGAGAAGAAACGAGAGGAGAAGAGAGGAGAAGAGAGGAGAAGAGAGGAGAAGAAACAAGAGAAGAGGAGAGGAGAAGAAATGAGAGGAGAAGAAACGAGAGGAGAGGAGAGGAGAGGAGAGGAGAGGAGAGGAAATGAGAGGAGAGGAGAGGAGAGGAGAGGACAGGAGGAACTCAGGCTGACCTTTAGAGAACCACACTTAAACCAGCCAACGCCCCAGGCTGTTCTAGCTCGGTCCCACTCTGCATCTGTGCGTCTGTGATTTTGTGTGTGCACGTTTCAAAGGTTACCGTGAATCTGCTGCCACGACAAAACGGTACTGATGTAAGGAGTAAATCGATGCATGTCTATGTGCGTGCTGCCACTTGATCTTTGCTTTGCAGGGCTGCTTTAGGGACCGATGACACAGGAACTTTTGTCAAGATGATGCATCACTTTTTCACACACACACACACACACACACACACACACACACACACACTTACCTTATGTGGTAGAAAGAGGGAGTTGACTGTTGCTAGGAGACTTGTGGTGTCCGGGGCATCCCTCTGGCCACAGATCACGATCTGGAAAAAAGTGGAGGACGGTGAGAGGAGGGAAATATGAAGGACAGGGAGATAACGAGATGAATAGAGTGAAATAAGAGGGGAAAGGTGACCCGTCAGAGGAGAGGAGAGGGGGAGGAAGTGATAGAGGTCAGAGCTGTATTTGTAGCAGTAACAAGGGAGGCAGGTGTTTTCTCTGGGACCGCCTCACCTCGCCTTGTTAGCCTCGCCCTGTAGCCTCGACTCATCCTCCGCAGGTCACGTATGACTGACAGAAGGCTAACCACCCTCCTCTCGGTTTTTCCACTCCCGTTATTCCATTCTCTGCTCTTTTGATTGCGCAGCACACGCCTTCATGCTAAAAGTTTTCTTAGGGTGACAGAGAAACTTTGGGGTAACTCCTGCTGTGCTCTGCTACAGCAGTATGCTGGTTTCAGTGGTTTCAGGCTAACTGAGGGTGTTAATATTTCAAAACCGATTATATAACTGAAGCTGAACAGCTCAAATAATCCATTAAATGCATGACGACCGTTTAAAAAACTGTGGGAAAAAGATTTTTGGGAGTCAGTATGTCCAGGGATTAAGTATGCATGTTTGTGGAGATGAAGCCACACGTCCTCAGACGACCTATCTTAGTTCAACTAAAAATGAAGTGTCAACACATTAGCTTCTTGTTTTTAAAAGGAGAGACTATTGCAAGTAGAGGTTTAGTAAGGAGACTTTGGCCAATCACAGGTCATTTCAGAGAAAGAGCGTTCCTATTGGCTGTTCATTCAACGGAGGCAGCTGTCAATCACTCGCAAACTCTGATCAAACAGTAATGTTTAGCTGTAAAATGAGAAAGTTTGCTCCTGCTGGTGGGCGGTGCTTGGTATTTCCTCAACTGATCTCAACATGGCTGCTGGGTCACAAACTTTTTCTCATTTTACAGCTAAACAGTACACTACGAGATGATTCTGAAAACATTTAATGCGAGAAATAGGCATTACAGTAACAGAATATTGATTTATATTTGATCAGCGCTGCCTAGTTTGATCGGAGTTTGCGAGTGATTGACAGCTGCTCAGAGACGGCAAGGCTCCAGCTTGGCTCTGATTGGTTGTTTTCCTCCAGTCTGTGAAATCTTGCAGATGCCGTTAGGAGCACCGGAGGACACAGAGGCACATGATTTTATTCAGGTTACCTGTCTAATGCACTACTGTCAGGATATAGTGACCATTTTATAAAAAATAACTTTTTATAATCACATTTGCTCCATTTTTAGCTACTGCTGCTTTAAGGCAGAATGTGACCAAATAAATGATTTATAGCCTTTATGTGATGCTTGGTCCTAATAAGAAGTGTTTATGAATAATGCCACTTGACGTTTCTCTCATTGCATAATGATTAGGAGTGCAATCGGAAAAATTGGAACCACCAATATATATATATATATAAATAATATTTAATAATTTAATTAATATTTGTAAGCAACTTTTTCCTGTAAAGTCGCTTACAAATATTGGTAGTAGCGGGTTACGTTTTTTTGGGCTTCTTTCTAAAGTGTAGTTGCTTATTTGGGCGAAATATGGCAAAAAGTACAACAAAGAATGGTAAAAGGGGAGTGGACTTAAAGATTGGATTCACCCTCAAGTGGGGGACGATTCGAAGGCAGTTTGCTGTTTTTGTAAGTGTGATGTACGAGCACATCATGCCGATCTGGTTCAACATGCTAGCACTGAAAAAAACATAAAAGAAACGCAGCAACGTTCTCTTCAATGAGGCTTACCGACATTGGATTCACGGTCTCAATGTAAAGTTACAAGCTAGAAATAAAATACCAAAATGAAATGAAATGCTCAACTTGTTTAAGTTTAGTTAACAAGAAAAAGTTGTGCAAAAATGAAATGAAATGCATGCAATCCAAAATAAATTCATACATACAGTATGCATGAAGTGATCAGGTGGCCGCCTCTCTCTCTCTCATATTGCGGTAGGTAGGTAAGGTCACTTGTTTTGGGCATTTTTTGGAGGGAGAGTTGCTTCATTTGGGCTTGTTTCAATAGACCTGGTTGCATGTTTCTCTCGTGAGATCTGGCAACACTGCCACTAAATCTTCTGGAAAAAATGTTTTAATTTCCCTAATGAGGGATAAATAAAGTACTACTTCCTCTTCTTCTTGTTAATTGAATGTTGCTGCTCTACCCATCTTCTTTTCTCAGTAGTAACATAAATCCCAAACCAACAGTATGTTAGAGCAGCTATGAATCATAAAAGGAATATAGGAAGCATGAAACTCAAAATAGCAGTAAAAATACCACCAATGCATCTGTCATATTTGTACAGTAAATTGAACACCTTTGCTAGCAGCCGCGACAGGTATTGTTTTCACCTCGTGAGTCTGTGTGAGGCAGCCAGGTGTTTATATTTCTGTCTGCCTGTGGACAGATTGTGTCACCACGATAACGTCGCAACCGTGCAAGATGCAGTCACGAAACTTTACAGGTGTGTAGTTGAGATCAAAATGAAGCGTTGTCTGTGCAAGGGCGGGGGGGGGCAAAGGGGCCATTGACCACCCCACTTCACGCCTCCACTTTAAGCCCCATAAACTTTACAGGTGTGTAATTGAGATCAAAATGAAAACAGAGTTCGAAGATGGGTGTAGTCTGAGAGAGGGCACAGGTAGGAAGTGGGTAAAGGGCCATTGGCCAACCCAATTTACGCCCTTGGTCTGATTTGGTGTCGCGATGATCACAAGATGGTCTCTAGTTTTTCTATTCTTTCTTTTTGTATTGGTCAGATAAGCACTAGATAAGTCATGGCTGCTGTTTGTCACCATTCTGACACCCTATACATCACAGCAGTAGCTCAGTTTTAATGCTAGAGTGAAGTTACTGGTATCATATGAAACTAGTAAATCCAAGGAATCCATTGGTACCAACCATGTCATACTAACTTGTCACAAAAGAGGCTAAATCATTTGTATTTCAATTTCAAAGGGGTCCCTTAACCTCGTACAGATATGTGAATGAAAATGGGTTCTATGGGTACCCACGAGTCTCCCCTTTACAGAAATGCCATGTTATGATTTGAGCATATTTTGTATGCTAATGCAGTACCTGTGAGGGTTTCTGGACAATAACTGTCTGTTAATTGTTTTGTGTTGTTAATTGATTTCCAATAATAAATATATACATACATTTTGCGTAAAGCAGCATATTTGTCCACTCCCATGTTGATAAGAGTATTAAATACTTGACAAATCTCCCTCCTTGATAAAAAATGTGCAATTAATTTTCATGATTGACAATCATTTGATAAGATTATCAAAACATTAACTTACTGTTTAAGTAACATAGTCCTCTGTTGCACTGTGGCCTGCTGTAACAGTCTAGTTTACTTGCACTGATGCATTTTCACTTCAGGGCCTGGTTACTGATAATAGCAGTGAGTCAGCAGAGGGATGCTCATTGTTTCACCAGCCTCTTGCTCAGCTTTTGTTCGGTGGCCGTTTACTGTTTGGTTCACTTCTCGTTGGTAATTGTACTGTCTACTGTGCTCGCACAATTTGTCAGACAAGCAGAAAATGCCTGCTTTCAGACATGAAAATGAGTTTAGGCTAACAGCCAGGTAAACACTTGAGGCGTGAGCACAGAGTAAAGAGCTCTGGTGCCTAAACTAGTGTGTACCCATCAGTCCATGTGAGCTTGTGAGTGAGTGGATGTGAGAATAACCTGTTTGAGGGTGTAGTGTTGGGCCATAAGAGCCTGGACCATTTCAGGCAGCGCTATGGGGACGCTGGTCAGACGGTCGGAGAAGGCTGCCAGCAGCTGTTGGGACCTCTCGAGCCACTCCTGTCGTCCAATGTAGTGAGACAGACGCAGGAGATTGGACGCCGACACCGAGTTAGCACTGGGCTCAGCTCCGTCCTGATCTGAAAGACACACACACACAGAAATACACAACATTTTTTATATAGGTTTCAATGGTTATAAGCCAGGTTTACATCCAAATGTATCGCACATTTTAACCTGAATTTCGAGAAAATTGGCAAAGGAAAATACAAATGAAGCTCGTTTGCATCCACTGCCGTTATGCGATTATTGGTTCATAGGGATTAGCATTAATTTGCGCCAATTCTCCATTCAGAAAACCATTATACCATTGCAGAAGATGAGAGCGCAACAAGATGATGTAATCGAGTGCTCCGGGGATGACGTATTTTTGTAGGCCAACCAGGAAATTAGAGTCGCATGGGTTCCCTCGACAAAAAGCCAATGGGATTTCTCCATTGGGAAAATCGCAGAAAATTAGCTCTGTGGCAAACAACCGTTTATGATACTTACACATTTTATAAAGCAAGATAATCTCCACAAATGAACACCACTTTTATGATTTTTGAAGTGTGAATGCAATCGCCAGAAATAAAAAGCTAAAGTTCAAAGGATATACAAGAAATTCACCACGGTTGCATGAGCGAGAGTAAACACAACGAGGCTGTAAAGGCGGACGAGTCGGCGTGATGACGTTTAGTAGTCTCATTTAGCAACTTGTTAGCAACCGCCTTACTTAAGACACGGTAAGGTGGGCGCCTGGTTAGCTCAGTTGGTAGAGCGGGCGCCCATGTAACAGGCCTCAGTCCTGACCGCCTAGGCCCGGGTTCGAATCCGGCCTGTGGCCCTTTCCGCATCCACTCTCTCTCTCTCTCTCTCTCTCTCCCCCCTTTCCAAGACTCTATCCACTGTCAATAAAAATGGTAAAAAATGCCCCCAAAAAATAACTTAAAAAAAAAAAAAAAAAAGACACGGTAAGGCTTCAAAATTCTTGAATGCCTGACGTATTTTATATCGCAGAACAAAACTTTAAAATCTCTTCAGCTTGTGTTAACCACAGACCTTACTTCAGGCATCTCACTAAAAATCCATCGACTGCCAGGCGAGGGAACCGCTAAAATGCTAACTCATTTCCGGATAATAGGACACATCCCTGAAGCACTCTATTAAAAGAGCGCTAGTCAAACCCCAATTGGTGAAAAACAATGTAGAAAATGTGAGGAAGCTTACATCAGATCTGTGTGGAGCGATGAGAATTTTTTTAATCTGCCGCTATTTTTCGTCTCTTCAGCGTAGCAGAAGCTTCAGTGGACTTTTCCACCTCAGCCAGGCATTAAAACAATATTTCAAGATTTTTCCCCCCCAATTTTTGGACTTTCAGCCAGTGGGCGACCTCCGGGTCTGAAAAGTGAAGCCGATGCTGAAGTGCATTAAACTTGCATTGTTTCTAAAGGCCAGCAGGGGGCGACTCCTCTGGTTGCAAAAATGACCCTATTTCTCACTAAACATGAGTTTATGGTCTCAATCACTAGTTTCAAGTCTTCTTCAATACAGCATGATGTTCATTTAGTAAATTATGGTCCCATTTAGAGTCGAATAGACCATAAAGCAGGGGATGCTTTAGGGCGTGGCTACCTTGTGATTGACAGGTCGCTACCACGTCGTTGTCCGGTCTGGGAGTTGTCCTTGTTTTCGTCTTACAACTTTAACCCTTTCACAGTGTGTTTTCAGTTCATGAAAGTTAATTATAACCTTTTTGGTCGCCTTAAAAATGTCTCATTCAGCGTTTGGTTGTACTTAGCTCCACCTTCTCGTGTCACTTCTGGTTGCAAAAAAAACTAGATGGCGACGGCCAAAATGCCGAACTCAAGGCTTCAAAACGGTAGCCAACAAACCAATGGGTGACGTCACAATGACTACATCCACTTCTTATATACAGTACAGTCTATGTGCAGACCACACATATGCAGACAGGAAAGCATATTAAACACTCATGTTCCACTTCGTTATGATGGACAGGATTTTTTAGACATTTACAAAGAGGCAAATCATTTCAAAAAGCAATTTAGTCTACACTACACAGGGTAGTAATCATACGATCAATAATAATCAGACAAAGTGATGGCACAGAGTCAAAAATAAGATGTGTGCGTTGAATAGGATGGGCACACAACAGATATGTCTGTAATCCTTCATGAGACATAAATCTTGTAACAAATGCGACGCCTCTGATCCAACACATCAGCATTTCTGTTACAATTTGTCAAAGTAACAGGAAAGATAGCAAAATAGTCAGTTCAACTCTATACCTTCCTGTGACTTCCCACAGTACACAACCGTCCCAGAGTCTCAATGTGTGGTGTGGTGTGATGTGATGGGACTAACAGATGACCTCATGACTTAGCCCTGTTAAGTGATTGGTCCTTATCTCTTATCAGTGTCCAATGAGAGCCTGGAGGTGATCCTCTCATAACCCATGACCTCGCTGCAAGTCTGCTTCTCAGCAACGCTGTGAGGCCAGTGTCTATGATTGTGTGAGCGTGTGTGTGTGTGTATAAGGGAGAGAGGGACTTTTGAGTTGGTAGCTGACACAAGCCGCTTTTAAGTCAAACTGCAATTTTAGGTCAAAAACTAAAAATAGCAAAGATAAACCTCAACACACAAAAAACTCTACTGTACAGTCGCTGCATATAAAATATTTCTTATGACAAGCATGAATTTACAATCGCATATAGATGCACGTGAAGTGAACCACCCCGTGCATGACTGAACTGCAGACATAATTTGATTTTATCCTGCAGTATGTTTCAGCTCTCCGTGAGCCCCATGGCAAGAAAGCTTCAACATACACACACACACACACACACACACACTACATACTGTACACACACACACACATACAGAGGCTGAGTGAGCGAGTCTGTCCGCTTTCCACATTTCACATTACTCTTTTCTTGAAGAGCCCCGTGGAAGGAGGTCATATACACACATAGCTTTGACAAAACTGCCTCTAAACACGCACATATATATTCCTATAATACCAACAGTGGAAAATGATTCGATACCTACCGAGTGTGGACCTCTGTTTCTGGTCATTTTGATAAAAACAAAAATAGATTAAAAAATGTGCTTTTAGGGTCTTTTTCCAGTGGGCAACCTCCGGGTCTGATAAGTGAAGCCAATGCTGAAGTGCCTTAAACGTGCATTCTTTCTAAAAGCCAGCAGGGGGCGACTCCTCTGGTTGCGAAAAGAAGTCTGATTGTATAGAAGTCTATGAGAAAAAAAAGCCTACTTCTCTCTTGATTTATTACCTCAGTAAACATTGTGAACATGAGTTTATGGTCTCAATCGCTAGTTTCAAGTCTTCTTCAATACAGTATGATGTTCATTTAGTAAATTATGGTCCCATTTAGAGTCAAATAGACCATAAAGCAGGGGATGCTTTAGGGCACTGGTTCCCAACCTGCTTCACAGGGGGTCGCGAGGCCTTCTCGACTTTAAAGATAGGGTCGACGATGTTGGAAAGCTAGTATAATGTGAAAGAAGCCCAGAAACACACTGCACTAAAACAATATGGAGCTCCGAGGGTGTTCTGTATAAATATTCTGGTCAAATGGGAATACATCTGAAAGTGCATTTTGGCCACAAGAGACCAAAAAGATTTTAACAAACAGCTGATTTTCTTCCAGATCAAAGTCAAATATGTTGCCAAACAGATACTGTATATCATTTTAACCTTACTCCTCAAAAACAAATACACACAGGGGAGAGTGGCAGGGCTGTAAGAAGTAGTGTGGCGGGGGGTAATCCGTCTTGCAGTGACAGGCTACGCTGCTGGGACAGGCGTCCACACTGCGGCGGCTGTAGCGTCACTAATGGGCTTCAACCCTACACAGCGCCGCCACCATAATGGCACAGTCAATCCTCTCAGATGAGAAACCTCTCACACGTCAGCTCCGATAAACACACACACAGATGCAGGTGTGACGCGCACACACACACACAACCATCATCTCCAATCTGTCAACAGTTCTTAACAAGAATAACTATTAGCTTTTCCCTGTTCCCCCACCCATCTGTGGCATGTTGCTCCTGTCTGAATTATTTGCACCGAGCTATCTGTCATAGGCACATGAGTTAGTGTGTGTGTCTTTCCTTTTTAGGTGAAAAAATATAGAGCTGCTGTGCCATCTGGAACATTAAAACTGACAATATTACAGATAGAACTCTCAGTTTGGAGTATATTTGTTTTCTTAGGCAGAGGTTAAATGTTAGTAGTCTAAGATGCGGTTCATGAAGTACATTTAATATTATTATATGGATTTATGCACCTTAGAGTACAAGTGGGTGCGACTGATTTTTTTTCCCTTTGCCTAGACCCAGAAACCAAAAAAACAAAACACGTGTATCCTGTAATAGCAAGACAAAAGAAAAGACATGACATGAGTATGACATTTATCAGGATGGGAAAAAGACCAAACTAGTTTTCCTTGAATTACCTGCGGCCCGCCACAGTTTCACAATGAGCCGATAATATTTTAAACTTTCTTTTATATTTTATACAGGGCTGGGTCTAGCCAATTTGGTGCCCTAGGCGAAATTCGGATTTGGAGCCCCCTCAAAACCCTCAGAACCCTAACGGCCGGGACACACTGCCCATAAGAGCAGTGCGTGACGGCTACCTCGCAAATTTTTTTTCTGCTCAAAATGTACTTTAAAAGGGAGATTTGTCAAGTATTTAATACTCTAATCAACATGGGAGTGGGCAAATATGCTGCTTTATGCAAATATATGTATATTTATTATCAGGAATCAATTAACAACACAAAACAATGACAAATATTGTCCAGAAACCCTCACAGGTACTGCATTTAGCATAAAAAATATGCTCCAATCATAACATGGCAAACTGCAGCCCAACAGGCAACAACAGCTGTCAGTGTGTCAGTGTGCTGACTTGACTATGACTTGCTCCAAACTGCATATGATTATCATAAAGTGGGCATGTCTGTAAAGGGGAGACTCGTGGGTACCCATAGAACCCATTTTCATTCACACATCTTGAGGTCAGAGGTCAAGGGACCCCTTTGAAAATTGCCATGACAATTTTTCCTCGCCAAAATTTAGAGCGTTAATTACCCTGTTTCGCGACAAGCTAGTGTGACATGGTTGGTACCAATGGATTCTTTTGGTTTTCTCGTTTCATATGATGCCAGTATCTTCTCTCTAGCTTTAAAACTGAGTCCACATGATCCGTTATTTCCATGCTTCCCCTTCATTGTTTATGTAAGCAGTCGTGCAATGCATTCTGGTAGCACAGCGTTGCATTTCGAGAGATGGACTGTCACGTTGGCCGCTCATTGATTGCATAAAGTGGAGCCTATATAGGCTACTTTATGCGAATCCGGAGCATCCGGCGCCACTCGCCGCCTCTAGAAACTTCCGAAAAACTTTTAAACTAACCGTTGATGAACAGTCAATCTAAAGTGAAGACAAATTCATCAACCGCATTGCCTTATTTCCGCCTCAAATGTTTCCAGAAAGACATTTCGGTGAACTATTTTTTTGTAATATACGAGAAAAAAGTTTCCAAAACAAGCCGCCTTGTTGGTTCCGGTTTGAAAGCTGCGAGCAGCAGCCCACGAGGGAAAGCGTTCATCCAATCAGATGCCTAGTGGCAGCCCATCTAGCATCTAATGCTGGGAAGTGAAGCGACCCCCTCGCGCACAAAACAGCCCTGTGGACACGTACCATTAGTGCTCTCTGTGCCCTCTCTCCCTGCAGGGACGGACGGTGATGGACAGAGCCCGCTGCTCCCGGTGCGACTGTCCTCAGTGCGATGGGTCTGGAAACATGGACGTCGTCTTGCTTACCGTGCTTTGTGGTTATGACTTTTTTGCCGCGTCATCACCATTCATATCTATACTACAATTTTTTTAAGATTAAGTGTTTAGAAGAGCATAAAAAGTTATTCATAGATCTACCCTTTAACTTCAAAATATACAACATTTTCTCCCCTAAAGGGTCTGATGTCCACCCACCACAGTCTCACAAAAACCTGTGGTAAACACTGTAATGTGTTATAATAAAGACATTATGCTGAGTAGAGATGGCAAGAGAATAAAAACACAAGTGGGAGCAGCAAAATAGATGGTTGCTGTCAGACGGAGTAGCTCGAGAGGGAAAACAAAAAGAAAGTAAATCCAGACTGGAAACTTTGGTCTGACGGATCAAAGGTAAATGTCTGCATGTCCACAAGGTGTCAGCTTCTCTGTTCAGTTGGAGCAGTGGACTGGCAGCTGAAGAAGGGCTGCCGTGAACGTCAAGGTCAGACCCATTTATATTTATATCCCATCAGTCCTTTGGTCCCTCTAACAAAAACTGAAAAAATATATTTTACATACACCTGTCCACTGATTATTATTAAAAAAGTAAAGTAATTTAGTTTTTTTAATGTCACGCTGCCATGTCTGCAACCTTTTTTTATATTTTATACAGGGCCGGGTGTAGCCCTTTTGGTGCCCTATGCGAAATTCGGATTTGACGCCTCCTCAACCCCCCCAGAGCCCTAACGGCCGGGACACACTGCCCATAAGAGCACCGCGTGACCGCTACCTCGCTGAACTGCTGCGTATCTCACGCGCGTGTTGTCCACACCGACAGCGATTCTGCTGCTGCTGTCAGCTCTTTCTTTCTACATAGAGTTTGTCTTTCATAATGGCCATTGCATTTCATTATAAATATCATTTATATTTATTTTAGACAGAAAAAGGTTAAGAAGCGTGGGCTCATTTGTAAATAATAGTAATAATCCACCATTAAAACCCAGTACTTTATTCATTCATGGAGCCCTGCAAATCACTGCATTTTCTACAAAACTGTCCTGCAAATATTTCAGGATAAAAGCCGTTTGTTGACAAATGAAGGAATTCTGTCTGCAGAAAAAACGCTTGAGGGTTTTTATTTTGAAACGGAAGCAGGAAGTGTTTATTTAAAAATAAATCTTTACTTCTTTCATTTCTGTGACATATTTTACAGATGTCTAGATATTGAAACTGTAGTAAATGTAGCTGGTATGATGTCAATATACTGTCAAAAGATCATTTTCACTGTCTGTTGTTGCTGTGAACTGCACGCGGCTCGCGGTAAAAGTAGCCGAGACCTCGAATCTCTAGGAGAGACGCAGCTGACACTCAGCTGAGCCGCGCCTGAGTTGCGCTGCTCATGGGGGCAGTGTGGCTGCTCGAACCTGTGCTAAGGGCGCTGAAATAATAATAATAAAAAAAAAAACAGGTTCCGCAGATTTTTATATTCATAAATAACTGTATTTATTATAATATAAATAAACAATTAGTCCCTGATATTGTTGGCTTAAAAGTGTTTCATCAATTTAACTACAATTTACACTTTTATTAACAAATTATTGCGGCCGGGCAGATGAAAAAGTGTGAGAAAGAGAGTTACAGAGGTGAAAAGTGTATTTCTTTATCTATTTGTTACCTCAATGCAAAAAACGAGGATGGGCACCAACTGGCATTTTTTTTCCTAATCCTTTTTTCTTTCTTAGAGGGCGACCAGCGCCTCCCATAAATTGACGCCCTAGGCGACCACCTATATGGGCTATGCGTTAAGCCGGCCCTTTTTTTTTTTTTTGCAAATGGGGTACCTTATACCGTGCTCAAAGTCAAGGTTTAAGGGCACCAAAGGACAGAAAGAAGGAAAATGCATTGAGCAAAAGAACTAAATTAAGGTCCAGGATGAAGTTGAAGTGAGATGAGAAGAGGCAGAGGCAGGAAGTGGATTTCAGATTCCCACTGTAGATTGTGCGTGCCGTTTCAATCTGTCAAAAGGCAGATGGACTAGGAGTCGCAATGGAGACAGATTTGACAGGTCATCAGTCTTTGAGTGCACTCATGATGGAGAAGTTCAACTCGAGTGAGAGACGGTTGCACTTCACTGGAGGTACGTAGGGGAGGTCAATATTCCTCTGCTGTCGTCTTTTTATCCTCAACCTGTTCACCTATCCATCCTTCCTTTTATCCTTGCTTCCCTCCTCTCCTGTGGTTTAGCGATGGAGTGAAGCCTCCATCTTGTTAAGCTCCGGATCAATCGATAACCATTAACATTTCAAATAAATGACGTGCTTCTCTTTTTCCTTCAAATCACCGCGACCAGACTGTGGCGATATGTTGGTATTAGCAAACTGTCTGCAGACCTCAAACTCTGTATTTACTCATCTGTCTGAGCTATCCATCCTTGACCAAGCCACAGAGGTATGCTCCAGTAGTACCGTTAATCCTCCGCCTGTCCATCAATCCTCCCCTGAATCTCTCAACCTATTAGAGCTACAGCCAGCAGCAGTAGCATCAATACCTTATTTATTTTCTACAGCTGGATGTTGGTCTGTCAATCCACCACTTCGGTCCTAACTGAAATATCCCAACTTATCCCAATATTGTACAGATATTCATGGACTGCAGAGGATAAAGCCTACTGACTTTAGTGATCCCTCGACACCATCAAGTCAAAATTAGAATTTGTCCAATATTTTGGTTTATGACTGAGTCCCTGCAGAACTAATGGCATTCCCATCAGCCTCAGCTGTACTTTGTGTTAATTAGTAAATACCGGCATGCTCACATGCTAAAGTGAGATGGTGAACATGGTAAACATTATAACATCTAAACATCTGCATTTCAGCATTGTTATTGTAGGCATGTTAGCATGGTGAATTTAGCATTTAGCACCGCTGTGTCTAAGTACAGCCTCACAGTTTGGCTGTAGACATTCTGTCTTGTATATATGATTATGATGATGATGATGATCGTGACGGGTGATCATAGACCGTATTATAAAATATACACCTATTGGTTTGAGGACTGCCGTTTTGATGCCTCGAGTTTGGCATTTTGGCCGTCGCCATCTGAGAGGGTGGAGCTAAGTATAATCGAACGCCGTATAAGACTTTTTTAGGCGACGGAAATGTATATTTTGCTTAAAACACACTGTAAAAGAATTAAAGTTCATAGACGAAAACATGGACAACTCCCAGACCAGACAACGCCGTGGTAGCTACCTGTCTTCAATACACCGGTGTTACCAATTACACTGGAAATTTTACAAGAAAAGATGACACTCAGTACTGCATATGCAGAGCGCTTACTTTGATTGTGCGTCTGGCCTCTCCGGTCGAGCTTTTGCTGCGGGGGCTGCAGGTTTCCCCCTGGTACCGCGCACACTGCTGTGCTGTGACCGCTCCGTCCTCCGCACGGCGATGGTCTCATTAACATTAAGTAACAGTGGCTTTTGCTACCAAATGCCCCGCCATCGTCTTGTCTGTCAACTCTCTCTAATCCTGTGTGTGTGAAATCGGACTCCTGCTACTCTGTGCTGAGACTCCATACGGAGCAGACACTTTCACTTTCCATCTTTGTAGCATCCGTCGTCCGACTATGTATTGATAACAACGGCGCTGATACACAAAAAATAACTAAATGGGTTTGATTTCTATAAAAAATGCAAAACGACAAGTAATTTAATCGGTGTATGCCTGAACGACACATAACACCTGTAGCACAGACTACGGCAACAAGCCTAACTAGCGATTAAGACCATAAACTCATGTTTACAATGTTTACTAAGGTAATAAATCTGGTAGGCCTATTTTCTCATAGACTTCTATACATTCAGACTTGCGTTGACCTGTTGTGCACTACATGTGTGAAATGGCAACTCTGGACAATTCAACATGATTCAACGGACATTGTCCGGGGTTCATATAAGAAAGCGGCTTTTGTCTGTCACACAAGGGGCTGGCTATTCAAGATCTAGACTGGTGCAATCTATTCATATACCAATGCACCCATCCCTCACCCTCTTTGAGTTGCAGCAGCACAGTGCTGTCGCTGGGAGCGCTGCAGAAGTAGCCTCCGCCCTGGTCATCCCAGAACAGCACGTCCTGCCTGAGCTGCAGCTCCTCGGCCCACTGCAGCCACTCCGTCTGCTGCGTGGCCTCGAACAGGTCCAGCAGGCCGCAGATGACGAAGGCGTAGTCATCCAGGAAGCCAGAGATAGGCGGAGATCTGGAGAACCCAGCGGGGGACAGAAATGGAAATCAGTGTTAGAAGAGCGAGAATGAGGACAGTTTTCATTAAAAATGTATCGACGGATCAGTGGGAGATGAGTTGAGATGGGTCGGTGAACTAGTTCAGCTTCTTGTTTTTCCCCTCTTTATCTTTTAAATTCCAAATGCCTGTTCACAGTGCCTGAAGAAGATCAAGCTATGGTTTCCATCAAGACAGTAGAGAAACCCTGAAGAATTGGCATGAAAGATAATAAAAAGCCTGAAGGAGTTATCTGTGACAGAACGTTACGACACAAAGCGGGCTGAGTATAATCTCTCCCTGCAGTATTTTTCTCTAAGTGAAATTACTCATCTGCTTTCTCTGTGCTTGTCATACTGTAGAAGGCATGAGAGACATATATACATGCACACACAACCGTGTATGCTGTCTTTGAAGTTTCAAGTGAAGCAGCAGAGTAATTAGGCAAATGTGGTTCCAGTTAGACCATCCCACCTCCCTCCAGCATCAGTGTGCCACCTCTCCCTTCACCTGACTCCCTCTCTACACGTCGCAAAAACTATGCCAACGGCCGGCTCTAGTCTTCTCATTTTTCATCTTCATCTTATCTGATCAATCCAATACACCAATATTTTCACTGCGACATTTGGAATGAAGCTAAGCGGTGAGTGAGAGTGGTGTGAAAACGGTCGTCAAACGCCGCTTTGTCTGATGTACGTATCATAACAACGGCTTGTACATCCGCAGTCTTCGGTCGTCCGGTTTCCCCTTTTTGAATGACGAATACAGACTACCGCCGCCTGCTGGTGTGGAGAGTTATTTCATCTCACGCTGGCGCAGGACGTACGTGGTAGTTGGCCATCGGCTGTAGTCTTTGCGGTGTGTTCAAATGCAACTTTTTGGCCAAGACAAAGGCGACGAGAGGCAACGCAACAGCAGGGGTGTAAGAAATTATCGACATAATATTAGGTTTTGTGATACTGTATCGATTCTCAAGAACACTATCAATTTCTAATTAATAGTTTACATGCAAAGATTAACTCAGTCAACACTTTATTTAGTTTGCAAAGAGATGCGGCCTCCCAATGTATGTGCCCTCTCAAAGTAGTGCTATGATGTATGATTTATGATGAACGAAAATGCAGATCCCTCTGTTCTGACTTTTTTTCACTCAGATTTTATGCACATTTCAGTGTGTTCTTTATACTATGACAGTTTTCCTAAAATTAGATAAAAAAAAATAGCAATATATCACAATATATTGAATTGTAACCCCTGTATCATGATACATGTCGTATCACTAGATTCTTGCCAATACACAGCCCTACTCAACAGGTGGCCTTCATCAGTTCTTTCGTAGTTCTTTGGTGTCGGGTTGGTGCGTGTCTAGGCCTTAACATTTTATCCCACATCCTTTCATATAAACTTTGAAATCCTATATCAGTCCGTCTCAATTTTACAACCTGCTCTCGGCCATTTGTTTTTTAATGTGATTTATTGTTCAGTCACATCTACACCCCAACAACAAGCCCCCTCTAGCCTCCACCCTCCAATTCCTACAATGACACCCCGTCCGGGTGAGTGCAAGGGAGACGGACGGTGACAGGAAGCCAGATAGCGTATATATCAGGCGAGGCTGGTGGCTGCTGGTCAAGAGACAGACAGACAGACGGTGACTCAGAAGTTGAAAGGAGACAGCAGGTACTCTCGCACTGGACAGGACATGACCAGTTGAACGGAAATACAAAGGGGAAGAATGTCTTTGGAATTTGACATCATGACAGATAGAAGTGTCTACAGCAATGCTAATAGCTCTGTGATTGAAGAGTCAGGGGATCACAAGCTCTATTGATCTATCAATAGAGGAGCTTAGGGAAGCAGCTGTAAAGCTGCTCTTTATCAGAGGTGGGGAAGTTAACTACAACTCTATAGGGTCCTCCAAGGATGAAGTATTTTGTAGGCCAACCACGTACAGTAGTTAGGATCGCCCTGGTTCCCTCGACAAAAACCCAATGGAATTTTTCCATTGGGTTTCGGATTATTGCAGAAAATAAGCTCTGTGGCGAACAAACGTTTATGATACTTGCACCTTTTTTTCAGCAAGATAATTTTCACAAATGAACACCACTTCTATGATTTTTGAAGTGTGAATGCAAGCAGAAGTAAAAAGCTAATGTTAATGATTATAGACGAACTACACCACGGTAGCATGAGAGCGGGTATACACAACGAGGTGTAAAGGAGGACGAGTGTTCAGCGTGATGACGTTTAGTAGTCTCATTCAGCCACTTGCTGGCAACCGTCTTTTTTAAGACACATAAAGGCTTCAAATTCATGGGTGGGGTATTTACTGACACGTTTTATGTCTTAGAACAAAACGTTAAAATCTCTTCAGCTTGTGCTAACCACAGACCTAATTTCAGGCATCTAACTAAAACCCATCAACTCTGAGACGAGGGAACCAGAAGTGAAAAAAATGCCAACTCATTTCCGGGTTTTAGGACTCCTGCAACTCTCTATTAGCCAAACCAACCAGTTGGTTTTCATAACTGAAGTCTTATCTCTTGCAAAACTGAAACATACTGATTTCAGATAAGGCATGAATGCTACCTTTGTAGTGCTTGTCAAGTCCGAGTGTAGCGTCTTCTTGCCCTGCTCTAGTGCGCAAACCCATAATGGGCCTAATACTGCTCCCCTTGTGGCCACAAGGTGCAACAATGAGCCCATTCCACACTCAATAACTAGCCAGGACAAGCTAAAAACTTGTACTTTATTAGAAGTATTTTTACAAACTAAAATTACCGCCTTGCAGTTGTATGCCTCCGCCAACTGGTCAAGTTGAAGTTTACATCCACGTCTGTCCAAAATGTCATCACTTCATCATTTTATCCTATCAGACATTTGTGTGAAATTGTCATAATTAGCGTATGAATTCTTGAGTATGGCCAAAAATGTGTTTTGTTAAGTCACAGTGACCTTGACCTTTGACCTACCAAAATCAAATCCGTTCATCCTTGAGTCAAAGTGGACATTTGTGTCAAATTGGATGCGGACAGACGGAAGGATTTAGAGATTCAGAGAAGGTACTTCTTATGAAATAACATTGGTGATTTGTATCCGTGCTTCCTCCTTTCCCACACTAACACTCTCACCACCCCCTTCTCTCACACTGCAACATGTCATCTGGCTTAGGTGACTCCTGCCACAGGGATGACAACCTGAGACGAAACCTCAAGAGGGCCTCACTGACACACAAACACAAAAATGTAAGAGCCTCTCAGAAATAATTTTCACTCACACCTCCAGCAGCGCGTGTTAAATGAGTCATTTCCCTGAGAGTAAAGATAAAGCGCCTTGTCGGTCTCCCGTATCATACTGCAGCACTTGGAGACAGTTTAACACTAATAGCTTCGTAATGATCCTCTCATACACCAGCTACTAAACCTATTGGGGACGATATGGGTCACGTAAACACATTGACTCCCATCAGTTTTACAACAGCAGTGACCTTTACGTTAGAGAATAATTTAATATGCTTGCTACGGAATGTGCTCAACTATTAGGCTGTGCCATTATTACATATGAAATAACGCAGAATAATGACACATAAAAAATAATAGGAGAGGGAGAGCAGCAGCAGAGAAACAGTGAGAGAGATTTCCCCGTTTGACTCGTTAATCAGGAAACATAGGTGCTGCTTGTTTTCCTGTGACAATCTGGAGACCTTTGGAATTCAACTCACATCCTTGTTTTTCCTGTTTAATCAGCTCTCTGTCTGTGCACCTTCCCATGCGGTGACACCTAATGCTTTAGCTTCTGCTTTCTGTCTCTGCATTCCTTCTCTCAAACCACTCACCACATACCTTAAGACCACAGGATAGACTCCAAAAGCAGTGTTGTGACTTATTATTGAGTGTAAATGTAAGGCAAGGAGGTGTAAGAGCATGCTTACTACACCATCAGTATACAGCTTGGATTCAAGTTTATGGATCAGGTTTGATGACCACTGGAGCTAGTTGTTTTAGACACTGTACGGTCATTTTTCTTAAAGGATAAAGGCCTTTAGACACCGGGAGCATTTTTTTCTTTCTCCTTCTTTCTCCTTTCAAACTCTTGTTTTTGCTTTTGAGTACTTTTCATGCAAATATTATGCGGCGAAAAAGCGTCACTTTTTTTCCGGGATGAGGATGATGTTTCTGAGGCTTTGCACCGCGAAGAAAGGCATCAACCAATCACGTTGTGCACATTGAAGTTGTAAGTTACGCCTATATTTATGAAACAACAACATGAAGGCTCCGCAGTCCGAACCAGGACAGCAAACATTATTACTCCTTTCAACCTTGACAAAGGCTGCGCGTATTTTAATACACACACACAAACACATTTGGAGGACGCAACCTGCCAAAAAATAAATAAATCTAAAATTAAAAAAATAATAATAAATAAATGAATAGATAAATAAAAGGGGAAATTAAATGGAAGAGTAGATAAATATGGGAAGCAATACAAAGATACATAAATACAAAAATAAATAAATAAAGAAGCAAATTAAAACAGAAATATCAATTTATGTCACATTTTTTTCAATTAATTAATGCCTGCATTTATTTTTTATATTGTTTTTTGGTTCATTTAATGCCATATTTATTTATTTACATATATACAGATTTATTCTTGATTTTGGCAGGTTCTGTTCTCCACACACACATACACAAGAGTGTTGTTGAGCGATAAAGGACATAGAATATAGAACTGGCTGGAATGGAACCCACCATTAAGAATTTACATCTATAAAATCTCCTTGAGATTCAACCTGACTGCAAGCGAAACTACTATTCGGACAGTATCTTCTTTCTCGTTTGGATAACGAAAAACTAAAAAACAGCGCTAAAACCTTCCATCAACATGGCCTCCGGTAAGTTGAATTATATTGCTGCATTATTTTTGTGTAAGCACCAGACTTTATCACCTGATCCAATGTTTTATCTTTACGGTAGAGTTATTAACATATTGAATATAATCATGTAACAGTATACAGTTGTAGTATTTTAATGGACATGTATAAGAACAATTTAAGGATTTTCTATATGATTCTTTAAAGAACATGTACACAATTTTGTACATGTAGACTGTGTACTACTGAGAGATATAGATTGGACAGACGTGACTTAATTTTGTAAATGGGTGTTTCTGAAATTACGGTCACTTTTAACAACCTCTATGAATATTAATCTTAGCCATCAGAGTATGTAACACATATAAACAGGTACACAAAATGACATATAGTGGTTCAGATATTAATCTGTAACATGTTATGGTTTTCATCACTTGTTCTTACCATTTGTCCTTACCGCAACATTACAATAATGTTCATTTTATAAAGAGGATTTCATGATTTTCTCTACACCCTGAACAATTTAGACAGTACCCATAGATGTCAGTCTTCATACACAAGAAATATAAAATATGTTGTGTTTTATGACGGATAACTATACCATCTCACTAATAAGCTGTTGCAGAAATTACATTTTATCTAATATTGCGGATAAATGGCAGCCAGCGAGTTCTGCTACGTTAGCCTTGACTCTTAGCATCTAATATACATGAATTCAACGGTAATATTAAGTTATTTAAATAAATGTAGTTAATTGCTAAACTGTATGGTGAGGACACACGATAAATACTTGAGAAGTAAAAGTGATCTTAACTTTGTTTTTCTTAATCTTGAGGGTCAGCTAGTGCAGGTTGCCTTCAAGATCCATAGAAACTAGATTTCTTTGGCTTTGTTTGAATAAAACTTTTATTATGGCTTTTTTTTCAGTGTGTCTGTAAAAAAATGACTTGTAAAGAAGAAAATAATTTGAATATGGTGTAAAGTAATATGCATATGAAACAATTCCATTTGAAATAATGTCATATTGTGATTGACTTAGCTCATTTTATGTATCTCAACATTGGGACCACAGTTGTGGGACATGAAGAAAAGTGGTGTTTGGACCCATAAAATGTCAAGATGGGTAATAACACTACGTATATATTTATCAATCATTGCTCTGCAAATTTTAATATAAATCCACAATTTCATTGCTGGGACTTAAAAATTCCCGTAGCTGCAGAAACACCCAAATATATTTGAATTATTTACTATAATGTGTGTATTTTATTGTATTTATCATATATTTTTTACATGACAGAGATCAGTACAAGAATTCCAATGCCCTTGTACACTTGTATCTGAACAAATGGCAAATAAAAGTCTTGAATATTGAATCTTAACCATATCTTCTCTCTGTGCACAGACGACCTCCCGATATTTGAAGGGAGCTTACTCGGACAGAGCCACAAGGTGGAGGCCTTGCTTGGAAAGGGCGGCTTTGGTTTTGTGACCAAATGCCGCAACCTTGAAACGGGCAAGGCGGTGGCCGTCAAGGTCATCAAGGATCTCCCCGGAGAAGCTGAACAGACGAAGATGGAAATTGACATCCTGAAGCGGCTGCGGTGTCTGGATCCAGACGCTTGCAACATCGTGAGGTGCAACGGATTTTTCCTCGACAACGATCTCACCTGTCTCGTCTTCGAGCTCCTGGATCAAAGCCTGTTCGATTACATGGAGGAAAGACGCAATCGGGGTCTTCCCGTGACAGAGCTGCGACCCGTCGTGCACCAGCTGGCCACGGCCTTGACCCACCTGAGCTCCATCGGAATTGTGCACGCGGACATCAAACCAGAAAACATTATGGTTGTGGACCGCCGGCAGCAGCCTCTGAAAGTCAAACTGATTGACTTTGGCCTGGCGTTTCCTGCGTCTACTGCTAAGCCTGGAGTCTGTCTGCAGACCACCTGGTACAGAGCGCCAGAGGTCATGATGCACATTCCTTTTAATGACGCCATTGATATGTGGTCTCTGGGCCTTGTAGCTGCAGAGCTGGCTACAGGGTACCCCCTCTACCCTGGGGAGATGAACTATGATGTGCTGAGCTTCATCATAGAGACTCAGGGCCAGCCAGCTGACTATGTGCTGGACCGTGGCGTGTGTACCGAGTACTATTTCCAGTACGAAAGCAATAGCGAGCAGCACTGGAGATTCAAAACGCCAGAGGAGTACGACCCGGGGTTATACTCTGAGGACACGAGATACACCAAGCTCACGTGTCTTGATGACCTCGAGCAGCTGATGAGCGGAGGACAGCAGAGCGATCAGCGTCTGTTGGTGGACCTGATCAAAAGGATGCTGCAGCTGGACGCTGACCAGCGCATCAAACCCCCGGAGGTTCTGCAGCACACGTTCTTTGCTCCCAGTCTCCCTCAGAGCTCCCCTGCCAACATCTGCATAGAGATGATGGACACTGAAGAGTCGACACCTGAAGTCAGTCAGCAGCCTCCCTGCTGTCTGATAACAGGACCTGAGATACTCCAGTGCAGGGTCGAAAGAACAACAGCCTACAAGGCTGTAGAAGCAGAGGAGAACACAGAAGAGGTGGACGTCCGGCCTGAGAACGACGGCTGTTTATGCCGCTTCTTCAGAGCGATAACACACGCCTGTTACTTCAACTGCACCTACTTCTTCACAGCGGTTACACACGCCTGTGACTTCTACTGCAACTGCACCCTGTCAGCTACATCCTCAGTTTGATCAATTGATCTTCTGCATTTCTTTTGTAATATATTCTTAGTTATTTTCTCCTAATTCTAATACATGTGTATCTTCCATTTTTGTCAGTCTAATTCCAAGGTTGTGACTGTTTGAGTAGACTGTAGTTGACATTCATGCTGTTTGGTAGGAACATGGTGGAAACAGGTAAATCTGTTACAGTGGTTATTCACAAGAGAGTGAGAGAGGGTTTATGGGATCAAACATATTCTTATTTAATAAGCCTAAATTAAAAAAATTATAATTTATGTAAACATGTTTTAAACTTCTTACACGTGTAAATCATTGCAGGTCGGTGTCCCATGCGCGCTCGCGTGTGGCTACGCTGTTCAAACTCAGACTCCAGCACAAACTACACGGAAGCACCAAAACCGCAAATTTCTATCTAGTGAAGCCCGTCTTGTAAAACAGTGTTGGTAGCGATCGGAGGACGCGGGGGAGACCGTAGCTTTGGTCTCCAGGGTCGTGAGCCTTCACTCACACACCGCGCCGGTTCTCACTCGCTCTTTTGCTCCACTCTCTCGTGCATGCGCGCACACTCCACACTGCAGAAGAGTTAGTTTAGCTCTGAGAATATCTAGTGAATGTACAGTGGACGTTTGCGCAGAAATAAATGCTGCAGCTCCTCCAGACCAACAGAGGTTTCCTGTGTCTTGTGAAGTGACGGGGCTCCGCAGAGAGAAACGTTATCGTCTCCGACCAAAACTTCGGTGCCTCCCCTGTTCCCTCCGGCCGCGGTCGGGAGGCTGAGGCAGGAAAAGCCAACACTAGGATCAGCAGTGATTCATGGAGAGACCTTCGTCTGGTCAGCTAACATTACTGCCAAGCAGCTGAAATATAGAGTAATATTGTGCTTTTAGCTGACGTGTGTCGCCTCACTGTTTTGTGTGATGCTCGTTCATGTCTATGTAGAGCGAGCACAAGCACGAGCAACAGCATGCTGACTTTCGTTGACTTAACGGCCACAGGTGTTGCTGTTAACAAACAATTTCTGATTCTTACATAGAGTACCTTTAAGTCAGAGATCAGTTTATCATTTGAAGTAACAAGATTTGAACTTGTGATTATAAGTTCTGAAATGATTTGAAGCTGAAAAAAACTAATCTAATTCAACTGTCAAAGTTAACGGAATAACGCATTAAATAAATTTGTGGCATTATTTGCATTAATGCAATCGATCTTTCGGAGGTTGTAGCGGGCTCACTTTTAAAGCTGGAGTGAAAAGTGAAACTGCTATCATATGAAAGTAGGACTTATCATTGTCTTTTAAAAATGTCCATTGTGTTGCTTGCTTATGCTTATTGATAGACTACATTGCCCCACGCATGTGTGTTTCGGTCAGTAATTTTGGTCTGGAGCTGTTTAGCATGAATCGGTGTTGTAATGATTTATTTTAGTTTAGGGAAGGCCTTTTCCTGTTTCAACATGACAATGCCCCCATGCACAGCCACAAGCCAGGCCCATAAAAAATGGTTTTCCTAGTTTGGTGTGGAAGAATTGAAAAATCAACTGATTAATGCTCTTGTGGCTAAATGGGAGCAAAGACTGTTATAACAGCATATTAATGCTCATAGGTTTTGGAAAAAAAATAACAGGTTCAACGATCACATAAAGGTATATCAGATTACCACATACTTTGCTCAGGTGTCCATATACTTTTGGTCATGTGGTGTATATACAGCCTCATGAAAGCAGAAACAAAGGTTTGTTTGATGGGTAGTTAACATACTGTAACATGCAGTAGCCCCTAGGGGTGTAAGGATGCATCAATCTGGATCGATATATCGATTCAATCATTAACGATCCAATATCATCTTTGTTCGTCTTTGTTGATTTTAAGTTTCGCTTTCACTTTACCAACGTAGTAGGTGTAGTAGTACCCTACTACACCCACATCTATGAGGCTTATAACGACTGACAACGCACATTTAAAAGGTGCAGAAAGGCCAAATGTTTTTGGCATCATTTGGCAAAAATTCCATAATAACCTTTCAGCATGTTGTAATTCAAGTGTTCTGAGAGAAAACACGATTTCTGCAGCTCCTCATGGCTCTGTTTTCAATCTTTAGAAAATCTGGCCCATGACGGGAGACTTTGACCAATCACAGGTCATTTCAGAGAGAGAGCGTTCCTATTGGCTTTGCTCCGGCTGGTGGGCGGTGCTTGGTATTTCCTCAACTGATCTCAACACTGCTGCCGGGTCCCAAACTTTCTCATAAACAGTACACTACAAGATGTTTCTGAAAACATTCGAGGAGAGAAATAGTCATTATAGTAACAGAATATTGATTCATATTTGATCAGCGCTGCCTAGTTTGACCGTTTGATCGCGAGTGATTGACAGCTGCTCAGAGACTGCAAAGGCTCCAGCTCGGCTCTGACTGGTTGTTTTCCTCCGTTCGGTGAAATCTTTCAGATGTCGTTAGGAGCACCGGAGGACACAGAGGCACATCTTCTTTTTTTTTTAGAAAAATAACATTTTTAAAATGCTGCTTTAATGAAGTGATAACAGTTGAATAGGGTGCTTGTTGCCGCCACGGCTGAACAAAACAAAATACGCAACCTGCAGGCACTCACATTTCATTACCAAAGAATGTGCAGAAAAAAAGAACTCATTGACAAATAACCACTGGTAAACCCACTGCAGAACAGGCTGCGTATGACCAAACCTGTTGACAAATCAAGTAAGAATGAGTCAACATCACTGGTGTCCCACTGGGACCTTGCCACTGTCTCAGCCTCCCTCTGGTCCCTGAAGACGGCGGTAAGACTCTCAATCATCCAGTGCCAGGCAAGGGCCACAGCAAATCTATGGCATCAGCTCCTCAACACCTCCACAACCTATTAACCCAGTTAGTCTCAGCCCCTACCATTCCTCCTGGTAAAGTAGTCCACGGCCCACATGTGCCTGGCATGACAGAGTGGTTTACCAACGCGTGGAAAGCAAACCAGACAGAAAATGGCTTTGGTAAGCATTCTCGATCCTGACACCATCCTGAATTGGACAATTATGAATGAGACAGAAGCCGTGGAACAAGGCCAGAGTGTTTAGGCACAAGTGTGTACCTGTTCATGATGTGTGTTGGTTTAAAATTGTATGCATTTCATCATGCGTGTTGTGGGTCTCCTGGCATATTTTTTCTGCTGATTCGGTGGCATTTCACACTCACTCATTCACAGTAACTGGGGCACGGGGCTTGGTTAACAGAACTGGGACACCTGGAGCGGTGGTGTGCAATCAACAAGGCACTGTGTGTTTATGTCCCGATGCTTCGAGGACATTCTCAGTCTAATCCGCTGACTGAATGCTACAACTAGCTTATGTATTCAAATCCGAACATTCAAATTTTAGTCGAAGTATGCATGCTTGAGCGTCAAAATGCTATTTTACCAAGCCCTTCTAAAAACATTATCCCACCTGACCTAACATAGGTTTCTGCATGATGCGCTGCTACATATATAGTATATACATCCTTAAAGTCAGTGTATTACCTACAGTAACTTAGATGACGGTCAGCATGCTCCCAGTTTGGAAAAGCAGACAGGAGTACAGGCATGGAAGCAAAGCAATGTATTGCTGTGGACGCCATGAATACAAAAGTCGCACAAGAACACAAACAAACTAACCAATCGATGCAGGGGTAGACCAGCAACTCCCATGTTCTGCGAGGTAAAATTACTGTTTTTGTGAATGGAGGCTGGTGGCTTTGAAGACAGCGATATAACGGCTCCAGTTCCCCATCTGAAAGGGCTGTTTGACAGTGAGGTAAAGCGGTTAAAATATTGTAATTATAGCGTACACTAAAGCTGGTATTGATATTTTTTTAGTCGGGTCATTTTTTTAGGTGGCTAAAATATGTTTTTCTGCTGCTCCAATCCACAGCCCACCAAACTACATTCACAAAAAACAGTAATTCTACCTCGCAGAACACGGGAGTATAGATATAACCCCTACTTCAAAACAAATCCTAACTAACCCTTTCAGTTATTTCCAAACTTAGCACAGGTAACTTTGACTCAGCTAGTGCTAGCGCTTGCATTATTCATGACCTTTTTGATTAGCTTACTTTGGTACGTCACTGCTTTTTGCTAACGGGTGAGTGGGTGTTTCCATTTGGAAAAAAACCCCAGAAAAAAATCGCAGTTGGACCCACCCTTTAAATGTCATGTAAATGAGAAATTCTGTTTCCTATTTGTCGGGTTTTGGGATTAAAAGTTATTTTGTTAATACAGCTAAATTTCTGCTGAAGAAATCTGATTTCTTGGCCATGTTTAGTTCAACCAAAACTAAAATCAGTCAAAATAATTCTTCATAGTTGATTAGTACGCTTATTGTCCTCGGCTAAAAGTCAAACTTAAAATCAAGCATGAAGCTGCATATTCTCCCACTACAGAGCCTCTACTCTCACTGTGCTGTCAGTCCAAAAAAAAAAATCACATGTCATTCAACAGGCATCTATAATCCATTTAAAATATGGCCAATCTTGTTTCAAATATACTGTATGATTAAGGCTAGAGGAGAAATCTAATTACTGACTTGTGCAGATAAATGCAGTTTTACGGTAACCAGGTTACTGCAGTGCAGGTGAACATGTTCTCTGATTTCCTGCCATAACCTGATATAAACCAAAAGCCTTGTTTCCTGTTTGCATATAAACAGTCATCCCAGCACAGTACAACGGCTTGCTGCTCCTGTACTAAAAGTTAAACTCTCCCTTACAGAATTTGCCACATTATTTGGCAGTCATGTGTATATTAAGGCATTACTGTCTCACTGCTGGGAAAGGACATAACTTTTGTGTTTGAGCTTGAGTTTAAGAGTACTTATTACACTTATTACAACGTTTTTGCACTTCAGAGAGTCTTATAGACAGCTCCTCATACTGATGACGACCAGGGCCCCGTTGAAGAGAACAGGTTTAACAAACTCTGAGCCTAAGCCTGAACTCTGAGTTGACTAATCCTGAGGTGGGAAACTCAGAGCTTTGGGTTCCGGAACAGCTGATCAGAGTCAGATCAATCAACTCTGAGTAGGTTGAACCTGAGCATAAAAAGCCATCATCAATGGAGCTCTGATACTAGGATTCACCATGGCAACAGATAAATAAATGGCAGGGCCTCCATTTTCATCCAGTGGACATAGAGATATTAATGCATGTATATGCAGACTGTGCACATTTTTCTTATTCTTATTCTTCAAAAAAATAACCTGAGTCAGAGCAGGGAAAAGTGTCAACAAAGCCTCTTTTGGACCGCAGTAACTTTCCCCTGGAACTAGGAAACTTTTGAGGAACTCGTTGCGTTTCAACCGCAGGGACCAGGGTCTAAATTAAATTCCAGGGAAATTTTACACCCCAAAAAAGGCCCTGGTCGGGGGTAGTGCTTTCTGAAAGTACAGGAACTTTCAGGGTGGGATGATTTACTGTAGAGACAGACGCTCTTAGTTTGATTTTCTTCCTCTGCTTTCATTCATTAAATCCTGCAGCAGTAAATGTCATCGCAGTCAGACAAAACGTAAAGTTATTTTTTTAGATGAAACAGGCGGACACACTGAACTGCAGGCAGCAGAGTGTTTACTGCTGCGACCACCAACAGCCCTCGTCATGTTGATTTTTCATACGTCAGCAAACTAATTTGCCTAACCTTTGCAGGTCTTTAGACCGCGGTGGAAATGTAGACAACAGTGGGCTGAAAGAACCTTATAGTTCCTTGAAAAGTAGTCCCGGGACTAAAATAACCAGGAACTTCTTGGGGGAAACCTGGCTTATCACAATAAAGTTAAGAGTGTTGTCCCAGTAATTCATTGTAATATATAAATAAATGCATTAGTTCAGCATAATCTCACAGGGACAAAACACAGGGCCCGGGAACTGAAAATTAAAATATATAGGAGAAGATTTCAAAAATATATTGATCACAGGCATAGAGACATGATTGTAAGTTCACAATCTGATCCAGTAATAATGTGTTTAGCGATTTAAAGGTTAAAATACAGTACATTTTAGACATCTATTTGGATTTGGTGATGGGTTATTTTGGAACAAACTAATATCCAACCATGACTTTGATTCTGACATAAAGTAAACCTTCGATACACGCTTTGATACGGACTGAATGAATGGGGAAATAAAAAAGCGTGTCTGGCTCTGTAAGAGAGAGGATACAGAGAGAAAGTCGGGGTTTGTTAAAGAGAACCTGCCAGCGAGCAGGTTTTGTTGACAGAGTATTAAGATTTGAGGACCAAAACATCGTAAACAAAGTGAGTACATGTGGTCCTTTCCCTGTGATAGATGTCAAAGCACTTGTTCCAAATCTGTTGATAAGGAACCTCAAGGGTCTGTGACTGAACTATTCAACTACAGTTCACTGCTAGATTACTAGATAATGTATACAGGTGACAATTCTAATCACAAGTTTCAATCTCACTGTCTTTATCTTCTCTATATGCGGTGCAAGCACACTGTAGTCATGCGAGAACAAATCAATCTCTTACATCTGTTGCACCTCCATGTCGTCTCCACGGTAACAGGATCGGAGGATGGTCTGTCGTTCAGCATCCCACAGGTGCTCCTTGAGGAAGTTGGCAGCCTGCACCGCCCTCTCCAGCAAGGCCTTGTCCCCCAGCACAGCTCCGACGCTGGCGTAAGCCGACAGCATCAGACCTGAAGAGGGAGAAGTAGTAGTGATGATGATGGTGGGATAATTAGTTATAAAATGACTTTTACTCAGCTTAAAACATCATGTCCTCTATCCGCTGAGGTACCACCACAGTCCCAGCTTAGTTACTTTCCCCACTCTTTGAACTTTCCTTGTTCTGTCTCATTCCTTCGCTCTTCTCTATATCCATTCCTCCCTCTTTCCCTCCACTCCTCTTTCATGTAGCGTATCAAAGCCTGGCGAGTGCACAGCCCGGTCTTCAAAGTGTTGCAGCGGAGGACAGGTGATTAATGGAGGGGTTTCTTCATTAGAGAGGAGAAGGAGAGCCTCGCGTCTAATTGGAAAGTTCTCGGGATCGCAGAGCCTCATTACCTCACTAACACACTCTGTCTTGAGACGTCAGCCCTGGGAGAAGAAATTTGTGGGTGCATGTGTGCGTTTGTGTGTGTGGTGTGCTTTGTGTTCTTGTAATTAATCACAACTGAGACAATGGGGCTGGACAAACAACGGTGAGGAGTGTCCAAATTGGCATCACACTAATAGAAAGTGACAACTAGTGCCTCTATAATAATCTACACACATCTTCATACTGCTGAAAAACATAAATGTGTGTATAAATCACAAGTGTGTATAAATCTGTCAACTGTCAAAGGACAAAATGTCTTGTTTTGACTACTCTGTGGAAAAAAAGCACAAGGTACGAGCACCTGAACTGGACCACTATCAATGAACCGATGTGTTGTGGTCTGGTTGTGTGGGATAAAAAAAAAAAGTCTAACAATTATCTGTCATCTAAAAAGATAAGCAACATTAGCAGGCTATTAATATTGAGGCGGGTTAACCGAGGCTTTCACACTGACATCTGAGGCTCATACGATACGTGAATATTCACTGTCAGTGTGGTAAATGGCTAAATGATGCTTGTGACAGTGACTAGCATGGCTAGCTAACGTTAGCTTTAGTGGGAGGCTGCTGCCGTAATACAGTCATACATTAACATTATAGCAGCATCAGACTCCAACTAAATCTCAGCCTATAGGTCAAACTGTTGGCTGTTAACACATTGGTTATTTACAGACAACACTCAGCCTAACGGGATTCAATCAGATATGTAGAGATGTCTGGATAAGTAGTATCCGGCCACTGTCTTGGACGGGGGAAGACTGAAGGGACATGGAAGAGATCAAACTTCATTTATTAAAGTATCGCGACCGCTCGGGTTCAGGCAAGGTCGCAAAATAATTATTAAACATGTGTATAAAACAAACGCTTGTTTACATTTATGATGACACTGACTGGCACGCTCCATATTGTGCTGTGCAGTTACTGTTGCTTGGATTAGATAAGGGCACACGTGAGGTGGGGATTGCAACCACCAGGCTGCTTGTAATACTGTATAGCCATCCTCACCTTAGTATAAAACATCAAAGTACAAGAGACGCAACCGTAAAACAAAGGCGACTCTTATCTGACCTCATTTAAAAAACTACAGACCTGATTAGGCCGCAGGTATTGTATATATTTGACCTATTTATCCTACTAAATATGTAGATTACCATGCCCATGCACAATCTAAGTTAAGTAACGTTGTTTGGTTGGTTAGTCTGTTAATTGTATAGCATTACACCGACGCTGACCTTTTCTATATGTGTCAAATGTAAAATGTATTTTAACAATTCTTCACATCAGTCTTTCGTTGTTTACATATGCAGAATAATTACACACAAATAGCATTAACTCTCTGAATATAAACTATTAAAAAGTGGAAACAACTGGATCAATTTTAACAACCACAAGTGGAACCACAAGCAACTACTTTTGAATATTACCGTCAGGCCCTGTTTATCCCCATGGCTAAGTAGCCAGAGTGCCTGTAAAACTTCATCAACAATCAACTGTACTGACCAGTAAAGCCAACCCTGAAGTTATCAAAATAGCCGTGTTATTGTAGTATGAATGGATTACTGAACGGGCCTACCAGGCAAAGGCCCAGGGGCCCAAGTGTCAGGGCCCCCCCAGCCTTCATCTACCATAGGTCTCTCATGTAGGACTTTTTTACATTGGCGCTTTTGGCTGCGCCGAGTCAAACCATGCCATGCTGATTTGCTTTTCTATTACCAGTTCTAGCGCATCGAGTTGGGCCGAGTTGTGCCCGAGATTGACCATCCATGAGGTCGGGCCAAAGGGCACTTGACCCGCCGCCAAGCGGGTTGCAGTGTCTCGCCGACCACGACCAACCAACGACGACCTCCCTTCTCCCCCTCAAACACACGTGTTGCGAGCGAGACTCAACTCTGCAGGAGACCAGAGATGTTTTTAAAAGTCTCTGTGCGTCTAACTGAATCTCTGTGGTTTGAAGATTAGTTTCTCTCCTGATTCCCTGCTTGTACGACTAAAAAGAGATACAAAACTACTTCAAAAATGGGCAAAACTATTAAACAAACAAACACAGTGACACGAAGCAACTACAAAGAGACACAAAATGACCTCAAAGACACATAAAACAACAGAGGGATGTGTATCGACTACAAAGAGACACAAAACAACTACAAAAGGAGGCTAAACAAGTCTGGGTGTAAACTATATATATATACACACACATGTGTAACTTCATCTGGACTTTACCATTCCAGGAGGCCAACATCTTGGTGTCCAGATGTGGGCGTGGCCGACTCTCCCTCACTTTGGCCATTTTGGCCCTGGCGGAGGCCAGGAGCTCGTTTACTTTCTCGACACTGATGCCAAAGCGAGCAGCCGTTAGCTCCACTGAATAACGCACGATCAGCACATTCTGGCCCTGCAGCTCCCCGTGGGGGTCCTGGCAGCAAACAGCACAGGGGGATAAGAGGGTGTACGCAGAAATGAACTCGTATTGACTGCAACAGCTGTCATGTTAATGCCTTAATGGACCAGCTTAACATGCTGTCTGAATAAAAGATAGTAAGTGATTAAGCATTGTGCTTTACTTATTATATTTAATTGAGTTTTTTTCCATGTAGACATCATATAAACGCTATATCAGAGTCTAGTTTCAATGAATTTTCTGAATGTAATCCATACTGTAATCCAAGCAAGGGTTGCTTTGGCTACATGTGACATAATAGAAATAAAACTGACCTGTTCTAGATCAACATTGCCTTGCTCCTTGACCCCGTAGTGGTGCTTGAAGACGTCTGCCTGTGTGGCGGCTCCGGTGGCTCCCTCAACCACATCTGGCAACAGCTCCCGAACCTCTGAGGCCGTCCAGACGCAGAAAGCCCCCTCGCGCTTTTCTGGTCCCCCTGATGCCGGGACGGAGTCTGCATCCTCGGCACTGTAGAAGCCTCCGGACTGTTTCCGAGAGAGCAGACAGGGATGGAGGAGGTGCAAGGAGAGGGGAAGGCTGCAGTTTAATGGCAAGGTTGACTTGAGAGAAATATAGGACTCGTGAGTTATGTAAGGTATATACAGTAGATTTCACAGCAGACATTCTGTGCAGTCACATGGTTCATATAAGATGAAGGCTAATTATCTGAGAACATGGCTGTGAAACTGCAAAGAGTGAATTACCACCAGTGTGAAAAGCAGAGTTTTACTGCCCTCTTTGGTAGAAAGTTTCAAGTCTGTTTCACCACACCCAGCGTTACTGTTGGTGTTGTTAGTGTACATCTAATCACACCCCCAACGGTGATGCCGCGGTGTACGGACACACCGGAGTACACTTCTACATCACAGCAGGAAGGTGAAAAATAAGATTGAGCCACTGGAGGTCAGCGAAAACAAGATTTTCAGGGGTGATAAGTTAAAATGAAACACATGAACCCTTTCACAACTGAAAAAAAGAAAACAACCACAGGTCAATTAGACTAAGTCTTCAAATCACTACTGGATTGAACAGCTCACAAGAAATTATCAAAATCTTAAATTAAGAAATCTGACACTACTTAATAAATCAATTAACACCTTTGAAAGGTCTGAGAACTACACACAGCATTACTCATTGAAGCCCATACATGATCGTCACAGGTATCAATTAATCAATAAATCAATACCTTTAAAGAACCGGATTGTACAATGTGTCATATTAGCCTTCTCTTAGGGTCTGCTGTCCTGTGAGCACTATTTTTTACAATCATGATGAGAACTGGACGAGAAAATCCCAGCCACTGTAGCACGAAAAGAAACATACAGTCTAGAGTAAATTACCTTTGCGACATTAATTCATTAGCGTATAATTACATAATAAATCTTGGGGAGTATAATGATTACAACGAGTGTGGTTTTAATTGTGTGCCCCGTTCGCTGGTGTCGACTCATTAATCAAAAGGAAATAAAGGTTTTGACCCTCAGAGGAGAGCAAGGGGTTTAAAAGGCTATTTGTCAGCGGGGGTACCACCCCTTGCCCCTCGAGGGTGTACGAACACACACACATGTGCGCACACACAGACACACACACACTATCTCCTGGTAGATTTTACAGTTAATGTTCATGCTTCGTCAGCAGCAGATACAGATGCAAGCCACAGTTTCTATTGCTCTAGTTTTAATGATTTGCCTTTGCCAACATGCAAAACACTACATTAACACTAACTTTAACTTGTATCCTAAGTTAGGATTCCTAACCTTATCCTAACTTCCATTTTATATGTTTTTGATGCTAAAAAAACAGGACATCTGATCTCCATAAAACCAATAACACAAAAACCAGGGTTGCTTTTTTACAATCGCTAACATCCCTTTGTCCAATCTGTAGTCCCTAGGGCTGTCAAAGTTAAAAACGCGTCAGCACTAATTCGTTTAAACGCCACTAATTTCTTTAACCCAGTTTTAAAGCTAGAGTGAAGATACTATCATATGCAACGAGAAAAACCTGAGGAATCTATGTCATACTAGCTTGTCGCAAAGGAGGCTAAATAACGCTCCAAACTTACGCTAAATTTTGGCGAGGAAAAACTGGCATGGCCATTTCCAAAGGGGTCCCTTGACCTCTGACCTCAAGATATGTAAATGTAAATGGGTTCTATGGGTACCCACGAGTCTCCCCTTTACAGACATGCCCACTTTATGATAATCACATGCAGTTTGGGGGCAAGTCATAGTCAAGTCAGTACACTGACACCCTGACAGCTGTTGTTGCCTGTTGGGCTGCAGTTTGCCATGTTATGATTTGAGCATATATTTTTTATGCTAAATGCAGTACCTGTGAGGGTTTCTGGACAATATTTGTCATTGTTTTGTGTTGTTAATTAATTTCCAACAATAAATATATACATACATTTGTATCCACCTTATTCCTAGCCCCCATGATGCCTTGCGTGAATTATGTCCGTAACTTCCGGCGCATCGCGTCACTGAATCGTTTTCCATGGTAACGCTACGCTAGTAGTCTCTCCTAGAGCGATTGTATTAAAAAATCTAGTAAAACATGTGTGAACACCACCTATTACAGCTCAAACGGGATAATGTGATCATAGCTCTGCCTTCTACTACGGAGGGATGGAGGACGACCTGAAGAAGTGGCCTCAGATAACCTACACTAGCATATTTAGCTACCTTATTGACTCCGTTGACGGTGAAGCGATGAACAATCTGAAAAGCTCTGAGGTATATCAGTACTTCCACTGTCACAAGATTTGTTTTGTTCTACTCAGATAACCGTACTTAAACTATTTGTAGTCTAATGCTGCTCTGCACTCCGTGCCATGAACTGCCTTACATTTTAAACTGTACAGAAAATAGTAAAAGTAACTGGCTGTCATTAAACCAACGCTACAATGCTGTGACCTCCCTACACATGAAATTATAGCTGATGTTCTCCTGGCACTGCTGTCAGTCCTTTTAAGGACCCGACGTCTCTTCTCCGCTGCTCTTTATAGCCCAACTAAGGTACACTATATATTCTGTACACTAACGATGTTCCGTCCAGATGACATTTTTCCACCGATCACTGAATAAATACTTCCGGATCGTGCATAACATTTATATGCGTGTCATCCTCAGTTCCCCCTCTTTCATTCCCCAACAAGCCAGAAACCTCCACCATTTGTTCCTGTCAGATTTTAGTGAGTTTGTGAGGTGCGCACCGTACGCCCGGAGGGGAAGCTCCAGACCCGAATGCAGCTTGAGAGGGGAGATGACTAGAGCAGCGAAAATGTAAATTTCAGCTTAATTTATGCTTCTCACAGTACTGTAGTCTGTATGAAATGATTATTATGCTATCACGCGTTGTTCAATATATTACCCTTTGTTGAATAAATGCATTAAAATGGGCATTTTTAACATCAATGGTGCGCACTCACTACTTGGCACTGCAGCACCAACTCTGTCACGTAATCCTGCGCCCCCTAGATCTGCGTGACGTTAATGCAAGAGGTGTTCGGTAAAATATTTTATAAAATAGATGTTGCCAATTACTTTGAGATTTCAAATCGCCAATGTCAGAAATGTCTTAGCATGGTTAGGACTTTTGAATGATTGATTTAAGACATTTTAATACCAATTAAGACCTTATTTTAGATTCAATGCCTTTTTAAAGGTGCAGTGTATAGGAGTTGGCGGTATTTGGTGGTGAGGTTGCAGATTGCAACCAACTGAAACCTCTCCTATGTGCCAAGCATGTAGGGGAACTGCGGTGGCTGAAAATTTGAATGCCCCTATGCAGAGCCAGTGTTTGGTTTGTCTTTCCTGGTGCTCAATTTTTGAAATTTTGGGCACCCTGGACTTCTAACCCCCAAAAGGCACAACTAGACCACACTGTCAACCATTATACCAAATTTGAAGTTAATTATTAATATTATATTCCATCTCTGCCAATAGATCCCCCTAAATGCTATACACTATTCGTTTAAAACCTTTTAAGGATCCGTGGGAAGCCTAAAAAACATGCACACATATACACTAACAGAGGGCTGTAGCCCGCTCACCTTGTCACTCAGGTCTCTGGAGACATACAGCAGTATGTCCTTCGCCACATTTGCAAAGAGCTTCTCCCCTGATACCTAGAAAAGCAAAAAATACATAGCACACACCTGCTTAGAGTCATGAAAAGATAACTTCAAGTAATTTCTATGTGTATTAACTGCAGAATCCAATGCAAATGAGGTAGCCTCATTAAACAAAAGCACGTATGTGTGCACAGTATGTGTGTCTGTATTTGAGTTTGTCTGCATGTTTGTGTCCCAATTAATGTTTTGTTTCTGTCTCTGTCCACTCTGAAAAAGAGGCCAGGCCAGCATGCACTCATGAGAAAACTTAAAAACTATGGCATTCAGATCTCAGCTCTTATTCCTGCATCTTAATTCAAAACTGTCCAGTGCAGTGGAAGTGTGTTTGAATTAGGGCTGTCGATCGATTCAAATTTTTAAACACGATTAAGCGCATGATTGTCCATAGTTAATCACGAATAATCACACATTTTGTATCTGTTGAAAATGTACCTCAAAATGAGATTTGTAAGTATTTAATACTCTTATCAACATGGGAGTGGACAAATATGCTTGCTTCATCCAAATGTATGTATATACTTATTAATGGAAATGAATTAACAACACAAAACAATGACAAATATTGTCCAGAAACCCTCACAGGTACTGCATTTAGCATAAAAAATATGCTCAAATCATAACATGGCAAACTGCAGCCCAACAGGCAACAACAGCTGTCAGTGTGTCAGTGTGCTGACTTGACTATGACATGACCCAAACTGCATGTGATTATCATAAAGTGGGCATGTAAAGGGGAGACTCGTGGGTACCCATAGAACCCATTTACATTCACATATCTTGAGGTCAGAGGTCAAGGGACCCCTTTGAAAATGGCTATGACAGTTTTTCCTCGACAAAATTTAGTGCGAGTTTGGAGCGTTATTTAGCCTCCTTCGCAACAAGCTAGTATGACATGGTTGGTACCAATGGATTCCTTAGGTTTTTTTAATTTCATATGATGCCAGTATCTTCACTCTAGCTTTAAAACTGAGCGTTAATAAAGTTAATATGTTGCGTTAATATGTTAAAGAAATGAGTGGCGTTAAAACATTGACAGCCTTGATTTGTAAATGAAAATTGGTATAAACTGACAACAATAAGCCTTACAAATGAGTGTATTAGCACCTTCACTGTTATTATTTACTCTGAAGCAAAATAAATGTTTGCCAAGTCTCACAATGATGATTTTCGTTACATGGTAATAAATGACTTGGATAAGAGAGAGACAGAATTATGGAGGGATATTTACCCTGTCATGTACACAAGGAAGGACACACACAGAGACACAGATACAGAGACACTCACACACACTCACACACCTGAGAGGCAGTTATGTAGGCTACTGCCAGCTGAGCCTGGTCATACAACATCTTTTCAAAGTGGGGAACATGCCAGGAGGAATCTGTAGAGTAGCGATGAAAACCCTGCGGGAAAAAACATAAAGAGAGATACAATATAGACTTTCTGACACTAATATTCAGTTTAAAATAACTATATCTCTGGCAACATGCAACTTGCAAAGCATATCTGACCTGAGCTGAAAAAATAGAACACAAAACATGTTTACATTCATAGAAAGAGACATATTGCAAATAACCAGGGCTGCAAATAACAATTATTTTCATTATAGCTTAATATGATGACAATTGACCGATCGTAAGTCCCCTCCCCCTTAGTTACTGTTGCTTGGTTGGACAAGTTTGACAAAAAGAAACATGGAGACGCTGGTTAGCCGAGTGCCACAGTGTGTCCTATTATTAGATAGTTCATGGGCATCAGGCAATATGGCTTCAAGAGGCCGACAGCAAGGACTACAGTATGCGATGAAAGGATATATTCATGATGATGAACTTTACTCAGGTAACTTCTCCCATTGGGATGCTAAACTTCATGTACGTCAAAATAAATAACATCAAAAGTTACTTTGGGGCGGCATGAATACGATAATTAAACGAAGGAATGAAATCAGGCAAAAGCCAGGAGCAGGGCTTCGCCTCGCTGCTCCGCCGGTCTCCGCTGGGAGCCAACACAGACACCACGCTGCTGGAGGCCCAGGCCGTATTGCTGGGCCTGCTGGAGGGAAGAGAGGCACGGGAGAACCAGAACCAGGACAGTGTGGGGCGGACTGTCAGACCCTGCTGCTGTAATAAAATGAGAGGTTTTCTAAAGGGAGTCTGGTGCCTGGAAACACTCCTGCATTTGACCACAAGGACCACCAAAATTGACACAAAATTAAAGTTCCTCGTAGTAACTGTGACTACACAATGTGATATGTCCGTGAAGAGTGTGACACCAATGTAATGTGACTTACATAGATAGTAATGTTACCTTTGAACAGACGTAGCATATCTAAGTATAACCCAACAGGAAAGGGGAAAGTTGACCGAGCTTCTACTGGGTTCCAAGCTTGCTCAACTCTAATTGGAGCACAGATTGAAGGGGCGGGACATAGGAAGGGTCAATTGTCTTTATTACGTGATTAATAAAACTGTGGAATATGCCCATTGTAACTTCCAAGAGCCCAAAATTACGTCTTCAGATTGCTTTTCAATTCAAAGATGTACCTGAGCCACGTGGTCGTGGATGCCTCCCTGCGCCATCATGCGGAGTGTGTGCAAGGCCATCTGAAGAGCCTCGACTCCTTCTGAGGTGGAGCGGTTCACAGACCAGTAAGACATGAGGAACATCAGATTCACTATGGAGGGAAGGAGAGAAAGATATAGAAAGATATAGATATAGATATATATATAGAGAAAGCGAGAGAGAGAGAGAGAGAGAGAGAGAGAGAGAGAGAGAGAGAGAGAGAGAGAGAGAGAGAGAGAGAGAGAGAGAGAGAGATGAAGAGTATTCAACAGGCCTAGGAGCCTGAAACATGTCGACTGTGGTTCATGTCCGCTGAGTCTACCTGGTGTGGGGAACTTTGGAGAGTCTCTAAAGCCGCCATACTCCTCCTCGTAGGAATGCGCCAACTGCTGGAAGCAGCGTTTAGCGACATCTGGGGCCAGTGGAGGACTCGCTCCTGGGTTCGCAGTGACGGCCGTGCCTTTCTTTAGCGCTTCTAGGATCCTCTCTCCGCTGGACTCCAAAGCAGGACGGTTATTCTTCCACTAAGAGGATCATAAGTCATACTTAGGTCATATGTAGGGAGTTGTGAAGCCCCATCTTGTCAAATTTAAGAGGACCTATTATGTTTTTGTGCTTTTTCGCTTTCCTTTAGTGTTATATAGTTTTTTGTGTATGTAAAAGGTCTGCAAAGTCCTCATCAAAGGGAGTTACTCTCCCCCACAGAAACACTGCTCCGGAACTTCCTGAAACGCCCCGCTTGAAGTCCCACCTTTTCTTCTGTAACCTAGTGATGTCACCAAGTAACACATTTGCATATTTGCATAACACCTCGCGGTTAATTTGGCACTCCCTCAAACAAAGTAAGTTAGAGCGGAGCTGGAACAGAGTCCGAAGAGTTTGGCTTGGTTGACCAATCACAACAGTGGGCCAGCTGACCAACCAGAGCAGACTTGGCTTTTTTTTCTGTCTGTGTGTGTGTTTGTGCGTGTGTGTGTGAAAAGAGGTGCTGCCAGTATGAGAAAAATAAAGCATTTTTTGAACATTAAAGCATGTAGACATGTTCTGTTCAAAACCCAAAATACAAGTATGCACCAGAAATAGAGCATAATAGGTCCTCTTTAATGATTAAATTGGCTTTTTTTTGTTCATTTTATGCCACCCAGCAAGGCTGTTGTGTTTCATTGAATTTATGCGATCATTGGCAAAGGAGTGTCTATTAATCTTCAAATAGATTGCTGAAACAATGTTTCACCTCTCTCCCTGCTGCACATCCTGGCCGGGAGGCACAGAGGAGACTTTGGTTCTTTTCCAGGGCTGAAGTTGACGCTCATTTTGTGTGGCTAACCCCCTTTCACTTTACCCAGTAGTTAAGTAGAAAGACACAGGAACTTTATTTGGCTCTTGAGGAGCTGCAGTGTTTATTTAGAGACAAACTGAAACTTCCGCTGTACATTTACTAGCACTTTGACAACTTCACTGCTAATTTTTTCTCTGCTCTGACTGCCAACACCTGTCTGCTCTGAGCGCATCCACCATCACTCTCTCTCTCGCTACGCACACACTAGCTACTCTCATACTGAGCTATTCCTAAAAGGACCCATGCTGCTTTTATAAACGCCACATTTCCATCCAAACATTTTTATGTGAATTATCTAAATAGAAAAGCTGGATAGAAGCGACAAGTCCAGCATAACTTTCCCCAGAGCTGTCAAACACACTGTTGCACCCGTAGAGGAGACTTAAATCAAAAGACTCTTCATCTGCACCTCTCTGTCATCATCTTTCTTCAGAAAGCAACAAATATGGTTTCATATGAGCTGAAACAGAACAACACGCCCAACAGCAGTAAGCTCTAGACAGCCAAACTCTTTTTCTATGTTTATATCCTGACATTGGGACCTTGTGCTCAGGTAGACACTTTTTTTCTTAACATTGGCTTTAAAGCTCCTTGATTGTGCAATCCAACGATTATGCAAAAATGATCGCGGGTCAGGCGATTATGTAATAATTGCGACACGCCTAGCCACAGATAGCAATTATATCTCATGTAATGTATTGTTTAAATGAACCACACAGGAGGTAAATAAAAGCACAAAACATCATTACCTGCTCCATGATTCTGGTGAGAACTGTTTTGAGCCCAGGTCTTCTTCCATGGTCTATAGGAGGGTAGTAGGTGCCCCCAATGAAAGGTCGTAGCTCAGGGGTCAACCACACACTCATGGGCCAACCTCCACCTCCACTCGTTGCCTGTAGACAATAGCAACAAAAGGTCATGACAGAGTAGGGATGTCACAATACCAGAAATGTTGTCGTCGATACCAATACCAGTGAAATTCCACAATTCTTGATACCAATTCGATACCACGGTAAAAAATAAAAGTAAAACAATAACTCCCATGTACTTCAACATACACTCTGTTATTACCGCTTGCATATTGTTTTTTGTTAAACAGGTCATAATTCCCTCTCCATTATCTATTTTATATTGTGTGTGAAAACGTGTAGTTTCTCACTAAAAACTCCATTTTACAAGATTACATTCGAACACAACATGATAACGTTAGAATTTACCTTTGCCCAATACTTACTGAATAAAGCCTGAACGCATCATAATGTAAATCAATGGCACCTCCCGTGTTGAAGTTGGCAGGTCGGGAGCTAGTTAACGTTAGCTGTTCGCAGCCGGTAAGCAGCACAGTCCTGCACAGAGCTAACAGCTAACACTAACTAGCTCTTGTCCTGCCCATTTCAACAAGAATATGTTGTTCCTACTGTAGCATTATCTGGGGAAAAAATAGAGTGCGTCCCCTGGACGCGTTAACAGTGAGTTTACTGGGTCCCAAACACATTTTCTATCGTCGCCGTGACGACAGGACGTTAGTCTCGAGACCTGACGGTACCTTTGGTACAATAGAAAACGAGTACCGTCACGGTTTCAGAATTTTGGCCTCAAATTGTTAGTATCGGTTCTTTTGATATCTCTAAGAGAGAATACTATCAGCTGAGTAAAAAATATAACGTTATGTGAGTAAACCTAAATGTAACTACACACACCTGCACAAAGGTCATGTAGACCTTGTCCACATCAGGTCTCTCTTCTCGGTCTACTTTGATGCAGACAAAATTGTCACTAAGGATTTTGCCAATTTCCTCATCTTCGAAAGACTCCCTCTCCATGACATGGCACCAATGGCATGTTGAGTAGCCCACTAATGGTCAGAGAGAAAGAGAATTACAGAAAACAAATGTGTCATTTCTAGTACAATCACATCATTTATCTTTTCTCACACTGAAACATAAATTCAGAGTGAAGTGGCCCCAAAATGGAATGCAGGTTAAAGCCAGGTGTTTAAGTGGCTTCTTGCCTGATAAAAAGATGGGTTTGTCTTCCTTCTTTGCTTTGTCAAAAGCCTCTTGTCCCCACGGATACCTGAAACAAACACGACATTAGTTTATACATGACATTACATTAGCTTTAAAGAAACATGTGTCTGTCTGTAGTTCAAAGGTACTCACCAGTCCACAGGGTTGTGTGCATGTTGCAGCAGGTAGGGCGACCTCTCCTCGGCTAACCTGTTGGTGTGTCTGTGAGGGGTGGACGCCATGCTCATAAAGACAGATGAGCTGGACAGACAAACATATTTACAGTTTTAGTCCATGTTTGCTGGCAAGAATGTAGAGAAATCTGCAAAAATCCGACATCTTATAAAAGGTTTATTTTGTGTGTACTCCAGATAGTAGGAGACAACAGCAGAATATTTTTAATTATTTATCTTGGTGCTTTTAAGGTCCCATATGGTAGAAAGTGAGATTTCCATGTCTTTTTTATTAGGAGGCAAGTCTAGGTGCTATATAAATACTGTGAAAGTATCAAAACGCTCAATTGACGGAGAAATGCACAAAACCCCGAGCCTTTCCAAGCCGACCTAGAGACGGTTGCGGCGCACCGCCTCATATGCGGGACTCCCCAGCCTGCCGTGTGTCGCTCACACCCTCCAGCTGGCTGTTAAAGAGGGTCTTTGGGCACAGAGCAGTACTAAAAAGTGATATCGGTGCATACCTAATTCAGACAGACATTATGACAAAAATAATGTGTTTTTTGAACATTAAAGCATGAAAACATGTTCTAGTAGAAACCCCAAATACAAGTATGAACCTGAAAATGAGCTTATGTCTCCGTTAATACCTCTGCCTGAATGAAACAATATCATAGCCTTGTTTTTTGTGAATGACATTGAGAGCTATACACAAGAAGATGATTGCACTGCCCTTCCCTGTGGGCTTATACATGTTTCCTTAATGGGACAATGAAATGGAATGTTTTGGCCATCACTAACCAGAGTTACTAGTGTTACTAGTGTTACTAGTGTTACTAGTGCACCTGGTGCACCTGTGCTTTTCCTGCTTGTCCTGCTATGACAAGTCCAACTGTCATTTTGCAAATGCAATGTTAACCAAGTATAGCTGTTAAGTGTTTTGACAGTGAGGAGCCAAGCTAACGGCTAACTTTACTACATTAGCTATTCTGCCATTGGTTGTTTTAACCAGCATGAAGTGTTATCATGCTGCCAGCTAGCTGATACTGAAGGACCTGGCTCCATTCTACAGCTGCACTAGTTGTCAAGAAGCACTGTAGCCAAGGCCTATGGAAAAGAGGCTGGGTAACGCGTCATATCTCCGGGGATATAGCGCATGCGCAGTAAAATCTGGCCTGCACTCGTCGAAATTGAGCCAATCGCACAGGACCGCAGCTTGAGTTACACTGCGCATGCGTTATATACCACAACAAGACGCGTGTCCCATCCTCCTTCTATAGGCCTTGACTGTAGCTAGCAAAACGGAAAGTCATGGCGAATCCCATTTGAATATTCCCCAATTTAATGAAACTTTGCTTCCAGGCGTGTGCTAATGCTCCGGAAAACACGACTGAACACAGTCTCCGATAAATTACACCATGTTTTAAAATTCGGCATTAATAGCTATGACACACGGACACGTATTCATAACATTTATTACATGTAAACCAAAGGCTAGCTTAGACTTTACCGTTAGCAGAGTGCGCTCGCTTGTGGTATTATCAACGTTACCATGAAAACCACATGAGAAAAGCTGATACATTATTATAAATAAATGCTGCTTGGTGGCTTATGTAGTTACCCTGAATTAAAATACGAAGCATTGGACGCTCGTTACATGTCTTTTCTCACAGCTGCATGTCTCCCAGCAGTAATTAATGTAAGGGGAATATTAAATTGCATCATTTTCTATCGGAGTTTGGCGTAATGCGTCCAACAGCAACTACCAGCAACCATATTAGCCCTCGTGGGTTTACCTGAGGTGGTAGACCGGCTGAGGTTGGTGGTGGTGGAGCGGGGACCTGTCGCTTGGTGGGTGAGGAGTTATTAGTCTGAAACACCTGATGTGACCCCCGGAGCTCTGCGGTGGACTGTCCGCTCCCAAACAAGCTGCAGTTAAAAGACGTGCTGGCTCAATGTGGCTATTTGTGGACGCCGTGCGACGCAATGCTAGTCTTAGCATCCTAATCATGTGTTGTCTAGAGTTACTAGCTAGCTTGACTTAGTTGACTCAGACTAACCAAAAGTTCCAGGCAGGAGGTGAACATGTTATTGCAGTACCACGAGTGGCCAGCAAGTTATAGCGACACTCACAACAATCACAGGTTGTGTTAGGTTTTTAAATAATATAATACATCAATGTTTTATGAAGTAATAATGTGTTGTAAAGGGAAACAAGTGGAAAGAAAATTGTTTAAAAAAAACATAAATTCATTCAATTCAAACAACTTTATTAATCCCTTAAGGGGCATTATTGGTTTGGAGCAGCTTGTACATAAAAAAAATAGATAAAACATAGTGACACACAACAAGAACAACAATAAGCTAAAAATATATATAAAACAGGACCCAAAATGATTACTGATGTAAATTAGACTAACTAATAAATAAACAGACTGAACAAGAACAACAGAAGGATCAGTCTAATAAAGGATAAAAGGATCTGTGACGGTAAAAGGATAAAAGTCCATAAGAAATATAAAATCTAAGGAGCATTCAATAATCTGATTGCAGAGGGGATAAACGATTTAGAATAGCGGTTAGTTTTACAAACCGGTAAACCATAACGACGTCCTGAGGGCAACAGAGAAAATTCACTGAAAAGCACATGACCAGAAGATGCTAAAATACCTTCAGCCTTACGGAGGATCTGCTGGTTACAAAAGGAATTCAAGTCTCTCTGTTTCACACCAAAACTGGGGGAAAAAAGTTTGGAAACTTGTGTTTGGTGGATTATTTCTCTGTTGTTACAATGCTAATTGGCATTGTATTTTACATCGTTGTTCTCTTGGAGGAGGAAGTTAGGTCCCACATTGTGGAGATATGGGATCGCCACTGGCGATTGGAAACAGGCTTTCCAACGATGTAAAATACAATGCCAATTAGCATTGTAACAACAGAGAAATAATCGACCAAACACAAGTTTCCTAACTTTTATTCCCAGTTTATATAAAAGAAAAAAGAAAAGAATGAAATGAGATGCGTCTCCACTATGCTTTCACCCATTCTGGAGAATTGAGCTTGACAACCGTTTGTATAAAGTCGTCACGAGTCGCCAAGTCTGAGGCCACAATGTTCATAGGTGTTCTGCCAGCTTGCTCTTTGACCCACCGAACCAGCCTCGGCAGACCTCTGTGTATTACGTTGGGAAAGTTGTCAAACAAGCGAAGGATGTACTTGAGTATCCTGGCATCCTCTGGCAGTGTCAGGTTCAGGCCACACACGTAGAGACCTGCAGGTCATTGAGGGCAAATGAGAGCTCAGCAATCACTTCATGGAACAGAATATCAATTTAAAAAAATGGCACTTCACACGGTAGGAGGCATTATCAGCCCTAATCACCAAAGTAGCTAGAAACCGAAGCCAACACTAACAACATATTGAGCCGCAAAACCAGAGAAAACTCACAATAAGTCGGCCTGTGCGTTTCCAAAACGTGACGGAGTGCTGATCCAACTTTTCTGGTGTCCATACTATTGCCATAGATATAAGGTATTTTACTCCATATCTCAATGTGCAGATCTGCCAGTGCCGGATACTCGTATGAAACTATGACGTTTCTGCCTTTGTCCCAGCATCTCCTCAGGGTAGGGTGCTCCTGTTGTGATACATTGAAAGATTTAATTTTGGAAGAGGTATAAGCTTTTAACGCTATAATAGCTTACAGTAGGTAGGCCTACTTTAAAGGGATAGTTTGGATCTCTTGAAGTGGGGTTGTATGAGGTACTTAGCCATAGTCAGTGTATTACCTACAGTGGATGACGGTCGGCGCGCCCCCAGTACCAGGAGTCAGGACTACCGCATGGAAGCAAAGCAATGTACTGCTGTGGACGGGGCCAGCAGCAAAACGGATTTTAGCCACCTAAAAAAATCGATATAAATTAAGTGTACGTGATATTTAGAATTTTTTCACCACTTTACTTTGCCATTATACAATCCTTTCTGATGGGGAACTGAAGGCATTTTGTCCATGTACGCTCTCTTTAAAGTCACCGGACTCCATTGACAAAAACAGTAATTTTACCTTGCAGAACACGGGAGTTGCTGGTCTACCGCTGCCGCAATCGGTTAGTCAGTTTGTGTTATTGTGCGACATTGATGAATCCAAACTAACCCTTTAAAACACTAAAGTCACACAATAACACAAACTGACCAACTGATAGAGGTAGCGGTAGACCATCAGCTCCCGTCTTATGTGAGGTCAAATGACAAAGGAGTCAAAGGAGTCTGGTGGCTTTGAAGAGAGTATAACGGCTTCTTTTCCCCATTGGAAATGGCCGTCTGACGGCAAGGTAAAGCGTGAAAATATAGTGTACACTTATACTGATATAGTTTTTTTTCAGGTGAGCCTTTCTTTTAGGTGGCTAAAATAAGTTTTACTGCCGGCCCCGTCCACAGCAGTACATTGCTTTGCTTCTGTGCGGGTACTCCTGTCTGTTTCTCCAAATTGGGGGCGTGCCGACTGTCATTTACTGTAGGTAATATACTGACTATGTAACTCATACAACCCCACTTCAAAAAATCCAAACTATCCCTTTAATGATGAGACATGTTTGACTAACTGATCTTTATGTTAACATCCAGTATACTTTACCGTTTTATAGAAGAGTTTGGCTCCAAACAAGGTCATGATGAAGCTGATAAGATGGCTGTGGAGCTGCTCTTCAATCTTTTTGTCAAACCCTTTGAAGTGGGATAAAGCCAGGATGAGGATCTCTTTGGGGTGCCTCTCTGCCCAGTCATTTATGACCTTGAGAGCGGTCTGTCACGGAGGGGCAGAATGATACAGGTCTTAATACGGTTGGCATTAAATAAAGATATATTCTCTATTGTCCACTGTTTTCTTTGATATACAAGCACAATTTAATTTGATCTTATTTGAAAGAAAAAAACTTTTTTCACTTTGGTGGATCATTTGGATTTTTTTTTTCCTGTATCATAAAACACAAAGTAACATACCAAAGTATACAGGAAACACAATCCAGGAAGTCTTGCTGGACAATTTATCCAGCAAGACTTCCTGGATTCTATTTCTTGTACTTTTACCTGCCTTACTAAAGAGCACCAGAACCAAGCAGCACTTCCATCCTCTGTTTTTAACATATCAAAGTACTTTTATTACCCCAGAGCACTGGTCACAAGTCCACTTTTGACTAAACTTGAGAGGGATGATGAAATCTTCTTACTGACTGATGTAACATTACAATGTTCAGGGCCGTAGCCAGGATTTCAAACGGGCTGAGGACATGAGTTCCCCTTTCAGACACCAAAACTAAAGTCTCTCTAAAGTTATTTAAAAGGCACATGCTTTATTTATTCGGCTACAATTATATCTTCTGTCATTTTTTTATTTCATTTATATAATCATTGGTATAAAAGTAAAGAGTTTAATAATACTGGAAGCCTATCACACCACTGGTGACTAATGATCCTCAAAGGTTGATTTCCTCCTAAATATTATTTACCGATGTATACATAATGACAAGAGGATGTGTTGGTTATGCATGACGTTTCCAATCTTTACCTCCACATCAGTCCGTGTGTACAGCCCATGATAAAAGTAAAGCCTAGTGGGGTCGGTGTCACGCGGCTTGCGAGCGATCCTCAGGTCAATGTAGCGAACTCCTGCATCCAGCTGCTTGGTGATGCTCTCCACCTGCATCACATCATAACAGTCACACAAACACTCCCTCTCTCATATGCACAAATACAGTCAGCTTTTAAACACAATTTACCTGAGTGATCGCCCAGTTGCGCACAATTATACGCACAAGATAAATCTTGCTCAAAAATTTCACTCTCTCGGGTTCTATTATAGCCGAGTTGATGTCCAAGTCATAGCTCATTGAGTTGTGGCTACCTAGGAGATATCAAACATGTGCACGCACAAACACAGGCACGCAAACACACACACACACACGCATGCACACGCACGTGCGCGCGCACACACACACACACACACACACACACACACACACACAAAAAGGTGTCAGCAATGTCACTGTTTTATTAAAAATGAATTGTTGCTGTCCAGGGAAACCATATATCTCGATATATTTTTTTTCCCTTTTTAGAATACATACTGTATATATATATATATATATATGTATTTGTTTTGGGCAGATATTATATATATGTATATATATATGATATAACTTTTTGTAATAGCTCATTAAAATATGTTATGGAAATATATGTTTTCTGCATGACAGCGGCATTTGTTATTGCTGGGAAAAGAGCTGTGTATTAGTTGAACGCAGTAACAATGTAAGCAGCTTCATACCTGGTATGGCCAGATTATAGAGATGAATGTCGTGGAGTTCAGGTGGTAGTTGCGACATCCAGTCACTGTAGCTTGTGACTTCTCTTTTGCCTATTTTCATCTTAAATTCTGCATAAAACAACTCAAAGTCAACCCTCAATACAGTAGTTTGTAGCTTATAATATAATATAATAATACAAATAATATAATATAATAATACAACTTACTCTGCCAAGGTGATTCCCAGCCTTCCTTGCGTCCTTTATTACCTGAAATTTGAAAGAGCAGAAGTATACAAAGAACAGATATTTTCATGAATTACTGCTCATTGGGAGGCTGCAGCATTCACGTTACTACGTTAACAGCACAGAGGTAAGAAAGAAAAGTGTGTGTCTGCTGTTGTCGTACAGGTTTTTGTACCATTGTATGAGGAAATCTAAAAATAGAAAGGATTCTGAGGCTGATATGGAGTTCTTGTGCAGCTTCCTCATACCATCACTTGGCACTTAAAGATCTCTGTTTTGTTGTCTTTGGTGGCCTCTATGGTGATAAATGGTAACTGCAGGTGTGTTTTTGGATCTCAATTCCCAGAGATGCCACCACAGACTATGGAGGACCACAAGTGTAATGGAAATAATAATAAAGCATTTCATTAATTAATAACTAATTGTACAATAACAATGGGCATGAATAAATTTGTTTACAAATTACTTTATTGATCTACAAATAAATAGACTGAATTACAAAGTAATTTATTATTTGATATTTTAATGGGAAATTGATGGATTCATATTTCATTTGTAGATTATTTTTATAATTCCTCTTTTAGAATATTAAATAATAAATTACATTGTAATTTAGTCTATTTAATTATAGATAATTATAGGCGGTCTAACAGACCGTTAGGGTTTTAATAATGCAAATAAATCTGTTTAAATAAAAGCTACAAGCCTTTCAGCCCACAGCTTTTCCTAAATGTGCGTTTTCGAAGGTAACTGAAGCCCAGAAGGAACCAAAATAAAACAAAAGACCTACCTACCATACCTCTTAAGGCCATGAGATGAGACTGAAAGCTCCGGAAGCTAGTGTGCACCTTTGACCTCAAGTTATGTTGTTGCACATACTGTTTCCAAAATTCAAAAATGAACTTTCTCAGAGACTATGTAAGTTTTGAAAGAAGAAATAATAAATTCAGCCCTTACAAATGACATAAGCAATAAAACACACCCGATTCCCGCTCACTTCAGCACACTCAGAGGTTAAACTGCTACAGTCTTACTCGGTCAGGTATGACCAGTAGCCTACGGTGGCTAATGTTAGCTAATGTTAGCAAACTTTGGATAGATTTTGCTGTGTAACTGACATTACTACGGAAGCCGAAAACGGCCGTGTTTGCTATTTTTTTATACCGTTATCTCGAGAGATAATTATGTCATTATCTCGAGAGAAAAAGCTTAGTTATCTTGATATGAGATAATTAACTTGTTACCACGAGAAAACAAGAAAAAAGACGTTTCCTCTGATTACTTAATCTGTTTCTGTCAAATCAACCGACGATAAATACATTCAAACGGACTAGATCGAGTTGACTTGGTGAAGTTAGTGGAAGGATATACGTGCGACTACGTCCGGTATACATACATATATGGAAATAAGATTAAATGGATTATATTCTAGACAAGTATAAAACATTTTACCTGTGTCCCTTATGAATAAAAAAAAGTAGCACAAAATTGTGAGGGAGATGTATTTATTCTTTGATGTTTTGGTTGCTGGGAAGAAATTAAATTAATAATTCCTGACAATGGCTGATACATTTCAGTTGAAGCCATCTCTGACTACATACAGACACAAAATAAAGTATTTTTACTATATTTTTAAAAACCGTCCGTAGTCACACGTATGCTTCTGCTTACTTCACCAAATCCTTCACTGTCAGCTCGATCTGGACCGTTGGAATGCATTTACCGTTGGCTGATTTGACCCAAACATATTACGTAATAAGAGGAAACCTCCTTTTGTTTTCTCGAGATAACGGCATTCAAAAAATAATTGCAAGCTTGGCCACTCTTGGCTTCCGTACTTTACTCATTCAGTTCACTGACTTTATGGCTCTTCTCTACTTTACTCCTGCCTCTTTTACACTGTGTTTTAGCATTTACCATTATCCCATAATTGCCGCTTGTGGCCACAGTTGCCACTGATAGTTACATAGACTCACCCTAAGTACTGTATGTCAATCATTATGTAACACACTATTGATGTATTGCTCATGTTGAAGGAGAAATATTATTATTAAAAATATGACATAAATTTATTCTGTTGCGTGTATGTTTTGTAGCATCTTAGCATCAAGGTGTGGGTTCCGTTGCGTTGCCATGTCTCTGTTGTCTAATTCAATAAAACACCAGTCAATTTGATTTAACTCGTATTTATTGGATTCGAGGAAATGTAATCAATTATTGGACAAGGAAAAGATTTGATTCTCAGGCATGTTGGAAATCCCACTATAGCACTAAGATGTACATAGGATTGTTTCAGGGCTCTTGGGCAAGGTGACTTCAGGCTGCTTATCTATCTAGCCCTGGCCAGGCCCACCATATTCTGGGCTCTGCTGAAGATGGCGTAGTACTGTCTGATGAAGACATCACCCAGGATCCACAGGCTGTCTCCTCCGTTGCCAAAGCCGGTGCGGCAGCCATAGTATTGAGACTGTGGGAGGGATTTGAGAGAAAGATTTCAGCCAGATGTTAAATATATAGTAAGATGAGAAAAGGCAAACAAACACTTACCTGACGGACGTAGGCAGAGCCTGGGATGGTGAATTCCTCTCCGTGGATGTGGAAGGTCACATCTGGCATTTGGGCAATGTTGTTACAGTTGACCTTATACTGAGGCAGAGGGAGAAAAGGTGGAAAGGAAAGGGGATGAAAGAGTATTCAAATTTGGTTTCACTGTTCAATGTTCAACTCTGCTAAGTTGTATTTAATGTGAAGCTAAAGAAATCTCCAACCAGGATGTCTTTTTTTAGCACTTACGTCTCCGTTCTGGCTGCTAGCTCCAACAACACGGTTGATGTTGCTGATGCTGCTCTGAGGTCCGACAATCAGAGAAGTGCCGGTGTCCACGATAGCCTGGCAACCGCCATTGCAAGCCACAACCTGACCGTTGACAGTAACACTGAAAGAGATACACAGCACAGCATGCATCAGACAGATATCAAACACTTGTGCCCACTTTAGTTTGGATAGAGTTCTGGGGACCCTGTGATGTTGTATCAGTGGCTTCACCTGTCCACTGTGATCTGCCAGTACAGCTCATTGGAGAGGGGAATCCAGGAGATGGAGCCATAGTAGTGGTTGGGGTCAACACCGCCGAAGGTCACCACACTGCCTTGCTGAGAGTTGCTGCAGAGGAAAACGAGAACTTACTGAAAAACTCTCTAGAAATGAGTTGGTGTTTGAGTATTAGTAAGTATTAGGATGCTGCAAAGCTATGGCTCTCCTTACTGGCTCAGGTACACAGAGAAGAGGTCTTGGCTGACCAGGCCCTCCGTCATCATGTTGTCGAAGACGGGCGTAGCGCCGGAAGCAGACAGGCGAGGGTATGCCAGGCCCAGGATACCATCAGCGCGCATGTACTGCATGAAAGGAGCCTCGGACTGGCTCAAACCGAAGACCTGGTTCCTCACAGCGAGCCCACCCACCTGACAGACAAGCACAAAGACAGTACAGGGAACCCTCTAAAATCACAAGCTGTAATCGGAATATCCCTTCTTTTGCTTTTTCTATTTTCATGATTTTTTTTGTGCAACACACTTAAATTAATAAAGTAAAGATATAAAAACCCTAAAAAATAAATGAGAAAAAAACACTGTAAAATAAGGAAATAAATGAAAAACTTTAAAAACTAAAAAACCAAATAAAGAAATAAATAAAAAACGTAAAAAAAACAAACAAATTAAATTAAATGTAATGAATATGACCCACAGGCTGGCAGATATTTTTTCTTTAATTTTGAAGGAATCTGTTGAGACAAAATAATAATCAATGTGAACTGTAAATAAATATTAATTTCCCAGTTCAAAGTGATACTTTATGCTTTCATTCCTCACCGTCACAGTGTCGTATCCAAGGAAACCAGTCATGCTGCCGGTGCCGTAGTGGATACTGAGAGCGCCGCCCTGGTTTCTGTAGGTGCTGCTGGTGCTGGGGTTAAACTTGTCATGGTTGTCTAGGAAGGTACAGATGTGAAAATAATTACATAAAATATTATCTTTTTTTGCACTTTAGCAGGAGTCAAAAGTAAAGTAGATGATGCAATTGAAAAGTAAAAGTTAGGAATGTTAACCTTTTGTTTTCAACATGAACGTATTGTCTGTAATCTAGACATTGGAACAACTAAACGACGACTGTTTGAGGACCTCTGATCTGGCCTAAAAGGGCCACAAGGCCTCAGATATAGGTAGGAGCCATCCCTACCTGCGTCCCTGATCGTGACCCCAACCCTCCTAATCTCCACACTAGACGCATGCTAGATATCTGGTTGTGTCTAGAAAGTAACCTCCAAGTTGTGGAACTCTCACAAAATGGTTATAGGCACTGACATCGAATGGTTAAGGTTAGGATAGGTTATAGGACAGCGAGTTTTGCAAGAGTTTTTCGCACAACCCAACCGGTCAAAGCAGATGGCTGCCCACCCAGAGCCTGGTTCTTCCCAAGGTTTCTACCCGTTAAAGGGGAGTTTTTTTCTTGCCATTGTCACATAAGAATGCATGCTCATGGGGGATCTCTTGTTTGATCTCTAAATTATAGAGTACGGTCTAGACCTGCTCTATATGAAAAGCGTCCTGAGATATCTTCTGTTATGATTTGATGCTATATAAAAATAAATTGAATTTAATTAAATTGAAAATTAGTGTGAACTAGGCATTACAGAGGTATATCTTGAGCTCTCTTCAGTCTATAATCACCTCACGTTCTTATCCTCTTACCCAACAGTTAGCCCTAACCTTTAACCATTCTCACTCAACCTCAAACATACTCGCTCTTGAATGACACTATTGAATCCCTCTATCCTTACTCATGGTACTACATGTAGTGTGGTGTATTAATTGATCAGTGATTAATTGATTAATCAGTGTCTATGCATCAATAGTTTTACATACTGCAGGCTGGACTGTTGCAGTAGACGGAGGGCACCCACAGGTTAGACGAGCCGGTGTCAAAGATGACCTTGAAGGACTGAGGAGGAGTTCCGATGGAGATGATTCCATAGTAAGCCAGCTGGAGATGAAGAGGAGACAATGAGGTCATTCATGGCCAGAATGAGCCGTTTGTCAAAGTTCATCTGTTTTAATTACTCACGTCAGCATCGTTCGTCATCTGCTCGTTGCCCACGGCGAAGCTCTCGTCAAACTTGGCCATGGGGTTGTATGGGTACTTGAGTCTGTACTCCTCCCACAGACCCAGCTCCTCCAGGGTCTCCCTGGCTGTCTTACCCTTCTCCAGAGGAACCCTAGATGTGATCAAAGAGAGAAACTTATTTATTTCTTTCAGGTACATTTCTAGCCTTTTAATTGACCAGCACAATATTTTTGCTCATGCATCCTTCCTCGTGAACCTCTTGGTACTCGTAAATGAGGAAACATGACATTCTCCTGACCCAGCTGTCTTTACTTAAAGGGCAGGTTCATCTGCATTCTGTTCTGTTTTTTGTCAAATGGAAATGCCCACTCAGTCGTTGCAAAAAGCAGTAATGTAGGTTGCCAAAGTAAGCTAATTGAAGCTAATCAATAAGGTTGTGAATAATGTAAAACACTAGCACTAGCTGAGTCAATGTTAGCCGTGCTAAGTTTAGATATAACTGAAAGGGTTAGTTTGGATTTTTTGAAGTGGTGTTGTATGTATACTCCTGTGTTCTGTGAGTTAAAATTACTGTTTTTGTGAATGAATTCTGTTGGCTTTGAAGAGAGTGATATAACGGCTTCAGTTCGCTGTCGGAAAAGGCTGTCTGACGGCGAGGTAAAGTGGCTGTGGACGGAAAAACATATATTAGCCACTCAAAAAAAAATCTAAATCAGTTTAAGTGTCCGCTATATTTTGAATATCTTCACCACTTTATCTCGCCATCAGACAGCCCTTTCTGACAGGGAACTGAAGCTGTTATATAGCTGCAATCAAAGCTACCAGACCAGACTTCATTGACAAAAACAGTAATTTTACCTCCCAGAACACGGGAGTTGCTGATCTACCGCTGCATCGATCGGTTAGTTTGTTTGTGGTCTTGTGTGACTTTCGGATCTGAACTAACGTGGCGTCCACAGCAGTACATTACTTAGCTTTAGAAACCTACATCAGGTCACATGGGAAAACGTTTTTAGAAGGGCTTGGGAAAATAGCATCTTGACACTAAAACAAACGTACTTTGAACAATATTAAATTTCAATATGCAGATTTGAATACATAAGGAACACCACTGAGAAGACAGAGAGGCCTGACACCTGTTCATTTAAATGTCTGCAGTTATTTCAGAAGAGCTGATGAAGTCTACGTAGGTAGTAGGAAAAATAAAAAAAAATTGAACATGCAGGTACAGGAACATGTTTAAGTGGTCAGGCTGACTTACTGGATGAGGCACTCGGACAGTGCCACCATGGCACACACAACAAAGGCCCACTTCATGGTCTCGGCTCGGCTATCAACTCTATGAGAAAATGAATTTCAGTTGAGCAGAATTAAGTTCATATCACATTACAGAACCATTCAAAGAGAAATATAATGAAACAGAAGGTCTATGATACTCACCTGTAGACTCCAAGAGTGGCGACAGACAGGCTTGCATCCTCTTTTATACAGGTGGACTGACATTTTTTCCATTACACAAAGATAAGGCAATGCATATGAACAAGTGATAAGTACAGATAAGTATATGGAAAACTAATCGCTGACCTCAAGACAATGTCAATTATATGATTATTAAAGGAAGGAACACAAAGTTTTGGATAAAGCTTGCGTAACTGCGGTAGAGTATAATATTTGTGTTCATGTTGAAGGCGTTAAATGCCAAAAGAAACCATAAAGGTTCTCTTCGCAAAGTCAAAAGGTGATAATACAGCTCTAGTACATATGAAACTGTTTAATTTTAGTGTTTTATTTTGGTTAATGTTTCAGTTTTGTGTATATGTTGTTTTTATTTGATGCTTTTTATACTTTCTTTTTTATACTCTTTATTTGTTGAATTGTGATCCCTTATAGTAGTTCTCAGAAAAGTATCAAAGTATCAAACAACTTTATGATAGTAACTGTATATCTAACATTTTAAAAAAATAAATAGAAAAGAATAAAAAAATAAAGTAATAATAATAAAAAACATATATAGAAAATAAGAAATATAATAATTAGAAATGAAATCAAACTAATAATGATAGTGATAATAAACAGTAGAAGTTATACACATACACATGTATGTACATTCATACACATACATATACTGTACACATTGGCTCAGGGAGTATCTTAAAGTTATAGTTTTATTTAAATTTTGTATAACGTTTGTTTTCTGTATCTTCTTCCATCTCATATCAAACAATTTATCTAAGCTCTTAATTCTGTGATTTATTATCTCCATTTTATAGATTTAATTTTTTATTTAATGTATATTCCTATTTACTTAATTGTGGCGCCTCTGGTCTCAGACAGTTTTTGTTATCTGTTTAAGTGCCGCTACTATTAAAATTGTAAAAATTCTCTTTTTATACTTTCATTTAATTTAATTTAAAATGTTTGCCTTAGCATAAACATACTCCATACTCTATTACTCTACTAATAAATCTGTATTCTTTGTTTTAAATATGTTTTTTTCTTTTGTGTATTGGCCAAAACTGACAAACACCACAGTCAGTCACCTTAACACACGGGTCTCACTAATAACAGTGTTTGCTGCTCTGTTATCGTGCGTTTACTCTCATATCAAGGTCTTTTCCTTTAGATAAGTAATAATATGAATGACTGCTGATAAAACATTCATAGAGGTGTGTGATTATTTAAACTAAAAACACATTGACAGAAACATAAGTGCTCACAGTGCTGTTATATTAGAGCACTGTTTTCATATTATAAATAAAATGTTTAAAAAGAACTGAAACTACTTTCAGACCAAACGGTCTCTCGTTTTTATTCTGTCTGTAGGGTAAAATATCCCCAGAGTCTCTTACAAAAGTGTGTCAGCTTATAACTGCATTTACATTTACTACAAAAAGAACACAATGGTGAAAACTGTCTTAAAGTAAATGTTACATTTTTTACAAATATTACATTCATAACTCCCCTTTTCTCTCTTTGTTAACTTACAAACTCCTGTCTGTCCTTCTATGTATGGTCAACAGGCTTTTTGGCTTAAATAATAATTACTAGGGTTTGAAGAATTACTTCCACATCCATCATTTCCTATGCAGGTGCGTGCATTGGATAGGAGTTCATTATTTTGTAGCAAAGGAAATTCCTGCATACAAGACCCTGATGAAGGCCAGAAGGGAAAGTTAGTTTGATGGATTGATTCAATAAATGTCCTTTGTGTAACTGCAGTGTGCTAGAATCTCCTTTTCTATGTGAAATAGTGACAAATTGAAAATTGTATTACCCCTACTCAAAGCTTCCAAGTTGTTTTTCTTTGGAAGATTTTACAAAAATCTCATAAAGGGCGCTTGAAGAACAGTTCCAGTCCATAAATGTGATGATGGTACAGTAAGCCCTGAACTAGTTCTGTTGTATGGAGGGATATCTTAAATGGTACTCCAGCCAGTGGTGTAAGGTAGTGTACGACGGGCCCCAGTGCACGCTAGTTACTGGTTATGAACCCACCCCCCCACCCCCACACACAAACCATCGTATTCACTCGTCACATGATGCTACGGGCGTGGTTTAGGTGTGTGAGACGACACAAAGAGAGGCGACTGTTCGTTCTTTACAACAATGGCAGCTCCTGAAGAGGTTAGCGTAGATGCTGTAATAGCATCAGTTACATCAGAACTGGAGAGTATTATTTCTTCATTGAAAGAAGGGCAAAGAACAGCACTTATAAACATATAAAGTACGGCAAGTGCCTGCCCTTTTCCAAACAGTTGCCAATGACGGCTTCTCAGATGGTTGTGTGTAACAAACAATCTAACAGGGTCAGGTTAGAGGGGAGGTGCCAAATTGCCGGATTTTGAATAAAATGCAGCCGAAGGGGCACGCTTCATCCTGCACGCTGTGTGTGTGGCTCAGCGCTGCTCTCGGTCAAACATGGCAGCGCTCTACACACAGCAGAGGAGAGACCGAGGAGCCGTGGGACACTAGAGCACATGCACATAAAAACACACATCCCCGTTCTCATCCGTCAAATATGGCCGCTTTGTATCTGACAGAGCTGAATGGGGACTTGTGCCTCGGTATCAGACGTCGAGGGGCGTGACAAAGCGGCGGTATTTTGACGACCTGAACGGGCTGCACACCTTGCTTATTGGCTGGGGGGTTACACCCCCACGTGGCAGAGAGCAGGGTCTCTGTACCGTAGATACAGACATCACCACACACTTCTAATGGGTCATAAGATTGAGAGGGAATATTTCTATACATAGTTTTTTTCTTTAAACACTATCTCTACGCCCCCCCAACCCACGGGCCCCAATGCAACCGCAGTGCCTGCACTGTCTTTATTTACGCCCCTGACTCTAGCAATCTAGTGTTGAACTTCCATGAAGTTGTGGGAGCCTATGTGGGTCAAGCTGCAAAAATAGGTCAACTGAAAGCTTTTTTAAAAATCAGTGGTCTCCAAGCCCAAGCCGAGATACCCCTGATGACATCATCTGGGGTTATTTTCTCAGACTTGACAAAAGTCCTCCGGAACCACCAGAGAAAACATTATACAACTATTTCCGTGAGCTGAGTGGTACTCCTCCATAAAAAGTAAATTGATCCTAATGTGTAAAATCAGAGGCCCTTTAATGCTACCTGAATAGCAACTGTTAGTCCAGCGCTTTGTAGCTGCAAACCACTGCAGAGATCCAGTCGGATCCAGATCTAAGCTCGCTCCCAGAGTAAACCCAGTGGTCAGTCTTGCTCAGTCCAAGCCTTCCTCTTCACAGGGACTCCATCACTGATATGCCGTCTCACCCCTTCTTCACTCCTGGGTCTGCTGTTAGTGAAAGCTAAATACTCTCCTACGTTGCCACATGGAGCGACTCCACCTTGAGCCTGGAAGATCCTCTGAGCTGCATCAGCCGAATGGGAGCTCCCAGAATGCCAAGCTCTTCTCCTGGGGAACCCGGCGTATCCAGGAGAACCTGCAGGGTACAAACCGCAGATCCCAAGCATGGCTGCTTCAGAAGTGTGGTTGTTGCTAGATGCGTGAGGATGAAACTGCGCTGATTCAGACTCAGAGTAGGTGCTGCGTGTACGGGGAAAGATGCAGACCGATGTAGCGGAGGAGTGAAGTGATGGAAGGGAGACTCGTGGTTTGGGGTAAAGAAGACCCGTCTTCCTGTGTCTCACTTCCCCTGTTACCCTTCCTTCTCCTTCCAGTTCCTTTGGCTTTGATGACTCTCCGGATCTCTCTGCACCTTTGTCCTCGTTATTGATCCACCTCTTCCTCCTCCTTGTCTGAGCCTCTTCCAGTTTCATTTCCAGGTTGTGGACGTCCTCGGTTATCTGATTGACCTGATCAAAGCGAGACAGCAGTGCGCTGACGCAGGGCAGCAGGCGGTCCAGGTAGGGTTGGACGTCCAACCCAGCCTCGGACGCCGACGAGTCCTCAGACCTCACAGAGAGAGACGAGGAAAGGGGACGGGGGGATGAGAAAGAGGAGGACAGGGAAGGAGAGTGGGAAGAGGGGAGGGTGGAAGACAGGGTGGAGAGACGGGACTCCTGGGAGGACCTGGAAGGAGGGACGTCCATACCTTCGAACTTCACCCTGTGCCTGAACTAGAAAGGTAAAGAAACATTTAGAATCAGCAACATGAACTGACTGTGGATGATTTACATCACCTACCTCTTTAGCTTTGGTGAGTCCCATCCACAGTTTGAGTCTCTTGATGAAGAACTCCACCATCTCATAGTCCTGAGGTTCAATGGTTGGACAGTACAGCTCAGCCTGCTCTGCCCTGAAAGACACAGCAATAGTTAGCAATGAAACCTACTTAATGCAGTATTTACCCTACCCAACATTAACTCCTCGTTGGCACTCTGCTCAGGGAAAATTCGTAGCATTCACACTTTCAATTCAGCTTGTTCATTTGTAAAATTACGATCATACGTCTGATTTTAATCCTTAAGAACTTTGGTGAAGTTTCCTCTAGCGCCACCTTGAGGTTTACCTTTATGGTTTTGATTCAAATATCTTTACAACTGCTGGATGGATTGCCCTGAAATTTGTTTTAGACATTTATGTTCCCCCACAGGATAAAATTGTAGTCACTTTGGTGAACCCCTTAATATTTTACATAGCGCCATCATCAGGTCAAAATGTTAAGCTGACCAATTGGTTTATGACCAAATACCTGCAAAACTAATGACATTCCCATCAGCCTCAGCTGAACTGTGTTTAGTGCTCAGTGGTGGGTAGTAACTCCAAAGAACTTATATTGATTAGAAGTAAAAGCAAATTGGACGTTCCATTGCAACATCAGCGCGCAGCCGCAGAGCTACGCTTCCGCCATTTCGGACTGAAGGCGACTGCTATATTATCAAAGGACGCCAGTAAAACGTCCGCCTACTTTAGCTGTGCTAAAGTAAAACAAAATTATTTCTATTCTAATTACTTACTTACTTATTTATTTATGTATTAAAGCTTTTAGGCCCGGTCGCTTCCCAGAGGAGCATTAAGTGAGCGATGGACATAAATGGAAGTTAGAAAAATCCAGCACACAGATTTTGAGAGCAATCTCAAACTTTTTCATGTCAAGGATCCAAAATCTGTGTCCCATAGGCCACAGACCATGGATGAAGAAGAGGTTGTGTTCTGTGCTTTTGCCCTGCGTGTTAGTAATTAGACTACAACTCCATTAAATTCTGTTGATGTCATGCTACTAGCACTACTAGCTACTGGCTGATAGCCGGTTGTTTGGGAACAGAGACGTTAATACATCCACCACGGTGCAGGCTTACAGCATACAGCCTATGGGTGTATTATAAGATAATAAAAGTGATGAATTACAGCCAATACATCCATTATTACAGCCGCATACAACTAGCAGGAAGCTGTCATATAAGCGTGCAGGGCGGTGCATTCCTGTGGGTCTGATGCACGTTCATTATGCCGAGGAAAATAACTCTGGATTCGGCTGTTAGTTAGTTTTACAACTTTCAGAGCATAACGGTTTGAATAAAGGTTATTTAAGTGTTCACACTGGCAAGTTGATTTACCTTTAAAAAAAAAAAAAAAAAAAAGATCTTCTGATTTACAGATGTCTCTTTATACATCCATGACCACAGACTCATTGGCTTTTTCAGTCCAAAATGTACATGCACCACTCAAGTACATTTGTTATAAAATATATGTAGGCTACTTCTACTCAAGTAATTTTTTTAGGAGTACTTTTACTTCTACTTTTACAATACTTTTACTTGAGTCCTGTTTTTTGTTTTTACTCTCCCCACCACTCTTAGTGCTTATTAGCAAATGTTAGTATACTTACATGCATAAGTGAGAGTACACATCATCATACTGGCATTGTCACTGTGAGTAGGTTAGCATGCACCGCTGTGCCTCACAGAGCCTGTATTAACATGTAGTTGTACAAGAATTTGGAACGTTTTTAACATGTGTTCATGTTTATCACATGTTGTGTACTTTAGGCTCTGCCAGGGGGGTTTGTGAGCACAGGGACAGTCTGTGTCATGCTCGCTCTGACTTGAAATGTGACAGTACTGCAAAATTTACAAGACAAACTTCCAAGATTTTAATAGACTAGGAACTTGTCATGTTAGACAAGGATGGACTATGGAAGTTTGGGTTACGTCTAACTTTTGACAATGCAGTGCTGGGATGTTTACCCACATATCCACACAACATACTACTGGTAACATTGTGTACATACATTGTGTACCTGTATGTACGGATGAGAACAGCTCCACAGAGTCTGGCTAAGAGCCAAACACCTCCCCCCATCAGCAGCAGCCCATAGAGAGGGCCCAGGACCGGGTGGACCCTGCACAGTCTTTGGAGGGCCATCCGGCCCCGTAGGATGGACAGCACTGAGACCCCGGTCTGACGTACAGACAGGAAACCTTCCACTGAGCGGGAGAAGAGCTGGAACAAAGACAGAGGCGTATCAAATATATATATTTTTTAGGAATATTCCATTCGGCTGTAGTCTTCTTCTCGTACCGTGTTTCCCAGGTGAGTGCAGAGCAGCAGCAGCAACAGCAGCAGGGCGGTCAGAGCCCACAGCTCCCTCCAGGCTCTCTGCAGCACTCTGCCTAACACCACCCACCTCCGCACAAACCTCAAGGTTCCCAGCAGCTGCAACACACAGGCAATGGGAAGGAGTAGACATTTAATAGAGCGGGGAAACCAGTGGAGAACGAGTGTAGAGTTGCATAATGACGAAGCAGAGTTGTCATTTACCTTTAGAACTAGTAGAGTGAGCAGGACAGCCGCGCACTGAGAACAGCTCTGTGCCAGAAGGGCGGCACTGTGGAGGTTGATGAAGCTGTCTGGTTGGGATCGAAGCTACGTGGCACAAACAGGTTATTGTAATGTCGTCAAAGCAACACATAGAATAGTCCATTATTACTGAAATAGTCATTTGCTTTAAAGCTAGGGTTGATAAAGTTCTTCAAAAACATGTTTTGTTATAATTGTTGAAATTCTCTTTACATCCCGACAGCAATCATAAATCAAATGCGCTGACTAAAAAATTAATTAAATTCTGTATACGTGGCTGTAGCAGGACTGTAATAGGCCTGTAATAGCCATGTTGGCTGTTTACGTTCATAATGATCATTTTGGGGGAGTGGATTTGGAGGGAAGCCTGAAGGGACTGTCTGTGTTGCTGACTTTGTGACTTCTGAATCTCTCTAGATTTAGGAACTGTTGGAGTTAGCGCTGCTAGCTACTTTCATTGTAAAACAGTTGGCAAGTTGGATGCTTTTTAAAATCTAGTGAACTCCTGCTGGTTTCTAAGATTACCAGCCCTACCTTTAACTATTGCTAAGTTTTTCTTTGTAATTATAATGAGTGAATAAAGGTTTAGGGTTGTACTGTATGTACATGTAGGGGCTTAAGAAGCATTTGCCCCCAAATCTGCTAAATTTACCTACAATTTGTTTTTTTTCCTTCTATTTTTACTATTGATATTATTATTAATTGTTGCTATAAATGCTTGTTATATGTATTCATTATCATTAACAGTATTATTATTGTTATGCGTTTTTTTATTATTAGTGTTTGCTCAGGCTTCCCTCTCTCCTCTGTCTCTTCTCTATCAGTTACAAATATACAGGCACACATACGCGCGACATGACCACTCTGAGAAATAACAACTGGCTTGCATATCTGTAACAATAATATTATTATATATATTTTCTCTTTTTTTGCGTTTTTGTTTGTTCGTTATGCTTTGTTTTGTCTGTCTTGTTTCGTCTATATTCCTGTTTCTGTCTATTCCGATGTATTGTACCTCACTACAATAACAACAAAAAAACCTCTGTACTGTCAAGGCACAGGGTAAGACAAATAAAGAATATATCATGATAATTTAAATTCATAAATAAATAAATTTACCTATCAACAACAAGGGAAGCACTGCCATTAACTTTTTTTAAATTTAGGTTATCAAACTAACACTAATTGGTCAAATTTGGACTTATTAGGTTAACATATAACAAGGACCTGCTCAGGTGACACTCGTGTTGGAGGTCATCTCAATGGATCCTAAAAGTTTTCATTTCTTACCTTGGAAAAACAGCAAGTGGCCTGGGACAGGAAGCAGAGCTGCAGGATAGCCGTTGCCAGGGACAACAAGGCCAGGAGAAGCTGCAACCAGTGTCTGCATTGACGCAGATACTGGGCACGCTCAGCAGCCATGAACCACAGCTCTCCGAACAAGATGAGGAGAGCAGAGATGAGAAGGAGGACCTGCAGTACGAAGCAAGTGGATTTCATCACTGGAAATCTTTCGCTTAAGAATATGCATCACGTCTAATTATTCTTTGAAGGGATTGCAGTGTTTGTTACCGTAAGTGCCACCTGCAGGTCCAGTCCAGAGAAGGATGAAGGGATGAGGAATGGATGGATGGAGAGAAAGGGGGTGACTCTCTGTGTCTGAGCCCATTCCAGCTGCATGGACACACACACAAATAAACCAGACTCTCTGTGGTAGTGTGTGAAGTCCACAGAAAGACTTTTAAACCTGGGATGAAAAAAAAAGAAAAAATCTTAATGAATGTCAACTGAATATGGTAACATATAATTCAATATATGGGTCTCTAAAAGTGTAGATTTCATTTAACAGAAGGTTAAAGGGAGAGTTTGGGTGTTTTGAAGTGGGGTTGTACATAACCACAGTCAGTGTATTAACTACAGTAGACGACGGTCGGCATGCCCCCAGTTTGCAGAAACAGACAGGAGTTACCATACAGAAGCAAAGCAATGTACTGCTGTGGACAGGGCCGGCAGCAAAACATATTTTAGACCAAAACAAATTTATATCAGTAAGTGTACGCTATATTTAGAATATTTTTGCCGGTTTACCTTGCCGTCAGAGAGCTATACAGTCTATGTTTCTGACGGGGAACTGAAGCTGTTATCTATGCTCTTGCCAAAGCAACCAGACTCCATTGAAAGAAAATGTAATTTTACTTCGCAGAGCATGGGAGTTGCTGGTCGACCGCTGCCTCTATCGGTTATGTTTTCACCGCTGTTGGTTTGTTTGTTTGTTTGTTTGTTTGTTGGTTTGTCCGTTTGGAGGATTACTCCAAAAGCCCATGATGGATTTGAATTAAATATTTTGGAAGGGTGGGGTGTGGCACAATGAACAATCCATTAGATTTTTGTGGGGATCCAGATCATGATCCAGCTTCGGGATTTTTTTTTAATCACTCCGGTCAGCCTGTGCATTAACACCACAGGCTTTAAGACATGCGCAGTGTAACTGATGACGCGTTCATGGCGCGTCACCCTGCCTCTTTCCTTCTGCCAGCAGAGAGAGGGACAAAGAGAGAGCGGGGGGTGGAAGGACGGGGGGACACCTGTAGATTCAACGTTTTTTAACATTAAACTCTGTGAAATTACAGTTGAGTTCAACCAAAGCACACTTGGTGATTGTTGAAAAGAGTAACAACGACGGTTTAGGTGAGTTTTACTTTGTTTCTGTCCAGCTTGAATGAAGTGTTTTACGATGCTCCGCTACGTACAGCTGATCTCAACATAAACAAAAACACACGTGGATGATGGCGCAAGCTGAACGGAGAGGGGGGGCAATTGTACTCGGGCAGCTTGGCGGAGGTCTGCGACAGCAGTTAAAATATTCGAAATATAGTGTACACTTAAACTGATAATGATTTTTTTAGGTGGGGCCTTTTTTTTTAGGTGGCTAAAATATGTTTTGCTGCCGGCCCCGTCCACAGCAGTGCATCGCTTTGCTTCCGTACCGGTAACTCCTGTCTGTTTCTCCAAACTGGGGGCATGTCGACCGTCATCTAATGTAGGTAATACACTGACTGTGGATATGTACCACATACAATCCCACCACAAAACATCCAAACTATCCCTTTAAGAAGATGCAAAATAAATCACATTAGAAGATTCAGTATCCCGTGCAAAACATATGCAAAATAGTTTGGTAATCTACATGAGAAAATTATCATGTAGATTATGTTGTTGCTCCATTTGTTCCCGGAAGAAAAAAAGTTTCATTGTTTTGTTTTTCGGCAAGTTTTAATGGGGTGGCACGCCTCATTATTTTCAAAAGTGTAATTCAATCTTGTCTTATTTCTCAGAGGATTCAACAACTGAAGAATGAAGGTATTAATAAATACCCACTCTGCATGTCTCGGAGATGCAGTCGCCTTGTCGTAACTAATCCACTTACTGTTTCTTGCTCCAGTCTGCCATGTGCAAGTCAGCTAGGAGCTGGCGTGTTGTCACGCTGCTGTTTCCCAGAAAGACGCTCACCAGAGGACTGAGAGGAGGTGTGTACTGCAGCTGTGGAGATCCAACAAGGAGCAATGTAGGGTTTTGGTGCAGGTGTGGCACCAAAGTGTTGTTGATCCACTGCTCTGCGTCTGACCAGCTGGATGAGGAGAGAGTCGACATACTGTAAGTTTAAGATTGTGTGTATAGTCCCTTTCCCATTGGACCACTAACATCTGGCTTTTGTCTTTAGTGGGTAAGGTTACAATCGGCATTCATTCGCGGGACGAATGACTGCAGTAGTCACGCATAGTCTCGCCTCCAGCTCCGATTGGCAGTGATGGAAACATGACACCCGGGTGGACACGCTAATTTACGCCTTTTCTGGTGCAATGCTATGTGACTTGAAGTGGATATATAATAAATAAAGTCAACAGGTATTTGGACAATTATTATAATTTATAAACGTACAAGACTTACAATTAATATGCTCTCCTCAAAGTCACCAGAATCCAGTCAGACAACACTCATTTTACCTCGCTGATCATCGGAACACACTTCATTAAAACGTGACAGAAACAAAATAAAACTCATCGAAACCAAGTAGGTTTATATGTGGGTGTACAGTACTACAGGACACACCTACTACGTGACACACCCTCAATTTGTGGGTTACCTTCTAGTCACAACCTCAAAAGGGTCGCGGTTTGCTTAGGTTTACGCTGAATTCACACCAGAGCAGCGCTGAAGTGCGACCTGCGGCGAGCTGCCATGCCAATGTCTATGAAAAGCTGCGGTGGCCGCTCCTGAGCTCAGCGAGCTCTTTGCCCTTTGCTGTACAGGGATTTTGGAACAGCAAAAAAGTATTGTTATTACAGTGTGCACAACCACCTCTGTCCCTGATGTTGGACAGGGAAATTCGCGTGCACACCTGATGAAGATCAACTTAATCACAACACCTCATCATAATAAATCTAGTGGAACTAGAGTCCTACAGTATACTCAAGGGTTTCTCCCCAGATCATAGAGTGTGTGGCTGCATTTGGTATGGTGTTGTGTTTTGACAGCAGGAAGCTGAGTCTTGCCCTTACTCTCTGAGTGAGGTGAGGTTAGGGACCCCCGAGGGTGCTGTGTGAAGACGACGCCTAACAGCGGAGTGCAGCAGCCTGCCCTGCCTCTGCTCTAAGCCGTCCTGGTAGTTCACCATCAGCACCAGCAACAGAAACAACAGCTGGCACACACAGTGCTACGGAAAAGATGAAGAGAGGATAATTAACAAAAAGATACTTCTGGAGAGAAATTGACTCTTAATTTTGAAGTTTCATTCTTACCCTCATAAGTGATCGCAGAGCTCGGACTTTGCGAGCCTCCTCTTTAGCCTGTAGCAGCCCGTAGCCACATGGCGGCCGGACCTTCCCGCCATGCTCCCCAAATGCCCTCGCCACGGTGCTCTCCTGAGCCAGCTGCTCCTCCACCTCTGGATCCACGGGCCTCCACAGTGCTGTGTAGATTAACGCCTGCGCACACACCTGAGCGAAGGAAGATGAGAGATGCAAAATCAAAGGAATTATCCACCCAAAGATCTAAGCGTTAATTAGATGAACTCACTTTGAGAGGTTCCAGCAGCAGAGCAGAGGTGAGAAAGGCGGAGAGAGCTGATACCAGCCACATGAGGACAGCTGTTCTGGACAAGAAGCTGCCGTAGAGTCCGACCGCGGCCAGGCACGCTGCCAGCAGCGCAGCCACCAGGGGGTAAATCACACATAGTGCCCAGGGAGGAAGCAGCCAGCTGGGCTGACCTCGAGCAACCCCTGGGATGGAGGAATAGAGCAGCGGATATCACAAACACTGTTCACGCCAGGGGCCAGTTGCATAAACTTAGTTTAAAACTAGTCTTGGGCTTAGACTGGTCTTAGATTGTCAGGTTAGACTAATTATTTATTTTTATCTATTATTTTTGCTGATTTCACCCATAATGCATTGCGCGAACAAGTCAGTCTTACATTCATAGGGAAGCGTTTTGCAAAAGGTAAATTTAAGTGTGTTGTTTTTTATTGTCGATGTATCTGTTTGTACTGTATATGAACATGTGTACAATAAAGAAAAAAAAGATAAATTTAAGTGTTTATAGGAAGTCTGACTTATATTTAAGACAAAGACCAGGTCTATTTTTATGTAACTGTCCCCCTGATCACCCAGTAGTCTAGTACAGGGATGTGAGTCCATCAGAGCTGTGAGTCTAGTACCTATGCGTGTGGTGGAGGAGGAGCGCGTGGAGTCAGGAGACGGGCTCGGCAGGAAGGTGCTGGCCACTGAGTCTACAGACAGCACAGAGGGACACTTGTAGAGTCCTGCACCATACAGGACAGGAAAGGACTGTGGATCTGGCTTGTAAATCTCTGCGCCGTACATAGACTTCTCCTCGCTCTGCTCCGACCAGCTGCTGCAGGAGGTGCTCTGGCTAAAGAGCACAAAATCAAAGTGATATGGAATGTTTCAAGCAACTGCATTTGCATGATCACAGATGGGTTCCTTACGTGGCTGAGAGCGAGGAGATGGTTCTTGGGGAATCCCTGCCGCTGTCTGAGTTGCTGTTAGTTTTACCTGCTGTGTCCTCTGCTGCTGCTGCTATAGACATCAACAGATCCTCCTCTGGCATCAAGCACAAAAAAACACACATACTTGAGGTGATGAAACTATACAATACTCACTTTGACATGACAACTTAGAAAACTGATGGCAGGGGACACAAGACTTTTCAGATGTAGCTTATAAATTCAAAATTTCTGAGTTTAGTTCAACAGTTTTCTCACCAGACAGAGTCAGGAGTGTTGTCAGATTGTGGTTATGAGCTTGCACTAAGTTGGAGACCTTTTTGTCCAGTGCAGCAGGGGATTGGTGTGAACTGGAAATGTCTTTTGAAAGAGGATATGAGGGAGCAGCGGGTGAGCCAGTGGAGGAGGGTTTGGCCAGGCGGAGCTGCATTAGGGCCTTTTTTCTCCTCAGCTGGCGCGTAGGGCCCAGAGCGGGTGAAACATCGCAGAGGTTGGAGTTGGCTGGTGGCGTCTTGCTGAGGCACAGCCCTACTGGCAGATTGAGGAGGCTGTCGCATGACGGCCATGTCCCTATGACCTCCTCTTGACATGCTGCATCTGTCTGGGGCGCCAAGCCGGACGCAGCCCAAAAGTCCAGAATGCTGGAGTCAAACGCCTTGCTCTCCAGTAACTACAGGAACCAGAAGAACACTTAATGATACAGGAGGGGGGGAAATATTGTGTGTGTGTATGTGTCCGTGTGTGTGCGCGCGCTCACGGATGAAGGACTGTCCCGAGCTGGGCCGGAGGAGTCTGGCAGGGACAGGAAGGAAGGGCCGGAGAGCTCCGATTGGCCGAGGTAAACGTCCATCTCCACAGAGTGACAAACGGGCGAAGGAGGAACTGACATGTCCTCGGTTACCTGGGTTACACACACACACACACACACACACAAACACACACACACACACACACACACACAAACTGCTGCCTGAGTGTACAATCAGATAAATGGGAAACACTCACTTTAATTGTTTCCACACTGAGATAAGACTGTTTGACAAACAAAGCGTTGATGCACGTCCAACACATCGCAGTAATGACCTCTAATCAGCAGCACACTGAAGGCACGCGCAAGAGCTGAACAAAGAACAAGCCCCACCATAACTCCATCTGGGCACCTTTTTAAATTACACATCAACATGTCAAACTAAGTCATTTCAAATTGATACGGGTCATATGAGGCAACACGTTCCCCCGTGGACCACCGGTACAATAACCTTTTATTTTGATGTTAATAAAATGTACCCGAATTCACGAATATGTAGGATATTACTACTGACATTCATGTAATATTACGTCACAACGTCTGCTGTATTAGCCGTGTGTTTACTACGTGTTTATTTGCATATAGAGCGGGGAAGTGGATGTGGATGTGGAGACGCATTCTAATGCCAGGTGTGAACAGATGTACTTAAAGCTGTCCACTTATGATCTGCTCACTGAGGACGCATGTTAATACCAGATCAGAACAGGGCCTATGTCATTCTTTATAGGCTACTACGTCACCTGACTTTATCCTTTACTACTGTCTTAATCACTATGGCTACTAGAGGCAGCTCTGCACGTGCCAAACTGACGCTAGAGGGGTACGTGGAGCATCACAGTTTGACGCGTAGGGCCACTCACTGAGCAAGCTGCCGTATTTGAGGAGTGAGGATGGTTTGTATGAGGACAGGGTTTCCTTCAGCAGTAAAATGTATCGTGAAAATAGAGTAGCTGTTTTCAGTTACCTGGCTGTGAGCTTTTCTAAACAGGAAACAGAGGAGATACTGGAGAGGAAACACCAGTACCGCAACAGTCATCCCCACGGCAACCGCCTCCATGTTAACCAGCAAGTGGGCTGACACCGGTCCCCTTGGGGCAAAGACACAAATCAGTTTCATCCTATCAACTCTGCACAATCTACTCACAGTCGGGTTTATATCTGGAAGATGTCAAATTTAATGTCATATATTGACTGAAAAAAATGACATAATGTCCCTTTGAATGTGCAAAAAATACTATTAAACATTACATTGTGTTCATCACTGATAGAGTAATATTATCCAACTATTATTATTCAGTTTTAATTAAATTATTATAGTAATTAGAAGGACTGTATCTTTATTGAAATGTTATTAAATCATCTAGAAAAAAATATGAATTCCCTGCCATGAAATGATTTGGGGTTTATATATTGAGGCCTATAAGCCATCCTACCTGTGTCCCTTGGTCCCAACAGCCCCGTACCACAGAGCCCCCAGTGCCAGGTAGAGGTGCAGCGTGAGAGCGCTGCATGTGACCCTCTGACCCCGGGTGAAACGGCTGTGGGCCGGCCGTTCCCACAGCGACAGCCACAGGTGCTGCTCAACCATCCCGAACGTCAGCTGGGAGGTGAAGACCCGTCGAAACTGAGAAAGCTCCTCAGGACCTGGGGAGTTGGAAGGAGAACACGCCACGCAATCACCGGACTTTCATTAGCAACAAAAAGCTGACATAGATGAAGTACATAATATTACTCAGTTGAAAGTATAAGCTCACATGACGCTAGAACTTCCTTCTCCACAGAGCCGTTCTTCTGATGCCCCACAGAGAGCCAGTCCTCCAGCAGGAAGAAGAACATGTGGTCTGTCTGAGGGTCCCAAACCACCACATGCTGAACGTACCAGGACGGCTCCAGACCTACATTCACACAGATGATTTAAACTACATTCACATGTAGTCATCAAGACTACTTACAGCCATGGGCGGATTATGAGACAGTGGGCCCATGGGCACAGATATGCAAAAGGGCCCACCATCTCTCGTACATAGACACAGAGACACTGTTTAGACTATTTTTATTGTTGTTTTGTGTGTCTTTGTAGTCATTTTGAGTCTCTTTGTGTTAATTTTGAGTCTCTTTGTTGTCATTTTGAGTCTATTTTAAGTCATTTTGAGCGTCTTTGAACTCATTTTGTGTCTCTGTCTCAATTTTGAGTCTCTGTGGTCATTTTGTGTCTCTTTGTAATTGTTTTAGTCTTTTGTAGTTGTTTTGAGTCTCTTTGTAGTCATTACACATCCCTCTGGTTTTGTCTCTTTGTAGTCATTTTGTGTCTCTTTGTGGTTGTTTTGTGTCTCTTTGTAGTCGTTACGCATCCCTCTGTGGTTTTGTGTCTATTTGTAGTAATTTTGTGTCTCTTTGTGGTCAGTTTCTGTCTCTTTGTGTCAATTTTGATTGTCTTTGTAGTCATTTAGTGTCTTTTTTTATAGTTACTTTGTGTCTCTTTATAGTCGTTTTATGTTTATTTGTGGTAATTTTGTGTCACTTTGTGATGTTTTGGTCTTTTGTAGTTATTTTGAGTCTCTCTCTAGTTACTTTGTCATTTTGTGTCTCTTTGTAGTAATTTTGGGTCTCTTTGTGGTCATTTTGTTTCTCTTTGTAATTGTTTTGGTCTTTTGTAGTCAGTTTGAGTCTCTTCCTGGTTAGTGTGTGTCTCTTCAAGTGACATCTTGTAGGTGAAGGCCAGGGGAGCCCCTGACACCTTGGGCCCTTTGGTGTGTGCCCGTTAGGCGCGTTGTAAACCAACCCATGCTTACAGTATCATTAGGCCTGTTGTAAACCAACCCATGCTTACAGTATCAAGTAAGAAGGTGAGTTCCTCTTGTTCCATGACATAGCTGTGGATGAACTGTTCTGGGATGAAAAGTGGGATTACTCAAGCCTCACACCTGCATGTAGCCTACAAATACACACGCATACTTATGCCAGTTTTTTTTTTACTGGAATCTGGTGCAGAGATATATTCAAAATATCTGATTTTCATCAAATCATTTGGTCTCGTACTAGGGTTCAAAATGTTATCTTCATTTAGAAAAAGTATCTATGTAGAGGTTAAAATAGTAATACTTGTCTCCAATGTAATGTCTTGATCCCAGAACATAAGGTCACACTCAAAACAATATTAACAGTTTTAAATTAAGGATATTTCTGCAGTATCCACGTACCTGTGTTATCATGCCAAATGCGAATTTTCCAAACTTCTCCCAGGTTGTCGTCTGTCTCCAGGTGAAACTGGTCCAGGCTGCCACGCTGAAAAGCTCCATCCCTCTGCAGATGGCGAGAGCCGCTCTTGTTCACACCGTACAGACTGATGCCAACATGTGCCGTGGTGCCTGATGGGTGCATTAATCATTCCCGTCATATATCGTTAGAGGTTTCATGAATTCAAACATGACAATTATATTACTGCTTATAGTTTTGTCATCATTTCTCCCGTCAACATTGCATTGACTTGTCCTTGGCTGACCTGCTCCTCGCCTCCAGCCAGTCTTGACCAGCACTCTGTAGTGGTACAGCCCCGGCCGGCCACACAAGGGGACCTGGCTCAGTCTCAGGCTGTCCAAGTGGTCCAGTTTATGGGCGATGAGCCCCACCAGCAGGTGAATCAGAACCAGGACAGCACACACAATCCCAGCCACCATGTTGCGCATGGGACCGCCTGGCTGCACAGATAAGACACGGACGGAGGGAGGGAGGGAAGAGCCTGTTGATGACTATTCTCTTTCTAATCCTGACTTTGCATTTGGGGAATGGATTATTTATTTTATGTGCTAAATAACAGCTGCTTTATGTTCTCACATACCGGTGGCAGCAGAACGACGGCCCCAGGATGAACAAACAAGCTGGCCCCAAACATGGTGAGGTGCTGGGTGAGGCAGTGTGCTGCGTGGAGCGTGCTGCCCTCCAGTGGCTGTAGACCCTCACTGCTCCAACGCCTCTCCTTCTCACTGTAGTACCGGCACAGAGAGCTGAACACGCACACTGATGCATGGACGGGACCGCCGTCGGCCACAGACGAGGTCAGGTTGACAGAGAGAGGCTTGTCCGTCCTGTTCAAACTGTTGAGGAAAGAAAATTCAAGCATGTAAAGTATTCAGCTAAATGAGCGATCGGACAGAGCACTGAGGTGCAGCAAAGAGACTCACAGCGGAGACAGGAATATGGTTTCTTCTCTGGAGGTGGTCGGAGCGGAGAGAGCGAGAGCCCACTCTCTCACTAGGGAATCCTGGGATGCATTAGTCCCCGGCACTGCAGAGCTCACTTCTATCTTGACATGTCCCAGACTCACTGGAGTAGCTCCTAGATATGCATAATGCAGTTTGAAAAACAGCCTTTCTGATTTATAATTCATGCAAATACTCACAACTATACAGTAAGGTTAATTAATAATCATGTAGGCGCTGCATGATCCACCTTAAAGATAGTTCACTCTCATTATTAAAAAGATGACTTTAGACATTCCTGAAATGTCTAAATGTCATCTGTACATGATGACAACTTCCCAGAACTGTGACAGCCGCTGTCACTTTAATGTAAAGGCTGGCATTACCTTGATAAAGACTGAATTAAAGTCGGGCAGCCCACTAATTATTTAGTGAGCTGTATTCTTATTATGTTTATTAAAAAGACAGGAAGTTCAACCCGGTCTCTCGGGAAGGCGTATAAATACCACGACATTACACAGAGATTCCATGTGTCATGAGTACGCATTTTAGCCTTTTCACGAGTCATTTGTACGTCACGCAAACGTCTGCATTTAAGTTCAGGCAAGAAAACCACTTGGTTATGGTAAGGGAAAAAGTTATGGTTGGGCTTAAAATAAGTAAGTAATCTAAGTAAAACATGTACAGAGACAACGTAACACAACTACAGAAAACACGTCACAAATGTCAATAAAAAACATGTGACAAAGGTCACGCGACAAACGTCACTAACGTAACTTACAAAACAATACCGGTCAACAGCGGTCTCAAACACTCGTCTCCTGGTTAAAAGTCTGGTGTTTGTCGGGCCGATCCACCTTCCCACCCACCCATCATAAGTGGTCTTTCTTGTTTTTTATACTATGTCACTAACTCTTACCGTAGCATTTATACGCAGATGCGTTTTCATTGTGGTCAGTACAGGATACATGGCGTACAAATGACGCGTACAAATAAAGAAAGGCGTACTTATTGCACGCTAAACGCCTCGCATATTATCGTGGCATTTATACACCTAATTATACGTCTAATCTTTATTCCTAAAGAGGAGCAGTGTGCATATAGAGGCACCTAGTGGTGAGGTTGCAGATTGCAACCAACTGAATACCACTCCGCTCACCCCTCCCTTTCCAAGCGCGTCGGAGAGCTACAGTGGCCTTCAGGTGACATAAAAAGGCCCTCTCTAGAGTGTTTGTTTGTCTGTTCTGGGCTACTGTAGAAACATGGTGAACTCTGTGAAGAGGACCCACTCCCTTTTGTAGATAAAAACAGCTCATTCTAAGCTAACAAAAACACAATGATTCTTAGTTTCAGGTGATTATATACTAATTAAAACATAGTTATGAATATTGTATGTCATTTCTGCTAATAAATCCCCCTAAATCCACACCGGTTCTTTAAAGCCACTATGTCTGACTGTGAAAATATGAAAATGTTTGACTTTTGCTGCCCTCCAGCGGTAGTAAATTTCCACTGCGATTTGCTCTTTTTTTCTCCAAACTAAAACTGAAAGCAGCTCTAATCAATATTTTTGTAAATGACAATGTCAAAACAATGGGACAATGTGAAAGGGGTCACTCATAGTGATGAGCTACAGAGAATTATCACCCAGCTTCCCTTGCCTTAACAGAGCTTTATGGTGAGTTTCAGCTCATTGTTTAGCTGTTCGGTCCGCAACTTTACTGTTTGGTTCACTCTCACCGCTCTCATAGCATCGTTTTTGGTCACATGAGGCAGCTGTTTTCAGAGAAAAATCTCTAAAGACCTGCTGTACACTAGCTGCTTAGCACCAAACTGCAGACAGACAAAGTTACTGATTAGCTGGCGAACATAGTGGAGCATTTAGCAGCCAAAGAGAGAGAGATTTTTCTCAGAAGTTGGTGGAGCCCAAAGACAGAGGTAAAAGGAAAGTGAAAAGGTCATCAAAGTTATTTGAACCATGATATAAATAACAGATACAATTTGGCTTTGTACCCATCAGAAGTAGGTCCATAGTAAGAAAAAACCCCAGTAAAATTGGTCATTAACATTATACCAAAGTGCAAAAGTTCAAGATCTGGAAAAAACGGGGTTAGGTCCAGAGGAAAGAAAAAGAATGTACTGTACCTGGGTCCAGCCTGAAGTTGAAGGAGATATATAAACCTGCGTGTTCATCCAGTCCATCCACAGCTTTGACTGTGAGGTTCAACCTTCCTTTAGTGGGGAGCGTCACAGTGAGACATGTCCCGTTCCCAGCTTCACCCACCCTCCCATCTCTGACCCCGTCGTCCTGTCCCACAGGGTATTTGTTGGGCAGGGTGACCCGTATGGCCTGTTGGGGGTCCAGATCCTGGATGGGTATGGGTTGGCCCTGAGGTGTGGTGAGCTCCATGGCAACCAGAGCGGTGGAAATCGGAGGGTCGGCCGCTGTCAGCAACGGGCTGGATCCTAACTCTGCATCGATACCAAACAGAACCTGCACCACCTCGGACTCCTGACTCTTCAGGCGAGCAGTAAGGGAGGTGGGGATGTGAAACGGACACGGGTGAGACATCTCCCATTCATCAGCTGACTGAGAGATCTGGTCTTGGTTGGACTGGTGAGTGCAGAGGAGGTCGGAGGGGTCTCCGTGGAAACCCACTGTGTTGATGTAATCGGTGGAGAGCGAAAGGGGCTCCTCGCCGTGGACACGTGAATGCATCAGAGAGCGCATCAGGACCCCTGCGTGGCCCAGCGCTGACATGGTGATGGTGGAAGCTGACTGCAGAGAGCCTGAGGAGGCTGGGTGAGAACCGGAAGCACTGACAGACTCAGGCACAGCCGCCAGGGTGCTACCTGGAAACAAAGAGAGCACAACACATTCACCCATCCAGTAAAGTTCACCACTGTCTCATGCAGGAGATGGAGGTCGACCAGCACCTATGATGTTAAGGATGTTCCTTCCTGTTTCCACAGCTGACAAAACACCAGGACTCATCTGCTCCTCCAGGACGTGGATCATCTTCCCCACAGCTTCCAGAACCTCCTCCTGGCACTTTTCACACACCAGTTCACTAGGAACAGCCTCGAGAGCACAGAGAAAATAAAGACACTTTTTACAATACCCTTGTGTATCCCTTTAAAAAAGTTGCTCTGATGAAAACAAACTGCCATAAAATTATATATTAATATTATTTTTCACAGTCTTGGATATGTCTATTTATTTCAAATAAATAAATAATGATCAGCAATGATTCGCAACAACATTGATTTTGATGCATTTTTAGGACAAAAACTGCAAAAAAAAAACCCAATAGAAATACTTCATATACATTTATTTCCACTTTAACTAAGTTACATTTATAACCCACATCAGTCCTGATCATATCTACCAAATATTCATTCATATTCAGAGTTTTGACTCTGTTTACATAATAATCTGTGCATACTAAATGCTAGTGGGATGGGTTTATTTCTTATTCACAGTCTGGGATATGTCAGTGATTAGCAACAACATTGATTTTGATGCATTGCATCAAACATTGCAGTGCTCCATAATACAGTAGTAATGCCCCTAGTGGACACCAGGAAAATAGCATGTATTTGCCTCATAGGGGAAACATGAGAATATGGTTCAATGTGGTGGAAAATAGTAAAAACTAGGATTTTGAAGCCAGGGCTCTAGTTTGAAAGCCTGATGTAATAGACTGCATGGTTTTATGCTGTAATGACTATGCGTTCAAAAATGATGGTTTTAATGGGGACATTTTTATCCTTGAGGGGCTGAGTGTCTGTATTTTGGCAACACAATTTATTATAAACTTATTATAGGAGCTGAGGTTGACCTTCCAAGATCCAGAAAAAGAACCCTCACACGCTTGCCAAAATTTATGCCATAGTCAGCATCGATAAATAAAAATGATAAAACCAAAAATGTCCGTAGAGATACATAAGGGTTAAGCTCTGATGTGAAATTTATTTGGTCTCTTTGTGTGTCTGAGTTTGCACTAATTACTGTCGGTGCCAATATGAGAATGTTCTCAGTGGATTCAAAATCCATGTTGGAGATCCTGCAGCTGTCTCCTCTGAAGGTTTTCCAATATTACTGATCACTTGCTAAATATTGAGGGCTGAGAATGATGAGGAAACAAACTAGGCCATTACTTACAGTAGACTGTGACAACGCTGAGCTGATCTGATCAACATTCAGCAAGGAGGACACGGGCAGAGAGGCCAGGGCTCGGGTCACATTTCCCCGGATCTCCCTTCTGTCCATGAGCTCCACGGCAGTCCGTCCAGACTCCATCTGTGGACAGGTGGGTGAGACTCATTAGTAGTCATATTCCGAGACATCCACTATGCTCATAATCTTCAGTTGTTCTGTTAGATAATCATAAGCAGTGTCATTTCATGCACTGGCAAACGAGACATGATGCTGACGCACGACCTGATTGAGCTGGCTGGTGAGGGCAATGGAATAAGGGATGATTTCCTGAGGGTTGCCATGTTGGACTAAAGCCCACAGCTCTGTCTGGCTCTTGTTTCTGAGCCACTGACTGGCAACGTCGTCCCTTGGAGGAGATTCAACTGTCAGCATTCTGGGGAAAGGAGCAATCAGGAAGAGCTCACTAAAACATGACAAAGACATTTGGCGTAATGTATAATAACCTAAATGATTTTTCTAACCGTTGACTGAACAATTAAGTATAGTGACAGGTGTTGCAACAAATAGAATTGTGATGTTTATTCTGCTTTGGCTGCATCACATCCTGGTAGCTTACCTGTTCAGAGCGATGACCTTTGCCCCCTGATGGTCCTCTACAAGCAATGTAACTGTGATAACTGACATGCGTCTTTCTCGCCCAAGACTTCCCATTGGAACCAGGCTTCTATATGTTGAACGAGTACCTCTAGGGAGAGAAAAGGAAACATAAAAGGCAAAGAGCTTAAGTTTGACAGGAAGTAAACTTCTTAATGCAGTTTCTAATATCCAGGTAAGGATCATGCTTCCTTTGTCTAATAACAGCTGTAGGTTGAGGCCTGTATTCACCTGTACAGAGTGAGCAGGGGGCACACTGTGCCAGTGGGCTGGCATGGTGCAACCTGGAAAGTATAGATCAGCTGAGAGGCGCTGCTTTCACCGTCTTTCCATCCTGCCAAAACAGAGCAGATGTGAACGGAACACAGTCAGTTTGTCGCAACCCAGTCGCCAGAATTTTTTTTGCCGTTGTACGTTTCTGCAAACCACGGGATACGTTAAATGTCGACGTATCACGCTTGCAGAAGCTCACAATGCCACGGTTAACGTTGTGAAACAATCGGTTAGGTTTAGGCAACAAAGCTACTTGGTTACGGTTAGAAAAAAGATCATGTTTTTTTGGTAAAATGTAATTTAACAATGTAACGTCACAGACGTAACAACATACAGTAACAACCATATATAAGTAACATCTACCTGCCTTAGCGGACTTTCTTAAGTAACGGTATGTAACAAGTGTAATAACGTTACGTAACAAACATAAAGTCAGCAGTAACACCTCGTTTCCACGCGTTTTGTTTGTGTCCGTAATTCCGTACAGTATACGGAGTACGCCCCCTGGTGTTCAGCGCAAAGAAATGCATCTCTTTTCGGATGGATAGAAACGCCTTTTAAACATTTTTTGAAGTGAAGAGTTTGATGGCATATTTACCTAACATTGGTAGCATTCTAGCTGTGTAACATAGAGTGCATGTATAGTGGTTTATACGTCTTTTAACAAAATATTTCACAAAACTGGCTAAATATGCAGGTGAACTTTTCACTTGGAAAAAAAATTATGAATAGAGCTGTATTAGATTCATCAATCAATTATTGATTCTCTAATTCATAAGAATTAGCATAGCATTTTATGATAACTTCCTGTTGCACACAGTGCATACTACTGCAAAAGTTCAAATTTTCCAATGTTCAATGTACCAAAAAATGGATGCAAATTGGATTAAGTAACACTTCTCCTTAGACCACAGTGTTACCTGAGCAGTTGTAGGTGACCACTGTCTCCAGTAGACGTATATCTGACTCTGGACTGAGGTGACACAGGCCTCCGTGTGGCAGATTGTTAGGTAGTATCGTCAGGCTGGCGCTGCCCCAGCGCCCTCTGACAGGCTGGGATACGTTGAGAGTGAAGGTATAACTCTGTCCTGGCTGCGGGACACCTGAACGCACCACCAAGTTAGGAGAATGTCTCCCCGTAGAGGTGGAGACCTCGTTAAGGTCAAGGGTCACGCCAGTCTGGTCCTCAGCACTCCATTTGTACTGTGAGAAGACACATACATGATTCATAATAATACTCAATGGCTTATTGTTTCTGTGTGTATTTGCATATTTCTTGGCTGCAAATAATAAACCATTATAGGGTTAATTTATCTTCCTAATTAAACAGTGCTAAGATTGAATCTAGATTAAACTGTACAATCACATATTAATTCTCTAAGCAGATGAACACAAAATTAAAAAGATAATGAATAACAGCAGAGACTGCAGCAGATGGAGCACATTGTATTTTCATTTATCATGTTTTTAAAGAAATATTTTGCCTCAGGCTGCGAATTTTTGCCTTTACTTTTAACATTTTCTTCATGAGATGATTATATTTAACATGTAACCTGAAATTATTTATCAGAATCATTACCTGAGCCTGGTCGTCACACTGTCCACATTGGCCCGAGAGGATGATGGGGCTGGTGTAGCTAACGTGGTGAGGGGAGGACAGGACAGAGCAGGACACACATTCCACAATCACAGGAAGCACAGGAGCTTCACACACTGTCACCTAAAGATAAGATACAGAGATTTGTATGTACACTACTGCGCATGTATGTATTTGACTAAATTTGTATGGTAAATTCTTCCATATTAGAGAGAGATATTCAAAATAACTTCATATAGCTTTTCTCAGCTGATGCTTGGTTTTGCGTTAGAATGTGGGATGATGATGATGATGAGTGGGATTATGGGTAAAACTCACCGTCTGGTTGACAGAGGCAGGTCTCCTCCCTGCCTTGTGTACAGTGAGGGTGAACACATAGACTGTGCCTGGGTGCAGCTGGGTGCTGAGTACAGTCATTCTACTGCTGTTACTCCCCTTGGGCTGCTTTGCAAAATGAGACTCTGTGGATTTCTGAAATACAAACACCCAGGTGTTCCTATCACCTACAAACAAAAGATCTCAAGTGGGGAGATGACTGTATCAAAGATTTTTTCATGTCTTATTTTATACTGTACATCCTTATCCAACTCATAATAATAGCAATTAATATAATTTTAATTACACTAATGGGGCCATTCACATGCCACGTTTTTTGTGCTCCCAAAATGCATGGCAAAATACATAATCTCACTCAAAAGTGAGAGTGCCGCTGCCATAGCCGTCATCGCTGCCGCCACCGCCATCGCTGCCGCCACCGCGATGGCGCACAAGCGCTTCCAAGCACCTATTTTTCAGGGAGCAACAGTTGCACCCAGAGATAAAAATAGTTCAACTTTTGGAACACAGGAACGTGCACCGCATGTCATGTGACGAGGAACAACCAATCACAGCCGGCAGATATCTTTTTCTTTCTTCCATAAATATCAGTCTACGGTAAATATGGAGAAGTAAATCATTTTAGGGCATTGCAGGGCTACCCAGAGCTTTATGATCTGTCCCACAAACTATTTTACTTGCTTCAAACTTTCCATCTGAGGACGTCACAACATAAAGGTTGAAAGGTCAGCCAAACTGACACCGACAAATTGAGCAGTAAAGCTAATGCGAGGGATTCATGGCGTGGGAAATCCATCTTAGTTTTGACTTTGTTTAGTTTAGTCAGTGAGGCTTTTACTGCTAAATCACCGCAACTTCATCGTCATCGCAGTGCACAGGGTTTGGTTGCTCAGTAACGGCAGTTGTGCAACCTCCCAAGCACCTTGGATAAAAGGATGAAAGAGGCACATGTTTTCCACGTTTCTAGACGCAGCATGTGAATGACCCTTATGGTTGCTTTGACATCATCAGAGGCCTTTACCAGTGTCATGAAGGTCCAGCGGTATTGCAGTGTATCCTCCACTCCTGGCTCTACATCAGGGTCTTCAGACTCCGATCCGTCCAGGAAGAGGTCACTGAGGCTGGGCCACAGTCTGTGTGATCCTCCCTTGATGACGGCTACCAGCGTTGATTGGACCACTGTAACGCTGGTTTTTCGTTGGACATGTAGAGGAGTTCCCTGGAGTGAGACGGTGAATACCAGGCAATACTGCCCCATATCGAGAGTGCGCTTCGGGAGTAAGAGAAATGGAGAAGTTGCATCTACCTGACTTCTAAGAATGACTTTGTTACCAGAGAATTCTAAGTTGGTACAATCTGACTCTTTGAGTATCTCCCATAGATATGAAGCTTTGTAAGCAGAGCAGTTAATGTCTACGCTTGCTTCAAAGAAACTCGGTCTAGACCTGAAGATAGTACACTGGCTCTGGACAAGAGAAGCTTGAGGGCTGGGACACTGGGGCTCCTCCACCTCCATGTGTAGCTGTTTGGACACATGGCTGACACTGTTGAGAACTTTGACCATAACACTGTATTTCCCAGGAATGTAATAAGTATGACTGACTGTGCTCAAATCTGTTGCCAATGCTTCAGTGGAATCTCCAAAGTCCCAGAGGTATCTGGGATTGGTCCCTTCATTCACTTTTGCAGAAAACCTTACAGCATGTCCAACAAATATTCTTTTGGAATGACAGACAAGCTTGACCTTCTTAACAGGCCACTGGACCGTGGCAGTATTGTTTACCGTCTCGGAGCAGATTCCATTGGTGGCGAGCACTCTTACAGACAATGAACCACTTTCTGGTGGAGTAAAGATCACTTCTTGTCCCATGAGCCAGGTGGGCTCAGACCCCACAGAGTGAAACTTCCAGGTGTAGTTTACTGGAAGTCCACTTTGTACTTCTGCCTTGAACTGGATCCCTTTCACAGCCTCTAGAGCATCAGAACAACAGTTCACAAGTCGCAAACCTCGAATATTCTCAGCGATCAGGATGCTGGAGGAAACCTCAGCACTACTGACCTGGTTCCAACCATTCACTGTGACTAGATGTGTCCCCACTGGAAGGCTTGATGTGGTGAACCGCCCATCGAGAATTCCCTGACTATGAGCCCAGTCTTTGTTTCTAAATGTTATAGCAAAGCTTACATTGCTTCCTTTGGAGATCGTTGGAATAAAAGTAACTTGTTCCTCTGTGCAGAAAGACGACTCGGAAATGTTCAGGCTTAGACCTTTGATTGCATCCTGGACTGTGACACTGTGTGAAACCATCTGCCAATTTATCTCATTGGAGACATTCAAAGACACCTGATAGATACCCGCACATGGAAAAGTGTAAATAAAGGTCTGATTAGAAGCATTAAAAAGTATAGCACCTCTAACTGTCCAGTTCCAGTGTAGATCGCTACCCTTGTGAACAAGCCCATGGATAACGGCTGCACTTGTTCTGAAATAAAAGGGATGCGTCTTTCCTTCAATGTCAAAGTCCACCCTTTGGACCTCCTCCTGAATATTAAACTCTTTGGTGGCATTGCTGTGGCTGAGGACGTTCTGAACTGAAACTCTAACGAGACAATGACCAACACTTGTAAAAGTGTGGAGAAGAAAGGGCGTGTGTGTCTGCAGGGGTGATAGATCAGATTTCACGTACCAAAGGTACCGTAGGTCTGACCCGGCAACCACGGATACAGAGATATTCACTAATTTCCCTAATGCCACAATGGTTGATTGTGTTTCAATGTGTGCGCCTGTTACAAGCTGTACAGCCTCTAAAGAAACAATGCTGGTGGCCTCACCCACATTGTTAGAAGCTCTTAGCTGAACGGAAATCCCACCAGGAGTTTCAGCTAACATATGAAAAAGCTCTCCGTCGCCAGTAATTTGTCGGGTTATTCCGCTCTGCGTAGCAAGCCAGTGATAAGTGACATTGGAGCCCTTGGTGATTGAAGCAATAAACAGCAGTTCCTCTTGGGTTGGGACGTATTTCATGTTTGTCAGGCTCTGACATTCAATCCGAAGACCCTCTATTCTTTCAAAGACCTCAATTAAAATAGCTGCCTCCTTTCTACTCACCAAGTTCTGTGCTATGACCCTCACTTGATACACTCCTGGTTTCAGAAAAGCAAATCTGAACTGATAAGTCCCCTGTTTGGTTGAGACGATACCGTCAACAGTCCAGTAGTAGTTGGTGCTACTGATGGCACTGCTAATCGCTGAGATAAGAGTTTCTTCTCCAACTACAGCATAAGGCTGGTTGGTGTGAAGTGAAAGGTCTGAAATAGGAAGTAGAACATTGACTTCAAGGGTCACGGAATCACGGCTAACAGCGTTAAATGCTGTGGCGGTGACTGTGAACTGACCCGTCGAGGTGAAGACGTGTGACGCATTTTGCTTCTGCTCCACCGGAGATCCGTCTCCAAACTCCCACAGCACCGACACATTGCTGCCGGTGCAACTAGCAACCCAAAACGATGCTAATGTGTTGACTGTCAGTGTGCCACTTTGACTATCATGTGCCAAAGACAGCTTACTTACAGGGTTTTGAATGGTGATACTAACTCTGGCTGTTTTGTTGCTGACTTTGTTACTCGCTGTTACCGATACCTCTTCAACGCCTTCATCTCTAAAGATAAAACACTTTTTAGTGTTTTCTGTCATGGCAATGAGACTAGAGGGGCTGCTAAACCACTTAAATTGGTAACCCCTCATTTGTACAGGGGAAACTAACACCAAGAAACATACCTCTTCTCCTACTGCTGCTACTTCCTGTGATGACTGCACTGTCATGTTGGTTATTGGCGCTTCGACACAGATACTCGTATTAAATGATACAGATGTAATAGAACCAAACACAGTTAGACTAATATGACAATTCCCTTGGCTTTGAAATTTGTGCATGGCGGCCGACTGTCCCCTCACTACAGTCAGAGGTGATCCATCTCCAAACAGCCAATGGAAAGTCAGAATGGATATGTTCCCATTCACCAGAGCGGTAAACCGTATGTCTCTTCCACTCATGACGCATTCTGTAGGGAGAACTCCACTAACAGCCAACTTATAGACCTCTACACTGATTGACTGATGAGCTTGGCTGACAGAATTTGATACAGTTACAACTACTGTATAGTTCCCTGGCGACTTATAGACGTGGGAGATGGAACCATCTGTAAGGTTTCTCTGCAGGGACCCATCACCAAAGTCATAATCCCAAATGAGACTCGTACCAGCGGCCACTGTAGCTCTGAAATCTGTAGCAGAGCTTAGTTCACCAGGTCCGTTGTAGCTGACGGTTAATCCAGAGATTTTCTCCATAACCGCCACCATGAGCCAGGTGGTCAGGACTGAAAGAGTGTTGTTGGCACACACTGTGACGTTATAAACCCCCGCAGTTGCAAAAGCGTGGTTGACTTTACGGTGGATGCCTTGGACAGCTTCAGAGCTGTCGCCAAAGTCCCACGTGTAGACGACGGCGTAGTTGGAGGGCTCTGCGGAAGCTTCCAGAAGGACAGTCTGTTTGACTAGGGGTACGGGAAGGGAAAAGGAAACAAGGAGGTGATTTAATCGAGGGCGGACGCTTATCTTCATGGACGCGTCAGTGTTGTCATATTGGTTGGAGACTTGGACATGAAGTATGTAGTCATCTGCATAAAACAAAGACGCAGGAAAAAGAGTTTTACCTTGATGGACTGATTAGTATACAAAGCACAGTTTCTACCAGTTTCATTCTTATCACCAAATATCACCAAAATAAGGACTTTTCAAATTCTACATTAAGCGGGCTTTAAAAAATTTAAAATTAATTTCAGGGACAAATAAAAACAGAATGTAAATGAGGTAGAAAAATATCTCCAAATGATTCATACACTATCAAAAATAGCAGCAAAAAGATAGTTTTACCAGCCAACCTAAAATATTTGCTAAAGGTTAATTTAATGCCTGCGTAATTGGCTGTATCTTTTGACTTTTTGGACACTTCAGTCAGGAGAGATAAGCTGCACTGCAACACTACACTGGCATAAAATCCCTTTATAAAGTTGATATTGTGAACTTTAGCACATTACAAATCCAGCCAACCCCGTCTCCTTCAAAATGACCTTCCCATGCAAAACACTACTTCGTTAGGTTTAAGCACCAAAACTAATTGGTTAGGTTTAGTTAAAAAACATCATGGTTTGGCTTAAAATGACTACGTATGTGAACGTTGACTTTTAGTTTCACACGGGACATGAACAGCAGTCTCCTGGTCACTTTCTGCGGCCTTCCGTGGACTATCATTATGAAAGTATTTGTGATACGTCAAATACAAACATAATCCGCGGAAAAAATACTTTTCCCACCAGATGCAATTGAGACAGGGTTGATCCAGCAGACATGGAGCAACATTAGCATGAATTTGTTTCTGGCCACCCAAGGAAGTCCAATATTCTCTCTCCTTTTAGCTCTGGTTTGGTCTGCACCAACTCTTTAGGGGAAATATCTGGCTGCTAAATGCCCCACTATGTTCACCAGTTAGATGCTAAGTTATTGTGTCTGTTGTTTAGTGCTGGGCAGGTAGCATGCAGTGGGTTTTTCCCCTCTGACATTAAACATAGTCATTTGATCCGTTGTATATAAAAAATATTGATACGTGCAGCTTTAGCTTTAATAGTTCTTGTGAGTGTGTTTACCTGGGATGGGATATGTATAGTTCACCGAATCCTGGACATACACTTGTTTCCCTCCTCTCTCCATAGGCTCTTCCAGGGTCTGACATGGAGCGGACTGGGTGTGGATCACCTTGCTACTGCCATCCCCAAAATCCCATCTACATGACATAGACCACATGGACATTTAGTACTTTTCAAGTGGTAGTCTTTATTCCAAAGTGAAGGGTATAAAGTATGCCATCCCAATGATGTTCTCTGAAGGGTTATTTATGATAAAATGCAATGCCTTACTTGAAGGTGACAGGCAAGGAGATGTCCACTTTGACCCTGAGGGTGTAGAGGTGTGCAGCATTCACAGCTATGACCTCCCTGACTAACAGGAACTCAGGCTCAGCCAGTGGGGTCATTTCGTCAGCAGTCAGGAGGATTTGTTGGCTCTGGGAGCTCACATGGTTGGAAGCTGTCACCTAGCAGAAAGATAACAGGTTACTTCGGGAAAAAAAGAGCTCAGAATGTAAATAAATGTAATTTATTGATAAATCATGAACATCATAGAGACAGCTAAATTATCTTACCCTGAGCTTATACTCAGCAGGTTTCCTGAACACTACACTGTAAGAATCTCCTTCATGGGCAAACTTCTCCAGGTCATCAACCACCCACGTGAATTTGACTGAGGAACCACTCTCCACTTTGGCTAAAAATGACTACAATGTAAAAAAACATCAAAAAGATACAAATGTCAGATAATATATAACCAAACTAAGATACCTTTTTGCAAACTTGCTCCAAACTTGTGCTAAATTTTGGCGAGGAAAAACTGTCATTTTCAAAGGCATCCCTTGACCTCTGACCTCAAGATATGTGAATGAAAATGGGTTCTATGGGTACCCACGAGTCTCCCCTTTACAGACATGCCCACTTTATGATAATCATATGTGGTTTGGGGTGTCATGCCAAAAAGTGATCATCCGCCATAAACTGATTGCCACTCACGGGAGCGTGTGCAGCTTCTTGAAGCTGTATCGGTCAGTTTATAGTCTACAGCTGTAGACAACTGTATATCCGTGGTAATAGCAAAGGTAAAAAGTACTGGGCTGGTTTATAATCTAGGGCACAGAGCATGTAAAATAATGCATAGCCATAATGCAAAGGAGATCATTTCTATAACACATCCGTAAATCATTATACTTACAGTCTAATTCCAAATATAAACAAGAATATTAGACATTCCAAACACATTATCGGAAACAATAGTAGCCTATAATTGCCTAAATCACGCAAATGACATGCCTGAAAATTGTGATCATTCTGTTACAAATCATTTTCTGGCATGACATGTGTCAGTCAGCACACTGACTTGCTTGTTGGGCTGCAGTTTTCCATGTTATGATTTGAGCTTATTCTTTATGCCAGATGCAGTACCTGTGAGGGTTTCTGGACAATATCTGTCATTGTTTTGTGTTGTTATTGGATTTTCAATAACAAATACTGTATATACATATATATGCATAAAGCAAGCATATTTGCCCACTCCCATGTTGATAAGACTATTAAAGACTTGACAAATCTCCCTTTCAGGAACATTTTGAACAGATATAAAAAATGTGCGATTGATCATCGACAATCATGCGGTTAATCGCGATTAAATATTTTAATCGATTCACAACCTTACTAAAAATATTTGGTCAAATAAACAGAATGTGTTTGTTGTAAATACATTTTTGCATTCTCACCTTTGGAGCATCTACGAGCGTCCTTAGGCATCCATGTGGCTCAACACTAAGCCCTGTTACTGCCTCGTAGCCACAAACCCTCACCCTCACACTCTGAGAGCTTACTGCATCCATCACACTGATGTTCAGTGTTTGAACCCCGACTGAGGGCAGCACCAGGGTCACAGAGGAGAACCAGGCATCGTGGGATTGCCTCTTACAGCCAGCCCAAGACTCAGACACCTCTTCGGGACAAGATGGAAGGAAGGGGACGCCGGTCTGGAGAACTGGGGCTGACCATGAGCTCCTGGCTTTCTCTCCAGAGAGGACCTTAACAGCAATGAGTGTTGGGACGTTGATTTGGACGTGAATCTGGTTCTTTTCGTCTGGCACGGGGTGGATGACGTTAAGCCCAAATTTAGATTTCAGACTCGGAGTAGGACCAGTTGTCAGGGCCCAAACATCTGGGGCTGTGGTTGACTCTCTGTGAGTGAAGCCAAAGTTATCATCGGTACCTCTGTGGAGATTGTCCTCGTACAGCATCCTCAGATCACACAGCACCCCGTCCACCCACTGGCCTCCATGGGGCAGGGAAGTGAGGCCTCCCTCCCACCAGCCCCCCCACTCCGTCCTCCTAAGGGACATGTAACTCTGGCGCCAGGGGGAGTTTAGAGAAGCTCCACTGCTCAGGCAATGTAGGAATGTTCCAGAGTCGCGAGTGTGTTGCACAGCCACGATATCATCAGGGTACACCATGATCGCTCGATCTGGAAGGAGCAGCTGTTGCCGAAAAAACAGGAAAATGTGTATTTTTAATATATTTTTGTATTCGAACATCATAAATTCATAATGGCGGCAGGTCAACTCACGCTTAGAGTTTTTAGTTCAGAGCTAGGGTTTATTCTCAGAGGCAGGTCTGCCACCAGGTGGTAGAAGGGGGGTATCTCAGGGTATCTGGGCGGTAAAGCAAAGCCGCGGGCCCCTGCTGCGGAGTCGTAGGGGCTGCAGGGACTAGTGGTGGGCACACAGGCCTCCAGCAGGTGGCACCAGTACTGGCCCATGCTGCAGCCCCCTGTGGTGTTACACAGCGGTACTGCTGAGCAGCAGCTGAATGGATTAAGGAGAGAGCTGCAACCTGAGGAGCAAAGAGGAGATTATTACCTGCAGCACCGAACAAACAAGAGCTCCCAGTTCATAGTAAGTGCAGCACTGTACCTGGAGGTACCAGGTGCTGGTTGGGGCTGCAGTAGGGTCGGAGGATCTGGACTCGGGCCAGAGAGGAGACTGGACTGGGCTGGACCACCAGCTCCACTGATACCAACTGACCTGCATGACTGAACCACATCCCCGGGAACAGCTGCATCTGTGGGTGTCAAAGAAGCAACAGAATATCAATCAACAACCCTAAACTCTGAAAGTCAAGCACGGGGGGATTACACCATGATAATATACCTTTGAATTATATAGTTTTAATACTAATAATTATAGAAAACTGGATATTGTTTGCCAACTAGTTTTCATGCACTGTCAATGGCAACATGTACAGTAGGCTAGTGTTATAGCTCACTCAATTAGTGGATTTAAAAAAATCTATTACAATTTATTAGTTAGCTTCTGCACAATCTCCATGTAATATGGAGGACAGAACTTGCCACAATAAAAAATAAAAAAATAAATATATGACTCCATAAATAAATAAATGTAGCAAAATAATATTAAAAATAAATGTAGCCATTAATAAATTGATCAAATGTGACATAAATTGATATTTCTGTTTTAATTTGCTTCTTTATTTATTTACCTTTGTATTAATTATATTATTTATTTACTCTTCTGTTTAATTTTCCCCTTTATTTATTCATGTATTTATTTTTATTAATTGTTAAATGTATTTATTTTAAATATATTTTAAATACATAAATAAATACATACATTAAAAAATAATAGTGCAAAAATAAATAAATGAATAAAAATAAATGCAAAAATAAATTTAAAGGGAAAATTAAATAAAAGAGTTAACATATAAGGGAATTAATCCATACGTAGTTGGTTTCACGCAGGATGTGAACCCCGGTCTCCTGGGTAAAAGTACTGTGGTTAGTGTCCCATCCCACCTCTATACAATAACTCACTTCCACTTTTGCTCCTGTCATAATTACTACGGTTGCTAGAGGTCGTTGTCATCTTCTCTGATTCCTTCTTTCGGTGATCAGCCATGTGAATCGATAATAAAACCTTTTAGTAGGTGTAGCAGGCCCCAACTGAGCCACATGTATGAGGCTGATAACCACTGATAACGCCCATTTGATGACCTGATAACAGTCTAACCGACTAGATTCCCAATCTTTTTAGTTTCTGACCTTTTATAACCAAGCAATGCCAACCTGTAACCCTTCATCAGAGGTTTATTAGGTCTGTGAGCTGTGAGAACTAAGGAGTGATGTTCTCTTGTCAGATACTTTTTTCATCTCAAATTTATCTTGTGACCTCTTATGGTTGGTAACCAGCGTTTTAGGCTGACACTTTACCGACCTCCACTGCGAGTTGTCCAATCTCTGGGACGTTGGGGAAGGGGTGGATCTGGGTCTGAGTATAGATGCCGGTCATGAGAACCAATCCAGTCAGGTAACTGTCCACAGACGGTAAAGACTCTGCATGAAGCGGGATTAGCCAAAGTCAGTGCTTTCTATGAATGTGTGTCTCTGGTGTTCTCCAGTGGAATAAAAGTCTTACCGGTTACTTCTTTTTCACAGAGGAAGAGGTATCGTCCTGCACATTGAGCCTTCCTCCATCGTCCCTGTGTCCCCAAGGCCATCTGAGTACACCCCCCCTGACTCTCACTGCCTCTGGCCCACCATGCAGGACTTACTGATTCCACAACCTGGTCAGTCCCTTCTCCTCCTGATCTCTTCAGCCATACCCACACAGTGGTTTTACTAAAACGAACACGAAAACAAAGTGGAAAGGGTATATTAATAGAAGCATATATAAACACATGAAAGGAGACACGTTGTTCGTAGCACTCACACTGGAAAGGAGTAGTGGATGAAGTTTTGCAGCTCCAGGCTGTCAACAGATGCCAGATCTCCTCCCCGAGTCTCTCTGCATGAATTCTGGGCCTCAGGCCATGAGGATGTCCTCTCAGACAGCCAATAGCATCGCCGGCTGGCTAGGTCGATCCGACCACCTTTTGGACAAGGAACGTCCTCTGGAAGGCAATACATAAATTATGGATAAATAAAATGCGTTGTGAGGTGAGCATGTTGGCTGATTCAATCCACTTTTTTATGTACCATTTATTTCAACAGTCACATGAGTTTAATAGGCAGTCAAAACAGATGTTATAGGACAGATGTTTCACATTTTGCACATTTTCTTTGATTACACACATTCTCACATTTCACCTGCAATGTTTAATTTTAAGATTATGTGATGATTGTCTATCACCTGTTGCTCTAATCAGGAAATTTGAGCTGAACATTTCGGTACAAACAATACTACGATAGCTGGAGAAAGTGAGTAGTATTACTCTCCATGTAAAATGTCCTGAGTAACACAATATCTTAGATTTAAATGGCATTGCAATGGCACCTGCAGCATAAAGGTACAGAAGTATTATCAGCAGAATGTGCTTAATGTATCAGAAGTAAAAGCACTCATTATGCCTCATCATACTATGGATGCATCAATGTGGAAGCAGAATTTAGACTAAAAGTCTAAAATAATGTATAGTTTAAGTTAATGTTGTGATTCCCAACCTGAGGGCCGGAAACCCCTAAAGGGGTCCCAAGATAAACCTCAGGGGTCACATGATCATGAAAGAAAGGAAGAAAGACATACAGAAAGACAGACAGAAAGACAGACAGAAAGAAAGAAAGAAAGAAAGAAAGAAAGAAAGACAGAATTAAAGACAGAAAGACATAAAGAAAGACAGAAAGACATACAGAAAGACATAAAGATAGAAAGAAAGTCAGAAAGACAGAAAGAAATAAAAAAGGAAAACAGAAAGAAAGACGGAAAAAGATTTCTGTTACCCCAAATGAAGTTTATTTTTTCACTGTTCTCAATTTTTTGGGGTATACTGAATATGTTTACTCCTTCAGGTTTTAACAATACCTTAAATAAAACAATCTGAAATGGAGGAATGACTCTTGTGATGTCTGGCGAGGGGTCATAACTAGATTATCCTGCGTTTTTAAGGGGTCAAAAGCCAAAAACGTTGTGTGGAAACTACTGAGTTATTGTATATATTACACAATACCTGCAAAATCACAACAGCCTTTATTAACCTCTATACCATCATTACCATCTGACACCTCTGCACTAAAATACTGAAGCCATAACAGCAGTCAATCATGACTGACTCCACATCTCAATCAGTTATCACAAGTGTCCAGCTCCAGGGATTGGCGATCAAAACTAGAATTTTCCCAAAATAAAACTTCATGTTTTGGTCTTAATATAAAATGAAGCTCCTCACCTCCAGCTGCTGCCGTGATCAAAACCACGCACAGAATCCACAGTCTCTGCTTCTGTGGCACCAGTGTACCTGTCATCTTGTAGAGCGCATCACATCCTCCTGAGAAAAATCACCACTGTAGAAATCAATACACTCCCTCATTCCATCAAACGTGCAGATTCTTCCCTCCCCTCATCCTCATCAGTGCTCTTGTACAAGTGTAAAGTGTTGTCTTCCATGCTCTCATCTCCCTCCACTAACACCCCCCCCCCTCGTCCTCCAAACACACCATGAGTTATGGTGGTGTCGTTGTTTTAAAGGCCTCTTCTCCACTCTCTCTCTCTCTCTCTCTTTCTGTGTGAGCGCCTGGGTGACTTCTACTTTGTCTCTCAGCAACAGCCATAGAAGCAGAGTGGACAGAGGAGGCCAGCGCTGCTCATTACCATGTTGTAAAACCTGGTGCTCAATAGAGTCAGTCAGACTCACTGAGGCGGGATGCAGCTGAGGGTCCTCAAGCTAAAGAGGCATTGTAGTAGCAGTGTTGTTTGGGTGCAAATTGTTGCTTTTTTTATACGTTTTAAGAATTTAGAGAGTTTTGCTGGGTTGTCAAAGGAAGATGTTTCAAACTATTTTCTCCTGCATTGTGCCCACAGTGTGTTGTCTGAGCTCTATAACTCCGAGACCTCATCATTAAGCAGACAAAAGGCTCTGTGACGCACATGCAAAAAGAAACAGACATATAGCTTTAAAAGACAGGATGCCATCAGGGTTGCCTGGAGAGGGGACAGATAAAGTTGAAGGCAGCGATAAGGCAACCATAGCTGAGTATTGTCAGTCCGTTGCCATGGATACAATTGTATCTCTCTTTGTGAGGAACCTCTCCCGTCACAGGAGATCCGGCAAGAGCGAGCTGTATTGGTTACATTGAATGGGGTCCTAAATTCCAATAGTGAAAGTATTAATACATTTATTCTGTACGCAACTTTTTGACTAAAACGTTGTCCTGTTTTTTTAAAATGCGTTGACAGTATATAATCTGTAGTTCACAGGGTTTTACTTTTTTGCACTGTGGCTATATGCTCTTTATTGCACATCTTAATGCAAATATTTGTACATATTTCCTATTTTTTATATTCTCATTTTCTTATTTTTAATTTTAGTACTTATATTTCTTTACATATATTTTGTTTATATTGTATCATTATGTACATAATTTACTTGTTACATACTCCTTTATTTATTACATTTTTTATGTTTATACAAGAGCGATATGTAACTGTAAAGTATTTCTGATTCTGATTAAGCATTTAAATCCAACTTTAGTCCGTCTTCAACAATACATAAAATCTGCCTCATTTCATTTCACCCACAACCGGTCCTCTGCATCTCTGCGTAATGGTATAACTTTGTGAAGCTGAGATTTTTATGGAGTCTGGAGTGTGCCACTAATTCAATTTACATTTACAGAATGCAATAAAATGAATATTAAATGCGTCTATTAGTAATTATATTTCCTTACGCTCTCATTAAATGATGAATTATTAATTGGAATATCTTTTTGTTTGTCAATTACTAATGAGTCTGTTTATCATATTCCATCTCAGAAATCATTCCTCCTTTAATATTTACAGTTTCCATTATGAGATCACTTATATTTAAACATAGCTCCCTTTGATTAAGAGCCATATATTAGCAGTGTGACACCTAAAATGTAATGCAATCCTACCCATAAATGTTCAATATTAAATAGATATTAAAAGTAAAGTTACTCCCAAAAATTATCATATGAATACATTGTGTAAAATATCTAAATAAACCAATAATTTGTGAAACGATTTGACAAAGTATTAAAACCCAACTTACCATCATATGTTACTTCATCAATTTCATCTTCGTGTTTAAAACAGAGTTGAATTAGAGTTTATCTTTTATTTAATTCTATAAAATTTTATTTCAAAATGCCTCTTTTCAAAAGTAAAAACATTTACTTTTCCATTTCACTTATTCATATAAAATAATAATCATATAAATATAAATAATAAAATAAAATCTGACATGAAATAAAAGTATAATTATAATTAGATATGACATTATTAAATAGTGACAGTTGAAAAAGAGCATTAAACATTCAAATTTGTATAATAAAAAATAACTCCAATAAAACTTTCAATATGAAAATAATAATAATAATATTATAATAATGAAATAACAATCTAATAGTTAATAAATTTATTTCACAGAATTTATTCATGTGATTATTTATTTCATATAGTCTTTTTTTAAATGTATTTAATATTTTGGGGCTTCATGAATAAGCTTTTGATTGCTAGTTTATTATTTTGAGTTTTTTAATGCATTATTTTAATGCAAAATTAATCATTCACTTTATGATAGTTTTAAATATACATACACATATATATATATACATATATATACATGAATATACATATACATATGTATACATATATATACATATATACATATATATACACATATATACATACATATATATATATATACATATAACATATATAAACATTGTAAAAGTCTCTGATGGTTCCAGTGGCTGCATGTTGTAATAGCAGTCAAAAACACTAGAGGGCAGCAACGCGACATTAAAGTGAGTGTGAAGCACAACACTAACACGACGAGGAAGAAGAGGAAGAAGCAGAAGAAGAAGCAGGAAGATGAAGGCAGCAGCTGATGGTGACCTGACACATCTTAGGTAGGCTGATATTAAACCATGAAAACACAACACAACAGCTTCTCTGTGATGCCACAAGTCATTAGAAAACAGGAAACTCGAGTTTCGGAGTTTAATACGTAACTGTATGTATCGGTGGTTGTTTCAGCTGGATATGAGTGAAGTCCTTCCTGTCGGGGGTATTAGCATGACGTGACAGTGTTAAACCGAGACAGTAAATAGATCCCGTGTATACAGAGTATTTTCAGCCTGTCGTCAGTTCGCCATTCATTCAACACACCAAGGCACAGCTATAAAGCTGCGTTTTTTCGCCCCATCTTTTGTATTTCACAACGACGCCGTGTTAGGAGACATACATTTTAGAAATTGGTATTGCACTTAATTTTGTAATATTTCATAGATTATGTGTGCGCCGAATTTTTCAGGAAACCCTATTTAATCATTAAGGAGAATGTGTTGTGACCCACTGCTTGTGTGTCTGGTCGACAAGCCGTTCAACTTTAATGTGTGAAACATTTTGAAGGGAGTCTGGTGTAGTGGGCTTCTCTGGAGGTGGTGCAGCGCATGCAGGGTGTCTTGATGCTTTCTATGCTTATAGGAGTAATGGATACAAGTTATTGTTGATGATGGATGTTACAGGTAGCACATTTCAAACGTTTTTAAATGGTCACACTTTTATGTAAAAGTCATTATTATATAAATAAATGAGTTCACAGCAACCTGTCAGCCTCATTCAAGATCTGCATTGTTATATGTGCAATTTGAAAGATCTGTTTTGTAGGGTTGAAAATCAGGCTAGTTACTGCACATAGCTTAAAGTAAGCCTTTGTCAAACATATATATTTGGTGTGTAGTTAATTTTGTCTGACATTTCCAGCAGGTTCTATGATCCAACTAAGGACCTCTGCAGAAGAAGAGAGCAGTTGTGAGATTTCCCAGCTCAGACAAGCAGTGTTACAAAACAATGACAGACTCCTTGATGAGATGCTCTGCCAAGAAGTCTACAAGAAGGTCATCAACTGCAGAGGTGGCTGGGGCATCGCAGGCACGCCTCTACACGCTGCCGTGTCCAAAGGTCATCTCAGCTGCCTGCAGGTGCTGCTGGGCCACGGGGCCCTGGTAGACTGTGTGGATGTCAAGGCCCAGACGCCTCTCTTCGCAGCCGTCCGCGGGAAATACCTGGACTGTGTCTTAGCGCTCCTCCGAGCCGGCGCCAACCCCAACGGGAATGCGTCCAACAATTGCTCCCCCGTCCTCACCGCTGCTCGGGAGGGTGACGTGGAGATATTAAAGGAACTGCTTAAACGCGGCGCGGAGGTGAACTCCCGCTCCAAAGTCTTGCTCTGGACGTCCAGCGCCAGGGTGTCCAGCGGGCCGCTTTACCTGGCCGCCGTTTACGGGCACATGGAGTGCTTCAAACTGCTGCTCCTCTACGGGGCGGACCCAGATTACAACTGCACGGATGCAAAGCTGCTGAGTTCTATCAAGCAGCCCAAAACTGTGCTAGAGATGTGCCTCAGGCACGGCTGTGGCGTGGAGTACATCCAGCTCCTGATCGACTTCGGTGCAAACGTCTACCTCCCTACGCTGATCATCGAGAAGTCCACGAAGCAGAACGAGGCGGTGGAGCTGCTTCTGCGGGAAAGAGGTATCACACATTTGACGTGTCTGTTTTTAAACCTACTGGATGGTGCCCATCCTCAAACAGGATGTTAGGGAGCAACCAATTGTTTTGAACAGGTTGAATCACAACAAAGTAAGACTTACTAAGACTTACTGAAGCTGAGCAGTTATAATCTTAACATTTAGAAATAGTTTATTATATTTTGTTACCACTTTATTTTATGGGCCTGTAATCTCTGAATAATTTATTAAGTTTCCTAGAAAGGACAAAGTCATTTGGTAATATTTGTAGGGAAAAATAAACAGTTTTTAACTTGCAATAAAGCCAGTTGCGAGTGCAGATTGCAACCAACTGAGCACCCCTCCGCTCACTCCTCCCTTTCCAACACTGCGGTAACGTGAGCCGCCGAGTGCAAAACCGTGGTAACGCTGTTCGCCCTCGTTCAGAGGCCATCCTTACCATAAAAACACTACTTTAGGAGCAACTGATTACAGACGGTGGCTGTCGGTACCACGGTTTTACACCCTGCGGCTCACGTTATCGCAGTTTCACAAGCGTTTCGGAGAACTACGGTGGCCTTCAGGTAACGTAGAAACGGCAAAGGCTCTCTCTAGAGTCAGAGTTTGGTTTGTCCGTTGTAACTGTAGAAACATGGCGGTGCACCATGGCGGCCTCCGGGAAGAGCACCCGCTCCCTGTGTAGATATGAAGGGCTCATTCTAAGCTGACGAACACACAACGATGGTTAGTTTCAGGTGATTTATACACTAATGGAAACATAGTTATGAATACTATATTCTATTTCTGATAATAGATCCCCGAAATGTTACAGTACACACTGACTGTTCTTTAATCGCTTCACAGCAGGTCATGACATTTTTAAAAATTTTAAATTTGTATCTTTCCCAAGAAGACATTTTTTTACAATGTGTCTACAGGAAAGATACAAGTCTACATATACGGGGAATACAGTTTCCAATAATAAATGAATGCTTTTATACTTCCTTCTATTTAAATGGTTCATATTTTGTTACACTTTGTCTAGCTCTTTTTTTTTCTTTTTTTCTACTGTGTAAGCTGATGCATCTTGTTTTTTGCACTATCCCCTTTGCTGCTGTACACTGCAAATTTTCCCACTGCAGGACTAATAAAGGAATATCTTATCTTATCTTATCTATAATGACGGAATATTTTTAGGGATGCAACGATCCTTATCTGGCCGATACTGACTCAAATAGCTGGACCGGGTATCGGTGACGTGAGCATACTACATCATGCGTCAACAGCACGGCAGTAGACAGACAGTTTATGTATGTAATTATACTCTTCATGATGGTGAAGTTTACTTTAAAAAAAGTCGTCCAACAATTACACGTGTTAAAGGGCACACAGGTTATTGCTGCAGAACTTCAATTTGCAAGATAAAACATCACAAACAGCCACAAAAAAATATTCATGTGACCCCCAAGCAGATCTTGTTAGATAAAGAAGTGCAATGCAATAGGAGTCTGTTTTTTTTATAATATTGTTTTGTGTTACCCAAGTACTAACTTTTTCCTGTCATCACCAGGAAATCCAAAGGCCTTGACTTCACAGTGCCGCCTCGCTGTCCGAGAACACCTCAAAAAGATCAACAAGATCCACTGTATCGAGCAGCTGGACATGCCAACGCGTCTCATTAACTTCCTGCAACACAAGCCGGTCCCGGTCACTGTTCTGTAGCCAAGTGAGCCGGAGGCACATCGTGTAAATTCATTTTTATTTAACTCTACGAACCACTTTTGTTTTAAATGTCTATTCATGTGCTGTTCTGTTAAGACTGACTCTTAAGTCAAAACATTAAATGTGTGGATAAGTGTACGTGTACTTATGTTTTATTATTAGTACTCACCCTGTAGCTATTGGAAGAAGACCTCTCTGAAGGAAGCTGTTTCTTGGGAGTTAGTCACATGTTCATCACAAGTTAGTTGCTTCTTTTAGAAGGGCTCTTTGTCCTGTGAAAGCTAAACAATTCTGAAAATGACTCAAGGTCAGGTTGCATATTTTTGTGTAAAAATGTTTGAAAATAGCGTAATTCTAACTCTCATTCTTAGAATTAAGAATAAAAGTCACGTATAACCCTCTCAAAGTGTAAAGACTTGCTCCTCAGGTCTCCTCAGTCATTTATATACTTATAACATATACATGACAGATTCTGATTATTTAAATTTGCCAGTAAACTTTAAGAAAATATTTAATTTTTAAGTTAACCCCTTGTTTTTTGTTTTACAGCCATGCTAGAGGCTCTGTGAGGCTGTACAGTAGTGCTTTGAGCCAAATGTTAACATCATCATATAGCTATATTATAGAACATTCCTTAGACATTTCATACATTTAATATTTATATACATTTATAGGCATATAAACTGAAGAAAACTGAGAATCAATTGGTTGTTTAATTATATAAATACTTCACATGTTATTCAGCGTTAACTTCAGCATTTAAACAATTAGACATGGACCTCAACATGTGATTCTTCCAACTGGCCTGTAGATGGCAGCAGACTGTCTGCGCACTGAAAAGAAGAAGGCACTACATTTGGCTGAAAAGGAGACTAGTATTATTAAGTAAGTCAACAAATTACTATAATCTGCATAAAACTCATAAAAAAAAAAATCACATTTGGAATAAGCAAGTAAGCAAAATCAAATCATTCATTGGTCGTCCCATAAATTACCAAATCAAACACCAGACTTCAAGTATTGCCATCACGGGGAAACAAAAACTGGAAGAAGTGAACTAAAAAAATAACAATAATTTAACTTTCATAACTGAGAATGTTTGTTTTAAAATAAAAAGAACTCAACAAAAACATTCATAAGCTCTGGAATCAGGATAATATTCCGTAACACTTTATCATAACCATCGGTTATAAATGGTAAATTGATAGGTAATTAAAATGAGTTAATATTTATTTTACTGTTAAACTATGAAATTATAATTAATGTTTAATCATTATTGGTAATGCTGTAATTTATGTTATTCTATTTGTGTAATATGAAATAATTAGTTTATATATTCTATATTGTATCATGGCTGATAAGAGACGATAACAATTACATTCTGATTACATTAGTAAACTATTTATTAACAGTTTATTGTTGCGCACATTATAACATTGGATATACTATATTAAGTAGTTGTTAAGAATTACCAAATGATTTGTAAACCTTTAAGAAATTGTTTGTAAAACATCTATAAACATTACATAGATAGATGGACCAGAAACCAATTATTAACCATTGACAAAGTATGAACTATCTATCTAAGTAATGTTTGAAGGTGCTTTACAAAGTATTTATTAACCATTTCACAAGGTATTATAATTATTAGTTGCAACTTCATAATAGCCATCCAAATAATGTTTATAGACAGTTTATAAACCGTAACAAAGTGTTTCAAATATATATATGTAATGTTTATAGATGTTTTACAAACAATTTCATAATCATTAACAAATCCATACACATACAGTATATACAGTATATATATATGTACATATATATATATGTACATATATATATACTGTATATTTATAGTATATAAAATGTTATGTGTGCAACAATAAACCGTACAAATAACATTAATTATGGCATTACTAATGATTAGTAAACATTATTAATTATCATTTCATTGTTTTGTCAACAGTAAAATAACTATTAACTAAGTTTAATTAACTATCAATTTACCATTTATAAATGTTTTTTATAAAGTGTTACTGAACATTCATTAAATATTTGTAAATGCATTCCTAAATTAAATGTCTTCCATTTGTAAAAAAGTGACACATGAAAACAAAAAACACATTAAAGAGATCTTTTCAAGTACAGTCATCCTCACTACTTGTTTTACAAAATAGCTCTGTGTTTCTGTTCTCACTGCTGAATTTCAAGTAGCAACAATTCAAACAAAACGGATAAACAGCGTTTCACGATAAAAACACTTCATTTGGTCCCCTTTTTTAAAAACCGAGGTCAGCAGCACAGTGATGACATCATGGCCATTGAGTGTTCTGTTGACATGGCGCCAGTTGTCACGGTGAGTTCAGCCCAGCCCGACGTCCAGTGACATCATCACTACGAAGCCCAGGATGGAGGTCCAGGATGCCAGCTTCCCGTTTCCACTGGTGACACCGAGTTGAAGCGAATAAATGGGAGATTAGGTAGAGAGACAGATGCTGAAAGACTCCTTATATGTGTTTCCCTCTTTAATCTGGCTGTAATGAAAATTGTTATCCACCTCGACTACTTTAAATCTACTTTGATCCCTCTTTTTTCTTCTCACCTGACTTGAGCCTCGGGTATGATGTCATCCACCACCACGTAAACCATTGCCCCGGCAGCAAACGCCAACGCATACGGCAGCAAAGGTTCTGCCAAGACGACAGCGAAGGCGCCTAGCAACCCAGCAATAGGCTCTACCATGCCGCTTAGCTGGCCATACCTGACGGAAAACAATAACAGTCAAGTTGCAGTGTCCAAATTTAAATTCAAAGGTGCTAAACGCGAGATTGGGAGCATTTCTGTTGCCTCTGCACGGCTGTCAACATGGCGACAGCTGAGATGGCGGCTCGTAGCTAACAGTGCTAACAGTGAAAACAAAGACTATTGCTATTGGTCAGCTGTAACCGCCGTATGAGCACAGTGCAGAGCTGCGGCCATGAGCTAGCAAGTGGGGCACGCTCACATGCATGAACATGCACTAAAAGGCAGGCGCGGCCGGCTCGGTGATATCAACAAAGCACAGAGAAGCTCGGATTACAACACAAACAGAGGGAGAGCGACTTCATTCTCTGCTCAGGTAGACATTACTCCTCTATATCTTTACATAGTAAATAATTGTTTCCTGATATATTAATGCTATGGATATCAAATAGAGCACCTTTAAACTATCTGTACTCAGCCCAAGCCTTTGCAATGAGTTGTTAAATTATTGTACTTTGACACAGATGCATGTTTTTCCTTACCAGAAGGCTCTCCATGTTGACATTCCTGAACCCCGGAGCGGCAGGCTCACTGCCAAGCCTTCTGGGAAATTCTGGATGCCAATACCAATGGCCAAATTTCTGAGGGGACAAAAAAACACACACAAATAGACAAACAAAAAAAAAGACATCAGAGCATATCTCTTTATGACAAATACCAACAACCTACCTCTTGAGGACCTACAGTACGGTAGATTTTGTGATATAGTTTCACTAACTAATACATTGCCTGACACATTACTGTGGACGTCTACCAGGTGTTCACATGTTGAAGTTTAGTTTCCTTCTGCATGAAACTCAAAAGTGAAAAGAAATACAGAATAACAGAGTCACTGAAACCATTAACAAAACATCTCACCTGATGAAGTGGACGAAAAAGGTTGAGTCTAGAAGGTAACCCTTAACCATTTCACAAGAGTTTCGCAACTTGTTGGTTAGTTTCTAGACACAACCAAGAAAAAAATTAAGAATCTTGAGCCAAGCTAGCAACTCTATGATGTAAAGCTCAGGGATGCTTAAAGCTAAATGCTAATGTTACCATGTTAATATGTTCCAAAGACAATGCTAACATGCTGATGTTTAGCAGCTATAATTTTTACCATGTTGACCATCGTAGTTTAGCATGTACACATGCAAACATTTGTAATAATAATTAGCAGTAAACACAAAGTACAGCTGAGGCTGATGGGAATGTCATTAGTTTTGCAGGTAAAAGGAAAAAGTAAAATTAAAATTTTGACCTGATGAACTTGTACTTGAATTTGAATGTCTGTAGGAAGTTACATGGCAATCCATCAAATAGTTGTTGAGATATCTCACAAAAAAATGTCTGTACAAAGTTTTGTGCAAATCCATCCAGTATATGTTGTGATATTTCACAAGACAAGAGAAAACTTTGACCTGCTGGTGACTCTAGATTAAATAAAGGAATCACCAAAGTCATTAGTCATCATCTGGGAACCATGAATGTCTATATAAAATGTGGTACTAATAATTCCAGTAGATTTTAAGATATTTCACACGATAAGTGAGAACTTTAACCTGCTGGTGGCACTACTGAAAAAGGATCACCAAAGTCATTAGGTTTCGTCCTCTGGGCACCATGAATATCTGTGCAAAGTTTTACGGCAATCAATCTGATAGTTGTCAAGACATGCCACCAAAAACCACAAATGTCAATTTCATGTTAGTGGAAAAGTCAAAGGATCACCAAATTCCGAAGGCTTCATCCTCTGGGGACCATCAATGTTGGTACAAAATGTTGTGACAATCCATCCAATAGTTTTCAGTGCCCTGTTCTTATTGCTTTTTATGGAAATGTTGAATCTAGGATTTTTGCATCAGTGTGTTAAAGTTGATTTTGTTGTTGTGTTTTTGAAAAACAGACTGTCATGAGGACTTTAATCCTGGATTATTTACAAAGAGGGAACAAGTCGTTCTATTAACTGGTTGTATGAAGGGTATATTGGCATGAAGGTCCTAACAATTGTGCATCAATCGACTTAATTTCTCCAACTATCATTTGGGCTAGCCAGTGTGGGAAGGTGAATCTTGGCATTTGGCATTTGTCATAAAGAGATATGGTCTGAATCTTTTCACTAAAAACGAATAGTGTAAGCAATATATGAATTTTATTAGCAGCATACCGTTGTTCTTTGCATGTAAAACAGATGTTATTGCCCTCTCTTAACTCTTCAATATGTCAACAAGCCTTCTCAATTGTGCAATGTGAACTTTTAACTGTTCTGGTCAAACCCTCTACAGTTTCTACTATTTAAAAGGACAAATATACCAAACCTACTCAGATAGAGGAACCAATAACCACTGATCCTTTGCTGATTGAATCTTTTTACAGTTCTGTTCTCACTAGGTGAGTTAAGACCTCCAAATGGTTTGTGCTTTTATTCCCATTCGTTTGTTTGTTACTCTGCAGATTTGTAGTGATATTTCGTTGAAAGTTAGATGACTGCAGAAGGAACAAGTAATAAGGGCTTAGTATAAAAACAGAAATCTGGATCTGGAAAATAGATTTCTATACACTTCACACAATTTTCACTGATGTCATGAACTACTTACGGAAGCCCTGAAAGGCAAACAAGATTTTTTTTTCTGGTGATCCATTTTCTAAGTCTGATCTAAATTATTTTCCTGACAAACAGATACAATCAGGTAAAGTCGATTATAAAGCTAACGTTAGTTTACTGTAATGTTAGTTTACTGTAATGTTAGTTTACTGTAACATTAGTTTACTGTAACGTTAGTTTACTGTAACGTTAGTTTACTTTAACGTTAGTTTACTGTAACATTAGTTTACTGTAATGTTAGTTTACTGTAACGTTAGTTTACTGTAACGTTAGTTTACTGTAACGTTAGTTTACTTTAACGTTAGTTTACTGTAACGTTAGCTTGTATTGTGTTTTGTTACATTATTTAAGGGAACTAACATTATAACGTTACGTTAAGGTTACAAGGCATACTGTATGCAACCATTGCTATGGCTTATTTAGCTCCACAGGGATTGAAGCTGTTATTTTTGTAATAAGGGTGTGATGCACTCTTGAATCACACCGGACTCATGATGAACATATTTTAAGAAAAGTGGTAAATGAATTCAAACAGTGATTTGGCTGGTCTTCAGTAGATTTACTCTGGGTGTAGGTTTAACTGCCAACTCATCTAGCTTAGAACAATGGACAATATATATATATACAATATATGGCAACAATCACAGTATTGTATCAAGATCACAGTATCTCAAAATAATGACGCATTCTCTAAATAATTGCATTTAAAATCAATAACCTGTGAGAATTCAAATGAAAGTATTAAAAATGATTAATTCTAACATATCAAAATGTATTGAGTCATTCTTTGATATCGAAATTCTTATGACTTGAAAAATAACAATAAGTTACACTTACTTGCTGATTTAGTGTTTAGTGCCTTTTACAGTCATGACAGATTTTGTAAGACTGATTTGCATTGTGAAATTGAAATACTTTTTGGGACATTTTGGGAAATACACTTATTCTCTTTCTTGCAGAGCGTCAGCAGAGAATATTTGTACCACTCTCATGTCTGTCTCTTCAAAATGACGCTGAAGCCAGCAGTTGGTTAGCTTAGCTTAGCATAAAGGCTGGAAACAGGAGGAAACAGCTAGCAGAAAGTTACAGAACATTTTGGATGCAGCCTTCCCATTAATTACATTATGTTACACAATATGCACAGAACATTAGGGCTCCGTCCAAGACGAATAGTCAGCGTGAACAAACAGTCCTCTGCTCTTATAAAAATGGGCCAAAAATTGTCTCCAGAGGAACGACTGGTGGAACTTGACAAGTTCTCTGACGCACTGTTTAATTCAAGTCAATGGAACGATTTTGGAATTGATCGGTAAGAACGTTCACTGTCCAAAGGCAAATGCATGTCTGTGTTTTAACTTAAATGTAGTTTGAAGATATAAACCATTTACTGGTTTCCATCTAGCACCATCATCGGGTCAAATTTGTAATTTGTAATATTGGTTGATGACCAAATACCTGCAACATTCCCATCAGCCTCAGCTGTACTTTGGGGTTAGCGCTAGTTAGAAAATGCATACTACATTAGGTTTATATCTGTCAGGCATCATCATATTAGCGTTGTAATTAGCCGCGTTTCCATTCAATTTTCACTTTTAAGCGGACTTTTGAAATGTCTCAAAAACAGAAACGCAAATTAGGTCATCAACTGGTTTTGAGTGAATAAACTCGGCTACAGCGTAGTTTGGTCAGAAGTTGTCGCTATAGGCTACGCATGGCTGTAATCCGCCAGTAAACAGAGGAGAAAAAGGAAATTGCAAACCGGAAACAAAATAAGTCGGCTTGGCCATCTAGACATCTACGATAGAAAAATGAAGAGAGGTCTTCAGGAATTTGTTTCAATTGGTTTTAATTGTTCTTTCATGTCAGCTATTGGCCAGGTTTCATGTTGTCCGGAGACGAAGACAAGCATTAACACGTTATGGGAATATTCAAGAAGACGCCAACATAGAAACAGCTGATCAGTCATGTGAGTTAAATGTTCGTTATGCCAGAAGTTATTCGGCTAAGGTGTTTCCATAATCCATTCAGCCCATCAAAACCACCTCAAGCAGGCGTAAAAACTTTTTTTTTTTCGCAATTGAGGAAGTTTCATTGAATTTTGCCATTTCCATACAGCTTTCCTAATGCAATACTTAAAATGTGCATACAAATATATGAATGGAAACGCGGCTATTGTGAGCAAGCTGGCACCATGGATGTCTTATTAGAACTGGATACAGGACCCTAAGATTACGCCTACTCATTCCAATAAGAACTGATCGTCTGGCGCGAGGGTTCACTTCTGGGGGATTTGGCCCACTGAATATGTAGTAGTAGTAGTAGTAGTAGTAGTAGTAGCAGTATTAGTATTATTATTATTAGTAGTAGTAGTAGTAGCAGCAGTGTTTCTCCTGCTGGCCCCTTTCGCGAGTTCCTGCTCGGCCCATAGACTTTACATTGTGGTGACTTCACAGATTTTTAAATCTCTTTTCTCGGATCGAGTAAAGCTTTACAAATATAAAACCTCCACGGATCGAAAATTCATAATAGAAAGAATAATTGACCTTGTTTGCAGTTCAAGGTGTCCTGTCAACAGTTTGAGAGATGTCTCTTTTACAATGAGGGTCTATAGGGAGTATGCTTTTTGGGCCGCAGAGGGATTTTTTGCTGCAATACCGTGAAAGACCACTGGAAAAAATTGGATACAAGGCTGCGCGGCGGCACCGTATCCAGGTCTTATTATACATCCATGGCTAGCACGCTGATGTTAGCAGTTAGCTCAAAGCACCGCTGTGCCAAAGTGCAGCTTCACAGAGATGCATGGCTAGAATGGCTGTAGACTCTTAGACTTGTTATGTCACATTCGGCTTCTCTCTGTACAGAAGTTTTGTACAGTAGTTTTGAAGTGACTAAGTGAAATGTTAAACTTCTCTTTCTGTATTCCACCAGTCAAAGTTATTATTTGTAGAAGGCTAATGAATTTAACTCTGCATTTAGCTCCCTGCAAAGGTACTCTGGACTCAATTCAAATGAAGTTCTGGATGGTTACAGAGACCAAGTGTTATACAGCGGAGAATTCAGCGATGTTGAAACTACTGTAGAGAAGCTGGGTTCTGCACTGGGTGGGCTCACCTTGGTGCCTAACGCTGTGGGATTGGGGGCTCTCGTCATTTCCATGATCTTAGAGACAGTTGGGAATGCCTTAGGGAAACGAACCATGGGCACGGCTGAAATGTTGCAAAGGGTGTTTGCACCGGAGAAGGCCAATGAGGTGAGACCCTGATCTTTCCTGGGGATATTGGGGTTGTCCAATGTGGTCATATTTTTTAAACTTTATTATGGTAGTAATTAAAGGTTTAGTATTTTAAATGCATACCTTCAATTTCATTATCTAAGAATTTATGAAAACATGTTTTTTTGACCAACACTCAAAATTCACTTTCATGAATTTCAACATTCCTCTCCTCAACTGTGGAGGTCCGAGACCTGATGGAGGAGTATCTGAAGCGTCTGCAGATCAACTTGGGGACACCACGGCTTCAAGTAGCTGAGACCCGGCAAATAGAGACCGATCTTAGTGCCCAACTTACACGGCTAAAGGTGCGCAGCAGTCATATTCTTTCATGGCTATAGGATCATCCTACATTCCGATAACTGAATAACATCCATATGTTATGTTTTTGTCTTTCTAAGAATTCAATGCTGAGAGATGAACATATGAACACTTGGTTTCTCAAGCAGTGGGTGAACGGAGCTGCCTTCCACACCCAGATGTTGATCCATCAGGCTCGTCTAGAGGTGGCAGCCGGGTCCAGAGCCATGCAAGCAGCGGGGCTTTATCAGCAACAGCTCAACCTTATTCTGGAGAAATACAAGAGCTACCTCCAAACTGTTATATATGTGCACAAAGATCATGATATGATCAATGCGATTTGTTGTCTGACTTACGAAGAGAACAAGATTTTTGACTTCCCAGTTGATTGTTTCCCTGCACGGGGGGATTGCAAATTCAGTAGAAGTGAAATAGTTGAGACTATGTTTTCGAAACATCATTTTACTTGGGCAAAAAGTTATTTCTCAGACTTAGCAGCGAATATTCCAACTCTTGTGAACCAACATGGCACCTTTCGTGTCAAAATCTGACAAAGACCATCTATGCTTGTGAAGCCATGAGTCCCTCGGAAAAAAAACATTGTGGTGATTCAAAGGAAAATCCTTACACTAAATTTTAAGTTCCAATAAAATATGAAAGATTGTATTTGTTTTTGTCTGTTTTAATTTTTTTTATCCTGGATTATTTACAATGATCAATGACCTCAGAGGGGATCAGTCTGGTGGTGTTGCACTCAACAGCATATTTAACTCCACAGATTTTGTTAATTTGACACAGGCAGATATAGAGACACATAGGAGACGATGACCGTTTTCTTTTTAAATTATAAATGACAATCTGGTTCCACCTGATTGATATAGGTGGGTGGTAAAATGGGAAAAGACCAAGGTGACACCTGTTTTGGTCAGACAGGGATCTCCAACCAAACAACTGCCACCTCTATCTGCAGTACTGTCATGTAACCACTAGATGTCAGAGGCACACAGCACAAGACACAAAGGAAGATGGTAAACATTAAACCTGCTAAACATTAAACCTGCTAAAAATCAACGTGTTAACATAAGGCCTTTCCCATTTCGAAGTTTGTACCGGCTCAATTCCTTTCCTCGACTCCTCTCCTCACGTCTTAGTCCCGCCCACGGGAGGCGACAAAGAGATGCAAAGGAGAGAGGAAGCAGGGAAATATGGTTTTAGAGACATGAGATGGCTTTTCTTCTGAAGCGTCACGACGTCCGTTTCTGAAGACAGCTGCAGCTGTCCACAGCTGGATCAGCTGTCAGTCGACTTTAACAGCTATAGAGACTTTAGGAGTTTGTGTTTGAACTGTACAAATAATATTAATAAAGACACAGTTATTATCAGTGGCAGAGCAGCAGTGTTTTCTCTCTGTAGCCTGTTGCCTGTTTAACAAACAGCTGCACATGAGTAACAACCCGGGGTCTGTATTTATACTGTGGACTGAGTCCTGCTTAGAGGCTCAGGAACCATCTCTACTGGCACAATGCCTTTATATTAGTTGTTCATTATTAGTGCCTGTATAAATGGATTTTCTGACACTAGAAAATATTGTTGTTTTAGGGAAAATTGAAATGATGTAACTCACATCAAACCCGACTTCACCCGCGGTGTGTGAAGGAGAGATACTGTAGGTCCTTTTGCTGCTGGAACACTTTACCATCTACATGGTCCATTTGTTATTCAATTAACACAGATTTTAGCTAGATGGTGAATCAGAAGACAACTAAACTATACAACTTGTAATCTGTTATCTGGCTTCACTCTGGTATGAAACTCCAGTGATGTTGACATGTATCAAATCAGTCTGATCGTCAGCAGCGTCCAATCAGTAACCGATATCCAATAAGGGGGCTTGTCGGTCGGTAACAGACTCCCGCTCACTCACTTATGGCTCCTCCGGACAGCTGACAGCTCTGTATGAGCAGAGTTCTACATATCTTCCTGCCACTGCTTCTGCACTACTATAATGTAACCACTAGATGTCATCAGCACACAACAACAGCACAGTTATGGGCACAGGTGTAAAACCTGACCATATTCTTACAGTGACCTTAAACACACCAAGCCTTTACCTAATCCCAGACGTATTACCTTTATACCTAAACTTAACTATCTCAAGGCTGAGGAAACCACAATTTGTATTCTTATGATTACCTACTGTTCCAGGTTTGGGAAACCAATCACAGCGCTTCCAAACACATCATCCACAATTTTGTCTCCAGGTGAAGTGCTGTACAGAAAGTCTGCTGTTCTTTACATATTCAATAGTGAAATGTGTACTGCATGTATGTTTCTTTGCCTTGATACCAGTCTTACCTGGCGCTTTCAAAGGTAGCAGATGAAGTCTTTCCAATGGCTCCGAATCCAACGCCCACAGCCAAACCCTCTGCAGATAAAAAGACACAGACAATTGATCCCTATGATCTGTCCTTTGACTTCTTTGAAGCACTCTCTTACGTAGGAAAAACAACATTTTGAGAAAGAGGAAGGGGCAATGTTGGCAATAAGAATATAAGTGAACAAATCGATACGGGGGGAAACAGGTATCAAGAGCAGAATAAAAAACCTACTACAGGCCTGGAATGACATGTGATTTACTTCATATAGTACATGAAGGTTTTGGTCTGTTCTTTCAGACAGAACACTGCGATCTACTTAACAGCAACAGTCTGTGGGGATCTCCACTCAGAGGAATGTGTTGTATTCTTTTATTTGGTCTTCTTTCGTCAGGTTTCTACCGATGCAATATTGGAACCGACTGGCTATCGGTCTGACGACGATTTAAACTCTGAGAGCAACGGCCAATATATCGGGGGTTCTGGTGTGCTAAATTATGAATCCTGCTATAGTGAAGGCATGGCCCGCGCTACTCTGCCTCCGATTGGCTAGTGCTCAATGACTTCGTTGGTTGGATTGGTTAGGTTTAGGCAGTAGGAGGGAGATTGGTTAGGGTTAGGGTAAGAACATCAGGGTAAGCCAATCAGGGGCAAAGTAGGGCTAGTCAGAGTAGGGTGGGACCATGGATGTATTAAGAGAACTGGATACAGCGTTGGAGGCAACTTCCGCCTGGAAAAGTACCCGGATCTTGGGCACATGGAACATGCGCAGTAGCGTCCGCTCGGTCAAATGACTCGGTCATGGGGTCCTAACGTCAGGCCGTCGTCACGGCTTGCACTCCAGCCTCAATCTGTGTCTCATTCACATGAACGGAGGAAGGGAAATAACTCTGGATTCGGCTATTAGTGCGTTTTACAATTTTAAAACCTAATGATTTAAATAAGGGCTATTAGAGTGTTCGTACTGGAGAGCTGATTCACCTAAAAAAATTATCCGCTGAGTTACAGACGTCTCTTTCCCAATGTAAGTCTACGGGAAAAAGTATTTTTGGGCCCATTGGCATCACATGACGGACACAGAAGTTGTAGTACCGCCGTTTGGCCACTACGAAAGTTGGGATCAACGACCGGCGCTCTTCCTTTGGCTTGGGTGGGACTTGCCTTCGCTATTGTAGGATTTGTAATATCACTTCTGTTGTAGCCAGCAGATATCTGGATAACGAATATCCGGGCCAAAGCTTCCTCTTCAGTGCGCTGGTCATTGTTGAAGGTAGGATTAGCAACTTGAGACGCAAGAATGGAGTTGGAGTTGAGAGACGACGTCTATGACCGGATTGTTTCACAAATAGCCAGTTGATACTCAGTTAACAGTTAATTTTTTAATAAACGGTGGGTTCCGAGATTGCATTTCGGCCAATGCGTTCCGCCTCTTTTGCACTTCACACCAACTGTTTACGTGCAGAGCACTACAACGAACTACAAACAGAAGCCAGAATGGTTTAAACACATCTGCAGAGGCAGCCCTTGTGGACGGTAGAATGAAACATATTTGCTGAACTACTGATCCATAACGGAGATATAAATGAGAAAGAAAGTCGTACTTTTTTAACTGTAAGGTTCAACTACATAGATCACTGCAGTTCTACTTAGAGTAATGCAGTAGTTATGTCAGTCATTTTTCAGAACAGGTTGCTTTGTGATATTCAGGATATTAGGAGCAAAATGTTTCTCATGCATAGAGAAAAAGGTCTGTTGATATATGGTGTAAACAAAAGTTACAAACTTATCGTCTCATAAAGAATAACTATAGTGTGGAACTTTATGTGAAGTATAATTCAAACAAAAGACAAAGATCCCTCTGTGCACAGTTACGCTCTGGAACATTAACATTAGCCCTAGAAACCCGGCAGGTTTAATGCCACTCCAGAGGAGGACAGATGTGAGCTAGGTGAAATTGAGAATGAGGTTCACTTTTTGTTTTACTGTCTTGTCTACGGGGATATAAGGGATGTTCTTTTTAGTCCATTTATATCGATTGATTTTGACTGGATGACGAATGAAAAACTTTGTAGCAGGTTTTATTTGCCAAGCTTGGGAGAGAAAGCAGAATATTTGTTTGAGACAGAGTGGTATAATAATCTATAATTTTGTTAGTAAATGAAATGTTATGGTAAATAGTAAATGGACTTGCATTTATATAGAGCCCTACTTCCGACCACTCAAAGCATTTTGCACTACATGTCAGGATTCACCCACACATTCACACACTGATGGCCTCAGGAGAAATTTGGGGTTCTTGCCCAAGGACACTTCAACATGTGGACTGGAGGAGCCCGGGATCGAACCTCCGACCTTCCGATTGGTGGGCGACCCGCTCTACCTCTGAGCCACAGCTGCCACCGTTATTATATTTTTGACACCCTTTTTGGTGTCTTGTAAACCCATGAGGGTTGGAACCTCTGTGTGCATGACACGCAAATAAAGAATCAATCGATCAAAAATCCAACTGCAACAGGAAAGCTGCACTGAGAGGGATTCCTACAGTTGTGTCCGTTGTTAAAGTGCCTGTCTGTTCCCTCTGTGCATGCTCTTTACACCCTGGGCCGCATCCCTCTCCTCTGATGTCCCCATTTGCCTCATTTGAGATGCCTGTCATGCATACTTAAAGTACACACCATTCAAACAGAAAGTGAAAAGGTCACAGTGCATGATGTATCTATACTGTATGAGGGTCTTCTTGTGTTTAAGAAGTATGTGTGTGTAAACGTTTGTGCACACCTGCAGTCAGATCTATTACCCATTCGATATTTTGCATTTCATACGCTGACAAGCAGCCACGTCCTGTCATCCCATTGACAGCTACAGTAGGTTATTACAATGCTAATTTCCTAACATATGAGCAAACACCAAGGAGTTGTTCCCACAGATTAATCGCCAGCATCTGGAATCACATGTGACCCCACTGATCAAATCCTCAAACACTGAAAATACTCCATTAAACTAACACTTCTCTGACAAGTTTTGTAGTTTCATCCTATTGGTATGCAGACATTGCATACTAACTTGTTAACCCTTTCAATTTGCACATGGCCACCTCTGGAGCCACCTTTAGACGATGTGAATCTTTTAACCCAATTAGTGGTAATCACCTGAAAAAAGAACAGAAGGTTCTCCACATTTCTTATGTTAAACAATTTTGTTTTCTTGTGCTTAAAGCTGAAGTAGGCGAGATTGGAGCAAATATGATTAAAAAAAGTTATTTTTATAAAACGTAGTACATGAAACAGGTAACCTGAAAAAAATCATGTGCCTCTGTGTCCTCCAGTGCTCCTCACGGCATCTGCAAGATTTCACAGACCGGATGAAAAACAAGCAGTAAGAGCTGATATGAGGTCCGCTGTCCAGCTGCCGCCTATGAGAGCCGGCTGTCAATCACTCGCGAACTCCGACCAAACGGTCAAACTAGGCAGCACTGATCAAATATGAATCAATATTATGTGACGTTAATGCCTATTTCTCTCCTCAAATGTTTTCAGAATCATCTTGTAGTGCACGGTTTAGCTGTAAAATTAGAAAGTTTGTGACGCCGAAATTGTGAAATCTGGTGAAGGAACGGCAAGTTCCCATCACATGACCGGAGCACAGCCAATAGGAACGCTCTCTCTCTCTGAAATGACCTGTGATTGGTCAAAGTCTCTCATCACAAGCTAGATTTTCTAAAGCCTGAAAACAGAGCCATGAAGAGATGTAGAAGTCTAGTTATCTCTCAGAACACTTGAATTACAATATGCTGAAAGGTTATTATGGAATCTTTGCCCAATGATGCCAAAAATATACTGACTACTGCCACTTTAATGAGCAGTAAGATGCTTCCAGAGAACAAGCGCTTAACCCAGCGTGGTGCCACTCTGCCACAGTGGCTACTGGCCACATCCACTAGGATCTTTTCCATACACTACATTTATTGCTATCCACCTGCTTATGTCAACACATCATATGTGAGATACGGTTGTAGCTTAAAAGAGAGGGAAATGTTAGCAATATGGCATAATTAATCAACACTAATACCATAAAAATTCATTGGACTACCGGGAAATGTAGCTTTGAAGCCGATGTTGCTCCAAACAGATTGCTTTCAAATAGCTGTTTTTGTACACTGGCGTCATATACAGTAGCTAATTTAGGGTAATCAGATACAATCATGTCAGATTGATAAATATGAAACTACTGCCAGCAGCTGGTTTGCTTAACTCAACACAAATGCTGCCTTCAAATGGACTTTGTGAGGTCGTGGTTACGACATGGGAAGTCGCTTACGCAATATGCTTGGAATTCAAGTGGTTAAGTCGTGAGAACGGAGCTGCTAGGCAACGGCAATATTAACGTTACTGTCGGCGTCTAGAACAGAACAGTTTAGCAAGCTAGCAAGCGGAAACGTAATGCAGGAAATGTAAAGGCATAACGAGGAAAAAGATAAGGCCACTGTGAATGTCAACAGTTTCCTCGGACATATTATATAATTACTAACTAACTTTATACGACTAAAACTACAATATATTAACTTATTATGCACTGAAAAATGACACGTCACAACTCGTGAACTCTGAGCTTTCAGAAAACTTGTGAAAGGTGGTGAATGCCACAAGAGGGGGGTGTTCGTGTGACTCTTCTCGTGAAGGCCATTTGAATGGATTGTTGTATTGTTGTCACAGTGAAGTTGTTGGGAAACCAGCGAAGACTCCAGGAAGGCAATGGACCCGGCCAAGAAATAATCTTAACCCCCGGTAAAATATGTGTTTTTTTGCACTTTTTATACTACATTTTAAACTAATGAGATATTACGTGTTGATTGGTGAACTATGGTGGTGGTGATAGGCGGATTATGTTAACATTTGACAGAGTCAGGCTAGCTTTTTCCTTCGTTTTCCAGTCATTGCGTTAGGCTAAGCTAACCAGCTACTAGCTGTAGCTTCATATTTATCGTACAGACATGTTAGTGGTATCAATCTTCTAATATAACTTTCAGCAAAAGAGTGAAAGCTTCCCAAAATGTCAAAGTATTCCTTTGGTTTCTGCGGTTGCTGGCATCACACGGCGAGCTATAACGGCCAAGCTGGAAAAGTTTAACAATACTCAACTAATGCCGGGATCAGACTGCACAATATTTTTGTCTTTGACGATGGTCGCCATGTCAGATCTAACAATCACAGCGCCATAAACTCTTGCAGTGTCTTGGTCGGGTGACTGGCAAGACTACATGTATGACCACGACCAATCACGGCACGTCCTATTCAACGATCGCGCGCGAGTTCAGACGTCATCGGGGAGGCGGTTGAAGCAACTGTCAATCATGGCGACAGTAGCATTGTGTGTTATGCTGGCGGTCTTGTGTTGCGGAAAGAAAAAGAAAAGAATGAAAAAACGGTTGTGGATGCTCTCCCGGGTGGCACAGAGAGGACGGTACGGGCTGTCCATACTTCAGTCGGTTTCGTTGTCCCAACTTGACAGCAGCAAACTCGGCATCCCTTCTCCTTTTCTCCATTTTTGTTTATTACCAAGTGACCTGACTGCGACTGCGCGCTGGAGAGAGCACCTGATTGGTCAACACAAAAGGAACACGTCGTTGGAGATGTCACACTAGGCGTTTGAAGACAAAAAATTCTGACAAGTTAGACTTTTCTTCGGGATGTCGTGGGGCGTCCCAGACGTGGCGTCGGTTGTCGTATTCTATGACACACTACACGAGATAAGAGAATCGATTTTCGCACACGACACTCATTTATCGTTCCCGATCCCCTACGACAGCCGTGTCGGGCTATGATCGGACTGATATCGTGTAGTCTGAACTGGGCATTAGGCAAGAATCGTCAACATAGGCGACTCCTCGTAACTGTCATTGCTGCCTACCTTGGGGGGCAGGGCTGACGCCATGTTTGTGAAAGCACCTTTACAACCTCACACAACCACTTGTGTAACTGCAGACTTTTAAGTTTTGCTTAATTTATTCCTCTTTTCCTTTGGGAATGGAGTCAGTGTCATGAGCAAGAAACAAAAAGTGGGACTTTTAAGGCTTCAAAGTATGTATGTATAGTAGTAATTGGATATCGGTTCTCTTTTATGCTAGAAACGACTGATCTCTTTCAACATCTTCTTTCCATTCCTGTGTATTCTTTCATTGTATTATCTCTCTCGTCCTGCAATATTAATAGCCTACATCAAGCTATACTGCCCTGAACCAAGAAAAAGTTGCCAAGATAAAGACAAGGTTAAGAGAGAATTAGAGAACTAAAGAAGAAACAAGACAGAGATGAAAGACAGAGTAGAGAGACCTATCCTGATGGCCCTGCAGCTGCAGAATTCAAGAGCCCAGAGGCCACTTCATCATAATCTAAAGCCCGTCATTACCTCTGATAACAATGCACACCGGTTCTAATCAACGTCCCAGTGGCCCATTACAGGCTGACATATACTGCGGAGCCATTAGGGGCAAAAACACCCTTCAGTTACACTGTGTGTCCCCTTTACTATTCATCTCAATCCTCTGGAACTGTCTGAAATGCCACAGGGCCAGTAGAAACTCTATCTGCACTGAAAAACCTTCAACTGATTTTGAATAAAACATGAGCTGAGACAGTGTCTGTGTTTGCCATTTGGCACAACTGGTACAAGGCTAGGGGCAGTCTAGACATTTTAAAAAATCTTAACTGATTTAAAGACCACAACAATGAGTTTTCTTTTTTCTTTTGGTCACATAGTTGGAAAATGTAATATATCAGTAAGAAAAATAGTTCTATCATGTGCTCTTTTGGATCAGGAATCAAGGTTTTCTGACTACAGCTGCTCACCTGTAGAACTGCTACACAGCTGGAAATGTGAGCTGGGGGGGTTTGGGACTGTTTTGCAAGTCCACTGAGCTGGAAGTTTTTGTTCCAAAACAGAGTCCAAGGCTAGTTGGGGAGCACTAAACGCCCCAACATCTGTCAGCTTTTACTCGGGAGACTTGTGTTTTAGTGTCTTTGCTGGCATCGCATGGCAGTTGAAGGAATATCTCATGGATTTTTACAATATTGAACAAAACTGCACTTTCCTGGCTTCAGTTGCAGCACTCCTGACCGAGCTGACAGCAGAGGTGACGGGGCAGTGCCTTGGTTCCACGTCAAAGAACTCAAAATGTACGTTTTTATGTGACATTGATGAGACTTCAGAGTGTTGTAAATGTCCAAAAAACACCAGAATCCTTTCTTTGTTTTTTTCCCCCTGTCCCTTTTGAGTGAATGGTTGGAGGAAGTCTACCCAGAATTCTACACTTTTCCATCACATTACATTCATTTGGAGTAGGATACGGTTGTACCAATACTGGTTTGTAAGACGGTCCTCCACTTGTGGACCGTGTTCCATTTTCACAACAAGTTTCCTCCCGAATAGTGCCACTCCATGCAGCAAAAACCTATTCAGACAGAGAATGTCTAACAGGCTAACGTTAACTATACAACACATAAACTAATCAGACCCCAAATGTGATGCTAATGCTAGCTGTTGTGGCTAGCCCCATTAGGTGACCAACAGATAACAATAGCACAAGCATATCAGCTACAACTTCATCGTATACCAGGTGCTGGGCGATCTCAAGCCATATATTGTCCTTTATTGGGTGTTGAGAAGGGGACGGCCCATTGTTATTCCGAAACACCAATAGTCAGAAAAATGTCCCATTGGACCGAAAAAAGCCCATTTATCAGAAAACAAAAGCCCATTGTTCAAAGGCCCTGAAAATACACACTCTCCGTGCAACAAACAGAAGCACATGGCTAACTGTCATGCAGAATGACGGCGATCAGTTGCGGTGATCAAAGGATTTCATTGGTCAAACGTCTGTCCAAAAATTTCCCCCCTGCATGAATGTACCCCAGGGGTGTGTACAGTAAGCATTCAGGAGAAGCCACAAAATCAGTTTTCGGATGAAAATCCGCTCTTGGTGTGAAACGGCTTTAAAGGTCCCATATCGTGCTCATTTTTAGGTTCATACTTGTATTTTGTGTTTCTATTAGAACATGTTTACATGCTGTAATGTTAAAAAACATCCTTTATTTTCCTCATACTGTCGGTCTGAATATGCCTGTATTTACCCTCTGTCTTAAACGCTTCGTTTTAGTTTATTTCAACGGTAGGCAACAGCTTGGGTCCATGTGTACTTCCTGTCAGCTGATGACATTCATAAGACTACAAACAGTAATAAACTGGGACACATTTAAAATGTTTACGTTTAAAACTGTGTAAAGGGTCTAAATATTGTATATTTGTGACATCACAAATGGACAGAAATCCTGACAGCTTGTTTCAAATGCAGAGTTTCTGAATACGGGCTGTGTGTATTTCCCTGTGGATTGAGTGTTTCGATACTTTCACAGTATTTATATAGGACTTAAGCCTGCTTTATAATGAAAAAAAACGGGACCTTTAAGACATGAAATGTCCCTACTGTGTCAGAGGGTTTTTTAAAAAGCACATGCATTACAAGTCTAAATAAACTCCAGTATAGAAATACTGGTGTCACTGGAAAGCAGTGAAGACTGCTTGAGATGATTCTTGAGAATGTAGCTGAGTGTGAGTCATCAATTCTGTCAGCAGAAATCAGAGCTGCATATATCGTCACCTGCGCATGTCTCTTTTTGTGATTTTTACACTCCCTAGAGGAAACTCGGGCTGGTTGTGTGTGTGTGTGTTGTATGTGTGTGCCTGCGTGCACGCAGCAGCGAATCCTATCAAATTCCTGCTTAATGTTGTATGCTCTTTTAAGCGCGTCTGACGATACAGCTGCTGACAGCCCATTGTCACAGCAGCCACTCATTTCCATCGCACTTTCCTTTAATCTCTCTCGTCTCCTCACACGTCTACGCTCCCTTTTTTCCCGCTGAGCCTGCCATTACTGCGCATCCTCTCTCTCAGCTCCCTCTTCCTTTTTTTCTACTGCGGAACTGTAAGGGTAGGTTAATTTTACTCCTTTTTTTTCATCTGTTTTGTGGTAACATGTTTCTTTCAAGCACATCAGAGTTTCCTCTCGTCACTCTTTATGTTGGTTTTCATCCTCCCGTCATTTGAAAATGTACCATAATCTGGATCATAAAATACAAATTACTTAATGAAAACCATGACTAAATCTATAACAAACTCTACAACATCTTAAGAAATCTAAGTTGTGGTAACTCCACACTTATATTTAGAAAGATGTAATCCAAAAGATATTTGCATTCTGCTCCAGTTCTGATGAAAAATCTTCTTTTATATTCATTTGGCTCTCAATAACTTTGCATACTGTGAATTCGCAAATAGTGTCCCCTAAACTTCAGGCCAGTATTTTTAACAGGCTTATATTAAAGACAGGCTTTACTCCTATTTCCTCCCTCTTTTATGAGTATATTTTATCACATTTTAGTAAAAGCCTCCCTGTTTTCTGATTTTTTCTTATGCTCAATTTGCTGCCGATGCTGTTTGCCGTTAATGCAAACTCAAAACATCCTCCATTTTACCAATTTTACCCAGGCAGCAACCTCCGGCTCTGAAAAGTGAAGCCAATGCTGAAGTGCCTTAAACCTGCATTCTTTCTAATAGCCGGCAGGCTTTTGGTGTGTTATTTGTATGCCATGTAGTCTGTGCTGACTGCAATGTAAATGCGTCTGCATGAATATGCTACGCTCAGAGCTAGTGACGTAGAATTAAATGGGAGAGAGACCGCTTATGGTGGGCGGGAGGGGAGGGGAGGTAGATGGGTCCAACAAACACTGGACTTTCAACCAGGAGACCGGTGTTTTGTTTTATGTTAGTGACGTTTGTGACGTGTTTTCCATACTAACGTTCTTTCCGTGTATGTATTGTACTTAGTTTACATACTTATTTTGAGGCCAACGATGACGTTTGTCCTAAACCTAACTCAGGGGTTTTGTTGCCTAAACCTTGTTGCCCCTGTGTTGGTAATGCACCTTCATACACAAGTGTAATACTCACGCCTCAGCGAGGCAAAACGTGACACTGAAAAGCTATCCTATGGTGGATAGGTGGGTCTATTACACACTTTGGCGTGATACCGTGAGCGGCTATTTATCCCCTTGAGTAAAAGCCTTAGGTCCATGAAAGTGACCTTGCTAAAAAAACGATAGTACTGTTCAATCAAGCTCAACAAGAATATAAAAAATTGCAGTCTTCTTTCAACATCCTTAGTTTCTTATATGTCTTAATATTCTTCAACTCTATTTCCAGTAATATCATGATATTAATGTTTCTGTTTCTTATTCCGCTCAGACCAACTGCTGGCAGTAGCTGTCAACGACCTCGCTCCATCCATCACACTAACAGGGATCAACCCCTAATGGCGGGAAGAAAGGACCGCCATCAATCTCCTGCTCAGTTTGATGAACCGTCACCAAACTTCTGTCACGGCTCTGTCTTGTCTCCGCAGAGCCTCTGTGAAGATCGTTACTTTTACTATGGAGCTGCTGTTTGTGTCGTTGAAGAGGACGAGAACAATGCATTAACACAGCACCAGGGTGAGGGCTTTTATTCCCACTGGGACAGCTAGGTGTCAAAAAAATAAGTGCACTTATCACGCCCTGGGAAAAAAACACTGACTAATTGCACTGATAACAAAACTACTTTTCAATATCAGTATTAAAACCAAACTGAGATTCTCATGTAAAATAGACCTCTTTCATCAGCCTGAATCACAAAAAGGGGTTATTATCAAAGAGTGGAGCCTCTAAGAGGAAGGACGCAAGGTCCTCAGAGTTTATAGCCGATGTTAAATTACATGATTACTGGGTGAGGAAGCTCTTCAAAGAAGCAAAACAGATCCCTCTCACTGCAATTTGGGGCTGCAAAATGACACATATCCCACTACATGTCAAAGTATTACTTTTTTATTAGTAATGATCAACATTTGGAAAGGAGCACGAATAGCATATTCCCTTAATGGATAACCAGAGAAGTTATGGTAAACCATGATCCTTTATACATTTCTGAGTAAAGACCAGTCTAGACCTGGGTGCTTATATGGACACAAACAAACACACACTCCTGATGCAAAATGCCATCTACAATTTTTAGAGAGCATTGCTAAAATCACGAGCCCACTGGAGCATATTCAGAGAGTCAAGCACATACATATACTTCAGATGGTTAGCGAGGTAGCAAGAAAAAAGGAATAATTTACTGACGGGCCATGTGCGGGATGCAAAAGAGAGCAGATGCTCTCAAAAAACGAGGTCTCTACAACCTCACAGTGACAGCTTCATCATCAACAGTGATGATTTGGGTCTGTCACAACCTACTTATGCACTGATGTATCAGTGTTAACAATCTAATAGTTCAATATATAATAATATGTCAGTCACAGAGGGACTTTCTTCTGCAGAATGAGTACTTCTTACTTTTGATACCTTAAAGTCTGGGTGAGAAACCTCAGGAATTCATTGGTAACTTGTCGCGAAGGAGGCTAAATAACGCTCCAAACTAACATAACATTTTGGCGGGGATCCCTTGACCTCTGACCTCAAGGTGTGTGAATGAAAATGGGTTCTATGGGTACCCACGAGTCTCCCCTTTACAGACATGCCCACTTCATGATAATCACATGCAGTTTTGGGGCAAGTCATAGTCAAGTCAGCACACTGACATACTGACAGCTGTTGTTGCCTGTTGGGCTGCAGTTTGCCATGTTATGATCTGAGCATCTTTTTTTATGCTAAATGCAGTACCTGTGAGGGTTTCTGGACAATATCTGTCATTGTTTTGTGTTGTTAATTGATTTCCAATAATAAATATATACATACATTTGCATAAAGCAAGCATATTTGCACACTCCCATGTTGATAAGAGTATCAAATACTTGATAAATCTCCTTTTAAGAAACATTTTAGTTATTTATGGTGTTTTGAAGTAGGGTTGTAGTCAGTGTATTACTTAGAGTTGATGACGGTTGGCACGCCCCCAGTTTGGAGAAACAGACAGGAGTACCAACGCCGGAGCAAAGCGATACAGTGCTGTGGGTGGGGACGGCAGAAAAACCTATTTTAGCCACCTAAAAAAATTGATATCCGTTTAAGTGTACACAATATTTAGAATATTTTACCGCTCTATGTTGCCGTCAGACAGCCCTTTCCTTCTCCTTTCCGACGGGGGACTGAACTGAAAGTGAAACTTATCTATGCTCTCTCCAAAGCCAGCAGGCTCAGATGACAAAAACAGAATAGAATTGTTTCACTTTCAGTTCAGTTTGCCATTGGAAAATATTCTAAATATGGCGTACACTTAAATGGACATACATTTTTTTTTTTTAGGTGAGCCTGTCTTTTAGGTGGTTAAAATAGGTTTCCCCATCCTCAGCACTGTATTGCTTTGCTTTGGTGCCGTTGTTCATGTCTGTTTCTTGATGCTGGGGCGTGCTGGCCGTCATCTACTGTAAGTAATATACCTAATATGGATAAGTAACTCATACAACCCCACTTCAAAACACCTGAACTATCCCTTTAATGTGTTACTGTATGTGCTCAATTTGTTTTTTTTTCTTATTGGGAGTTGAGACTGTGGGAGGTAATTTTCATTAACAGCCTCACAGGAGATCTTTGTGGGTATATCTCCACCTACAAATGTGTGGTTCTGAGCATATGCGCGAGTGACAATGTGTGTCTGATTATATCTACATGAGCGTGGATGTCTGTGTGTTTGTATAGGAGTGCATTTTTGCATGTGCATGTTACAATTACGAGAACTGAAGTATATGCTGTGACCAGTAAACGGTTCTACTCATTAATGAACTGGCCTTTCACATTAAAATCTATATTTAGCACCACCATTTATTCTCCTCCTACACCCGACATGTGTCGCTAATTTGTTTCCTGGAGCAAACAATCGCTCCACACTAAGAAAATGATGTTGCTGTTACTGATAGAACGAATGGAAACCAGTCGAGAAGAAGGCGGAAAATCATTCAAAGTAGTGAAAATGCATTTTGTCATTAATTACGAGGGCCACACAGTGATGTGTGAAATCGATAATTGTCCATATCTTAATGATCTGCTCATGATGCATTATACATTTCCACATTTAATCAAACCATGAGATGAATATAGCAGAGTAAAAGATACAATAATTTCCTCGCAAATGCTGGGGGGGTCTCATGAAATCATATCTGACTTTAGTTGCCTGATCAGAAAGACAAATTGAGACTGCGGCAATAAAAGATTTGTTGCATATTTACAGTGCTGCGTAAAAATCGGAAACCCTTAAAGGTGCTCTGTACGATATCCAGAGCATTAATATAGCATCAAACAACTATTTACTATGTAAAGATATAGAGGAGTAATGTCTACCTGAGCAGAGAATGAAGTCTCTCTCTCTCTGTGTGTGTTGTAATCCGAGCTTCTCCTCGCTTTGTTGACATAGCCGGGCCGGGCTTTTAGTGCATGTTAGTGCATGTGAGCTTGCCCCACTGGCTAGCTCATGGCCGCTGCTCTCATACGGCAATTATAGCCGATAACGCATTCACGAAAGATAACGTTGGCGCGGAAGCGTAATACCCACCCTTCGCTTCCTCCAAAGGCAAACATGGTTTGCCATGGTTAGCAAAGTTAATGCTGTTAGCACCGCTCGAAAAATTTACAACTCTATAATCTTGCAAATTTGTGAATTTTTTCTCGTAAATTTGTCACTTTAATCTCAGAGAATATTCAAGTTTTTTATCGTAAATGTGCCATTTTAATCTGAGAGAATATCAAAGTTTTTTCTCGTAAATTTGTCACTTTAATCCCAGATAATATCTGAGTTCTTTCTTGTAAATTTTCCACTTTAATCTCAGAAAATACTTGAGATTTTTTCTCGTAAATGTGCAACTTTATTCTCAGAGAATATCCAAGATTTTCTCTCATAAATTTAGGTCTTTAATCACAGAAGTATTTTTTCGGAATATTACCCCTTCTCCCTGCTCCGTTATTATTATTTATTTTTTTACCTACAATAGCACTAATACACCGTCATAGGTTTCGGCTTAAATCAAGTAAAGATTATTTGTGTTGCCAATTTTACATACACTGAGTGAGATTTATAGTCCCACATTGGCAACAGTTGCCAGCCCAAGCTCTCTAAAAAGTGAAGATATATAAACTTTTAAGATACATGGAAGTCAAAACTGTTACTTTCTAGGTGTTGTGCTGGTTGTCTGACTATCAGCTCCTAGAAATGTCAACAATGATTGTTAATTGCTTCCCAGTTGTTTATTACATGGATCGAATCATCTCCATTTCCTGACTCAAATGTTTATTTCGGAGCTGTTGTTTCACCGCTGACTCCAAATATTGAACACTGCTCTTCCCTGGGCGTCGCCTCTGATGTTTGATTGACACGTCATTAGTCTAATTAGCTCATTAGACCCGACAGAACGGAGACTTGCTGACGTCTGTGTAGTGTTCAATTATGCAATGTGTATTCCAGGAGAAAGCTGTCTACTTGCCAGGATTTTTCACCATAAATATTCAAACAACTTATTCCAAGCGAGGAAGGAAAAAGGGTTATTGACAGTTAGTGAGTATTTCAGCCTGGAATCGGTACAAAACAACCTGTGCAGGCAAACAAGTCTTAATGCAGGATGTTGGCCCTCTATGGACCTCAGCACCTGATGAGTCTTTGTAAATGAGTTGTAAATTGGTTGGTCTTCATGGGATTGTTGTGATGAATTGAAATATGACAAGGCTGCTCTGGGGCGTTTTCAGTTCAGCTTGTTATGCTTATGGAATTCCTCTGTTACCTTCATATTTACTTGAGCTTCTTGACTAAATTTCTATTAGGAAATCCCCTGTCATCCTGGTGTCTGAATGTCTATAAGAAAAGCCACAACAAACCAGTGATTCCAAAACTTTTTCTGTCATGTCATTTTCTAAGGAAGAAAAACTCTTTCAAGCCACTTGTTACCTGACGCGTAAACTAATTGAGGTATTATCAGGTGGTGGCAATATTGGGAAAACTAGCAGCAAAAGTGACCAGTAGCAATATAATATAATACATAAATATTATTACCAAGAAAGGGAATATTATATGTCTAGGGCTTTTATTGTGAAAGGTAAGAACGGAAGCAGTGGATCGGGTCTGTGCTGCCTTTGTCGAGGCTGAAAGGAGAAATAAAGTTTGCCTTCTTGGTACGGACTACGGAGCCTCGGTGTTGTTGTTTCATAAATTTAGGTGCCACTCAAAAAATCCTGCACAACGTGATTGGCTTTATGCCTTTATTAGCGGTGCGATTTATGTCGCTTGTCACGTGAAAAAAATTTATGACAAAAACAACAGTTTTAAAAAATATATTGTGCGAATTAATTGCACGAAAAAAAACCCGCCCCCGGTTATAATTCATCCTGAAGGGACAAGAATGTGTGTAGCGAAGCTCATGGCAATCCATCCAGTAGTTTTCACTCAAAACCATAAACATCAACGTCATAGCAGTGCAAGAGGAAAAGACAAAGGATCGCTAACAGCATTCGGAGACATCATCTAGGAACCATTCATTTCTACTTGTTTGTTCCAACTCATTAAGTAGATGTTGAGATATCTCACAGGATAAGTACAACTTTGACCTGATAGTGGTGCTAGAGGAAAAGTCATAGGATCACCACAGTCATTAAAGGTTCCTTATTGTAAAAAGTGAGATTTTCATGTATTTTACATTTTAAAGCAGGTTTAAGTGCTATATAAATACTGTTAAACTATCAAAACGTTCAATATACGGAGAAATACACACAGCTCGTATTCAGAAATTGTGCGTTTGAAACAGGCTGTTAGGATTTCTGTCCATTTGTGATGTCACAAATATACAATATTTAGACCATTACATGGTTTTAAACGTAAACATTCTAAATGTGTCCCAGTTTATTTCCTGCTGCAGTGTATGTGAACGACATCAGCTGACAGGAAGTAAACATGGACCCAAGCTGTTGCCTAGCAACGCAATTCCATTGAAATGCACTAAATCGGAGCGTTTCAGGCAGACGGTAAATACAGGTATATTCAGACAGACAGTACGAGGAAAATAAAGTTTTTTTTTAACATTACAGCATGTAAACATGTTCTACTAGAAACACAAAATACAAGTTTGAACCTGAAAATGAGCACGATATGGGACCTTTAAGATTCATCCTTTGTGGATCATGAATGTCTGTGCACAATGTCATGGCAAGCGATCAAATGACTGTTGTAATATTTTAGTCTGGACCAAAGTAGTGAACTGACTGACCAATTGCCATCCACGCTGCTGGCCTAGCTAAAATTGCAAGTTAAATCAAACTGCTAACTGAGTTTTTAGACACGAAAGACACAAGGTCTCTTTGACTATCTTGACAGTGAACTCAAGAGCCACATAGGTCTCCAACATTTTGAATTTGACTGACGTTTTTCCTCAATGAGCATCACCCAAGTTCCTGTAGTTTTAACGTGTAAGAAAACCAGCTGGGATTTCAGTGGGAATGTTTGTTCTTCACATCTTCTATTTCTGGGGCCAGACATGGGAAGAGTGTCTCATTTGACGCCTTCTAGGTCTTTGCTGGAACTTTTACATAGCTGTCGGGAGTGAGGACCTCTGTAAGCGACCGTCGGATCCTCTGCCTGTTTCAGGGCAGCCACATGCTTGGTATTCATCATATTCTCAAGAACCGGGAGAAAAATAACCTGGGTTTGGCCTTTTATGGACAGCTTATGTTACCCAGGTCACAGCTGGTGATATTTATTATAGATATTGGGGATTTAAATGACATTGGTATAAGCTATACATGTGCAAATCACCACCCCTGTCAGTCAGATGGAACTCAATGAACTGCAGATACATTTTTAACTCTCACGACTTTGCGAGGTGACTCATTCTTTGGATTGCAGTCATAAGAGCGGGAGTGCATTCTAGCAAATCAATTTAACTGCACTAGCAATTGACAACTGACAAATTGGCAAATTTCCTTTGCAGCTACTTCAGACAGCTCTATGGCTCGTTCTCACCTGGAATGTTGTGGATGGTGATGGCAAGGATGAGGAGAACAATTCGTCGCCAGCTGCTCGCCGTCTGTCCAACCCCATCCTGCTGTTTACTTCCTGTTTCTTGTCCATCTGAGCTGGCCGGATGAGGTCCTCTCCTCCTCTGGTACACATCTCCATTGTCCATTTTATCTGCACGACAGAGGAGAATAATGTTGAAAACAAAATGAACGTTCAATATTCATACACAGATGAACAGTATGTATCCCACATCATTTTGACTATGCTGGTTAACTTGCGACAATTTTTTAAAACTTGAACAATCTCCCTGTCCCCCAATCACAGCCACTTTGCAGAGCGATTGGCCAGGTGTGCAGAGGCGTGGAAATATAGGTAAGGGTTGAGATTCTCTCTCACGCTCTCCTTTTTCATTCTTGGGTTACTCTTTTGTGTGCACAACTGGGTGCAACGCCATGACGATCTCCAAAGAGAGCATAGAATGTATATAAAAAGTGGTCATAGTCCCCGTGACGTAACCACGCAACCAGAAGTGACATGAGAGGGTGGAGCTAAGTGCACCTCGACGCTGAATTAGACATTACAATTAACTTTCATGAACTGAAAACACACTGTGAAAGAAGTGGACGTAGTCACCGTGATGCCATCCATTGGTTTGTGGGCTACGGTTTGGTAGCCTCGAGTTTGGCATTTTGGCCGTCGCCATCTTGTTTTTTTTTTAACCAGAAGTGACACAAGAGGGTGGAGCTAAGAACAACCGAACGCTGAATAACACATTTTTAGGCGGCCAAAATGTGACAATTAACTGTCATGAACTGAAAACACACTGTGAAAGGGTTAAAGTTCTAAGACAAAAACACAAACAACTCCCACACCGGACAACGCCGTGGAAGCGACCTGTCAATTGCAAGGTAGCCTCGCCCTAAAACATCCCCTGCTTTATGGTCTATTTGACTCTAAATGGGACCATAATTTACTAAATGAACATCATGCTGTATTGAAGAAGACTTGAAATTTCTTTTAGCAACCAGAGGAGTCGCCCCCCTGCTGGCTATTAGAAAGAATGCAACTTTAAGGCACTTCCACATTGAGTTCACTTTTCAGAAATGGAGGTTGCCGCCTGAAGGAGAGACTTCCTGACTACGTGTGTTGTTATTGCCATTTATATGATTTGTTGTGTCGAGACTATAAAGACACACAAGAGACAAAGAAGCCTTGGCGAGAGATCAGGGAGGCAGTGTGATGCAGCCACAGGAAGAGGCCATCACAGCAGGCTTTTGGCTCTGCCTTTGAGTGTGGCCATCCGGCGGAGGGGTGGATTAAGAGCCACCATTCACAGTTCTTTCCACTCACATTCAGAGGTTGATAATAGACACTGATTACTTTGCTTAACACCCTGACCGCCATTAGTATTCAGTGAGAATACTTCAACAGTCGGATGCATTTGCAAAACGGTGCTTTTAAAGCTGATCTGAGATCACGTGAGAAGAAATATGTCAAGAGGTGCATCAGAAAGACACTCCAAACTACATCAATGATGCTAATCAAGACTGTTCTTTGAAATGCTAATTATGTTAGCCTGAACATCACCAGGCATCACAAACAAAACCCTCAAATTTGTCGGTCGAGCATCACGTAAAGAAGCACTTGGCTACCGATCAGCTGAGTTTCACAATGAAAACTTCCTGTGGAGCATTGCACTCAGCAAACAGTTACCCACAAGATATATGAATCAAAGAGGGACTTCTAATACAAATAGGTTTATTAGAAATTAAACCAAAGGCCTCTGCTGTCTGCCTCAAGTCTGATTAAGATGTCTTTCATCGAGTCTATATATGCAGCCTGAGGGAGACAATTCTCGTCTAAAATAAAAATTGTCCTAGGTTTGTCCCCCTATCAATCCAGTAATCAGTATTGTGATCTCTGTTAACGTCATGAAAACAAAGTTAATGGTCCAAGACAATCTAATTAGCACACACCCCCGCTGGAGGTCGCACAGACAATATTACATTTGTTCGACATAAAAAAATAATGATCAGTGATCATCAAACAAATGGATATGATGAGTAACTTCAGCCAGACAGCCATGCTTAATGTCATGCATTTAGTTAGCTAAATGCACGGTAATTAGCAAACTGAATGGTGTAATGTGTTGATATTTTTCACTTGCCTTCCCAAAGGCGACTGCCTGTAGATACAAGCGGGTGGAATGCTGAAGCGATTAATTGTCACACTGGAGAGGGTTTGGACAACCTAGTGATCTCTCGTACTCTTCTCATGCCATGGGCAAACCAAATACCAACCAGATACACCAGAAGACATGACCACTTTCAAGCATATTCAGGTGCAGCCAAAAAATTAAGTTGATATGGCAAACTTGATACAAACAGTTGCGTATTTACACATCCAACAGATACAAAGCAATATTATCTTCATTTGGAGTCATGTTTCTGTCCAACTAAAGAATCTAGGTCCAAAATTCACTCTTTCAGCTCTGTTTTTGGTCTCCACCAACTCCTGATGCAAATATCGGTCTCTTTAGCTGGTAAATGCTCCACTTTGTAACTTTGTCGGTCTGCTCTTTTGGTGATGGGGCAGGTAGTGTGACTTTTAGAGCATTTTCTCTGAGAACAGCTGCCTGCTGTGTCTGGAAACTACGCCATGAGAGTGGTGAGAGTGAACCAAAACAATGAGCTGAAAGATACTATACAGCTCTGTAGGGCTGAGGGGAACTACAGAGTTGTGTGATAATTCCCTGTGGAGTTTGTCATTATGAGTGACACTTTTCAGATACAAGCAGCAATGTTTGTTAATATAAAAACATTGATTATAGCCATTTTAAGTTCAATGCAAAAAAAAAGCTAATCAAATTTGTAAAGTATTAATTGGCAAATTCATTAATTTCACTTCTTGTCATTCCATTTGCAAATGTGTGCCTATAATATTCAATTTTGTGCTTTGTGCTATAATTTAAAGATGTCGAGCTACCTAAAACTATAATGAAGTCCAACCCACAGAGCAACACAAGCTCTGATTGGCCAGCACTTGAGCTCTGATTGGTCACAACACAATTCCCATGACTGTCCCTGTGCACTGCAGAAGGTGGCAGCACTGTGCAACAGATAACAGCTGGGTAATAAACCCCAAAATAAATCGTACTTCTCTCTGTGGGTTGGCAAATTGTTGGCAAAATTGTTTTAGTATTTTATCCCTTTTTCTTACTTAAAATTTAATTAAAGTTACAATAGCTTTTTAAATGTATCCATTTCTTAATTGACTATAATAAAACATTTAATAATCTCAGCGGTACCACTGCAGACTCCATAATCTTTACCTCTTACCTCCCTGAAACCTGTCCATTCCAATCGCCATCTGCTTCCATCTCTCCCCGTCCTTTCATCTATTTGTCTCTCTCTCACGTGCAGTCTCAGACACAAGCAATTGACCTCTATTAGTGCATTCCAAGTGTCTCATTTTGCCATGTAGACGGTTGTAAATTGGAATTATCTGGCGTGTAAAGGTCAAATGATCTGGATTTTTGCTCGGGGTGCTTCCTCAGTCAGTGAACTTTTTCAAAGGCCAAAAGCCCTGAATCCATTTCTATCCAATTGAACTTCCCAAAGCATTTAACCACAACAAAGGGCTGTGTGTACGTACACTACAAAAGACCTTGTGCTACAATCTAGATCACAAATTACAAACCATATGTATAACTGTATGATACTGATAAAAAAATATGTACATTTTCATGATGAAATAAATATAACCACTTTTACAATCCATCACAAAAGAGCTGCAATAAATACTGCCTTTGTGAAGACTGTAATGTTCACTTTGTGTTGAGACACATTAGTATTGATTTCCATTTTTCACTCTGCGGTGTCGATACATTTAATGACGCACATAATACTTGGGCCAGTGATGCTGATTTAAGTCAAAGATTAACTGAAGCCTCGGCTATTATTATATTATAATTCAATCATCACCTCCCTGACAGTCTCATCAAAAAGCGACACATCACCGTACCTTTTTCACAGGTAATAATTATTACAGGGCGGCTGTAGTGGACTGATTGAGACATTCCAACCTCTGTTCTCCACACTGTTTTATTTAAAAATCAGGGTTGGTAATTAGCATGGCTCGAAAATCCGACAACATTGTCATTTTAATTTCTTAAAATGAAACTTGTTTTCAACAGAAAAAAATAAGGTCATATATAGTATTATAAATCAGTGACGTGTTTGACATTACACAATAATATTCCAATGTAATTTTCCAGAGAGCAGCTGCGCGGATGGGTAGTTATGGTAAAAATGATCTGCTGGTAAGTCAGGTCTGAAAATGTTTCGATATCAGATTGACGACACCTAAAGCTGGACATACACTGAGTATGTTTTTTTGATCAATTTTGCATGTTGTGTTAGGTCAACCCAGTCGGCAGAAAAAGTGTTGGCATTGTATGTTTCTGCAAACGTTTCTGTACCAAAAATACGTTTCCTGAATACGTTTCATATCAGCATTGTATCATGCTTGCAGGAACACACAATGCCACTTGGTTAACATTGTGAAACGATTAAGTTAAAAAAATCATGGTTTGTATTAAAATAATAACATTACAAATAAGGCTGTTAATCGATTAAAATATTTAATCGCGATTAATCGCTAATTAATCACACATTTTTTACCTGTTCAAAATGTACCTCAAAGGGAGATTTGTCAAGTATTTAATACTCTTATCAACATGGGAGTGGGCAAATATGCTTGTTTTATGCAAATGTATGTATATATTCATTATTGGAGATCAATTAACAACACAACACATTGACAAATATTGTCCAGAAACCCTCACAGGTACTGCATTTAGCATAAAATATATGCTCATAACATAACAAACTCAAGTCCAGCAGGCAACAACAGCTGTCAGTGTGTCAGTGTGCTGACTTGACTATGACTTGCCCTAAACTGCATGTGATTATCATAAAGTGGGCATGTCTGTAAAGGGGAGACTCGTGGGTACCCATAGAACCTATTTACATTCACATATGTTGAGGTCAGAGGTCAAGGGACCACTTTGAAAATGTCTGTGCCAGTATTTCCTTGCCAAAATTTACCATAAGTTTGGAGTGTTATTTAGTGAACAAATGATAAAAACTAGTGGGCGTAGCAGGGCCCTACTGACCCATATCTATGAGGCTTATAACCACTGATAACGGCCATTTAATGACCTGATAACAGGCTAACTGGCTGCAATGGCCGTGGTGTAGGTTTAAAAAATCTTTAGCACATAGTCAAGGTAATCCGATAAGATGGTCGTGCACCAAACTGCGACAAATTTGGTCTAAGAACTGTTTCTAAAATACTTTTCTAAAATGATCTAAAATAAAAAAGAACATACAAAAAGAAAAGGCAGACTGGAGCTGCTCTGAATCATGTTAATGAGACATTGTAGGAGTCACATACAATAAACCTGACAAGACAACCTGTCAGGCTGACACCGAGATCAGGAGGACTGTCATTAGTGGTGATGAAATGACTCTCACAGGACTTGAATATCAATATGTCAGTGGTTTCCATTAGGAGAAGTCAATATTACATTAATTCAGAGCTACTGAAACCTGCTCTTTCTTTCTCACTATTTTCACACACAATTCCCTCCTGTTTGCGAAACTTGTCCTAAAATCTGTGTATTTATTGTGGGACTATTTTCAATGTGGATGAATACACATTTGGGGCACTAGTGAGTATTTACAGGTGGACATTATAATGAAACCCAGTTGTGGCTCATTGATGTGTTTTTATTAGTTTTTGGACAACAATGGAGCCCTATGGCACAGAGGGATAAGACGCGCCAGGCTTTGGCTACAAAGGTAATACTTTTTAGTAGAATCAGTTTACTGTTGTGTTTGGTCTTTTTATGGGCTTTGCTGACTGGTGACACCCCACCCCCCCCCGCCCAGCTCCTATAGTTTCAGTAGCTTTGAACAACATCCAGCAGGATTCGTTAATTGTTTTTCCAGTTTATCTAAGACTTTGATGGCCCTGTAGTTTTTTTTTTTTTTACCAGTGCTGGTTTCAAGTAGGGCTGTCACGAGAACTGATACTTCGGTACCAAGTAGATGCCAAAATTAAAAAAATGTGACGTACTCTTTTTTTACAGTACCGAAGGTACCGTACGATGCCTGTTATGGTCATTGTTACCGGAGGTACTGGAGATGCGATCCTTCCAGATCTGATGGGGGCAGCATATACGCTTACAAGTGTTCTCATCTGCCGTGAAATGAAGGAAGAAGAACGGCACGGAAAAAAAAAACAACACGTGAAAGATGGCAACAAGTGCAGCTGCAGCTAGCTCCGCCTCTAGCTCCGCCTCTAGCTCCGTCTCTAGCACTGCCTCTAGCTCCGCCTCTAGCTCCGCCTCGACTCATTGAGAAGACAAATAGCAAGAGTCTGGTATGGAAGTACTTTGCGTTCGAGGTGGATCATTAAAGAGTAATAATAGATTCGCAAAAGCCAATATGCAAACGGTGCCGTCGTACTTTTCAAACCAAAGGAGGAAATACTTCCAATTTAGCAACGCACCTCAAAGACAGACATCCAGATTTGTTCAAAGAATTCAAGGTGAGTCAGTTTCCATTCACGTTAAATTAACAACTACTTGTTACACTTGTTATCTTTATCCCGATATAGCCTACATAGTTTGAGACAGCTGGCACTGTTTTGTAGCCAAGTATGTTCCATACAACGCTTGCAATGTCAAAACGCTAAAGGCTACCGTGTTTTGGCTTACGTAATGTAACCATAGCTTGTAGTAGTAGGCTATCGTCCTAACCGGTCCGTGTCATCCGTCATCAAAATATAACATTAGCATTTTAAATAAATATTTAGTAGTCTAATGGTCTGTCACCATGTCAGTGAATTTAAACTACTGCTTGCAATCTGAGGATATAATTTATATAGAGAGAGTGCGTGTACAGCCTCTGCTGTTTTCTTACAGTCATTGAGCTATACCTGAAGAATTAAGTCTCATAAATTTCCTTTTTTTTTTTTTATTTACCGTGGTATTGAATCGGGTATCGAGAATCGGGGAAATTCACTGGTATTGGTATCGACTACTACGTTTCTGGTATCGTGACATCCCTAGTTTCAAGCACAGCAGTCTGTATTTCGGTGACAGGTCGGATTAGTGAAAGGTTGTTGTTGTTGTTGGCTCTCTACTGCTTCTTTCCATTGTGCCACATAATTGGACAGGTAGCCCTCTCTGTATGTTCCCTTTTTGTAATTTCATTTCGGTAGACTAAAGCAGATGAAGGGAAAGGGCATTTTGCTGGGGAATCTTCAAGGTTCATTGAATGCTCACTTTCTTTGGGGGGAGTATTTGACCAAGAGAGATTGCTCTTTGGTTCAGGGCAGATTGTTTTGGGTCACGTAGCAGAAGAGAGGTGCATCGATTGGTGGCTTATGACCTGTGCTGTTGCCCCTTTGCTGTATGCGGACAGTTTGAGTGTTAAGTTGAGACAGCTGAGAATCGGTCCCTGGAGGTTTAAAGTTGGTCCCACAATACTGCAGAGAACATTATTTTTCCAGCCTTTCAAGAAGAGCAAACATATACAGAGTTGTGTATGGTGTTTGGTCATCATTGTTTAGCTACTGAAGGTCAGCCTTCTTGATGAGGTTAGTAAGTGCAGCTCGTGTTTGTTTTGTTCTGTACAGTATTTGTCCTTGTGCCGATGATTCTGTGGATTCTTATTGGAATTTTTAGTTTGTGTCCACAGCTTGGTCAATAGGTCTTTTGATGACAACTGAAATGTGTTTTCTGGCAGTGTGTGCTAGCCGAGAACGAGCAGGGAGCAGGTTTTTGGTTTGCACCTAATTCTTAAATTCTTAAATTTGTCAGGGACAACCAATTTGGAGCTAAAATCAGGGCTTAATCCACACAGTTTCTGCCTGGCTTCAAGGGACAGTTCACTCCCAAAATCAAAAATACATGTTTCCGTCGCAGAGTGTTGGAGATATTGGTCGTAGAGGTGTCTGCCCTCTCTCCAATATAATGGAACTAGATGGCAATCGGCTTGTGGTGCTCAAAGCTCCAAAAAATACATTTGAAAAACAATGGCTGTGGTCAAAAAGTACAAAAAGAAAATGACGTACTAATGTCTTTTCCTAACCACTTTTCCTTGACCTCGATGGAAAACATCATGAGGTCGAGGAAAGATGTGAAGAAAAATTCAAAAGGATTTAGAAAAAGACAACCGTTGTGTTAAGAGAATCCGACTGCACTTACACGCCATTATTATGATGCGATGGCGGCGGATGATATTGACGTGGGTCCGCCGTGGTGAAACTGCAATGTTCCGAAAATGGACTACAAAAAGGGCATCTTTGCCCAATGCGTTGTTAGGACTGTCAATCGATTACAATATTTAATCTTGATTAATCGCATGATTGTCCATAGTTAATCGCAATGAATTGCAAATTAATCACACATTTGTTTTATCGCTTCAAATTGTACCTTAAAGGGAGATATGTCAAGTATTTAATACTTTTATCAACATGGGAGTGGGCAAATATGCTTTCTTTATGCAAATGCATGTACATATTTATTATTGGAAATCAATTAACAACACAATACCATGACAGATATTGTCCAGAAACCCTCACAGGTACTGCATTTAGCATAAAAAATATGCTCAAATCATAACATGGCAAACTCAAACCCAACAGGCAACAACAGCTGTCAGTGTGCTGACAAGAATATGACTTAGTATAAAGTGGGCATGTCTGTATGTCTTCAGGTCAGAGGTCAAGAGACCCCTTTGAAAATGGCCATGCCAGTTTTTCCTTTGGAAAATGTAGCGTAAGTTTGGAGCGTTATTTAGCCTTCTTCGCAACAAGCTAGGATGACATTTCGGTACCAATGGATTCCTTAGGTTTTTCTAGTTTCATATGATATCAATATCTTCACATTCGTTTTAAAACTGAGCCCGATACAACCTAAAAAACACGCAAAAAGTTGCGTTAATGCTTTAAAGAAATTAGCGGCGTTAAAACTAATTTGTCTGTAACTTTGACAGCCCTGGTAATTACTGAATTTGAAATCCCCTTCACTACTTGTTACTGAGAAAATGACTACATTACTGCAACAAATTACTGAGTAATTCGTCACTGCCCAACACTGGTTGTATTTGTGTTGTTATTGTATTTTAAAGCATCTAATATAAAAAAAAAAGATTGCAGTGAATCTTAAAATTATAAAATGATTCATTGTAAAGTAACATGGTGTTGTTATGCAGTTGCTACGTCAAAGAAGGAAGAAGTGAAAGAACGAGAACATAACTAATAACTTTGACTTTCATTAAACCACACAGATATTAATGCGATCTGCAATTTCAGGAAGGAGCTATTAGAGCAGAACAGAAAGAGAAACCAGCCACATCCTAAATGAATTACCACCAGTGGGTTTAGGTGAGCACTGCTTCCAAGTTGGTTAGCTTATATTTACATTTGATTAGTCTGTGAAGGCAGCTTTATGATGATGCCTGGCTTGGATTGCCTTACACACTTGAATGTAGATGGGAGGTACGCCGTGCTGCACACACACACCCATCTCATTAGGGCAGATTTTTCAGGCTCCTCCAAACACTTACAGTACCCTGTTACTTTGATTGACAGGTGGGTGGAAACACTTCATTGAGATGATTAGCTTTCTGCAGTGGTCTGCAGTCTCCCACTGCTCTCAGTGACCTTGGGAAACACACACAAATACTCCTTGGCAATACAAATCGCTATGGAATATTTTATAACCTACTAGTGTCTTTGAATTTTTTAAAAATATTAATCAACACATTCCTCCATCTTCACTCTCTTTCACCCACTTCTCTTTCTCGTCCACCCACGCACTCACTCTCTCACACACTCTCTACCTCTCTATCATCTCTATCCTGCAGCCCGGCAATCACACTCAGACCTGCGTCCACCCCTCTCCTCCGTTTCCACTGTCTGTCCTTGCTGATTGTGATTTCAACCTCCAGGACTCCCCAGTAAAACTCTTTCAACCCTCTCCTTGGCACTGGCCTACTGACCCTAAGTCCTTCTTTTTTTTACTCTTCATTAATCACCCTCCTCCTCATCATCACCTTCTTCTGTGTCACGCTTCACCTACACAGGGCTATCCTCACTCTAAGCAACTTTCTTGTACTGTAAGTGCTACAGCCCAGTTGCCAGGAATTTTTTTTGGCATTGTACGTTTTTTGCAAACGTATGTTGAATGTCAGTCAGAGCAAGTGACGTAGTACATCGAGCGACCGTTATTGAAAGTTAAGTGGTATAATAACAAGCAACTAAGGGCGGGTGGTAGGGGGGTTGGTGGATAGGCTTGTTACGCTTGTTACGTAACGTTACGTAAGAAAGTCTGCTAAGAGTGGTTGTTATTTATTTACTCTAGTTATGTTAGTTACAGTTGTTATGTTGCGTTGTTACGTTGTTATGTTCTGCTGTTACGTTCCGCTGTTACGTGCCGTTGTTACGTTCCGTTGTTACGTTCCGTTGTTACGTTCCGTTGTTACGTTGCGCTGTTTCGTTGCGCTGTTACGTTGTTACGTTCCGCTGTTACGTTCCGCTGTTACGTTCCGCTGTTACGTTCCGCTGTTACGTTCCGCTGTTACGTTGTTACGTTCCGCTGTTACATACCGCTGTTACGTTGTCTCCTGATAGAGGTTTAAATGAATAATTTGACATTTTCAAAAATATGCTTAGTCTCGTGGTAGATGTAAAGGACCGAAACCACTCTCATGTCTATAAATATGAATATAAGGCAGGAGGTGGGTATCTTAGCTTACCACAAAGATAACAAAGAACACATAACTCCCCTGTAAAACCACCACTTGCTATTCTTTTTCATAAATTGGCTTAACAGTGCATGCTATAGCATTTATTAACAGTTTATATTAAAATCATTCCCAGCTGCCCTTATTTTGGCCTACTGTTTATTAATATAGTAAAAACTACTAAAGACATATATGATTACAACTATACTATTATGCCAAATACATAAGGACACCCCGTCCATATATGTTTGTGTACTTTTGGCCTGGGGTTGTTTTTTGGGCTAGGTCTCTTAGATCCAATAAAAGCTGCAACATATAACATAGCATGCTTCCAATTTTGTGAACACGTCTACTGCATTTTTTCTTTTGCATCTAATCAAGAAGAAGACAGATGGATTCTCAAATTCAGCAGTCTTTTGGACTATTATATATATTTTAGCCCATTTTACTATTTAGGACAACATAAAATCTGCAAATCCTGCACTACATCACATGTGTGCATGTGCTCTCTCACACTAACACATGCCTACTTAACACATCTCTCACGCCGCCTCAATTCCCACCTGTTGTCTGTCATCACCTTGGGTACTCATTAGCAACAGCCGCCTCAGCAGCCGGTGCAACACCATTCTGCTAATAAACAGCAAACAGTGTAACAGTTAGTGATTTATTACCATCAATACACAGTCAAATGAGTTCTGGGCTAATGTGCCAGCCACTCACATCAGCTGCAGTTACCTTGACAACACAGGAACATTGAATCAGAAAAATGAAAGTGGCTCAGGTTACCTTCCTTGACAACGGGCCGCGGTGTGACAAAGGTGGTGGATCAACTCATATCATTTTATAGCAATGCCAGTCCTAATGACACTGAAGATGAAATCCACCTATATTAATTATTATTGTACGACTTTAAAGGTATACTATGTAACCGTTGTCGGTTGCATGTTTGTAAACACACCGCATTCAAAGTTGGTCCCTCCTCCGAGCGAGGGAGACAGAGAGCAACGATAGCCGAGCCAGCTATAGAGTGAATGAAGAGAGGGAGCGGCGTTGGTGAGAGCAAAGCAGTGAATCAGAGAAATAAAAGGTTATTTTCTGATTGTTTACCGGCTGTTGCGTTCTAAAGCACAAATAAAAACACCCACAACTCCGTACAAATAAAAACAAAGGTGCAGAGTTGCATAATTTTTAATGAATGCAGCCGAAGGGCAGGCTTCATCCTTTCCACTGTGGCTCAGCGCTGCTCTCGGTCAAACTCATACTGACACACTAATAGCAGAACTCTCCACACAGCAGATTTATTCATTTAGGCTGCTTATTTGCTTATCTCTGTTGGTAACTGACCAAGTGCAATTAAAGCTCAACCTACAGTAGATCCATTTAAAGCTGCACTAATCAATATTTTCATATTGACAATGGGTCAAATGACTATGTGTAATGTGAAAGGAAGCAATTTCCAACAAAAAAACTGATAAATCCACTGTACACCACATGCCCAGCACCAAACGGCAGACAGACAACTAGCTTGTGAACATAGTGAAGCCTTAAGCAGCTAAAGAGCCAGTTATTTGTGCCAAGAGTTGGTGGAGATCAGACCAGAGTTAAAAGGGTAGTAAATATTGGACTTACATTCAACAAGGAGCCAGAAACACAACTCTAAATGATAATGCTGCTCTGTGTCTGTGATGTGTAAATTGAATCTAGCTATTTTAAACATGGCTGCATCACTAGAGCCCCTTTCACACATGCACTGCAACGCTGAATTTATTTAGACATTACCCAGCAACCCTGTCTCACTCCCAAGTTGTCAACTACTGCCGCTTGGTCAGTGCCCCTTGATACCAATGCACAGAAACACCCTTTAGCGACTGTATGTAACGCACCAGGCTTTCAACTAACTCCAATGTAAACCCACCTGCGGTCAGAGCAAGTGACGTAGTATTAATAGCGTGATAGTTCACATTAGGTGGGTGGGAGGGGTTGTGGATGGACTGCTGTCCGTGAGAAATGAAAAGTCAATGTTTACTTATTTTGTCACATCAGTCGTCGTCACGTAAGTCTTTTGGCATGTTTCCTAAACCTAACCGTGTGGTTTTGTTGCCTAAACCTAACTTCCTGTGAAAACGGAAGTTTATCTTGAAAGGACACTATGCATGTAATAAGCGTATATTGACATTCTGTCCCTGACACGTCCAAAACTGACGCTAGAGGGGTACCTAGAGTGTCGTAGTTTGAAGCATAGGGCCACTGACCAATCGGCGCTATTTGACGAGTTGGAAGTGAGAAATTGTTGCACCTGGAGGAGCTGTATGTGAGAACAAAAATGTCTGAATCATTCGGACCGGACAGTAAACAGACTTTACTCTGTCAGCTCCATGGTACAAAGTCTGTGTAATGTCCAATTGAGCCCATGTGTGAATAGAGACAATCATTGTCCAGAGAATTCATAGCGAGCGAGCGGGCGTGTTGATGATGTTTTGGCTGGTGCAAAACCAGAAAAAAACAAACATCCAAAGGTGAAGAAGAAGGTTCATTTACACAATGACGCCAACAAAAATGTCTAACTAAAGAGACGATGAGATTTGGGAACGTCTGTTGGTAAGGGCCAACTTCAAAGTCGTCAGACAAATTCAAGAAACGGCAAGACACTCGGTTGTTTACAACAAAATTACGAACCGGCTACGTGACCGCGTTGTATCCCGCATCATGTCCTGCCTCCTACACGCTCTACCCACAGCATACTGTTGTGTGCTACATGTGTGAAAGGGCAAATCCGGACAATGTCCGGACCTGATACTGTGGACCTTGTCCAGAGTTTATATGAGAAACGGCTTAAGTGTTCCCAGCACCAAAAAACTAAAAGCAGGCCGTAATATTTCTCTGCCTTTTTCCTGATGCATACCTGATACATGGCAACATCTGAACTTATTCAACTTTGCAAAACTGACAAAGCACACTTACTCTATTTCAGCTGCGCTTTCACTTTCAGCCAGTCACCCAAACCACCCACTTGCCAGCTACCTGGGAGCTGTCAGGTATAATCAGAGTGTTCTACTGCCGGCCACTGGGCAGCTCTAGGGCCAAAGAGTCATGTTTAAGGTCATTTCTCATTGAGTTTTCTCACCTAGAGTGTCCAAACCAGTGGGATGTTCAAATCATTTGCTCACAGTTCTGATTCCGTAAACTCAAAGATGGCGCTGTCAAAAGTTTGACTGTAGGAAAAAAAAAGAAATCAGCACCTGAACACTAAACACTGCCTAGACTAGCATGGAAAACATGAAAGGTAAAAGGAATGATGTGGGGGAAAAATGAATCACTCCGGGATTGTTTTTTGACAACCCCTATTTATTGTGGTTAGTCAGGCGGTGGAAGGCACTGATTGCTGACATTATCAGCAGTAGAGAAGCTAATGGTCCTTTACATCAGCGGTCCCCAACCCCCGGGCCGCGGACCGGTACCGGTCCGTGGGTCATTTGGTACCGGGCCGCACAGAAAGAATAAATAACTTACATTATTTCCGTTTTATTTATTATCTGAATCTGAATGATGTTTTATTTTGAAAAATGACCGGATTCTCTCCGTTACATCGTAGTGATACGTTAACGCTAAAATTTAACCCACAAGCTAGCAAAATGAGTAAAAAACAGACGTCTTTGGAGAGTTTCTTTGGGAAGGGGAAAAGCACCACAACAGCACTGAAAACCCTGTTGCCATTTCCGACATCCTGTCTGTGTGAAGCGGGGTTTTCTGCAGTGACAGCAACCAAAACTAAATTACGGAGTAGACTGGACATAAGCAACACACTTCGGGTGTCACTGTCTCCTATTACCCCTAGATGGGACCGTCTCGTTGCAGAGAAACAAGCTCAGGGCTCACATTGATTTAGCGTTATGGTGAGTTAATTTTTTCATGCACTTTATATTCGTTTTTGTGGTGTATCTGTATCTTATTTTTGTAGGCATGTTTAAACGTTACCATAGCGACCAGAGAGCGTTAGGGGGCAGAGAGGATGATACTCATGTTATGTTGTTGGCGCGATGTTAAGAGGACGCTGCTAATAAAGTTGCATATGAGTACACAGTGCATTCACGTTTATTATTATATTTACAATATACCACTGTTTTTATGCCGGTCGTATCATTTTATTTTGTTGTATTTATCCGCCACACCTTGAAGGCCTGTCCGTGAAAATATTGTCTGACGTTAAACCGGTCCTTGGCGCTAAAAAGGTTGGGGACCGCTGCTTTACATGACCTGGACAGCACTGCTACAGATTTCTGTCAGTCAAAAATGACCATAGACAGACAGGGTTGGATGGATTTGAACATGGACATTACTGAAATTTAGAGAAAAAGGATGGCAAATAGACTGTGAGGGGGGAAAGGTGAGGTAGGAAGGTGGATTTACGTGGCAGGGTGAAAGCAGGAGATACTGAGGCAATTAAAGGGAGATGGGGAAATGGGGAGCAATGTGGGAAGGAAGAGAGAGGAAGGATACTGAAGGAAGAGGAAGGGAGATAAAAAAAAAGTGAGGGTGGAAAGTTTTAAGTATTGAATTAAAAAAGCAATATGGAAATGGCAAAATTTGATAAAACTTCCTCAATTGCGGAAAATTGCTTGAGGTGGTTTTTGCCTTGTCGAAAAGTAGTTGATGCACTAAATGGGATATGGAACCACCTTTGCCGGATAAATTCTTATATGGCGAACATTTAACTCACATAACTGAGCAGCTGTTCCTGCTGATGACATCTTCACGGATATTCCCACAACATCAAATCATTATCTTTGTCTCCGGTCAACATGAGACATGGCCAATACTAGCTGACATTAAAGAACAATTAAACCTTGTCCAATTGAAACAAATTCCTGAAGACCTCTCTCCATTTTTCCAATATTTTCTATACTAGATGGTTAGATGGCCAAGCCAACTTGGTTTCCAGTTTGTTTCCAGCTCGCAACCTCTACTTCTACTCTGTTTACTGGCAGATTACAGCCGCACAAGTCAATTGTGCCAACTTTTGACCAAACTACGCTGTAGCAGAGTCTCTTTGCTCCAAACCACTTCATGGAAACCTGGCTAATTTCTTTTTTATGCAACATTTCAAAAGTTCGCTTAAAGTTCTAATATTACAGAGGCCAGCAAAGGTCTAACAACCCAAAAATACAGTACTGTAACTAATCGAGTGACCCCAGGCTGATCTTCACAATCGTGCAGAGAGAAATGCCAGAGAAGGAAACTCACTCACTGTACTGATTAACTGTCCAATGACAGAGCCAATAAACCAGTGCCAACTAATTATTTCAGCCTGGCATGAATATCTACTAATTATTGTGAACACAAAGCAGTCCTACGTCCATCCACTGAAGGGAACAGCAGCTGGACAAAGCTTGGTCCATGCTGTTTCTGAAGGGCCATTTGTTCACTTTGGGGTCATGTATTGTCCCAAACTCAAAAGTTTTTTTTCTTGCCTTTTGTGTTCCATTTTCTCCATCTTGGTGTCCAAAGTAAACACACAGATATAATGGAGGCTTGTGAATTTCTACTCTTCTTCACTACTGTCTTAAACCCCTAAACTGCCACTAGTTTATGGTACTGTTTAAGACCAACTCTGAAAACATTCAATTCAATAATCACCACATTGACTTTCAAGGCCAATACATTCACTTTGAAAGTGCACCTTCTCAATCTAAATTTTCAATTAATTTAATGAACTACTTTTGTAAATTCATGGCTCAATGTGGGCATGACCAAGTCCGATTTATGCAAATATAACACAATACCTGCCGGCACTAATTCCAATCAATACCGCATGAAGGAAAAAACCCTCATGAGTAACAAATGAGAGAAATCCTCCACAGAGGAGACATTATCTTAGTCTGCTCCCCCATATGAGACTAATTAGACGATGTACATGTTCACTTGGCAAACACTGTGTAGCTCGTGACATAAATAATGGCAGCATTCCATTCAGGAGTGCCAGCTACTACGCCTTGTATAGTGTATGCTGGCTCACTTACATGGATTACTGGCACACCTAAATAAAACATCATTAATGGTATTAGCTACACTTCGCTTTTTCTTCTATGACAAATCAAGGCGTCATCAATTGGATGGGTTTTTAGTTTTACAGTTGGTTGGTGAGATTAGGGAAAGTCTTGTTTGGTGGTTGGTGGGAATAGAATTAGAGTTTTGTTTTTGTTTGTTAGTTGGTGGGATTAATGGGAGAGTTTTTTTGTGGGTTGGTTGAAGAGATTAGGTTTGCAGGTCTGTGCGTTTGTTTACTAAATTTAGAGTTTTGTTTCTTTTTGTTGATTGGCTGGTGGGATTAGGGTTAGAGATTTGTTTAGGTGGTTGATTGGTGGGTTAAGGGTTAGAGATTTGTTTGATTGTGTGGTTGGTGGGATTATGGGCAGAGTTTTGTTTGTTTTTGTTGGCTGGTTGGTGGGATTAGAGTTAGAGATTTGTTTATTTTGTTGGTTAGTTGGTGGGATTAGAGTTACAGGTTTGTTTCTTTTTGTTGGCTGGTGGGATTAGGGGCAGAGTTTTGGGTGGTTGGTTGGTTGACTGGTGGGATTAGAGTGAAAGTTTTGTGTCGTTGGTTGATTGGTGGGTTAAGGGTTAGAGCTTTGTTTGATGTGTGATTGTGTGGTTGGTGGGATTAGGAGCAGAGTTTTTTTTTGTTGGTTAGTTGGTGGGATTAGAGTTACAGGTTTGTTTATTTTTGTTGGCTGGTGGGATTAGGGGCAGAGTTTGTTTGTTTCTGATTGGTTAGTTGGTGGGATTAGAGTTAGAGATTTTTTTCTTTTTGTTGATTGATGAGATTAGGACTAACGTTTTATTTGGTTGTTTGTTTGGTAGGATAGGGGTAACAGTTTTATTTAGTTGGATGGTGGAATTAACGATAGAGTTTTGTTTGTATGTATGGATGGATGAATGAATGTATGGATAGGATTATAATCAAACAGATAGAAAGCCACATGGTTAACATTGTGAAATGATTGGTTAGGTTAGGGCAACAAAACTACTTGGTTAAGGTTCGAAAAAAGTTCATGGTTTGTGTCAAAATAATAACATAACATTGTAACGTAACAACCGTAACAATGTAACAAAAAAAAGTAACAAACGCACTTAGCGGACTTTCTTACATTACGTTACATAACAAACGTAACAACGTTAAGTAACAAGCGTAAAGTCAACGTTTTTGTTTGACCCATCCACCACTCCTCCCACCAGCCCTTAGAGGAGTTTCTCACCATTATACCACGTAACTTTCAATAACTGTTGCTTGATATACTACGTCAGTTGCTCTGTGCGTCGCTCGTTGTACTACGTCAGTTGCTCTGACTGAATGCAAAAACGTTGACATTCAAACGTATCCACGGTTCGCAAAAACGTACAATCACCACATTTTTTCCAACACGTAAACACAGTTGAGAAAAAGTATAAATCTAAATACAACAGAAGTGTGGATTGCAGGATTAGAACTGAAACAGCATAATAAAGAGACAAAAAGAACATTAGTACTTTCAGTATGGAATAATGAGAAACTGCAGTAAGTCATCAATGCAGAGATCAAGAGACAAAGACAGGGAGAGAACGAGAGAAAATGTCCAATCCAAAAAGACTGATAAACAGATGGTGACACCAAAGGAGTGGGTGTGAATATCAGATGTAGACATAGCTGACAGTACACCCTGTGCTCCCACTATGATGATAGATGATGGATAGACACTCGCATATCTAAATATATTAAAAAACATCAGAGGCAAGGGAGCAGATCAACTTAACTCCTTTATACTGAGATACAAGGTGTACTTAATTGGGATGACTGAAATGCAAACTGTGAAACATTTCCTTTTGAAAAAAATGTTGACTTTTGTGACTTGGCTGTTAACTTTTGTAAGAAAATTGAACACTGAATACTGTGAGGGCTGGTTGGGTACCTGATTAATAGAGAGCCGCAGCCCCTGGAGCTGAACATTTTGTTCGACTTACTTTCATTGCACAACATATTTTTGCATCGATGGTGGCTTCTCTGGTCTAATTGAAAGCCAAAACCTGATACTTGGGTTTTCTCAACCTATTGTGAGATAGTATCTATTACTGCGCTTGCTGGGGATTTAAGCACCTCATCATTTTAACAATGAAAAGGTTTTAATATCATGCCTGCCATGTCTACCAGTGTTTTTACGTTTTAAACTTTTTACTGCACACGCCGTTCAGCCAACACATTCTCACTCCCAACCCGTCAAATACCTGGGCTTGGTGAGTGGCCCTACTCTTCAAACTATGACGCTCTAGGTACCCCACATCAGTTTTGGACGTGTCAGGGACAGCGCCAATAGACACTTGTTACAAGCATAGTGTCTTTTCAAAATAAACATCTTCACAGGAAGTTTTAGACAACACAACCACTTATTTAGGGTTAGGAAAAGATCGTGGTTGACATTAACTTCACTGACTAACAACTCACATGACTAGCGACTCACGTGACTAACGATACTAATGAGTTATAACTGACGTGACAAAATTAATAAACATTTACTTTCAATTTCCTACAGGCCAGGAACAGTGGTTTCCTGGTTGAAAGTTCTGTGTTTGTTTGACGCATGCATCACCCCTCCCATTCGTCCTAAACGAACCATCACGCTCTTTCCTCATTGAGGAAGTGAACGTACGTCAGTGTCCGACTGCTGCAATTTGCGTCAAAATGTGTACTCCTCTGAGTCATAACGCAGTCAAATCTGAACACACAGATATGGTATACATATTTCTAGATTCAATGAGACTTACACTTTCTGAGGATATAATTTTCTCTGATGTCCATTGTAAATAAACACTCATGAATCTGCTTAGAAACCATAGAAAAATACATTGAACTAATCCAGTGGTAATTGTCTGTACACCCATGGGTACACGTTGAAGTAACCTTGAATTTTGACCACCAAATTCTAATCAGTTCAGTCCTGGGTCCAAGTGGACGTTTGTGCCAGATGTAATTCAATTCCCTCCAGGCACTCCTGAGATATCGCGTTCATGAGGATGGGATGGGCGCAAGGTCACCGTGACCTTGATCTTTGACCTTCAAAAACTTTCATCCCAGAGTCAAAGTGGATGTTTGTGCCAAATTTGAAGAAATTCCATTCAGGCCTTCCTGAAATATTGTGTTCACGAGAATGGGACGGACGAAAAGTCACAGGGACCTTTGACCACCAAATTCTAATCAGTTCAAGTGGATGTTTGTCCACAGCGAACTCACTGACTTTATCGTAACATTAACAATATCCTTTTCCGCAACTCAATGTCAATTCAAATGGCCAACTATGAGCTATAAGAGGAACGGCTTCGAATGTGATTAAAAACATCATTCATGCTCCGTCTCATTTCATATTCATTAATGGCCTCTTTCAGTAGCATTCCTGCTATTATCAAAGTCACACGAAAGCCGAACAAGGGCAAACTTCAAGAAGGTAAACGACAAGCCTTGTAAGGGGAGCATGCCTCCAAAATAACAATGCTGCATCACCTTGAAAAGGATTTGCCGGTTCCTCTCTTCAAGGAGCCAAAACAGCGTGACATTTGTACGAACCCCTCTGGGGCATGAAGGAGGACGGAGAATAAGATTGTCAACAGATAAAGGCAATTTTGATTCCATTCTCCATGTTTTTTTTGCTTGTGTCAGTTTTTCCTCCTGCTTCTGCTGTTTTAGCAACAGCAGATGTAAAAATATATAAGACAGGACACAAGGAAATGTATTATGAAAATTTTACATAGCACCTGTCATTTTACTGTTTCCGTCTTGTTTTGAAATGCACACAGCAACCATTGGTAGAGGTTCCTGCACAGTGGGAGAACGAGATTGCAACACTTTAGGGGGCAAAAGAACACCAAAACAAGATGACAGATATACAGTCCTGATATATTATCACTTCATAAAGGTTGTTATGGCAATGGTGGTAGCAACCATAGGCTATTTACACATCCAGCAGACATTATCATCCCTGTGGAGCTGCGTTCCTGGCTACCTGAGGAATATAAGTCCAATATTCACTTTCCTTTTAGCTTCGTTTTGGTCTCAGTTTTATTGTCTTTAGCTGCAACACATAACATTTTCTTCACCAACCAGATTCCCGATTCAAAATCGGTGTGGCAAATTATGGTATGAAAGCAGAGGAAAGTATATAGTATTTTAAATTATGGAATTTTTTATATTTGAAAAAGTTATATCAACTGATGGCAAAAATGTAAACACACAGAGGCAAAAGGTAATTGTTCATGCTAAACAAAGTTTTTAGTTTTTCTCAATTCTCAGTGACTTCAAGAAAAACAAGTTACACAAAAAATAAAAATGCTGCCTTTTTACTTCTCAGAAATGTGTCAATTCCAAAAATAAAATCCTCAGAAAATAACACTGTAAAACTGGTATTTTGTGTGATTGTTCAACAAATCACTAGGGCTATCAAAGTTAACGCGATAACGCCTTTACGCAAATTTGTTTCAATGCCACTAATTTCTTTAACGCATTAACGCAACTTGTGATTTTTAGGTTGAAGCAGGCAGCAGTTTTAAAGCTAGAGTGAAGATACTGGCATCATATGAAACTAGAAAACCTAAAGAATTCATTGGTACCAACAATGTCATACTAGCTTGTCGCCAGGGAAAAAAATAAATAAAAAGCTGGCATGGCCATTTTCCCCTTTACAGAAATGCCCACTTTATGATAATCACATGCAGTTTGGGGCAAGTCATAGTCAAGTTAGCACACTGACAGCTGTTGTTGCCTGTTGGGCTGCAGTTTGCCATGTTATGATTTGAGCATATTTACTGCTAAATGCAGTACCTGTGAAGGTTTCTGGACAATATCTGTCATTGTTTTGTGTTATTAATTTATTTCCAATAATAAACATATACATATATCTGCATTAAACAAGCATATTTTCCCGCTCCCATGTTGATAAGAGTATTAAATACTTTACAAATCTCCCTTTAATGTACATTTCTAACACGTTAAAAAATGTGCGATTAATCGTGATTGAATATTTTAATTAATTGACAGCTCTACATTTTTCAAATGCTTTTCACATTTCTATCTATTTATTTGGTTAAAAACTGAAACTATATGAGACAATAATGCTGATAAGTTAATAACTAAAACAGTTGCTGTAATTCTTCTTATAATTTATGCCAATACCACCCAAACTGAACTGGAACAGAGAGGATGCGTGACAGACTGGCAGCGTGCGAGAGACAGACAGTGACAGTATGTGAAAGAGAACGACAACTGACAGCGAGCGAGAGCAAGAGAGCGTGATGGTGAGCGAAAGAGAGAGAAACAGAAAGAGAGCCAGTCAAACAGCGAAACTTTCATGCGTCCATTGGCAATTGTTGCCAGGCAACTGTGTGACCCTGATGGGGATATCATGGCAGTGTGTGCAGACACACACACAAAATGAACTGTGGCACACTGATCAGGCCATACACACTTTCACTGAGATATTGCAGTGAGAATAATTACCAACATTTTGGTCAAGGTTTTCTTTTTTCTCCTGCTGGTCTGTGGCCAGGTGATAGTTAATCTCTTCTGTGACTTTTAATGGGGATAACAGTGTGGTATTGTCGCAATTTATCAGTAATGGGAAGAGGGAGAAGGCATATTATATGTGCAAAACTCAAAGAGGGACAACAGCATTCACATGTCTTTTTACTGTTAAACAATTAAAAGAAACAATATCAATTAGATTCTGATTACATTCGTAAAATATTTATTAACATGTTATTGTTGCACACAATATAACATTTTATATTCTATATTAAGTATTTGTTAAGTAAGGGATAATGTACAGCGAGCCAGTCATTGTTGTGAAAGAAACCCCGACAGGGCAATTTGAGAACCCTTCCGCACCGCAGCATCGCCCTGAAGGGGTTTCTTTCACAATAATGATCGGCTCGCTGTACATTATCCCGCTTATTACACGGCTACTTACTGAAGAAATCAATAATTTGACACAAAAACGGTCCGCCAGAGTCCGACATCTGAACTGTGCCCATAGCAATGGTCTGGTATACATAGCAACGGCCTGTTATACATAGCAACTTTCTGCTATACATAGAAATGGTCTGCTTTACATAGCAACGGTCTGCTATACATAACAACGGTCTGCTTTACATAGCAACGGTCTATTATACATAACAACGGTCTGCTATACATAGCAACGGTCTGCTATACATAACAACGGTCTGCTTTACATAGCAACGGTCTATTATACATAACAACGGTCTGCTATACATAGCAACGGTCTGCTATACATAGCAATGGTCTGTTATACTGTTGCTGTTATACATAGCAACAGTCTGCTTTACATAGCAACGGTCTGCTATATGTAACAACGGTCCGTTATACATAACAACGGTCTCCTATAAAGAAATAACAGACCGTAGAACGCAGAGATTGACCAATCAGAATAGAGTATTCAACAAAACCGTGTAATAATGATTACCAACCAGAAACCAATTATCAACCATTGGCAAAGTATTAACTAACTATCTACATTATGTTTATAGATGCTTTACAAAGTATTTATTAATCATTTAACAAGGTATTATAATCATCAGTTGCAACTTTATAATAGCTATCCAAATAATGTTTATAGATGGTTTACAAATCAATTATTAACCATTAACAAAGTGCTACAAATATCTATCTATGTAATGTTTATAGATGTTTTACAAACGATTTCTTTAAGGTTTACAAATCATTTGTTAATCAGTAACAAATACTTAATATAGTATATACAATGTGTGCAACAATAAACTGTTAAAATAACATAAATTATAGCATTACTAATAATTGGTAAACATTATTAATTATGATTTCAATGTTTGTTAACAGTAAAATAAATATTAACTAAAGATAAATTAGCTATCAATTTACCATGTATTAATGATGGTTATTATAAATTGTAACCGTTTGTGGCCCACGGATCCTGGCCACTCTAGTAAACACAAACCTCACATTTGGCCTTGGATTTTATTATATCATTAGAGAAGAATTATTTTCCTGCTGCTTCAGAAATGTCCATCTGCTGTATATTCCTGCCTGCCCATCTGTCTCTAGCTATGTTCTCCTCCCTTAACTCTTACTCTATATGTGTTTTCATCCAGTTTTTTTAAAAGGCACAAAATAGAAAATGCTAATTAGTGAGCATTGAAAAACACAGACAGGAAGGGGAAAGTTGTTATTTTTTTTCCAGGTGTCAGTGAAGGTTGACTCCATTTCATTTTTGTGTGGAGACAAAAACAAAAGCATTTTATTTCATTAGCACTTAAAAATAGGTTGGACATGAAGCACTGCACTCTCATCGGGGGCATTTTGACCTAGTAGATAAAGCCCAGGTGTTGCTAATAACATTAACAATTACTCCCTCAATTTCAAGTGTACCAGTAAACAATGACAGTGTGACAGTGAGCCAGCATGCAAAGTATCAGGACCCTGAAACTGAAGCAGTTAAATGGAATTCAGCCACCATTCATTTTATTATTTGCACTTGTGCTTTTCCTGCTGGGACATGTCAAAATATTTTTCTGTGAAAAAGCTCAGTATTCATGTTAAACAATGTTTTGTCATTAGGCTCTGCAGTGGGTATAAAGCTGTGCCATCATAAATCTACTGGGCCCGACGCAGGCTGTTCTCATACACTGTTTGTGGCTATACACTATATAAGCAACATAATCATTTCATATAATCCACAAAATTGTGAGCCAGGACAGGTGACGTAGTATTAAGAGAGCGACAAAGAGAGGAGGTAGGGGTGGATGCGTGGGTCTAAAAACACGGGATTTTCACTCAGGAGACCGCTGTTCGTGTCCTGTGTGAAACCAGAAGTCAATGTTGACTTATTTGTCACACAACTTCTGTGCTTAAGTAACGCTACTTCCGCAGTATTTTAACCCAAACGTTGACTTATTTGTCGCGTACCTTCCGTACTTAAGTAACGCCACTTCCGTAATTATTTTTAACCCAAACATTGACTTGTTTGTCACGTAACTTCCGTACTTAAACAGCGCGTCTTCCATACATATTTTAACCCAAACATTGACTTGTTACATAACGTTTGTACTTAAGTAACGTTACTTCCATACATATTTTAACCCAAATGTTGACTTATTTGTTACGTAACTTCCGTAATTAAGTAACGCTACTTCCGCACATATTTAAAACCAAACATTGACTAACTTGTTACGTAACTTCCATACAAAAGTAACGCCACTTCCGTAGTTATTTTAACCCAACCGTTGAAATATTTGTTACATAACTTCCGTACTTAAGTAACACCACTTTGTACATATTTTAACCCAAACATTGACTTATTTGTTACGTAACTTCTGTACTTAAGTAACGCTACTTCCTTAGTTGTTTTAACCCAAACCATAATTTTTTCCTAAACCTAACCAAGTCATTTTTTTTTTGCCGAAACTTAACCAAGTATTTCAAACATACTAATTTTAATCCAAACCACGATCTTTTCCTGAACCTAACCAAGTCGTTTTGTTTGCCTAAACACTCCAGGGTTTTTGCGCAGGCGCACTGGTTGCTCGTGTTGCTGGACATTCGTAGGAAAAAATAACAAAATAACTTTTTGTAAGATATCATACAAACTGTTGTATGAGGATACGTTGCCCCATGACAGACGACACCATTCTCTAGCCCTGGCCTTATATCTACATTGTATCTGCTCAGGCTAAACTGCCGTGGCTGGTCCTACTGCCTTGATAGGCAGCATCATCTTAATGCCATGGCCCGCTCAGTAGTCCAGCCGTCATCCCTACTTATCTCCACTAGCTCCACTAGTCTTACAAATAGTTGCTTGATTTATCAGAAATCTTTTCACACCATTCTATAAACAAGTGCACCTTTAAAGCGTCCATGATTTCTCTCCTCACCTAAGCAAAGAGCAGATACTGGGCGCCATGACCCGGCCTTACTCTATATCTACAGGGTATGACTTGATAGGCAGTATCATCTTAATGCCATGGCCAGCCTGCTAACAACGTGCTGTTCTGCAGTGCAAGTTCTGCACTTTCCTATCTTTGCCCCAGTTACTCACCTTCCTTCTAACCCACAGCCATTCACTGGAACTGGCTGCAGTGTCTGCCATGTGTTTCGCTGCCTGTTTTTCCCTGTTCAGTTAACAGAGACAAAAACTAATTTGCCAACAAAGCCCCTGCAGATAACTTCCACTGGGCGGACCTTTGGTTTCCAGCTACGCTCCTCTGTCTCTGCCGCCAGCTCTATATCTAAGCATTTTCCTCTCACAGGAAAAAAGCTTGTTTCATTCTGGGAACATTGAAGAATCTTACCTTCTACATCGAGAAGACAGATAGGCTTAAACTATCAACCAAATCTTTGTCCATAAAGATAAGACCTAGCTACCCTAATAAGTATCCAGAAAAACCACAACACATCTGAAGCATTTTAATACAGCCTTGGGCACACCATTAGGCCCAAGGGCTGATGCTGACCTCGCTTGCCTAACTACCATTTAAGTGTATATATTAAGCATAAACATAAGTCTACAACATGAATTCAAATTAGAATCCAAGCAGCATCCCTACGATACTAACACAAAGGTTACATTAAAAACAGAATTCCATAATCTATAACAAATAAAAACAAATTCGGTACACTTCTACTTGTTTCCTGCACCCACTTTCTCTCTGCCTGCATCTTGAGTTTGTGATTTCATAATTGCACAAAATGTCTTTCAAGTCCCACCAAATAAAAGATTTGAGTTTATTCCCTATTGAGATGTCGGCTGTACCAAAAACATGACACATTTAAGGTTTAATTGCTCAGTGTTAGGTGAGAAGTGTAAAAATATGCCCTTGATCTTCGATTGAAAAATCTTCAAGAAAGACATTGAAGTAACTTCTACATTTGTCCCTTAAAATGCACCAAAATATACAAGGTACATCACAGACTGACATTTTTAAAATGTCTGAGCATGGTATTATACTTGGAGTTGGGGGATTTGCAAGAGACAGATTAAAAAGAGGATGTTAGAGGGGCAGGGGCCCAATTTTTTCAATTTCAAATATATGCCTGGAATGACTACTTTTGTGACAATCTTAAAGGGATATTAAAATGTATGTATTTAAAACAAGCCCATGACCAAGAGCATGGGTTCAATTTAACATCTGGATCTGGAAAATTTGAGCGTCAAACCACAGAAATAAAATAAAGGAGAAGAATTCAAATCAACGTAGCAAGATGGTAAACTACACCGACTTGAGGCAAGTCGCGGACTCACTGAGGTGAAGTTTTACAGTGTCGTTAGTAACGTTACGAGGCACATCAAAAATGTAAATGTGTCAAATTGAACAACTTAATGCTTCATCCACACACTCTTGTCACAGCAGAGGAAAGAACATTGCTATCGCCAGATGAGTGACCATTTTGTTCGGCTCGTTTTCTGTAAGCAGTGTGGCAGTATGGTGGAATTAGCAGGATAGCTAGCAAGCTAGCGGACAGCTGGCTGGTTAGCTCTTGGGCTGGTTCCGCCAGGGTTTGGTGCTGCACTAATTATGGAAAATGAGATGAACAGCGGGCTGCTGGCCCGCGGCATTGCCGGGTCTAAAGGGTCCGTCCGCCTTGGGACAAGCTACCTAACTAACTAGCCAGCCAGTCGTCTCCGGGAGCTGCGTCTGTTCTCAAATTCACAAATTACCACAGCAAACAGTTCAGTGACCCTTCTACTCCTATCTTACTTCTATGCATCAAACACTTCCATTTCCTGCATTCTGATGAATTTGTATGCATCAATTTGTGCCTTCTGTTCGGCAGGGCAGGCTGGGCCCAACAGTAATTTATCTACTTATTAAAATACCTCAGAAAATGGGACTTTCTCTCTAGGAGGCCAAACGGCAGGTGCTCAAGCTCCCTTTTGAGGTCTATCTTTGCAAGTGCCAGCTGCCTGGTATATGCCCATGTATTTCAAACCTTTACCAACCACTTTGTAATGCAGTCTGTCTGTTAAATGTTTAAAGACTCCGAATCTAGCCCGAGAAACCCCCGATGACATCATAAGGGCTTATTTCTTCAGACTTGACAAAGCTCCTTCAGATCAACGGATCACATTTTACCAACTGTTCACAGGCTGAGTAGTCAATGTGTAAAATGCCTCTGTAATTAGTTCACCTCACTTTTAAAAAAATCATTTTCCTTATCAATACTGCCCGCAACTTGTAATAGTCTTAATTATCATTATATTGCACCGTACAAAATAACCAATATGAGGTTACGTAAATTTCAACCATTCACCTTTTGTTTTCCTGCTCTGTGAGCAGGAATTAGCATTAACTGATTGTCATATATGAGGAAAGGCTCCAGCAAGCAATATTAAGGTGATGTTTATCAAATTTTAGCTGATAAGAATACAGAATAATTAAAAACATAAACACATGTATCGATGACAGCTCTATACTGTGTACATGTTATTGATACCTGTTACTCTGTATACCTTTTTTAATCATTTAATTTAATGAACATTTCTGAATTACTAATCTATTTATTCAAGCCTGGCTCATAGAAAATTGATTTGTGATATCATCTTTCTGTTTTCCTTGATTACTTTCCATCAGCGAGGCTGTCCGAACAATAATCATTAGTGAAAATGCCTCGGCTTTCTCAATGTGATTAATTATAAGATGAAATCGAAGAAACTTTCACAGTGTCAGAAGGCCGTTTGATTTGTGCAGGTATGTGAGGAAAACAAGAGAAGAGAGTTAAAAAGAAAAGATTAGATCAATTAGCTTCTCAGTGAGAAAAAAAAAAAAGTTCACTTTGGACAACCTGCTTATTCGGTGGCTGCCAAGAAACTTGCTGAGTTGGGAAACTATCAAGACATGGAGAGATTTCACAAAGATTTCTACAACTAATTAACTGCTGCGGTTTCCGTTCCCTCCAAACTTCACAAGATTGACACACCTCAAAAGGAATAGGAGTACAAGTATGGAGAAATAGAAGTTTGTCGGGCAGCCTGAGAGAGAAATAAAGGCAGAGAGACAGAACAAGGGACATACATAATACAGGAAGAGAGATGAACATTTGGTGAAAAACTAAGCCCAGTCGCAAAGAGTTTTGAGTGTTTATTCTCACTCTACGGGGAAATCCATTTCTCTATCACCATCATCAAACCTTCCACCCCCCCGTCCTCTGCGGTTGAATAGAAGACGACGCAGCAATAATTTCCCTCATCAAAGAGCAAAACACAGAGATAAGAGGGGTACACTTCTGGCCAGAAAGTTGTTTGTTTGAATCTTACATCAGCTGAAAAATTCAGAGTTATTTGATAACAACACTCAAGATAAGAATTGTTCCTTTTGTGCTGGAGCTGTTCCATTTTTAACTTCAAAAGCATAATTATGTACCTTAATTAAGCAACAAAAATGTAACTTTAAAGGTCTAAATATGGTTGTATTTTATGTTTCTACTAGAACATGTTTACATGCTATGTTAATAAAAAAAACTTTATTTTCCTCATACATTCTCCCTAAATATACCTGTATTCACCCTCTGTCTGAAACGCTCCGTTTTAGTGCATTTCAACGGAATTGCAACAGAATTGCAACAGAACTGCGTTGCTAGGCAACAGTTTGGGTCCATGTTTACTTCATGTCAGCTGATGTTATTTACATACACTGCAACAGGAAATAAACTGGGACACATTTAAAATGTTTATGTTTAAAACTGTGTAATGATCTATATATTGTATATTTGTGACATTACAAATGGACAGAAATCCTAGCGGCTTGTTTCAAAAGCACAGTTTCTGAATACGGGCTGTGGGTATTTCTCCGTATATTAAGCGTTTTGATAGTTTAACAGGATTTATATAGCACTTAAACCTGCTTTACAATATAAGAGACATGAAAATATCACATTTTACAATATGGGACCTTTAAAGACAAATTTTGCTAAGAGATCAGATATCTTTGGCATTTCTTTTGATTTTGTGTCAGAATCTAAATTACCAAAAAAGTGGAAACTGTAATGTTGCTCTGTGTGTTGATTCAATTTGCATGTTCATTTAAGGCTGAGGTTACAGGACTACAACTGGATTCATCAAAGTGAGACAGCCAGGGTGTGATTTGCCAGGGGGAATGGGGCGAATTTCCCTACCTCTGGTCTATATATCCCTGTCTCTGCTGAATTATTTTTATCCCTAGTGGGGACCAAATGTATTCCCCTACTCATATTGATTAATGATTGACACATTACTGTAACTACTGCATGCTGGAAAAATGCCACTGCACCATTAGTTCAAGAGAAAATGCGACAATTGGACCCTTTAACTGTCAGAAACGACTTTATGGTGGAAAAGTAAAGCCTTTGGTCTCAATAGGGCCCATTATGTGCTTGTTAGAGTAAGACTGTCAAAAATGTGCTTTCAGTTACAAAAAGTTCTCCTGCTGTAGGCTACGTCTAGTGTGAGTGTGTGGGGGAAAGGAAACGCCGTTGTTTATTTGTGAACAACATGGTTCACATTGTGGTTCTGATGTAAAATCCTGTGATACTTTCTTTCTAAGAAAGTGGACCAAATACACAGTAAAACACTGTTTTTGACATTGTTTCTCAGCTCAGCTCTGCTCAGCCCTAAAGGAGTAAACAGTCTGGTCAACAAGTAGGCTCACTGTGGAGAAAACAAGCCAGAGACCAACATCTAGTGCAATATGTGAAAGAGCCCTGTGGAGAGTTTAGTATAAAGAAAGCCTCAACATACAATCCCTACTTCATTAGACACAACACTGCCTTTTTTCTGCACTGACATGAAAAATGCATTTGACACAGTATGCATGTGTCAAATGCAAAAAGTGGTTATGAACAATTACAGTTCCCATGAATACATCAAATCCCTTTCACCAAAAATGCGCAAGGATTTCAGCCATTTTCATCACAGACTTCCCCTTTTATGCAATTATCTTCAATTGATCACAAATTAGTGCTGCAGCTGTTTAATGGCACCCATTAAAACCAATCTGACGTCAGCCATGACATCAGTGTCGTGTCTCAGACTAACCCAGGCTCTAAGGCTACCGGCTGGATACCAATGTTCTCTTTTTCTGTTTGCATAGTTCAATTTGTACTATGTCCGGACCTGAGTGCAGACACATCACCGTGTTTAACACCATGCTGTGAGCAGCTGTGATCAGAGCCAATGATGCATTCGCTGTCTGTGTCCATACCACCGCTAAAGGGAAGGAGCTTCACTCAAGCCAATATCCTGTTTCAAGTGTTTCAGAAGGACTTCCTAATAAAAACTGCAGAAAATGTTCTTTATATATAATATTGAGTCAAGATTCTGTACAGTTTTGGTTTTGTTGATTTTTTTTTTTTACCTTTTCTTGTTTAGTTGTATGCAATGGCAGAGATTAGGGATTCATAAAGTAAGACCATAGTCATATAAACAGAAATATATGCATTGCTATATGAAGACAAGTCCAGATATTGTGGCCACGGTTTAGCAAATTGTTGTTTCTTCCCTGCTCTGCTTTCATTTTTTTCCTCTCCTCCTTTCTTCTTCTCTCCAGACCTCTCTCCTCTGGTCCTATATTCTCTCCAGTCATCTCTTTTCATAACACATAAAAACTATCACAATCGACAGTGATATATATGCAGCGTTTTTCCCTATGGTTGTGGAAGACTGAGGTGCACATTTGGTGGGGGGCATGGGGGTCCTCCCGCAAGAAAATGTTCTGTTTTTCAAGGAAAATATGCCATTTACCATCAATTCAGACCATTTTTATTACCTTATCTGTGTACAAAAATGTGAAAAAGACAAAACTTTGTAAAGAAGTCCACTGGGGACCAACTACAACCATTAGATCTGGGAAAAGTCATTTTGTTAGTTTTGATGCTCTCCACAATGATTTGACATTAATTTGGCTTAGGTGCTGCCCAAAACCGCTTGGGTGCTCCACCATAATGGTAGGGGAAAACCCTGCTAAGCAACACTCCTATTACATTCTAGTTTTCCACTTTTTAATACATTTGAAAGTAATGAAATAAAGAGACAGTAGCCAATAGTATTTGACATTTCTTATACCTACCTACAGCAGTCAAGCAATGGCTTCTGTTGGAGTAACTTTTTTTATTTATTTATATTTTGATCAATATATTGGTGCATGTGAAGAACATGCAGGAAGTGATGAAAATATCTAACCCTAACTTTGTTGTTACTAACATTTCAACTCATCAGTATGTGTAACAGAAAATCACCTCCTGAAGAGAACTAATCCAGCACACAACAGAACATCGTCCATTGGACTGTTCAGCATTATCTATCACAAGCACCCCATCTCCCTGTACAGCACTTTCCATTACCAGAATTATTAAACCCAAAATGAAAAATTCTCATTATCTGCACTCCCTCAGGTCAGTCAAAACAAATCCAAAGTGCGTATGCAAGCAGGTTGGCAAGTGCAATTATTTGGCTTCTAAACACTGGGATTCTGCTGCATGAGCTGATTTGTAATAACGCTAGAATTTCTTTCTCTCTTTTCAGAACTTTAAAGAACAAATCCATAGGCATTTTTGATATTCTGATGAGGGCCGACGTGGAGCTGCACTAGTTAATTCTTTGCACGTTACTGTACATTCCTTTAATTCCTTTCAGGGTATAGTTAGGATCTTACGAGCACATTTTCCGCTTCATCTTGTCAGAATATTTCCCAACGTGCAAATATATGATGTGGTTGGTAAAAAGCAATAAGACTTCCCTCTGATCACAACTATGGCATCACCTCCTCCTCATTATAAAAGATAGGTCATGAAGTTGGCTGCAGCTTTTGCCCTAAGGCCTGAACAAAAAAAAAAAAGTATATGGAGGTTAATATTCTGCACGGCATTTTGCTGCTTAGTATGCACCGAGAAATTCAGATCCAGTCCCATTTGTCATTTAATAGTACATCCCAAAATTCAGTCTGAAGACCTAAATAAACAGAAGGCCTCAAGGCATGCTTTGATTCCTCCTAATGCTGACTGAATTATTTAGGACGCCATGCATTAACTATGAGAAGGAACTGGAAGAGTTTTGAGCGTGTATGTGTGAATCCATGCTTTGAATGGCTACATGCTTACAAGGAGCTTCTTGCCACTTCAAATACCTGGAGAGCAGTAGGAGGCCGCTCTATTAAACATGCTTCACGGCTTGAAGAGAGTCAGAGAATAGCATGTGTCTATATTAAAGTGGCTCACTTCACTCGCTGACAGCAGGGTTGCACTGTAATTCAATATTATTGTTCATCGTCCTGCCATAAAATCCTACGGTGACAAAATCACAATGCTGCCTAAGGATATCGTGGCTCACAGCTCACGTCTGAATGAATGATACTGTTAGTTTTAAATCTTTTATAGCATCTTTTTTTTCAAGTGACAACTAGATTTTATTCCAATAAAACACAACATACATATTTGTTCCAATGGGATGATTTTAGTATGTAGTAGGAAGTATCTAGAGCCAGTGTTTGGTTTGTCCGTTCTGGTTTACTGTAGAAACATGGCGGCCAGCTCCGTGACAAAGATGTAAATGGCTCACTCTAAGGTAATGAAAACACGATTCTTATTTTCAAGTGATTATACATTAAAGAAAACATATTTGTTAATAATGTATTCAAATTTCTGCCAATAGATCCCCCCTAAATGCAGCCTGGTGTCCTAAAATTTACGTTCCCATTCAACAAAACTGCATTGTGAATTACGATTTGAGGTGAAATGTATTTTGTCGCGGATTATGTTTGGTTTTGATTGTATCACAAATACGTTTGTAATAATAATCCATGGGAGTCCGTGTAGGGACGAGGTTGAGGTAGTGGATGGGAGCCTGAGACCAAAGATTTTCATTGCCAACTACTGCTTTGCTGGAATTGACAAATGACAAATACAGAACCTTGAACATTGAACCAATGCCAGAGCAGCCGTGATTACGCATGACCATTACACAGGGCTATGGCTATACAGTACCCATATAATTAACTCATGACATGTACCTGTAAAACGTTGGCGTTGATATCTCAATTATCATTATCAAACGTGCAAGAGATAATCACAATAAAGGATCAAATGAAAAGAGCATTCAAATAAAAAAAAAAATCATAAAAAAGTGTTGTTTTGATTGTCACCCAACCGCAACAATATTTTATTATTTCAATTCTGTCTCTCACCTTATTTTTCATCTCCAGCTTAGCATATCACCTGTGAATGGCTCCAGAAAAAACGTGTATGTATGGTCTGAGGCATGCATGTTTTTTTTATGCATTGTTTATACACCTGGCCACAGGTGTAATATTCAAGTACAGTGTTATATTGTACATTGTATTGAGTGTTTTGGTGTGTGTTTTAAAGACGTAGTGCACACTTAAACATGTTTTTTGAGCTGTGAACTTACTGTGATGAAACACATCAATGCTGGTGTTGATATTGATATTACCAAATTTTCAAGGGGTTGAAAATGGCTCAACACGGTGTTTTAATTCAACATCTCCATCCACATCTCAAAAATGATGAACATATTCCCTATAAACTCCAATGAATATATTTGATCCCCTTTTGGTGGGGGGGAGCATTAAAAACTTAATCATCTACTGATGCAAAGTCAGTGGGCATATCTTCTTTTCATTTCTGCTGTGCTTCAGGAATGAACAACATATTTGCTTTTTTAAATGGAAATTCAAATCATGTTTTCTAGTCTCTGTGTTTCATTGACTACGCAGAGGAGGTCTCCTTAGAGCTTTTTTTCTAAGAACAGAAAATCCATTCATACTTTGAGCAGGTGCCTGTGTTAGCAGTGAAAATGCAAGTTAATTTTTGTTCTAAGCAGCCAACAACCTGTTTAACAGATCAAAATAAGGGAGAAAAAAAGGCAATACATACCATCCACATCATATACCACACATCTGAAGGACTAAACGGATGGGACCTTTGGTTTGCTTATCTTCCGTGATGGCTGAAAAGGCAGTTACTTGGCCTTTGAAACCAAGAGAGCACTTGAAAACATGCTAGATGTTCTACTAAGACAAAGCCAAGGACAGGAGGAAATAACCCCAAATGAATCAAGTGTCTTCAGATTGAACAGAGAGACCAACCACCAATCATTTTGAATCATTTAAATGCAGAAACATTGTACAAAAAATAAAAATAAAAATCTCTGAAAGACATTGAAAGATTGAAAGAGAGGGAATAGTGTGAGTACATGTAAGCGTGTAATACCATTGTCATAGGGTTTGATCACAGTTTCAGGATGTGTTCCTATGACGCAAAAGAGATATTTAATGACATGGTAAGTGTGTGCGAAAGCCTCACAAAGATTATAGACGACATCTGGCAAGGTCGATTTTAAATTTGGAGAACATCCATTGAGCGCTGACTAAGACTGACCGAATGTGAGGGACGCAAAAGTGGTTGCTGTCGTCAACAAGCTGTGTGAATATTGCATTTCTTCATCTCCTCTCCATTTCCTTTAATTAATCACTCATTTTTTACCTGTTGAAAATGTAGCTTAAAGGGAGATTTGTCAAGTATTTAATACTCTTATCAACATGGGAGTGGGCAAATATGCTGCTTTATACAAATGTAGGTATGTATTTATTACTGGAAATCAATTAACAACACAAAATGACAAATGTTGTCCAGAAATCCTCACAGGTACTGCATTAAGCATAAAATATATGCTCAAATCATAACATGGCAAACTGCAGCCCAACAGGCAACAACAGCTGTCAGTGTGTCTTGACTATGACTTGCCCTAAACTGCATGTGATTATCATAAAGTGGGCATGTCTGTAAAGGGGAGACTCATGGGTACCCATAGAACCCATTTACATTCACATATCTTGAGGTCAGAGGTCAAGGGACCCCTTTGAAAATGGCCATGACAGTTTTTCCTCCCCAAACTTTAGTGTAAGTTTGGAGCGTTATTTAGCCTCCTTCCCGACAATCTAGTATAACATGGTTGGTACCGATGGATTCCTCAGATTTTTTAGGTTCATATGATGCCAGTATCTTCACTCTAGCTTTAGGATGGAACCCGCTACAACCTAAAAATCGCCATTTTCGTTTATGGGTTAAAGAAATTAGTGGCGTTATAACAAATTTGCGTTAAGGCGTTATTATCACATTAACTTTGATAGCCCTAATAAAGATGTTTTTAATTTCTTATTTTATTGTTGGTAATTGGTGCTTTTATATATATTTATATAATATTTATATATACACCTATTTTTCCCATATTTGTGTACATAACAGTCCTGTCTAGTTTTTACCTTCATTGTGCAGCTTTGTTGTCGATTTGTTATTTCTATTCTGTGTAAGTACATTGAGAGGGATGCAAAAAAAAACAAATTCCCTGTATTTGCACACTTAGTTGGCAAAAAATCTGATTCTGATTCTGACATCCGCGGGTGTTTTTTGGGGGCGATGTTTTGTGTAATTTTTGTCATTTCATTTTGCTAATTTAAAGGTACTGTTTGTAATTTATTACACTTACACTCTTATGAATCACTGCTGGTCGGTGTCCCATGCATGCTCGCGTGTGGCTACGCTGTTCTATGCTCGTTCATGTCTATGTAGAGCGAGCGTGAGCGTGAGCAGCAGAACGCTGAATTTCATTGACTTAACGGTCACAGGTGTCGCTGTTAACAAGCAATTTCTGATTCTTACATAGAGTCCCTTTAACCTAATATATTGGCAATCGCCAACTGTTGGGCTGACGGTGGCCGGTTGGAAAATTTGAACATATCGCCCAACCAAAAGCCTAATTCAGAACAACAACAGCACCCTGCAGTAAGCAGCGCTCAACCTGATGAAATTTGATCTTCTTTCATATCTTCCTCTCTCCCTACAGGGTGAAATGGTGAGAATTCAGTCTTCCGGCTTATACCAATAATGGCAGCATGAGCCCTGAGGCTACAATCAGCTTCTCCTCTGTGGCCCTTGTCATACTATGCGGGGAAGACGGGGACCATGGCGATGATGCCGATGAGCCATGACTGAAATACATTTTAGATGACCGTTGGCTTAATCCCTCCCCCAAACAGCAATAGTCCAATCATAACTTAGCTAGGCAAAGCAAGCCTGTTAGAATTCCTCCACATGTTGAATTGCTGGTGTGCATGCGACTATGTATAAAGTGTCTGGAAGGTGGTTTCTTTTTCCCCTTTCAAAAAACAGAGATACAAGCACAGCAGAGTAAGGAATGGTTTAAGAGTGTGTTTATCGCCTTTAATGTAAGCTACAAACATTAGCATATCTGGCTAACAAGCTTAGGCCTACTGCTTAAAATATAATCATATCCCAGCGCTACTTCCAATGCCAGCGACATTTCATAATACAGTACGTTATTTTTAGGAGTTACAGGTTATATTAATAAAAAAGCCCTGTTCATGATAGTACATTTGCTTTGTAGCTAGTATTTCCCCACTGTGTGGAAGCTAGACTGTATACAACAAGTGGACGTGGTCACTGTGATGTCACCAATTGGTTTGTGGACTGTCGTTTTGAAACCTTGAGTTCAGCATTTTGGCGGTCGCCATCTTGTTTTTTTGCAACTAGGAGTGACACGAGAGGGTGGAGCTAAGTACAACCGAACGCTGAACAAGACATTTTTAGGTGATCAAAATGTTACTATGAACTTTCATGAACTGAAGACACATTGTGAAAGAGTTAAAGTTCTAAGAAGAAAACACGAACAACTCCCGGACCGGACAACGCCGTGGTAGCAACATGTCAATCACAAGGTAGCCACACCCTAAAGCATCCCCTGCTTTATCGTCTATTTGACTCTAAATGGGACCATAATTTACTAAATGAACATCATGCTGTATTGAAGAAGACTTGAAACTAGTGATTGAGACCATAAACTCATGTTTACAATGTTTACTGAGGTAATAAATCAAGTGAGAAGTAGGCTCATTTTCTCATAGACTTCTATACAATCAGACTTCTTTTTGCAACCAGAGGAGTCGCCTCCTGCTGGCTGTTAGAAAGAATGCAGGTTTAAGGCACTTCCGCACAGGCTTCACTTTTCAGAGCCGGAGGTTGCTCACTGACTAGATCAGAGTGTATAGGCTCAAATTAGTGGCTGTCCACTAAAGCAAACCCAGCCAAACATGTTATCCAAGATAGCCTTACATTTACCCAACACATTTGGTCGTTTTTTTTACAACTGTCTCTTTAATATATAAAATCAGAGAGAGATTAACATGGCCTACATTAATTAACGAATATTTTGCGTATTTTATATTATGGCTTATAGTTCTTGTAGAAGTTGATTACATTGCACTGGGGACATGGTCAAATCAGGCACATGTACCAAAAAAATCTCAGTAAATTAAAAAGTATTTTTAATGTACATTATTCTTTGTTTATGTTATAAAGAAGACCTTATTCTATGATATAAGCCATTTGTCATAAATATTTGAGACATTTTAAAGAAAATACGAGGAAGTAATTCATGGGGACAGAAACTTTGCTGCATAACAGGAATAACCCTGAAGATATTTATTGTAAGACTCCTTCACAATATGGCATTTCAACCTTTTTTTAGATACATTTTTGATATTGGCTATGCTGTACTTTAAATTGCAGTCAAACATGCAGCACACATTTTTATATATATATATATATGCTGTATATATATGCTGTTTTCTGTTTACTGTTTTGGCCGACTCGCTTCGGATGCCCTCAGGCAAGCCACAGGGATGCAATGAATTTGTTACTGATCCATAGAAGCTCGTCTGTAATATATATTCAGTCTGTGGACTTCAGAGCTGCGGGACATGTATCATCACTGTAAACATTGAGAGGCAGCTGGGATTCGTGGTCATGCTTGACAATACTGAAATGACAGTGTTCTCAAAAGGTAACACAGTTTTCAAGGGTTTAGAAATAATATTTGAGTTGTAGCTTATCAGAACAATTGACATTCTATCTGCTCATGAATATCGCTTCTTATTCCTTTCTTTGTCTGAGTGCAGATGCTTTCAAGGGTCTCTTTCTCCCTTTGTCTGGTTTTTCGATTGAACACCTCCAGCTGCTAACCCCCAAAAATAACATCAATGCAACTCAAGACTTCTCGCAGTGCTTTCTTCAGATCTAACATCCAGCGGCTCTACCTGACAACAGTCGCAACATCAGTGGTCAACCGCTGTGACAACTGAGATTCTTAACGCAAAATGCCATTATCATCATTAAAAAATCTCCAGAGAAATATGAGGTGACAATAATGGAAATGAAGAGGAGGGGTGAGTCAGATAAAGATGACTCAGAGGTGCATACACAAAGGAATGAACCAAAAAGGAACTCAGTCTTCCAGCTATTTTGATCAATTAGCAATGCTCAGGTTTGCAATCTAACTGTCACTTGTGTCTGCATGAATTAACCCTTTTCACAACAAACAGTTCTGCATGTCAGAGCGAAAAGCACAGCTGTAATTATAACATTAATGATGGGGGGCATTCCATTAAGGTGTGCACGTTTAGGAGTCTTGCTGTTGTGTACTGAATACGTTGTTGGAACAGAGCCGTCGTTTATGCTATTACTGTAATTCTGCTTGTACCTTCCCTGCTGTGACACGTCAAAATATCTGCTGTGAAAAAGTTCTATTACTTTACATAATTAGAGACAACAATATTAAAGCAAAACTATTTTTTGCATGCAGGTTCCTGCTGCTATAGTTTTTCCATTCATGCCCTCCATCTAAAAAAAAAAAAAAAACTTCTGGAGGGGCACTGATGGGACACACCGGACAGACAGAAAGTGTAACTCTCATGCAAGTCAGATGATGTGTTAACTTTGTGCTATGCCGAGACTATCCAAGAAAAGTGATTTATTTAGTTTTGGACTTAGTAACAAGAAGGAACTCCACCATTCTTTAATTGTGCACAGTAAAATAATTGGGTAACACTTTCTATGACGCCCATGTCTATAATGCATTAAACATATACTTATAATATGCTTATAGCACTGTATAATTACAGTTACAAGCACTCAAATATTTATAATAATTTTTAACAATAACCATAACACATATATATATAAAGCATTTTAAGGTCAAGTATCATAATACTTCGTAATTGCTGGTCACTCACTAACATTTTTTTGCAAGGATCATAGTGTATTAGAACTTTCAAAGCTGTAATACTTTATAATATTTGAATAACTCATTATAATCACTGTTATAATGCATTATAATGTTATTATAAGTCACTATAAGTGGTCATTGTTTGCTTTAAGTAAAGTGAAAAAAATATCATTAAATCTATGCAAGAACACACAAAAACATATTTTTTTTGGTACTTTACTTAAAGTAAACAATGACCACATAGAGTAACTCATAATCAAATTATAATACATTATATACACTATAATGTATTACAACAATGGGGATTATAATATGCTATGATCATTGCTAAAAAAAGTGACCAGCAATTATGAAGTAGTATGAGACTTGACATTATTAGTCGTTATAAAATGCTTCATAATGTGTTATGATTATTGTTATAAAGCATTATGAATATATATGAAGTGCTTAGAATTATAATTATACAGTTTTATATAGCTCTGATGATGCAAGCCTCACCAAAACTGTGCAATTAATAAGTTATCTGTCAGTCCGTATGACTTAATTTTTCACCTCTCTTGGTTGGTTTGTAAAAAATCACTGTAAATATGAATTAAAAGACAACAATGTATATATTTTTTTCTTGGTCCGGAACAAATGAACCGAACCACAGTGTGTATGATACAGATTGGATTTAATGTGCTCGCTCACTGATAGACAGTCAGCAGGCACACAGTTTAGGAACACACCGAATATAACAGATTAATTCAAATGTCATTCTAATCCAAAACTTTAGCAGCCAGTGAGGCGAGGAAACAATTTAGTTGCCACAAACAAACAGCACTAGGTGCTAATTTTTCCACTTTACTTGATTTGTTTCTTTCTGCATTTATTTGTCCCATAATTTTCCACCCCGTTGCACTCTTTTGTCACGTAGATGTGTTTGCTTGTAATTGCTCATCCTGCTATAATCTTCCTGTGACTTGTTGGGAGATGTGTTCATCAGCTCCTCAGCTTTAAAGTGTCTTCTTCTCTTACATGCTGAAAATGTAATCTAGGTAAACAAAACTCTGCCAGTCTGGACGAGTGTGACAACATTAATGTGTACTACAGTATGTATGGGACTTGCGTAATGTGTGAGATGATAGCATGGAGAAAAGTTGGTGTCCCACACCCAAGAAAACACACTAAGGATCATTTCTTTGAGAGCTATCCAATTTGAAACACCATAACCAAAGTTAGGAGAACACCCAATCAGTGACACAGATAGACAGATGAGGTAGAAAAGGTAAAACAGAAAAATCAGGACAGTGAAAAGAAGCCATCAGAGAAGCGAGATTTTACAGTGGCAGCCAATGCAGTCCCTCTTCATGCATTTGCAATCAGTGTCATCTGGTGCCTTGACTTAAACAAAGTGGGACTGCAGTGGCTACATCTGTATGTTTTTTTTTTTTTGATGACATGTAATATAGCCTTTTTTTTGTGTAAATCCAGCACACATTGTAAGGGTTGATGTGGGTATATGAAGGGAGGCTTGCCTGAGAGATGTCCAGCTCTACCTATCCTGATGGTCATCTCATCAGAGTCCAAGGGTTGGAACGAGGGATCGTCTGTTTTCTCTTTGGCCTGCTTGGATTCGGGGGGAAGAGCCAGGGCGATGTGGGGGTCGGCACCTACACCCTGTGGATAGAGACGGAAGGGATTCAAATCCATTCTATGGACAGAAGATTGTAATATTTGTGATCTAAGAACAAGCTAGTATGTGGTTGTGTTTAGAAGGTAAACCACAAGCCGCAAAACTCTTACAAGATGGCTGAGGTTAGATATTGACCTTAAATAGTTAAGGTTAGGCATTGACCTTGAATGGGTAAGTTTAGGCATTGACCTTGAATGGTTAAGTTTAGGCATTGACCTTGAATGGTTAAGGTTATGCATTGACCTCAATTGGTTAAGGTTAGGCATTGACCTTGAATAGATACGGTTAGGCGTTGACCTCGAATGGTAAGGTAAGGCATTGACCTCGATTGGTTAAGGTTAGGCATTGACCTTGAATAGTTAAGGTTAGGCATTGACCTCGAATGGTTATGGTTAGACATTGACCTTGAATGGGTAAGGTTAGGCATTGACCTCAGTTGGTTAAGGTTAGGCTTTGACCTTGAATGGTTAAGGTTAGACATTTACCTTGAATAGTTAAAGTTAGGCATTGACCTTGAATAGTTCAAGTTAGGCATTGACCTTGAATAGTTAAGGTTAAGCATTGACCTTGAATAGTTAAGGTTAAGCATTGACCTTGAATAGTTAAGGTTAGGCATTGACCTTGAATAGTTAAGGTTAGACATTGACCTTGAATAGTTAAGGTTAGGTTAAGGCAGCGTGTCCTGCAAGAGTTTTCAGACTTTTTGCAACTTGTGGGTTACCTTCTAGACACGACCCTGGTATGTAACTGTTAATTCTTAGAAATTACCTTAAAATGGCTATGTCATCTGCATTGTACAAAGAAGTATAGAGATGAAAGATCTCTATTCTCTATTGCTTTTACTGAAGCAAATGTAGCAATACCTCAATGTAAAAACACTCCATCACATGACAACTCTTTGTATATTCTTATATTACAATATTACAAAGCACCACATTTGGTGTTTGATTCTGAACATAGTAATATGGATATAGGCACCATGTAAGCACAGCGTCAGCACCACATCAATCATTTTGACTTAGGGACCCTTTTCAAGACAAGACATCAAGTTCAGATAATAAATCTGGACCCACATTAAGGCCCTCATCACATCAGTTGATATGATGTGTGAACAACACAAGCGCTCTTGGGGATCTAGGGGTCCCAGCCTCAGGGCAGATTCCAATTTTTTTATGGTTGGTAATCCAGTCTCGCAGATATGGGAAGACGAGATCAATGGCTCCCTGGACTCTTAAAACTTGCACTGTGCAGCATGATTGTGAAACATCAACCTACTGCATGGCCCCACGGCTACCATTTGTTTCACCAGTCCACTGACAATCCAGTGAGTGGTGTGGTCGATAGGAGAGGTTCACTGAAAAATGTCATTCAACTATTGCACAACCTCCTTGAAACGCAATCAATCTCAGCCAGCCGGTTCATCAATTGGCCTTCCAGAACACAAGACTTTAGATCACAGAGTATCTGAAAGGAATATAAATGTAAATGATGCCTCTTTGGAAATGCACAGTGGAAGGGTGCATTACGGCTTTAAAATAAGTCATTACACAAAACTATGCCGTACATTTTTTTTTTTTTTTTTTTTTTTTCTATCTGCAATATAAATAATTTGATTCTCACTTACTCAGTAATGCACAACACTGGCAACTTGACACACACTTGTGTGAAGTTGAGACACACTTGTCTCAGGTTGCTTGAGGATGCAGACATTTCAATCAACATAAGTCCACCGCAACAACAACAACAAAGGATGGATGGATTTGGCCTATTGTCAACACTCATTCGTCCTATCACCCAATTCCACGTGCCACCCATCAGAGAGCCTCTTTCTTTTTCACTTAAAGGGACTGTTTGTAACTTCTTACACGTATAAATCAATCTGGGTTGGTGTCCCATGCGCGCTCGCGTGTGGCTACGCTGTTCAGACAAGACTCCAACACAAAATACACGGAAGCACCAAAGTTCTATCTAGTGAAGCCCGTCTTGCAAAACAGTGTTGGCCGCGGTCGGAGGACGCGGGGGAGACCGTAGCTTTGGTCTCCAGGACCGGAGTCTGTGCTCCTCTGCTCCTCTGCCTGCTTGCCTTCACTCACAGCTCACTCCACCTCACGTGCGTGCGCGCACACTCCACACTGCAGAAGAGTTAGTTTAGCTCTGAGAATATGTAGTAACAGTGTATAGTGGACGTATTTGCAGAAATAAATGCTGCAGCTCCTCCAGACCAACAGAGTTTTTCCGTGTCTTGTGAAGTGACGGGGCTCCGCAGCGAGTTACTTTATCGTCTCCGACTGGGTGCCAGTGTCTCCCCTGTTCCCTCTGACCGCGGTCGGGAGCCTGAAGCAGGAAAAGCCAACACTAGGATCAGCAGTGATTCATGGAGAGACCTTCGTCTGGTCAGCTAACATTACTGCCAAGCAGCTGGAATATAGAGTGATATTGTGGTTTTAGCTGACGTGTGTCGCCTCACTGTTTTGACGGATGCTCGCTCACATTCAGTTGGCCTTTGCACACGGGCGAACGCAAACAACAGGACGCTGACTTTCGTTGACTAAACGGCCACAGGTGTTGCTGTTACAACCAATTTCTGATTCTTACAAACAGTCCCTTTAATAGTATATAACAAATTGAGAGGAATAATGATGGTCCCATCTGCCTTTTTTATTGACTAAAACTAAAATTACCGGCTCGTGGTTACACATCTCCACCAATGAGCCAAGTTGCAGTTTGCGTCTGTCCAAAATGTCATCACTCCATAATTTCAACCTATTACACATTTGTGTGAAACTGTCATAATTAGCATACTGAAGCCGAAACCGTGACCTTGACCACCCATATCTAATCAGTTCATCCTTGAGTCCAAATGGACATTTGTGCCAAATTTAAAGAAATTCGCTCATACTATTCATGAGATATCAGCAATTTTATGAATCCTACTATAGCAAAGGCATGACCTGCCCTACTATGCCTCGGATAGGCTTACCCTAAACAATCTCACTCCTCATTCCTGAAACTAGCTAATCCAAACCATGAAGGCAACGAGTACTAGCCAATCAGCGGTGGAGTAGGGCAGGTCATGCCTTCGCCATAACAGGATTTGTACGACTGCCACGACTGTTGCCGGCGCGGAGGCATAAAAACAGTGGCACGCAGTAACCAGTCATCTTAATCAGGTTGTTCATTACCTGCAATGCTACTTTGTTACTTGGGTTACTATGACAGAGACATGATTTTAACATGCAGAACCAGGTCACTGAAGTCACTTTGTGAAAAGTAAATCTTTTGTTTGTACAATGAGGTGCTTTAAAAGTTGGTTTAATTTCCTAGTGGAAGATGAAAAAAAACAAATCAGTGCGGTTGATGATCAGTTACAGTACACTGCACAATGCTCTTAAATTCCACTTGTTTCAGATCAAAGATCAAACTTTAACACCCACCGCAAATCAAAAAATCCCATCAGCATGATTTCATGTCAGACACTCTCTGAGGCCAACAAATACACAAGAGCCTGAACAATGAATCAGCGACCCAGAAAATGGCCAAGTTGATGAAAACAGAGAGCCCACATTTTAAATAGCAAACCATTAGATGAGTAATGTCTAAAAGGGCCAAAAAAGCACATTTGCATCCATATTTCCTCTATCTATGACTGCAACATCTCCGTGTCCAGTCACAGGTTGTTTTAAAATCGGATAAAGTACAGGTAGAGCTTGTGTTGTACATGTTGTTCTTTTTTCATTCATTGGATTAGGCAAACATGGTAAAACGATTACAATATAACATACAAAGTGCTTCTTTACAAGTATACTAACCCCTACCAAGTCAGTTTTTACTAGATGCACCCTTTGGCAGCAATTACAGCCTTGCATCTGTGTGGATGAGTCTACTCTCTATGAGCTTTGCACATCTGGACACTGCAATTTCTCCCATTCTTCTCTGCAAAATTGATTAAGCCCTTCAGATGCAACCTGAAAGACTCAATCAGTTTTGCAGAGAAGAAGATGCAGGGGGGGTGGTGAGTGAACAGCCACTTAAAAGTCCAGCTGCAAACTCTCGATTTGAGTGACATCTGGACCCTAACTAGGTCACTCCAGGACATTAACTCATTGTTTTGATTCTCCTGTAGCTCCGGCTTTGTGCTTGGGCTGGAAAACAAATCTCTTCCACAGTCACAGATTTCTTGCGTAATGCATATTTCAATATTTCCCTGTACCCTTATAAGCCTGAAATCCCTTGACTATACACACAGGTGATCTGCTGCAGAGAGCCTCATGCTGCTACCACCATACTTTACCATGGGGATAGTGTGATTATGATGATGTGCAGTGGAACATGGTGTGGCCAAAAAGGACAATTTTGGTCTTATCAGAACAAAGAAGCTCCCTCCAGCTGACTTCAGTCTCCCCCGTGGCTTCTGGAAACTAAAGCCAAGACGTCATGTGAGATTTTGAAAGTGGCTTTCTCTTTGCCAATCTCCCTACTGTTGCTGTGAACGGTCTCTCTAATCTGAGCCTCCTGTTATAGGTCTCTTATTAGCCTCCCTCACTTGTCTCCTTCTTCTTCACATTCACACAACATTCAAGTTTTCAGTTTACTATAATCAAATCAAACATCTTTGTCTAGATTGATCCTCATTTAACTGGTTATATGACTTCTAAAACCAACTGAATGCACCAGTGATGACTCAGTAATGGGGGAAAACAGCAGCAATACAAAATGTAATCTTACAAGGGAAGTGAATGCTTTTTATAGGCCTTGTACATTTGTCATATTTTTGCACTGGCTATGATATGGAAAACGATGTTGAGCGAAGAAAAGAATAAATACATGTTTTTTAATAAGCGTGAAGAATAATGCTGGAAAGAAAAAGAAGATATTATTATGGATATATTTTCTCTGAGCCATGAATTTATGGAATGCCATTTTATCCAATATTAAATAAATAAATGAATAAATATTCCCATAAAATATTTAAATATGCCTATGACATAAATAAATATGGCCATGAAATAAATAAATATGACATGAATAAATATGCCCATAAATAAATAATATGCATATGACATAAATAAATAAATATAGCCATAAAATAAATCAATATGCATATGAAATAAATCAATATGGCCATGAATGAAATAAATATTGCTATGAAATAAATAAATAGACCTATGATATAAATAAATATGCCTATGCAATTAATAAATATGCCAATAAAATAGATAAATATGCCCATGAAATAAATAAATATGACCGTAAAATAAATAAATATGTCCAGTAAATGAATAAATATGCCCATAAAATGATAAACATGCCAAATTAATAAATATGACTATGAAATAAATACATATGCCTATGAAATAAATCCTGAAATAAATAAATAAATATAAATATATAACTGAGTCAGTATAGTTCAATAAAAAAGTTTATATTTTTAAAAAGGACGTTTTTCAAAGGACACTTTGATTGCAGGAGGACTTTTATTTCCTAATGCCACATTTATTTATTTATATTTATATCTGTTATATTCTAATGAATGGGCTGTGGTTATCTCACAGATTCAGGCCAACGCAAAATTCAGAAATACACATTTATCTATGTATATGTTTACTATTGAATAAAATGGCATTCCATATTAATTTCTTTCAATCAGTACTTGTTATTCTTGCTTCTTGGTTATTACTCCTGCCAGTGGCAATGAGGCGTACGAGAAGGATGCAGCCCAAAACGCCGCACAGGGAGAAAAAGAAGAAGAGGAAGAAGTTTGCTGAGGCATAAACTAATGAGTTAGGTGGTGCATGACATTTGGGGATGATGTGGTGTCATTGTTAGGCTGAAATCACCGAATGGAACCCGACCAACAGGCACAAATAGACATTTTGTACATTTCTTATGAATTAATGTGCAGAAAGTTTGCATTGATTTAAATATCACATGCATTGTTGCAAGAGCGGAACAAGCTTCATCATTGCAACGCTTAAACTATGAATTATTTCCTATCTTTGCTGTTTTCACGACCATTTGTAAGAATCGGTTACTGAGAGCAGAAGATGCCATCTCCATGTACTGTGTGTGGGCCTGTCTGAGTAAGCGTGTATTCAGCTGGATGTGTGTGGCATGACGGGGACAGTTCGCGGACCATCTCGAGGGGACATTATTAACCCACGGTGACCTTTGGTGGCGACCCATGATACAGTCTCATCAGCAGGTCCGAGCTCACCATTAAATAACTTCCAGCAGCGGTCTGGCTCCACTGAGCGCTGAAAGTCACCTCTCACTTCATCTCTCTCTCGCTTGAATTCAAACCTCTTTAATTGTACTTTCATGTCGGAACCGTTTGATCACCTTACTCCAATGAAGGTGTCATCGGCAGGCTGTTTGATGACACCACTTAACATATCAGAGAGAAACGTGTCTATTTATGATTATCATTAAGAGAGAAGCGGCTCATTACTCACTCCAAATCCCTCCCAGTCAAAAAGAAAGAGGGAACGTGAGTTAATACAAAAATAGGATTAAAAAGGAAACGTACCGTCCTAATAGAGGGGGATGCCTGACTAAATTTGAACTGGCACCTGGTATAATGAATTGGTAGATTTAAATGTAGCTGGTATACTCAAGGCACCTTTGATTTCTATTTATTTATTGTCTTTACTGGAGTGTTTTTGTGTTGTCCACAGTTGTGTGTCTCATGTGGAATGGTATTGAATGGCTGCGTCCAGCCTGGGTTCATTTAAAGGGAAACATGTATGTGTTTGTGTATTTAGGCCTGTTACACTCCCCTTTGGTTTGTTGTCCTGTCAAAAAAAAGGGAAATGTAAAGGATCAATGACCCATATGTTACTATGATGCTTATTCTTAAAGAGGGCACATCATGAAAAACTCACTTTTTTAGTGCTATTGCACATACATTTGCAGCCCGGTCTCACAAAAAGGCGTGTGAATGACACGATAATGCGTGTAATAAGAATGCCGTTCTTGCTTTAGGTGTGTCATTTGTACGCCATGTGGTCTGTACTGACTGCAATGTAAATGCATCCAAACACAGGACTTTCAACCAGGAAACTGGTTTTCGAGACAGGTGTATTGCTTTACAAGTTACGTTAGTGACGTTTGTTATGTCTTTTCTGTACTTAAGTTACATTGTTTCCGTCCGTATTGTACTTAGTTTACGTACCTATTTTAAAGGGACTGTTTGTAAGAATCAGAAATTGGTTGTAACAGCAACACCTGTGGCCGTTAAAGTCAACGAAAGTCAGCGTCCTGTTGCTCGCGCTCTCCCGTGTAGGTGACCAGACGAAGGTCTCTCCATGAATCAATGCAGATCTTAGTGTTGGCTTTTCCTGCTTCAACCTCCCGACCGCGGCCGGAGGAAACAGGGTAGACGCCGGCACCCGGTAGGAGACGATAAAGTAACTCGCTGCGGAGCCCCGTCACTTCACAAGACGTCTCATTTTGTTTGAGGTGAAATATTAAATCAAACTAGCAGTAAAAGTTCACATTTGTATGCTTACGATATAAAATATGTTAATATTGTCAGATATATACATTTAGATGTATACATGTAGTTACCCGACTATTTTTTAAGTAATATGAATAATAAACAAACCTTTACTTTCACTACACAAACCTTTCCCTGACCTTTTCAGCTTACTGAAAGCAACCACAAACTCTTTCTTTTACCAGATCACAGTTTTGGACACTGTCCCAGATGGAGGTGTTGGTAGTGGAGGCTCACTGGCTCACAATCAATCCATTTTGCATTGGCAGCTCTCATAACAAATACAAACTGTTTATTCGCATAAATTGGGGTGATTTTACTTTGCTTCAACTGTTGGCATTCCTGCTGAGGATCTGGCTAGAAAAAAATAATTGAAAATATGAAACAGTGGACATAGAACACAGATAAGAATTTGAAAAATGTAAGAGTGGTTTACTATTTTACTGGCCAACCGGTCGATGTATCCACCCACTTGTTCTCGAGGCAGGATGCAACTGCTGATGCCTAGTACAGATCCTTCATGTCCTAGCTGGACTCTATATGAAAGTACTCTGAAGCTATCTGATGTTTGTGTGATTCATTCTGTGTGAAAGCTGCAGCAGGAGAGATGTCTCAGAGGACTTGTCACAGTTTGACGAGGAAGGCAGGAGTCGAGGAAGCGGAGGAAAAAAAAAGTCATAGTGGCAACTGCCCCGCTTCCATCAAACACACACTCGCACTGTCGCACATTTCCACACACTCGAGCTGACAGTTCACACACTGACACTCTCTTGACGACTTGTGTGCTCTGATTTATACACTCCTGCTATCTCCACTTCAGACGATTGACCGGGGCTAAATCTATTTGATCACGGAGACCAACTTTTTCAAATAGAGCCAACGCTTACTGGTGCTCACATATCAAGCAAAAAACTTCTTCAAGTATAACGGATTATTTCCGGCCTTGGAGATTTCAATCGCAGCAGATGAAGAAACTTCCAGAGTCCCGTTCCTTCTAAACTGAGTGAGCTGCATAAGATTTGCTATTTGACGATCAACATTAATATTCTAACTTTATTTTGAATACTTTCTACAAGGCTCAAATGCTTATAGGTATGAACCATGACTGTAAATATTATTTCAATACATTTATCGGCAACTTTCTGCTATGGCTGATTTCCTTTTACTTTGGTCATGCTGCATCATATACAGTATAGGTGGGTTTCCACTAAAGTCCCGGGAACTACTTTTCAAGGAACTAAGAGGTTCCTTCAGCCCATTGTTGTCTGCGTTTCCACCGCGGTCTGAAGACATGGGAAGATTAGGCAAATTAGTCCGCTGACGTATGAAAAAGCAACATGACGTGACGAGGGCTGCTGGTGGTCGCAGTGATAAAGTTCAGTGTGTCCGCCTGTTTCATCTAAAAAAAACACTCAAAAGACAAAAAACGTGCTTCAGTCTCACTAAGATGATATTTACTAATGCATATATTTATTGATGCACGTTGGATGTAATGAATGAAATGCAGCAGAGGAAAATGAATCTCAGAGCGTCTGTCTCCACAGCAAATCATCTGCTGAGTGTTTGAGGGTTATTTAGTTGTGCTTTAGAAAGTGTTTCACCAATCAGCGACGGTCATCCGTGCAAACTCCAAACCGAAGGTTTTGATACTTTGGTACCAACCCCGACCGGAGCCTTTTTTAGGGGGTAAAAAGGCCCTGTAAAATGTCCCCAGAACTTAATTTAGACTCTGGTCCCAACAGTTGAAACGCAATGAGTTCCTCAAAAGGTTCTTAGTTCCGGGGGAAAGTTCCTGCGGTGGAAACAAGGCTCAAGGCTTAGGTTTAGGTAACAGAACCACTCACTTAGGTTTAGGCAACAGAACCACTCACGTAGGTTTAGGCAACAGAACCACTCACGTAGGTTTAGGCAACAGAACCACTCACTTAGTTTTAGGCAACAGAACCACTCACTTAGGTTTAGGAAAAACATCATGGTTGGCATTAAAATAAGTACGTAAACTAAGTACAATACGTACTGAAACAACGTAACAAAAGTACGGAAAACAATTCACAAATGTCACTAAGTCACAAAAAACACATCATAAACGTCACTAAAAAACGCATGATAAACGTCACTAAAAAACGCATGATAAACGTCACTAAAAAAACCATCATAAACGTCGCTAAAAAACACATCATACACGTCACTAAAAGCACGTCATAAACGTCACTAAGGCTGATGATATTCAATACTTTTCTGATTGTCAACAAATCCTATGAAGATACCAAAACCAACGATGAATTGATCTAGGATCCAGCAGGATGAACAAAGGCCAGAAAGTTTAGCTCTCACACTCATCCACATGATCAGTTATCACCTGTGAACTAAGTAGATGTGTAATCTGGAAGCTAAGAATGCCATGCCTGGCTTCCCTATAATGGATGCTGTTTTTGAAAATGAACACACACCTTCGTAGGCACCTTGCAGGTGCCGATTAACAAACAAGACAAACTCGAAAAACAGCTGCAGAGAAAACTAAACTACATTTAATGATGTATAATTTGCTAAGTCGTATGTTTAGCAATGTAATCACCTGTTTTCAGCAGAGGATCTCCGATATAGCCACCGAGGATCTGTAACCTCACATTAGCAGACCTCTAAGCGCTACATAACATGTTGTTTAAAGTATTGGGATTGTTAGACATTTGAAAAACCTGGTTGTAACCATTTAACTAGCTGTGAATTTGCTTTGACGAATTCCCGCCTTTGAAAATTGCACCTGGGGTTAGTTTTCTATTCAATTCAGAGTAATTTTATTCGTTTGAACAACAGCTCAGCATGTTGTTTCCCTTTTAAAACAGACTTTTGTACTGAATCTGAATGGTAGTGTCTAAAGAAAAAGCACCTCCAATCCAATTCCCACCTTTCGGCTAAGAGAGGTCACCAGGACTGTTATTAGAGCACCCTGTAATCACCGCAGAAATTCGACTCTTCATTCACAAAGCTATTAAAATAAACGCACCCTATTGTGTATCACAGATGTATTAAGAGTGGAGAGCTGTAATGCATTCCCCTCTTCCATTTGCCTTTTTAATGAATTCATTTGCATGTAAATAAATGTTGAAGATTGCTTTGTTTCACCCAGCAAATTACTAGCCAGCTCCTCGCTGATGGACATTTTAGCCAATGTTGTTGGCCATAGAGGCTCGACGGTTCAATGACCTTTTCTACTCTGTCTGAACGTCTGACATTTAGAAATATACAAGGGAAAGATACAATGAGACAGCAGGCCTTTTTTTTATCATAATATCCAATTATACCTTGGCTAGCAGTTAGCACATTAATATGCAAATACGTAATATGTGTTTCAGAAAAGTGAAACAAATTCAACTCAAACATATCTGGGGTCAGTTATGGATCACCCCATTTAGCTTCATCACCCCCGACAGCAAAAATGGTTTAGTAAAGCTTAAAATTGAGAGGTGAGCCCTTTCGGCGAGGTTTAAACTATCATTACGATGATGACAGAGCAGTTAGCGGCCAGGCGAGGAGGATAAATGACTCTCTTCTTCAGCTCTATGCTTGAATGACTCGGTGTGTCTCTCTTGATAGATTAGTGGGATGCTGAGAAAGTGGCCAGACCCAGCAAGCACCAAGTCAGATCTTCTGCTGATCAACATCCATTTCATCTGCATGTATTTAGTGGCGTTCACACGCAATCAGTCTTCCCAAGTTCTAACTCGCAGGAGTTTCCCAAGATTGGAAACGCCTTGGTCGTCTAATCGAACTAAAGTGGAAGGAATGAATGTCTGTTCTTTTGATTTTCTCGACAGCCATTCATCCGATTGACTTCATGCTTGGCTGGTGTATTGCTGAGGGCCCAAAGAAGTGCAGTATCGAGTGTGAAGTTGTTTGAGTTAGCGGTGTTTGAGCAGCAATACCGGAGGCCAAGCAATCAGCCCGTTCCGCACAGGCGCGTTTTGAATGGGCACTGCACTAGTTCAACGTAAAAGGCATCACAAGGGTTCAACTGGTATCAACACTAAACAAAGTAAAAATTGCCATAAAGAATTTAGAGACAAAGTCATATACTGTAGCTACACATACTGTACTGCCATAGAAAGCCAAACCCCAACTGAGTGTACTTTTTGATGTCTGTTTTACTATATTAGAATCTGCCATGCCATAAAAATGTATCATATCTGTGAACAGCTTTACAAAACTAAGCTAAAAACCAAAGTGAAACACAGTAACTACACTGCACCGGGTAAGCCTGGGCGCTGCACAAAATTTCGACGGATATAAGCTCATTGAATGTGCGTTATCAGTCGTTAAAAGCCTCAATGATGTGGGTCAGTAGTAGCCTGCTACACCTACTACATTGTAAAAGTGAAAACGAAACTTAAAAGCAATGCGTTGTAAACTGAATGAAACTACTTAGTTAAGTTTAGGGGGAAAGATCATATATTGGCTTAAAATAACTACATTTTAAAAGTGAAAGTGAAACTTAAGGTTGTGAACGCAAACTACACGTTGTCGGTTTCACACAGGATGTGAAGCCCAGTCTCTTGGATGAAAGCCCTGTATTTTGTGTACCATCCATCACCTCCGGGTCCACCGCATTTGTTTCAAGCTGTCTATACTACAGCGTCTGACTTCCGTTTTTGCACCTGTGATAATTACTACGGTCGCTGTCGTCTTCTTATAATCCTTCTTTCGGCGATCACCCATGTGAATCGATGATGAAACCCACTAGTGCGTGTAGCAGGCCCCTACTGACCCACATCTATGAGGCTTATTACCACTGATAACACCCATTAAATGACCTGATAACTGTCTAACCGGCTGGGCTCTTGAACCTGTCTTTGCAATTTCATGCTTTCACTTTTTGATGTGTGCCTTCTATGCAAGCTCTGACCCACATAGTGATATGTTTTGATGCCACCAGCTATCTCACCAACAAAAGTATTAAATATGTTCATCATGTTATTGTTTGACTGCACCTTGCAACATTGTAAGAAGGCAACTGTGGCTAATACAACAACCATAACAACAACAACAACAACAACAACAACAACAACAACAACAACAAGTAAATCAGGCATCTTATAATTTCTTACTGGTGTAGACCAGTTTCAAAGGTTCTTTAAGGTGACATGTTGTCAGTGAGCAACTATATAACTAATTTAAACAGAATACTTCAGTGTGACAAATTCCACATTTCTTCAAAATAATTTTGGGTATCGATGCTTTAAAAGAGCAGTATGTAGGATTTAGCATTTGGCATCTAGTGGTGAGGTTGCAGATTGCAACAAACTGATTACCCCTCCGCTCCTCCCTTTCCAAGCACGTAGAGAACTATGGTGGCCTTCAGGTAACGTAAAACGTGGAAGGCTCTCTAGGGCCAGTGTTTGGTTTGTCCTTTCTGGGCTACTGTAGAAACATGGTGGACTCCATGAAGAGGACCCGCTCCCTATGTAGATATGAAGGGCTCATTCTAAGCTAATGAAAACCCAATGATTCTTAGTTTCTGGTGATTATACAGGAATAAAAACATAGTTATGAATATTCCATTTCTGCCAATAAATTCCCTTAAATCCTACACACTGGACCTTTAAAAGGTGCAGTATGTTTTCATGCGTATCATTTTGCAGGAATTTATTTAATTTGTAATTTTAGTATGATGGCGTATTACTGATTTGTGCGACTTATACCTACTGGTACACCAACAAGAACCCATGAAACACATTAAAACTTATGAGAGCATATACGTGTTTCCTTTTTTTTTTTTTCCTTTGTGAAAATAGAAAAAGGTCAGCTTGGGATATTGAAAATTAATGTGTGATGTCTGGCAATTTATCTCTACAAAACCCTTGTTAATTAGTACAGCGCAGTGCTATAAGCGTTACCATATTAATAATGTAATGATTCTCCTGTTAGACACTCCCCAACAGCTGATAAAAAACAATTTGTCTTCAGCATATTGGAGGTGTTATCCCCCAAAGGCTACTTAAATCAGCGCTGGCAGCTAAATGTCATGGCATATTATAGACACACACACACACACACACACACACACTCATAGAAGTAGATTAAAATTGCTGCATTTTCTTTAGTTTAGGAGTATTTTGAGTACAAAAAGAATCCCTCTCAATCATCACTTAAGACCAACATCATTTATGGCAATATTTGACCCTGCCCTCTGCCTGGATTTCCTTATTTTTCTTCATTATTTTGTGACGTTTCTGGCGTCTCGGCCGAATAAACACAATATAGCGAGGCAAAACGCCAAGCAGACAAAGCTCTTTCCACAACAAGAGTGAATCTGGGGTTGTCTTTCACACGCTGGCGAGCACCCTAACCCTAACCGCTGAACATACGCTCTCTGTCAGTATCAACATTGATAGAACTGGGTATCGGTACGACCAAAATAACCCAGTACCAAGTAGTATTGAAACTTCTCCAGTCAAACTAAACCTGCAATCGATCCTTTTTGTGCCCAGATCTAGAAAAAAAAAATCACTATTTGTATGGTTTTGCCTGCAGCCAATCACGGCAAAAGCGTTCTTCGATTTAATGCGTTGTGTGATTGGCCCACTACCGCAGCACCTACAACACCATACAGCCGGGATTGCCTGCCTGGATACGGCTCTGAACATGGAGAGGTCTGAACTGATGGCTAGTAGGGCTGGGCGATATGGAGAAAAATCAAATATCATATATTTTTGACCAAATACCTCGATTGTGTTGATATTGTAGGATTGACTATTAGTGCTTTTACAAAATATTTACACAATGAGATTTTTGAGCAATGTGGATATAATGACTTATTGGGTAAAGGCAAATAATAGAACAGCTATATAGAACAGTCAGAAAATGATATCACTTTACTGTAATGCAGCCTTTAAAACCAGGAAAAGACAACACTTATGCCATATTACGATATCCATAATCTAAGATGATATTATGTCTCATATCACGATATCAATATAATATCGATATATTGTCCTAGCGGCTAGCACTAGCAGCTAAAGGTGGAAACAACGCGAACAACAGTATCGGCAGTAATTCAATTTAGACGGATAAATTAACCCAATAATGGCTTCTATATAGTATAGTGGTACATGTATAACACACACACGGTACACATGTATGACTTAAATTTGAATAGTTTGGTGTTCGGCGTTTCAATCGCAACTGCTGCGGCATCGTCGCCCGCCTATTTCACACCATTTTTAAATAGTTTGGTGCCCCATCCCCTTCTGCTTCGTAGCAAAGATGGCGACAGTTGGGGGTGAGAAGTGTCCGGCATCCCACACTAAAGGTGTTGACCGTTTTTAGTACAACATGCGGGTACTTAAAGTACACTGCATTTTGCCATACATTTGTGTGAACGCACTTCGGCACTCAAAATAGCAAGTCTAAGTACAGAAGTACACAAATTGAGGCACAGCATAGGTGTGATTTCAGTGCAGTGCTTCAACCACAGTGGATCGGTACAATGTAGTCTCCACCCATGTCAGTTTTATCCAGAAAATGTGTGTTGGGTGTGCATATGTCATGATTATCTATTAATCAAAAGGGTTTTAAGGGACAGGATCTATACGGGACTGAATAACAGGGGGCTACTCATAGAAAATCTGCATTCAATAACAACATGATTAATTACTGTCACATGAAAGCTTAATTAAAAAAACACACACACACACAAACTACGGTGATATTGTCTCTCAAACCGCAGGCTTCATGGTATGGTAATATGTTCATATTTTCATATAAGGACGACAGCAGACTGTCAACACTTCCTGTTTTCTATCATTAATGGGACCTTATGTGATCTCAAGGGATCACACACACCCATACTAAAGCAAGCTTTTCAAATGTCATTATTGATCGACACATATGCCCTCCTAACCGATGACGGCGTGTGTGTGTGTGTGTGCAATTGGGCTGACATCCTATCAGAAAAAAACTGATGTCTCCTGGTCTGGCACTCAGCTCTTAATTAATGAGCTATTAGACTGGTGGTAAAGTAGCGTTTTGACGTTAACACCCAACACACAAAGGCCCCGCAGGCACACGCACTTACGCACACACCGGTGTGTGTGCGTAATAAGGTGTGGATCCAGTTGACATCTGAGTGGGGACGGCGATAATGATGATGATGATGATGATTTCAAACTGACATCCTGTAAAGCAACTGGCCTGGAGACACGATGAAAGACATACATTTCACAGAATTAAAGAGGTACTCTGCTGCAAATCCAAGCTGACTGAGGGGAAAAGTTCCAAAGCTTACAGGCAGTGTGTACAGTATATGATACTGAAAAGATGGATTTATTCCTTCAAGATGTAGTCCTTCAAGATTTTGGGAGAGGTTCTTAGATATATAAAAAGAATAGTTCAGCATTGGGGAAAAATAAGCAAAGCGGCTGCTGGCTCTAGCTTCATATTTAGAATAGAGACATGAGACTGGTATCAATCAATTCATCTAACTCTCAGCAAGAAAGTAAATCAGTATATTAAGGCTGTCAATCGATCAAAATAGTTAATCGTGATTAATCGCAATTTAATCTCTTTTTTTTCTGTTCAAAATGTACCTTAAAGGGAGATTTCTCAAGTATTTGATATTCTTATCAACATGGGAGTGGGCAAATATGCTGCTTTATGCAAATGTATGTATATATTTATTATTGGAAATCAATTAACAACACAAAACAACAATGCTCTCCAGAAACCCTCAAAGGTACTGCATTTAGCATAAAAAAATATGCTCAAATCATAACATGGCAAACTGCAGCCCAACAGGCAACAACAGCTGTCAGTGTGTCAGTGTGCTGACTTGACTATGACTTGCCCCAAACTGCATGTGATTATCATAAAGTGGGCATGTCTGTAAAGGGGAGACTTGTGAGTACCCATAGAACATTTACATTCGCATATGTTGAGGTCAGAGGTCAAGGGACCCCTTTGAAAATGGCCATGACAGTTTTTCCTCGCAAAAATGTACCGTAAGTTTGTAGCGTTATTTAGCCTCCTTGGCGACAAGCTAGTATGACACGGTTGGTACCAATTGATTCCTTAAGTTTTCCAGTATCTTCACCGTAGCTTTAAAACTGAGCCCACTTCAACCTAAATATCGCAAGTTGCGTTAATGCGTTAAAGAGATTAGTGTAATGTGGATGTAAACAATGCAGGTTTCAAACTTTTAAAATTGGCTTTGCAAATGTTTAATGAGGAAGGACATTTATGCAACATGTTTGTTAGACCTCAACCATGCTCAAGAAGCATCTTGGTGAGTTACAGTGAATGTAGACCGGGCGGCAACCTCCGGCTCTGAAAAGTGAATCCAATGCGAAAGTGCCTTAAACTTGAATTCTTTCTAACAGCCAGCAGGGGGCGACTCTTCTGGTTGCAAAAAGAAGTCTGATTGTATAGAAGTCAATGAGAAAATGAGCCTACTTCTCACTTGATTTATTACCTCAGTAAACATTGTAAACATGAGTTTATGGTCTCAATCGCTAGTTTCAAGTCTTCTTCAATACAGCATGATGTTCATTTAGTAAATTATGGTCCCATTTAGAGTCAAATAGACCATAAAGCAGGGGATGCTTTAGGGCGTGGCTACCTTGTGATTGACAGGTCGCTACCACGGCGTTGTCTGGTCTTAATTGTAACATTTTGGTCGCCTAAAAATGTCTTATTTAGCATTCGGTTGTGCTTAGCTCCACCCTCTCGTGTCACTTCTGGTTCCAAAAAAACAAGATAGCAATGGCAAAAATGCTGAACTAAGGTTTCAAAGCCGTAGTCCACAAACCAATGAGTGACGTCACAGTATGTCCGCTTCTTATATACACTTATAAACTAGTTTGAAAGCCAATCATGGTTCAGTATGCAACTTAGTGTGATGTACACACACTGAGAATAGACTTTTCAGTGAAATAGGAGACACATTATGTCCAGTAGGTAAAGTTTTGAAATCAACACTATGTACATAATAATACATTATGTTTTTTTTCAATGGGGAAGAAGGATGAAATATAATTTTCAGAATTTTTTAAAGATGTAATTGAACTTTTTTGTCCAAAAAAATGATTATACAAAGTAGTGTATTGTTAAAACTCGAAGGGGTCTTTAAAATCTTGGTTTTTGATGTTTGAAGTTGATTCTTTTTAATGGACTACCATTTTCATTCAATTTTAACAGGAAATCTGTAAATCAATGTGTCATTATTTGATAGGTATAAAAGAAAAAGTGCAGCAATCATACTTTTGTGTGTGGGCCTGAAGGGGCTCCTCTACTTGAGTCACAAAAGCTGCCTCTGTGTTAAGTGATTGACATCCCGCTGGGGAGAAAATTGTGGCAGCAGTGCCTGGACTTTAAATCATTCGGTCCTCACATTGAGCCATGCACTAAGTGATATTTCAAACCATCCCTTTCAGGAAACCGACCTCCGGATGCCTTCGCTCCTATATCAATGGTGGCTGCGGTGATCTGCTCCACTAATTTTTACTTTCTTGTTGAAACCAACTTCTTCGAGTCTTTCTGATAGAAAGCAAATAAGAAAGAATTCCATCATTTTATTTCCAGGAAAACATTTTTGCAGTTACTGGTTATGTTACGCTGAACAAGGAGGCAGAGATAAACACATTGCCATGGTGGCGGTAGTAAAACACGATGATGAACACTTGGATAGGTAACATTCAAGAAAATAAGGGCTCAGAAGAAAACCTTTAACGGATAAATCGGCAGAGAAAAGGTATAAAAAGGGATACATAGAAATGAAAAGCAAAGATTAAAGGTTGAGACATTCTCTTTAAAGAGGACCTATTGTGCTTTTGTGCTTTTTACCTTTCCTTTAGTGTGTTATATAGTCTTTTATGCAAGTAAAAGGTCTGCAAAGTTACAAAGCCCCAAGTCACGGCCAAAGGCAATTTCTCTCCCCCACAGATAACGCTGCTCCTGAACTGCCCAAAACGCCTTACTTCAAGTCCCGCCCTTTTCTGCCGTAACGTGGTGATGTCACCAAGTAACACATTTTGCCTGGCGGCTAGTTTGGCACACCTGCAAACAAAGCTAGTTAGAGCGGAGCTGGAGCGGAGTCCGAAGAGTTTGGGTCAATTGACAAATCACAACAGAGTGGGACAGCTGACCAATCAGAGCAGACTGGGCTTTTCCAGAGAGTGGAGGAGGGGGGGCTAGGAGCTCAAACAGAGCGTTCCAGACAGACGGTGAAAAGAGGTGCTGCAACACAGCAGGTACGATAAAAGTAAAACGCTTTTTTGAACATTAAAGCATGTAAACATGTTCGCGTAGAAAAACTAAATACTAGTATGCACCTGAAATTAAGTTCTAATGAGCCCGCATGTGACATAGGAAGGGGAGCCGAATCTGAATGGCTTGTTGAATCACAAGTCAAAACTGACTGGGTTGTCTCATTTCACATTTTATGTGTTGGTAGGCACTCCAGATACCCAAATGTATGTGCACAAGCACTGAAAAGGTGAGTTTTTCATGATTTCTTTCTTCTTCTTAGATTTACAATGAGGGAGTTGGAAATTAATTTGAAGAAAAGGCTTGAGGAAACATGAGACCATTAAATCAAAGGAAGTGCAGCCTTTTAACACACACAAATTAAATGAACCAAACACACACCAGGAACCAGGTCGACATGTGCAATTAGTGGAATGCCGGCTGGAATAATCAATGAGTTTAATGAGTGTGTATTTGGCAGCGTATCATGGGGGTTCTATAAAAAAAACAAATCAAGTCAAGTTTCCATCTTTTCCTTATTAGCAGGTCCTGTTATCTTCTGTAGATGTGTTCTGTGTACCAAACAGGGAGAAACATAGAGGCGTGTCCAGAGGATTCTATATATTTTCCACTCATTGTTGACGGTTTGCTCACGGTTGTTGCTACTTATATTCAAAAGTGTGATGGAGGGATTTGCTTCAGAATGCATATACAGTGAAATACACCAGGGGAGCAACTGGTATATATATCAGTTTACAGTGCAGCCAAGCAAACTCACGCTGTTGTTTTAAGAAAGAAGGTAAGTTGTTGGCCTTTTTTTTCTCCATCATGCCATGAGCAGCCATGATCAAACAAAGTCATTTCACGTGAATCCCTTAACCCATTTGTGCCTGCAACTGAAATTTAAAAATGTTCTTTTGGCGGATGTGTTCTCTGGGCTTGCCTACGCACAAATGTGAAGACATTTTCAAACCGTTTGGTTGAAAAGTGAGTTTTTCTTATCATACTTTAACTAGTTTTTTTGCAATAGACTACTATATTTTAGGAAAAAAACAGTAGTCCCATGTGCCCAAATACTAGATATAGTATGATAAGTAATTGTCTGTATCTCAGAAACTACAAGGAGCACAATCAAGTATTTGGTATCTATGAACTCAAAACAAGTTGAATATCAAAGATATGCACACGTACAAGTTCATTTCATATGGAAAACATTTAATAAACACAATGTTAGCTGTTTTTCTTCATCTTTCAAAAATCCTGTTTTAGACTATTAATAAAAGTGAGATTTTTCATGTGATTGAAAAAGGCCAAAGTTGTACAGTTAGATACTTGTCAAAAGTATGTCCACTCCAAATTGCAAGAATTTTGATCAATCAATCAACAAATGTGGCATTTTTCCTTATCGTACTATATCTAGTCTTTGGGCACAAATGGGTTAGAGGCATGGTGTTGAAATAATGAAAATCTTATGGATCATAAATGTAAGTCACCACACCTAAAGTTTTGAAGTAAACAATACATAAATTAGTAAGGATTTTACTACACATCACTAAGACTGCCATCCAGAAAACTGGATATATTGATAAAGATGGAACCAACTCACTGACGCCACCATGTCATTGGAGACACAAGGTTGTATCACGCTAAAATGTCTGATCATAAGTTTGGGTTAAGTGTAGTCAACCGATTAAAATATTTAATTGTGATTAAGACCAAATTAATCACACCTTTTTTCATGCAAATTATGAGTGTGTTTTGTATGCATCATTTACTAGTCATTATGACATGCTTATCTCCTGATTCGATACCATCACGATACTTGGGTGCCGATTCAATATGTACTGCGATTCGATATTACAATTTATTGCAACTTCTGTTAACACTAGACCATGGGGAAAATCTGAATCATACACTTCGAGGGACTTTTATTTTGGAAAATATCTAAATTAATACAGTCAAAATGTTTGATTTTCAGCATGTATGTAGTCAGAGATGTCCTGAAGTCAAATATATCAGTCATTGTCAGGCATTATTCATTAATATTTTTCCAGCAACCCAAAAATCAAAGAATGAAGACATTTCCCTAAAAAATTAGTGTTATTTTCTATTTAATATATAAGGGACATGTAATGTTTTATACTTCTGGTGAATACAATCCAATCAATCTTATTTTGTATATACAGTTCCCTTTGCTAACACCTTATTTTGAAAACCGGACGTAATCCCACATGTATACTTCGTCTAACTTCACCAAGTCCGTCGCTAGCTCTCCCGTCAGCTCCGTTCTCTTTATCCATCCATGGTCAGCTCCATCGGGGCAGTTTGAATGCATTTAACATAAATGTCAGTATATGTGTGCTCTACAGCTATAGCGTCGGCCCATTTGACCACTGAGATGTTTCCTGACTATGTGTGAAACCCAAAGTGTTTCCATACTTTACTGGATGTGTAGTGTTTACTACTTTGGATGTAACATGTGAGGGTGCAGGTTGTATCCATGCGGACCCTCCGCTGTTTCTGCTTTCTTTTTCTTTGAATTTCTTGAAATTATGTCTCATTACATAGACTACAAATATAAAACCAGTAACTTCCTTCTTGCATGGAGTCAAATTAAGCAATTATATTGATTCAAGCATTAAAAAAATCTACTACAAAACTGTAAAAAAAAAAAAAAAAAATGAATTGATTTCCCCACCCCTACCAATCATTGCTTTGCTGAACCATCTAGCTATGTGAATTCCTGAGGGTAAATTGTGATCTTTGTTTTAATTTCACTGGTGCAACAGAACCTCAGTAGCGGTTACTACTCAACTGAAATTCTTCCTCTGCCCTAGATTTGAACCTCCAACTCAAAGTCAATTTGTCACAATAATTGTTTCCCTCTTCTTGTGATGGAACGCACACAACTTGACACTGATATTTGAACAAACAGAAACGTATCAGTTGTGGTGATAATGACAAAACAAATACTCTATGACAGCCAAATGACTGAACGATAATGAAACGCAGCAACTTGACATGTTTGTGCATGACTCCGATATGTAGGCCACGTCTCTATTACACATCCTCTCAGCAAGAAGAACAACATTCTGAAAAAATAAATAGACTCCATGTCTGGGAAGATTAACACTAAGACCAGCATCATCATCTAGTAATATTTTAATCTAGGGCTGTCAATCAATTCAAATATTTTATCACATTTTTTATCTGTTCAAAATGTACCTTAAAGGGAGATTTGTCAAGTATTTAATACTCTTATCAACATGGGAAAGAACAAATAGGCTTCCAAATGTATGTCTATATTTATTATTAGAAATAACAACACAAAAAAATCACAAATATTGTCCAGAAACCCTCACAGGTACTGCATTTAGCATAAAAAATATGCTCACATCAAACGTGGCAAACTGCAGCCCAACAGGCAACAACAGCTGTCAGTGTGTCAGTGTGCTGACTTGACTATGACTTGCCCCAAACTGCATGTGATTATCATAAAGTGGGCACACAGACTCGTGGGTACCCATAGAACTCATTTTCAGGACAAAGAACCCCTTTGAAAATTGCCATGCCAATTTTTCCTCGTCAAAATTTAGAAAGTTTGGAGCATCATTTAGGCTACTTACCGACAAGCTAGTATGACATGGATTCCTTCAGTTTTGTTGTTTCATTTGATACCAGTATCTTCACTCTAGCTTTAAAACTGAGCCCGCTACAACCTAAAAATTGTCAGTTGTGTTAATGTGTTGAAGAAATTAGGTGCGTTAAACGTGTTTGTTGTATTATTATTTGACAACCCTAATTTTAACTCACTTTTTTTCTACAGTTTCTCATATCACATAATGACTAAGAAGACTCTACAGAGGATGGAGTGGAAAATAGTAGAATCTAAAGGGATATTTCAGATGGTCATAAAGATATTTTAAAAAAAAACTGCCAACTTATTAACTTATTATCCAATCACAGAGACAGGTATTCAGATCATTCACAGCATGTGTTCTAGCCCGACACTTCTCTAACATGAAGCATGGAAAAAAAACTTTTTCTTTCTCTACTTTTTCTTTGCTTCTATTTTTGCACCAGCCTATTAGACAGTCCTGATGCATTTCTGCTGCTTTTACCATCCTTTGATTTTGAAGATACACGTAGAAAAACATCCTTGAGCACGCTCACAATAGCTTCAAAAGAGGCATCTCATAGTGTTGAGAGGTTTGAGTGAGGAACGCATATATCTACAATAATGCGCACAAACGGTTATATTCATCCACAATCATATTTTCTTTCTCTTTTGGTGAAGCTCCCTGCACTCTCTTATTCATACTAACACATCCCACCCACTACATTAGATACAATTAAGTTGTTATGTATTCAAAGAAACTGCGAACAAATAGCTGTTATTGCTGTCACAATGCTCCAGACAGCACAATTACAGAGAGAAGTATTTGCATACAAAGCAAGAGCCCGAGAGGGGTGCCAGGTAATTTGAATCACCAGTAGGAATAAACATAACATTTTTTGGTTGCTGCACAATAAACAAACATGTACACAAACAATATATCCACATACAGCGATTTATATGATATCTTACGAAATGTTATTCCTTATTTTTCATGCGTTTTCCTAAGAAAATCCGGCAACGTGTCAATTTCCACTCGTTACATGCATACAGTCTTTTCAAAATAAACTTCTGTTTTCACAGGAAACAATCACTTAATTAGGTTTAGGCAACAAAACTACCTGGTTAGGTTTAGGAAATGATTGTGGTTTGGGTTAAAATAACTACAGAAGTGTGTTACTTAAGTACGGAAGTTACGTGACAGATATGTCAATGTTTGAGTTAAAATATCGACGGAAGTGGCGTTACTTAAGAACAGAGGTTATTTGACACATAAGTCAACGTTTGGGTAAAAATAACTACGGAAGTGGGCTTCCTTAAGTACGGAAGTTACGTGACAAATAAGTCAACGTTTGGGTTAAAATAAACACGGAAGTGGCGTTAATTAAGTACAGAAGTTTTGTGACAAATAAGTCAACGTTTGCGATGAAAAAACTATGGAAGTGGTCTTACTTAAGTACGGAAGTTACGTGACAAATTAGTCAACGTTTGGGTTAAAATAACTACGGAAGTGGCGTTAATTAAGTACGGATCCTATGTGACAAATAAGTCAACTTTCGGGTTGAAATAACTACGGAAGTGGTGTTACTCAAGTACAGAAGTTAACATTTGGGTTAAAATAATGATGGAAGTATTGCTAAGTTCGGAAGTTACGTGACAAATAAGACAATGTTTGGGTTAACATAACCATACGGAAGTGGCGTTAATTAAGTACAGAAGTTACGTGACAAATAAGTCAACGCTTGGGTTAAAATAACTACAGAAGTGAGATTACTTAAGTATGGAACTTATGTGACAAATAAGTCAACATTTGGGTTAAAATAATCATGGAAGTAGTGTTACTGAAGTTCGCAAATTACGTGACAAATAAGTCAACGTTTGGGTGAAAATAACTACGGAAGTGGCATCACTTCAGTACGAAAGTTACATGACAAATAAATTAACGATGACTTCCTGTTTTACATGGGGTACACACTGCGGTCTCCTGGGCAATAGTCTGGTGTTTTTTGATCCATCCATCCACCCTGACCACGATTTCGTGGATTACATCCAAATTTATTTTGTGGGATATACAATAATTAACGTGCATTATTTTCATAGGTATAGCTACGAACAGTGTATGAGAACAGACTGACAAAAATGCACTCATATACACAATATGGCATTTGGGGGGTCATGGTGGTTCAAATTGAAAGAAAGACTTGCATTTTTCTATTTTAATATGGCTCATTAGTGCCTGGAAAAATACAATTAAGAAGACGCTGAAAGAAGCTTTTTGAATTCTATATGTTAATATACTTGGTATTCCTTTAAATGATCCTGAGTATTACTGGCACCCCATCAACCACACACTGGGTAAAATGGATGTTTATTTTGCTAGAGGAAGAGACAAAGACGTGACAGATCTCAACTCTGCAAGATAATTCTTCTCTAAGTTGATCCCATTCTGTCAAAGCCCTCTCTTCATTTCCTCTCCTGTCTTCATCAATATCTCATCTTATTTTTCCCCCTATCAATTACAAAGAATATTTCAACAAGCGAATTTGACCTTAAAAAATGTGAGAGCTAACTGGAGCCACAAAAATTCTGACAATGCTGATAACGTAACAGAAGGTGTGTTACTGCTAAGATACATTTACACTTTTAGTAACCTTTTGAACAGACGGATATTATCATATATGATGATAATCTACCGCTTACTCTGAAAAAATAACAATTCTTTGTCTTGTTTCCTTGTATTTGACGTCGTTGCATCATTTTGTTTGCTTGCTGATTTGTTAGATCGTGTTCTGTCTGAAGTGCCTGACAAAGTAGGGAATGTATAATAAATTATACAAGGCAGCCAACACAACTGCACTGTGGAGGAAATGAAAATGAGAAAACAAGCTTTTATTGCACTAGAAATCAAGTGGGCGTGAAAGGAGCAGCAACTTCAGAACCGTAAGCTGGTCATTTCAGGTCACTAACATTAGCTTTTCAGACATAATGGAAATGCTACAGTCTCTTAGCGTCGTCAGCACATTTTGATGTATGCCCTTTTTGTCTTATTCATCTTGTGACTTAGACAGATGCCGGTATTCATCTTTGCTCTAGAGGCTGTCCTCTTTGTTTTTTTCCTCTCTGCCCTTGAAGATCATTTTATCTATTTATATGATAAACAGGTCATTACATAGATCAATGGAAATATATGAAACTTGTCATGTCTTCATGGTCGTGGATGAAGTGGACCACTGTGTGTTAGGAAGAAAGACAGAGTGAAAGGCCAAAAAAAGGGTAATTATTAGGGATCTCAAGCCCTTCTCAACCGTTCTCACCCCCAACTCGTCAAATACCTCCATTTGGTAAGTGCCCCTCCGCATCGGAAACCAATGCATGGAGGCATGCTTTAGCAACAGTATGTGACGAACCGGGCTTTCATCTAACTCCAATGTAAACCCAGCCGCGGTGTTATTCGACGGTCGGAGCAGGTGATGTAGTGTTAATAGCGTGAGAGAAACACAAGACTTTCAACCAGGAGGCCGGTGTTCGTGTCCCGTGTGAAACTAAAAGTAACGTTGACTTATTTTGTCACATTAGTCTTTAGTCACGTGACTCGTCGGTATCGTCAGCCCCGTGACTCACTTGACATGTCACATAAGTGGCTATTCACAAAAGGTCCTTTTGTCATTTTCCTGAAAGCAAAGTGCATGAATATGACTATAATGAAGCTCCCGTGTGTGTGCATTTGTACCTCCGAAGTACACCACGTGAGCGAGTGTCTGAGAGCTTATCTGGACTATATGTCTCCTTGTGAATCCTGCTCGCACGTGGAGTCTATCGTCCTTGCACTAAGCCCCCAGTAAGTATCTTCGGTGACTTGACGGAGCCACTCATCGACCCGCTGGCCACTTTGTCTGATCAAAGATAGGTTCCAGGGAAGAGTGCGGGGCAAGTATTCCCTGAGCGGAGAGTCCTTGAGGACAGCTTTGATCTGACAATACCTTGCCATCAAAGCACCGCCAAGAGCATCCACTCAGAGCGTCCGTGTGCGTGGGGCTGAGAAGCAACCCTCCTGGCCAGAGAGAAACACTACCAACCACAGGGAACCTCTGTCCTGCTCTGGCCTGTGGAGTAGTCTCAAAAGCATTGTAAACTGGCTTAGAGAACTGTGAGTCACACCGACGCTGCCAGCTACTTGGCGGTGTAAAAACATGCGCTGAGTGCTACATTTTGATGCTTGAATGGTACATCTTAAGCTAAGTAGCTGCTTGCTACGGGCAAGAAAAACAATCCTGTCCAGACGTCACTGTGCCTTAATCTCCCGCCTGTCTGGAAGTAAACAGTTCTGCATAAACAGTGAGCTGAATTGACAGAGACGGTGCCGAGTGCAATGTTCGTGACAGGAAAATAACTGCCAAGATTGCCAACACCTCGAAACTAATGATGCACTTAATGGTGCTCAGTGTTAACCAGAGGCAAGAGGGCTGTCAACTGTTTGACTTCAAGAGTCACAAAAATACGAAATAGTAAATAATGAAATTAAATATTACGCAAATTTGATTCCCAGGTATAACAAACAACTAGTTGATAATATTTTAATTTTTTTTTTGTCTATCGACTAATCGATTGAAATTATTTTTCAAGCAAAAATGACAAATTATCTTTTCGACTTCAAGGGTCACCCGAACAACAACAACAACAACAACAACAACAACAACAACAACAAAAGAAAAACATGTAAAATTGTAATTAATTAAATTAAATTAAATATTAAGCAGATCTGATTCCCAGGCCACTCAAATGAGTCATACACTGCCTATTTCTGTCTCGTCCCATATATAAATATGGGACATGGACATCTCTGCAAAAAAAATATTCAATTAACAAACAATTAGTTGATAAATGATTCTGTTTTTTTTGTATTTAGACTAATCAATTAAAGTTATTTTTCAAGCAGAAATGCCAAAAAATTAGCAGTTTGACTTCAAGGGTCACCAGAACAAAAAAAAAAATGTTTAATTGTAATTTAATAAGTTAAATATTAAGCAAATTTGATTCCCAGGCCTCTCCAATGAGTCATAAACTGCCTATTTTCTGTCTTGTCCCATATATAAATGGACATTTCTGCAAAAAAATATTAATTTAACAAACAATTAGTTGATAAATTATTCGGGGGGCTTTTGTCTTTAGACTAATCAATTAAAGTTATTTTTCAAGCAGAAATGCTAAAAAAGTCTTGTCCCATATACACTGTAAATGGACATTTTTGCAAAAAAATATTAAATTTTCCACCATAATAAACATTTACATTCCTCCATTTTCCTCCTTAATGTTCATAAAGGAACATTAGACCTTGATAGATATGAATCTGAGAAAAAAACATCCCTGCAAGGAAATGTATATTACTAAAATGAGCTGAGCCATTGCTCCCTACAATTACAGCACTGGGTGGTATAACGAAACATTAAGGGCCGTGTCCTTTAGCAGCATGTCTGCGGTACTGGGTGGGTTTGAAAGAAATGTATTCAAATATAGAGTTCTTTTGAAATGATGCACCACAGAGGATTGTGAAGACCCTGGTTTCTTTTGTATGGTGTTTTATTTTTTACGTGTTCTTTTTATTCACTTCCATCTCTGTGTTTTATATTGCTACAAAATGTCTTTTTGTCCTGCACGGAATTACAATTTGTTCCCAACATGAGGCATTGACTGGATGTGTTATTTGTGCATGTTGTTGATAGACAGGGCTCTGTGCCTCAAACAATTAGTGGATAGATTGATTTTTTTTGTCTATTTACTAATCAATTAAAGTTATTTTTCCAAACAAAAATGCCAAAAATTCTGGTTTCAGCTTCTCAAATGTGAATATTTGCTGCTTTTCTCTGTGTTATATTTTGGAATCTTGGTTTGACAAAAACAAGATTGATTTGTCCCGACTGTGCTTGGGCTTTTTTCACTATTTTTTGAAACTTTTATAGACTAAATGATAGATTGATTAATCAAGAAAACAATCAGCAGATTAATCGATAAAGAAAATAGCTGCAGCCCTAAATTCAAATATACACGTTATAATACGTTAAATCTGGGGGGATTGCTTACAGGGATGCAACTTTTTGCTCATATTGTGAATCGTAAATCTTTACAAATTAATGCTAATTAAAGTGCTAGGGGTGGAGTGAGTAGGGGATTAGATCGAAAATACTGACAGGGAGGTGGACACAAGGTTTCCTACTCTATCTGGGTAGCACAGCGCTCCGTCACGTTCAGGATCTAGAGTTTGTGATTTCATCGCACTTGGTGGAACAGTACGGGAAACTGTCCAAGCTGCTTTCAAAGGAACGTTTGAGAAATGTACTGCTCCTTCCACTGACACTGTTACTACGATTACTTTTACTGCAGAAAATAATGCTGAAATGTTTTGGGTGTTTTTTTTTAGCCAGAGTCTGGCAATACTGTATCTCACCCAGGGTACAAGTCTGATTATGAGTAAGTGCTTATTTGTGTCCTGAATATAAGCAACTATTACAGGACACCACAGTTTTGGACACCAAAAGAAGCAATTTGCAGTACAGAGTACTTAATAGCACTGACTGTATCGACATGCCCACTTTATGATAATCACATGCAGTTTGGGGCAAAAAACATGCAGTTTTTTTTTAATGCAGTATAAATGTGTTATTTTCGCCTATACTAAAATGGTGTGTTTGAATATTTCTGCATACTAGGGTCCCTAAACAGTCTTAGAATTACAAAGATTGGGTATCGCTGTAAAGCTGAGACTCTTGTGGATCAAATGAGCCCAACTGTATTCATGTGTGATGATGTTAGTCCTCATAGTAGCCATTTGATATAGTGGGACCATTTTTTAAAACTTGACCTCGCTGTATAAAATGACCTGTGGTGACCTCTAGGATAATCACAGCCTCATGAAACTTTACAGCCACAAACTAGAGACCTAGAGCATTCAGAGGATGGATGGATCAAACTAGATACCTAGAGCATTCAGAGGATGGATGGATCGGACTAGCTAGATTGATAATAAGGGGATTTCTGGGTGCTAAGTGCTCGCTATCCAATTGCTGAAAAATGCAATTCTTACAGAAATCTCAAAATGTCAAAAGTTTTTGACACCACATCACAGCATGGCTTTTTCTATGCTGTTCCTCAAGGTCTTGGTGTCTTAATGTGGTATTTTGGAGGGATTATTGATCATTTGGATCAATTCTTGATGGTAAAGAAATAGTTAAATTTAGCAACAAATCTGTTTAACAAATGGTATCAACCCCGAAATACTGTAGCTGCAACAACATATGAGACACAATAGAGCATGGGAATGGCCTTGTTATTTAAAACAACTAAACATGTGATTGAAATAAAAATTCATTACTCAAGTCTGTTTTTTTTTTTCTTTTTGTACTGCAAGAGCAAGAGTCTTGTTATTCCACATAAGCTTAAATACTGCAGTGCTGAGCTGCATCTCAAATCAATCTTCAGATTCCCAGCTTTCAGATGGTGAACACCACTTCTATGTGACATTAAATGTCACATAGTGACATCTCTATACCTCTCAAACAAAAAGGGTGCGGGAATAGAAAGAGGTTAGAGGGTAAAGCTTTATGCACCAATAAATGCAACACCACAGAAAGACTATAGATTTTAAACGACGTTTCCATGGCGACGTGGTCCCCTCAGAGACGTGAGCGAGAATACAGAGATTGTAATAAGCGTTGTGGAGATGCTATAACCCTGTTTCCACGCAAACAAACACATAACCTTAAGAAGCTTGTTTCATTTTTTTTATATCTCAGTCTCAAGTGTTTTCAGCTCAGATTCTCCTTATTAAAGTCTAGATCTATAGCTCTCTCTCTTCCATTCACACACACACACACAAACACAAACGGTCACCTCAGCCCCTCCATAGTGATCCGCTTGGGGCCACTGAGTTTGGAAGGTGACATTTCAAAGGGGAATGATTATTCATAGGTAAGCCGGACGGCAGCCAGCGCAGTAGGAAAAACACACACACACACACACACACACGCAGTGGCTAACGTGCCCCTTGTCATGAGATATTCAGCATGGAGAATGAGCTCTGTGTCCATGTGGTGAATAAATGAGGTGGAGAACCGCTGTTGGCTGCATGAATCATAGGGCTCCGCTGGACCTTTGTTACCTGCAAAGCCTGTCAGCCTCTAACCGCTGGGAAAACACTACCGCTTCAGTACACACGCACACGCACACGCACACGCACATCTACTGCAGCCATCACCCATTGGTAGCAAATCATCCACATCCTGTATAATCAGTGAAGGTTGCTGCTTGTGTTGCAAGGTTGAAGAACGCTCTCGATAGCTGACGCATCTGCTCAATCGCATCGCAGAAGTAATAAGAAATTAATCTGAGATTGTTCAGCGTATCTATTGATGAACATGCTCACAACAAACTATGGAGCAGTTACAACCACATGTTGCTTAATGAGTTATTCTAACAACTCTTTTCACAGTGGATGCAATTAAAAAAAAAAATTGACACTCACATCTGACATTCTAATATGGATATTGAACATTTTGGCCTTGGAAAACTGATGCATGATGTACGGTATGTCATGTAATTAATGAATATGGCCAGTGTAGACCGTTATCAGGGGTTATCAGCCTCATAGATGTGGGTCCGAATGGGGGCCTGCTACACCTACTACAAGGTTTTATCATCAACCCACATCTATGAGGCTTATTACGACTGATAACTCACATTTGATTTTTTTTTTTAAGCTGATAACAGTCCAGTGGGAGATGAAATTGGAAACCCACGATGACACACATCTTGATGGGCTTTAGATGCAGGTGTTTTGATGCCTGGCATATGCTGCTGGTGCCCATCAAATCATCTTTATTACTGATTTTTTTGTGTTTCGGTATACCGAAATAACAACACAGGTCTGACACAAATATACTGTATGCCTCGGTTTCCCTTGTTAAATGATCTTGGTTGGTAGAGTACCATTAACTTCTCTAAGTCAAATATCCAATTGTCAATGCAAATGTAAATGACCACACCTGTAATATTGAATCAGGTGTTCCGAAAAACAAAACAAGATACACAGACGTTAATTGCCCATGCTTCAACCTCGAGACCACGCACAGTATTTAGCAAAACTATGTATCCTCCCCAAACTCATTTCTGCTTGCTGTAACATACCAATTCTTTGGTTGCTAACCACCATTAAACTAAAGAGAAAAACAAAGACATCTTTATATAGAAAACATATTATAATTATATAGTTCAAATTATATAATTCACCACTGTTGAGGGAAAACTTCAGTAAACTCTTCCACATCAGTGTGGATATTGCATAAGACGAAGTCCATGTCAACAGGATTTATCACATTTTATCCAACCCAGTCGGCAGAACAAATGTTAGCATTGTAGGTTTCTGCAAACCACGGGATACGTTGAATGTTGACGTTTCTCATACGTTATAGAGTATGGTCTAAGACCTGCTCTATTTATAAAGCGTCTCGAGATAACTTCTGTTATATCATGATAAGCGTGAAGTCAACGTTTACTTTTGGTTTTACACGGGACACAAACAGGTGTTCTGGGTGAAAGTCCTGTGTTTGTTTGACCTATCCACCACCCCTCTCCTCTATTCAAAAGCTTTGTCTTTCCTTAATAAAAAAACTTGCATTATATAAAATACAATATTACATATAACATATTGTAAAAATTCTGCTTAATTAAAAAAAAAAAAAACAGACCTCAGCCTAGACACGTACAGATGTTGCAAGCAGGAATATCCTCATGCCATTTTATCGTGACCACAAGTGCACCGACATAATCTAAAATCTAAGTTGGCGTGTGTTTTGACATGAGAGCCTGATTCTCGGTATGACTGGATCACATTTGATCATGTTATCCAGCAGGATTTAGTGGAATGGAATGATGGTTTCTTTATGAAAAGAGGCATAAAATACATATAGCTTTTAAAAGTGAAAAATATGATAAATCACCCAGGTCACCTGTCAACTTAATTCCATACCGGAACCACAGGCTTATACCTCAAGTCACATTTTCCTTTCGTTCAAATGGAATTAGATGTTTATCTACGAGTTAATACACACTGAGGTGAAGCACCTCATTACTGGTTTGATTTGTCATCTATAGCTGTAGGCGCTAGCCAATCACTCAGGTATAATTACATGCCTCGCTCCCACACATGTACACACAAGAGTAATAAATCTTCCATAAACAAACATTCAAGAGCCCCTGTTTGACACCAGAGAAAATCACGCTTTAATATTCAAGCTGAGAAATTCTTATTTCATATATCAAACATTTAAAATGATATTAAGTTTCACATAATGACATCACACTACAGGTGGCAGCATCCTGTTGTCTTCACATAAGCAATGACACAGCAGTTTCTATTTTTTCCTGATGACATTTTATCACGAGCAATTTATTATATTGACGGTTTTTAATTGTGTGTGTGAGCCACTTAGGAGGTATTTCTAACCAATTAATACAATATATGCCAATTGAAAACTGATCTTTTTGAGAGTAATTTGTTATGATCACCTGTCGTCCTCACTGGCTTTCTTCAAGATGGCCAATGAAACTGAGGAGTGAAAAGTGGCAAATCAATTGCATATAGATACACATAATTACCTACCACCATCTACTCTTCTTTCTCTGTCTTTATCTCTTTTTTCCACTCAAGCTCTCTCTCTCTCTCTCTCTCTCTCTCTCTCTCTCTTAGACCCACAGCGGGAGAAAAGAGCCGCTGTCTAATGACGTGGGACACGGAGAGGTGGTCTTGATGTGAGGCAAAGAGCTATTACTAATGCATTGACTAGCAACATCCTCTGCTGACGCACCTCTCAACCCGACAGCTACACGACACATTTCACTAAGCTTTTGTATGCCTTATTAGAGACGCATTCTACGCAACGGCAAGTGTTTTTTTTATTGGTTTGTGAAGCACGCCCACGCACATGGAAGCGCAATTCACCTGTCTTCTGTCATTATATCATTATGCATTCAAGGAAGGATTGCATAGATAATGAGACAAGATAATACAGGTTCACACAATTTGTAAGGCTCATGTATGCATGGAAACTCCTCTGTCTCCAAAAAGAAGCTGTGAATGGCACAGGTTTAAGGTCAGCAGAGTGAACACCCCACAACACAACACTGAGCTGCACTGAACTAGATGACGTGAAAAAAACAGGCCGGTCTCATACACCGTTCGTAGCTATACCTATTAAAAGTAATGCATTGTAATTCGTATATATCCCGTGAAATCAATTCGTATATAGTCCACGTAATCGTGAATTAGGAAGTATAAAGAGTGACAAAGCGAGCGACTTTTCCTAAACCTAACTAAGTTGTTTTTTTCACATAACTTCCGTTCTTAAGTTACGCTACTTCCAGTGTTATTTCAACCCAAAGCGTGACCTTTTCCTAAAGCTAACTAAGTAGTTTTTGTCATGTAACTTCCTTACTTAAGTTACACCAATTCTCGAGTTATTTAAAACCAAATCCCAATCTTTTCCTGAACCTAACTAAGTAGTTTTTGTCACGTAACTTCCGTTCTTAAGTTACGCCACTTCCGATGATATTTTAACCCAAACCACAATCTTTTCCTAAACCTAACTAAGTAGTTTTGTTGCCTAAACCTAACAAAGTCGATCTTTTCCTAAACCTAAGTACTTTTGATGCCTAAACCTAAGACGGAAGTTGATTTTGAAAAGAAATTGACATGTGCGTCACATGTTCCTGAACATTCGTAGGAAAATGCATAACAATTATAATAACTTTTCTTTTGAAATCATACAAACTGTTATATTAAGATACGTTGAAGAAAAATGGCCATTAATGACATCTTCAAATTTGTCTGAAGGTTAATTTGTTCTATCTCAAATCTCAACAGTCAAAACCCCAAAGATATTCAGTAAATGATCAGATATGACCCAGAAAAGCACCAAATCCTGACTTTAAGAAGCTGGAACCAGAAAATGTTTGGCATTGTGGCTCTAAAAATGACTGAAAGATTGAATCAATTATCCGCATATTTGCCGATAATATTTCTTTTGATGGACTAATTTATTAATCAACTAATGAGCACTTGACAGTCAGTGTGGCGAGATGATGATGTGATGATGAAGATGTGACAGCCTAAGTTGTCTAGCGAAAATCAATAAATAAATCAAAGTTCTTCTGAGCAGGTTGACAACTGTGACAACTGGAATGCATCTTTAAGGCTCAGTAATCAGCAGTACAGACAGTCCCACCTGCTGATTGCGTAATGAGCTGCTGCTATAGGTAATTACATGCCCATTACATACATAATTGAATGCAAACTGAATGAAAAGGGCTCCGTTTTCCCGTGCCTAAATCTGGACCACACAGTCACAGATGGCCACGTCCTCAAACACACACCTGCACAGACACAGATGCAGACACTGATGCACAAACACAACAATGATGTGGAGGCCTCTGGGAAATGACGCAAAGGTAGAAGTTGCTACTACTAACCCTGTGAAGTAAAATAAAATGAGACAGACTTTATGAATGTGATTTTATGTTTTTTTATGTTAGATCTATAGTGTAGTTTTAAATTAATGAGTCTACCAATACCTTAACGGGGAACTTCCTTCCTTATGTGAAAAGGTATTTTGTGGCTCCAGAGGGAGCTGTGTGAACTGAAGTCAAGTGATGTCACTTGAGTCAGCATTGGTTGAGGTGAAGGCAACAAGTGTGAGAATGAAAGGAAGTGGGGAGTTCATGGACTGTATATAAGAAGTGGACGCAATCACCGTGATGTCACCCATTGGTTTGTAGACTATGGTTTTGAAGCCTCGAGTTAGGCATTTTGTCCGTCGCCATCTTGGTTTCTGTCCATCGCCATCTTGGTTTGTAACAGTACCTATTTGGGTTTTTTGGACGTCGCCATCTTGTTTGTTTTTTTTAAACCAAAAGTGACATGAGAGGGTGGTACACCCGAACGGTGAATATGACATTTTATGCAACCATAATATTAACTTTCATCAACTAAAAACACACTGTGAAAGGGTTAAATTTTTCTAACAGAAAAAAACAGACAACATCCAGACCGGACAACGCCGTGGTAGCAACCTTTCAATCACAAGGTAGCCACGCCCTAAAGCATCCCCTGCTTTATGGTCTATCTGACTCTAAATGGGACCATAATGTACTAAATGAACATCATGCTGTATTGAAGAAGACTTGAAACTAGCGATTCATAAACTCATGTTTACAATGTTTACTGAGGTAATAAATCAAGTGAGAAGTAGGCTCTTTTTTCTCAAAGACTTCTATACAATCAGACTTCTTTTTGCAACCAGAGGAGTCGCCCCCTGCTGGCTGTTAGAAAGAATACAAGTTCAAGCACTTCCGCATTGGCTTCACTTTTCAGACCTGGAGGGTGCCGCCTGGTGGAGTTCAAAAGAAGTGAGCTCTGTACAATCCAATAAATTGAATCGGGTTGTGGGTGGGTAATGTAGGCACCAAGTTTTGACAAGTAAGAAGAATGCTTGAAATAAAAAAGACAATATCTTTGGTTCTGCTGCGTTGCATTTTATCCTTTTTTTAAAATGTCCATCTTGAGACTGAATAATAATAATTTACCAAATTTTAATTTCACACCTCTAACTAGGGCTGTACGTTGCTGGACAATATAAGAAAGTATTCTGTCTTTCGGGATTGAGAATAAAACTTCTTTCTAGTAAGTTTTAGGAAAACATCTCTTTGATAAAATACTGCCTCTTTGTCCCCATGAGAGCCTGCTGGGTATACAAGGGACTCGTCAAATTGTACACTGGGATACATTTTCTGTACTGCATATGCCTCTGTTGTTACCCTACTGTATCTGTCTGATACAACCAACCTTTCCTGCTAATGCAAATAAAGCATAAACATCACGTGAAAAAAAAAAAAGAGATAGAGAGGTAGGATTCAAAATCATGATTTTAATACGACTAATATTGTAGCTCCTCCAGCCATAAACACATGCTGCATAACTAAACAGAAGAGCTAACAGGGCAGTCCTGGCTCTGTGCATCCTAGGTCACATTGAGATGAAACTATGGAATTCTAAAGTTGAAATGGAATAACGATATATATTAGTTGTTAAATAATAAATGTGTCTTTCTGGTGTCTGCCACACACAACTGCCTATGTAACATCACATTATGTAACAAGGTTTTGAAGTTACTATAATAATTACAGTATGTTTTATGTTAAAATGCTACCTGCAGCACCGTGGCCTGCGGACTGTGGAGGGAAAGAGACAAGGAGAGGGGGATGTGGGGAAAGACTGAACTAGAATAGAACAATGAGAGGAAGTTCACGAGAGGTGGCCTACGTGATCGATAGAGACACAGCAACAGGGAATAACGGCAGGACACACACTCAGTCAAGACATACTCATAATAAATGGATTAGCTCAACATGACTAGGCAGGTAGTCAATGCGTGTCTGTACAATACCCTAGGTGCTATCTTAATCAGGCAGTCTCTTGTTAGTCCCTAGTTCTGCAGAGAGCAGCCAGATCCGAATACCCCAGACTCTGGCATCAGGGCTTTAAAACTAAACAGACAACTTGATTTTCTTCAACACCCTTAAATCTTAAATTAAGTAGTGTACAGTAATTTGTTTGCTATATTTTATATACCATATATGCTATATATTTTTTATTATTTACAAAACTATTTTAAGTGTGAAGTATATTTCAATCTTCAGAACTGTTTGTAGCAGGCAAATAATACTCGCAGTTAAAGGGCAGATCCATATAAGTTCTGTTTCGTTTTTTTCAAATGGAAACGCCCACTCAGCTGTTAGCAAAAAGCAGTGATGTAGGTTATCAAAGTAAGCAGATCAATAAGGTTATGAATAATGTGAATGCTTAGTTGAAAGGGTTAGTTTTGATTTTTTAAAGTGGGGTTGTATGTATACTCCCTTGTTTTGCGAGGTAAAATGATTGTTTTTGCGAATGGAGTCTGGTGGCTTTGGTGAGAGTGATATAACGGCTTCAGTTCCCCGTCAGAAAGGGCTGTCTGATGGCGAGGTAAAGCGGCTGTGGATGGGAGCAGCCGAAAAACGATTTTAGCCACCTAAAAAAATCAACATCAATTTAAGTGTAGGCTATATATAGAATATTTTCATCACTGTACCTCGCCATCAGACAGCCTTTTCTGGTGAGGAACTGAAGCAGTAATCCAGATACAAATCCAAAGCCACCAGACTCCATTCACAAAAGTAGTAATTTGACCTCGCAGAACACAGGAGTTGCTGGTCTACCGCTGCATCGATCGGTTAGTTTGTTTGTGTTATTGTGTGACTTTTGGATCCGAACTAACGTGGTGTCCACAACAGTACATTGCTTAGCTTCCGTGTCGGTACTCCTGTCTGCTTCTCTAAACTGGGAGTGTGCCGACCGCCATCTAAGTTACTGTAGGTAATAGACTGACTATGGATAAGGATATATGGATATATATATATGCATATATATATATATACAGACGTAGGCAAAGTTGTTGGTAACGTTCCGTTAAAGAGAGAAAAACCCACAATGGTCACTGAAATAACTTGAAACTGACAAAAGTAATAATAAATAAAAATTCACTGAAAATTAACTAATGAAAATCAGATATTGTTTTTGAATTATGGTTCAGCAGAATCATTTAAAAAAACAAACTAATGAAACTGGCCTATACAAAAATGATGATACCCCTAGAAAAGATGTAAAATAAATACTACTTAATATTTTGTTGCACAACCTTTTGAGGCAATCACTGCAATCAAGTGATTTCTGTAACTCTCAATGAGACTTCTGCACCTGTCGACAGGTATGTTGGCCCACTCCTCGTGAGCAAACTGCTCCAGCTGTCTCAGGTTTGAAGGGTGCCTTTTCCGAATGCATGTTTCAGCTCCTTCCACAGATGTTCAATAGGATTTAGATCAGGGCTCATAGAAGGCCACTTCAGAATAGTCCAATGTTTTGTTCTTAGCCATTCTTGGGTGTTTTTAGATGTGTTTTGGGTCATTATCCTGTTTGGGGACCCATGACCTGCAACTGAGACCAAGCTTTCTGACACTGGGCAGCACATTTCGCTCCAGAATGCCTTGATAGTCTTGAGATTTCATTGCACTCTGCACAGATTCAAGACACCCTGTGCCAGATGCAGCAAAGCAGCCCCATAACATAACCGAGCCTCCTCCATGTTTCACATTAGGTACAGTGTTCTTTTCTTTGGATGCTTCATTTTTGCGTCTGTGAACATAGAGCTGATGTGACTTGCCAAAAAGCTCCAGTTTTGTCTCATCTGTCCAAAGGACATTCTCCCAGAAGCTTTGTGGCTTGTCAATATGCATTTTGGAAAATTCCAGTCTCGCTTTTTTATGATTTGGTGTCCTCCTGGGTCGTCTTCCATTAAGTCCACTTTGGCTCAAACAGTGACGGATGGTGCGATCTGACACTGATGTACCTTGACCTTGGAGTTCACCTCTAATCTCTTTGGAAGTTGTTCTGGGCTCTTTGGTTACCATTCGTATTATCCGTCTCTTCAATATGTCATCAATTTTCCCCTTGCGGCCACGTCCAGGGAGGTAGGCTACAGTCCCATGGACCTTAAACTTCTGAATAATATGTGCAGCTGTAGTCACAGGAACATCAAGCTGCTTGGAGATGGTCTTATAGCCTTTACCTTTAACATGAAGGTCTATAATGTTCTTTCTGATCTCCTGAGACAACTCTCTCCTTAGCTTTCTGTGGTCCATGTTCAGTGTGGTACACACCATGATGCCAAACAGCACAGTGACTACTTTTCACCCTTTAAATAGGCAGACTGACTGATTACAAGTTTGAAGATACCTGTGATGCTAATTACAGGACACACCTTAGTTTAATATGTCCCTATGGTCACATTATTTTACATCTTTTCTAGGGCTACCATCATTTTTGTCTAGGCCAGTTTCATTAGTTTGTTTTTTAAAATGATTCTGTTGAACCACAATTCAAAAACAATATCTGATTTTCATTAGTTCATTTTCAGTAAATTTTTATTTATTATTACTTTTGTCAGTTTCAAGTTATTTCAGTGACCATTGTGGGTTTTTCTCTCTTTAACGGAACGTTACCAACAACTTTGCCTACGTCTGTATATATATATATATGTATATATATATATATATATATATCCATAGTCAGTCTATTACCTACAGTTTTTAGAAGGGCTTGGGAAAATCACATTTTGACACTAAAACATGCGTACTTCGACCAAAATTTGAATGTTCGGATTTACTTTTCTCAGTGGCTGTGCTGCAGCACATCTTTTCACCCTCTGTCTGAAATGCTCTGTTTGAGACCGAAAAGCCCAGTCTGCTCTGATTGGTCAGCTGGCCTACTCTGTTGCCATCTTGTTGCCACCGTGTTGCTGTTTGCCACTAGGCAAAGTGTGTTACTTGGTGACATCACCACGTTATGGAAGAAAAGGAAACTACGTATCAGAAAAGTCCTGTCAAGTCATGACTCTTTGGTTTGCTTTGAAATGACTGAAATACTGACAGATTTCTCCATTTTGTCCTTAGGAGCAAACACACATTCTGCCCTCCTGACGCACAACAACACGTTCTTTCTATTGAGAAATGAAAACAACAATCATCGACAATCAATATCCCTGGATGGACATGTGGCCAAAACGATAGTCCTTCAAACCTCTTCCAGTGTTTCCTGATGTTCTAAAATGCCTCTGAGGAACACTCAGTGTCTCCCCTTTTACTCTAAACGCTGACAAGATAGCGTATCAGTGTTTCACCAGCATCATTCATTAAACATGCGCACACAGAGGAGCTCTAAAGCCTCGGCCAGACGCCTCAGATAAGGGAGACATCACTTGTTCGCAGGCCGACATAAATCTCCATAACACCGAGGAGATAACAAACCAACTAGACGGAGCAGAGGGAGACGATGTGTACTCATTTAACGGTCACCGTTGCTCCGCCATGCACAACGCTGGAAGCTGGGACGCCTGTGACGTATCAAGGGGCAGGAGAAAGTAATGAGAGTTCAGAGATGCAATTACTGGTGGCTTCACTTCAAAACGGCAGGTGGAGTGAGTCAGAGAGCAAGAGCCACAGAGGACTTTAATGAATGGAAAGATGAAAGCCTACAAATAAACAAATATTGTATTCATTTATTAAATAAACGTGCACGGACAACAAATGAGCACGGAGCACGGAGGGGTTGGATGCTGCATTTGAAAAGCCTTGAATACGGAGTGATTAATTGGAATATTAGTGCTAACAGGTTTGTGACAGGTGCACTAAAAGGTTTTCTATTGGTGCCATCCTTCTTGGTTAGAAAAACTGTCCACATGAATTAATTTGACTAATGGAATTACGCAAATGTGCGAGTGTGTGCGCGCACCTGTGCACGAGTGTGTGTAAGCATTAGTGAGAAACACAGATAAGAACAATTTTAAGGACAAAAACAACGAAGCCATTTAAAATGTCCATGCAAACAGAAACATGTCCAACAAGTCCTCCAAATCATACGACAAAATGCGTAGTTTGTTATTGACGTCTAGAACATTTCTGCGTTTCGTACGTTACAATACTATTGTTAGAAATGTGTTTCTGATCTTTCATTGCTATGGTTAAGGTTTGGTTATATTCAGGCCTATAAATAACGTGTTTAGGGGTTTGGGGAAAATAATGGTTTGGGTTAAAATAACTACTTAGACCCCATTTACACTTAAACTGGAACTGTGCTTTTCAAAAGATACACGTAAATGTCTCGCAAAGACGGATGTTATGGGTAACAGTAGGTCGCGGAGGCTCGCAGAGGAACCGACATGCACACCTACGAAAATCTCAAAAACGTATTGTGTGACCGCAATGATTCAACAAAAGCAAACAGACAAAACAAACAAATACAAAAAAAAATGATGTGTGCTTTTGTTGTATATGGTAAATGGATGGTAAATGGACTTGCATTTATATAGCGCTTTTCTAGTCTTCCGACCACTCAAAGCGCTTTACACTGTCACCCATTCATACACTGATGGCAGAGGCTACTAAGGTGCCAACTTTATCCCATTAGACATTAGATTTAAATTGTCATACTTGTCATAAAAAAACGTGTTTTGTGAGTTCACAGTGACCTTTGACCACACCAAAATCTAAATTCACTCCAGGTGTTCACAAGAATGGGATGTACACACAGACAGACGTACGTACGGACGGACAACTTGAAAACATAATGCCTCCGTCTACAGCCGGCGCTGGAGCGGAGGCATAAAGTCATGTGAACGTATCCAAGCGACCCCAGTGCATGTTTTCCAACATGCAAACCGAAGTACAGCTTTAAACACACACACATGCGTCTTGCGCAGATGGGTTAGCTCTCCGATCTTAAGAAAGCTGAAGGTAAATGCATCCAAGATGCATTCAAGACGGACTGAAACAGCAGCTAAAGGTACACTGAAATCCTAATGAAAGTAGCTGTGTTGTTGACCCATCCAGCCAGCCAGACCTCCTCCCTCTACTTCCTACTTGTGGCTCTATAACAAAGTTACAATATTTAATTTTTTTGTTCCAGAGTCCTAATTCCTGCGGCAACTAGAGAGGGTTTTAGTCACTTAAACGTAAACGTATGTCGTCTTTTGCTGAATTGACTGATAGTGTCATTTTTCTAGGGAGGATAGTCTCAAATGTCTAACAGTGCTACCTAGCGTCATATGTATCTATCTTCAAGTGCCCCCCAAAAAGTAAACAAACAAGAAGAAACTAGTGCAATAAATTATTGAGTCAAGTCCCCTTGCATTCTGTATCAAGCTGAGTCAACTTTGTGTGTTGTTGAAAAGACAGCAGCCAAACCAGGCCATCAAAATCTGCAAAATATAGGACAGTCCAGTTCTTATATTTTATATAAACATTCCCTTATCCCCATTACAATCTCTGCTGATGTGTAACTTTGACTGTCTGAATCTCTCTCACGCACGCACGCACGCACGCACGCACGCACGCACGCACGCACGCGCACACACACACACACACACACACACACACACGGCTGCAGGTGGTGAGAGCGGTTCTGTGCAGCTCATTGTGTAAAGGACGGCGCTAATGCTGCAGGGATTACATGTTTAATTTCCCTGTGGGGCCGCTCATGTTAAATATGCATACACTCATGATACCACCAGGCTGTATGAAGAGTAGAGCTCATCAAATTGCATATGCCACATTATCAAAGCACAGTTTGGTTAAAATAGGTCAGATAATAATAAGTCAGACGCATCAGCCGTTCAGCTATAGCTGCAGTGTCTCTAAGAGCTCTTATCTATCACAGCACTAGACTGCCGGTGTTAGCGATTCGACGGTCTAATGGGAGACAGGAGAGCTCAATGCAGCCTGGAAGGAGAGAACAAGTATGCTAAAAAATCAGGGCGGCGAGCGTAGATTACTCCCCGAAGGTCGCAGGGGTTGTCACGACTTCTTTGGATTAACTTCTCGAGTTTAAATATTGCCTTTTATAAGATTTTCTTGGCGCTACTCTTTTTATAGTGGACCCACCAATCTTCTGATGTCTACATTCCAAAGTGGAAAAGAAAAGAAGAAGAGAGTTATCCTCTCTACTCCTCTCACTTCCTGTGTGCCAGCCTCTTGTATGTCTGATCTTGAACAAAGTTTGAAATGCCCCCTCTCCCACCCTCCCTTCTCCTCCCCTCCCCTAAAAAAAAATCTTTAAAAACTGTGTTACTGAAGGAATCTACTCAGAGCTTCTTAAATTGGTTCTGTCATCGATCGCTCAAATGCGTTCCTGGGAGTTGCTATTAAAGAGACACTCCACCGAATCTACACTTGACTCTTCACTTTACTAGTCCTGGGTGGTGTTACTGTACTTTTCTGTAGCTCTGGAGAGCTTTGACGTTCCTGCAAAAATGACCCTGATGCTGTCATGATGATGATAATATAACATCTTAATATATTGGGAAATATAATATAGATATATATTTATTAGGCCCGTCAAAGTTAATGAGATAATAACGCGTTTACGCAAATTCATTTTAATGCCACTAATTTATTAAATGCATTAACACAACTTGAGAGTTTTAGGTTGTAGCGGGCTCAGTTTTAAAGCTAGAGTGAAGATACTGGTATCATATGAAACTACAAAAAACCTAATGAATCCATTGGTACCAACCATGTCATACTAGCTTGTCAAGGAGGGTGAATAACGCGCCAAACTTGCGCTAAATTTTGGCAAGGAAAAACTCTCATGGCCATATTGAAAGGGGTCCCTTAACCTCTGACCTCAAGATATGTGAATGTAAATGGGTTCTATGGGTACCCACGAGTCTCCCCTTTACAGACATGCCCACTTTATGATAATCACATGCAGTTTGAGGCAAGTCATAGTCAAGTCAGCACACTGACACACTGACAGCTGTTGTTGCCTGTTGGGCTGCAGTTTGCCATGTTATGATTTGGGCATATTTTTTATGCTAAATGCAGTACCTGTGAGGGTTTCTGGAAAATAACAAACATTTTTTCATTGTTTTGTTTCGTTAATTGACTTCCGGTCATAAATATATACATACATTTGCAAGCATATTTGTCGCCTCTCAGGTTGATAAAAGTATTAAAAACTTGACAAATCTCTCTTTAACGTACATTTTGAACAGATAAAAAAATGTGTGATTAATTTGTGATTAATCAGGATTTAATATCCATCTATCTATCAATCTATCTATCCATCCAGTAAAGACAAACTGAGAAATAAACACAGCCGAACAGAAGAAAAAAACTTTGAGAAATGAAATCAAGACTCTGCTTGATTAAATCCCCTTCCCGTCTCAGACAATCACGATCAATCAAACCTCAGTGAATCCTTCCGGGGTTGAAGGAGTGCGTCAATCACGGCTAGACGGGTTAAAAAAACACAACCAGAGGACAGCCGACGACCATATTCCCTTCATTATGCAGCGACACAGCGGTGCACAGAGGAAGGAGCAGAAGGCTGATTTCCATTAGAACTCATTATGGATGCAAAGTAATGTAATGTAAGTCAGCTGAGCTCTTTATGTGTGGAGGTGTATTAAGGTGCAGTGTACCGTCGGAACAAGAATAGGACCAAATAGGACACCCTGAGATAGAGGGAAACGGTTTGACAGCAGACGTGGCAGAGGAAGCAACAAGGAAAGGTAACGAGGCCACGTCTGTTCGGCTCTTTTCTCCAATTTGTGTGCGAGACAGAACGACCCTAACAGAGACAGAGGTGTGTTCATTAACCCTAAGAGACCCACATACATCCTTTTTTTTGTCTTTATTAGGGGGAAGACAGGGGCTCTTTAGAGGGAGATAGCAGGTCAACAGTAGATGTCAGAATTGCATTTTTCTGTGATTTGATGGCGAGCACTTCTGTTGTGTAAACTGCTCAGAAACCCCCTTATTATCAATCTAGCTAGGAAAGCCATCCATTCTCTGAATGCTCTAGGTCTCTAGTTTGTGTCTTTAAAGTTTCATGAGGCTGTGATTATCCCAGAGGTCACCACAGGTCATTTTATACAGGGAGGACAAGTTTAAAAAAATGGTCTCAATACAATGAAATTCACACATGAATACAGTTGGGCTCATTGGATCCACAACAGTCTTTACAGCCATATAAATATTCAAACACAACATTTTTAGAACAGGCGAAAATAACACATTTATATGCATGAAACAAACTGCATGTTTTTTTGCCCAAAATGGCATGTGATTATCATAAAGTGGGCATGTCTGTAAAGGGGAGACTCGTGGGTAGAAAACCATTTCATTCACGTATCTTGAGGTCAGAGGTCAAGGGACCCCTGTGAATATGGCCATGCCAGTTTTTCCCTCGTCAAAATTTTGCCTAACTTTGGAGCGTAATTTAGCCCTGTTCCCGACGAGCTAGTATGACATGGTTACCAATGGATTCCTTAGGTTTTCTAGTTTTTATATGATACCAGTGCCTTCACTCTAGCTGAGCTCGTTATAGCCTCTGAAAGACAGTAAAGCCGGCTGAGGTTTGCCGGTGTCCTCAAGGAGTTAAAGAGGTTAAAGATGGCTTCCCAGATGGCTGTGCTTCCAGAGAGCTAAGCCTTGTGTGCATGGATCCAGCTTCAACTAAGAACTTTTGAAATCCTAACCAATTATGAAATCACACTGCGTCACACAAAACAGAAATGTGACAGATTATCTGCATTGGAATCCCGAACGTGCTCTCGCTACAAGATGAGAAAATAATGGTCCATCGCACACTATGCAACACAGTATCATGACAGGGGCAACCACATACACACACTCTCTCACTTGTTATCTGACAGGTAAACAAAGCCTCACTCTGAAGAAGGAGAACATCACCAGAGTAATCCTCTGGGCCTGTTAGTGGCAGCCGATGGTTGGACTACAAATCCACCCAACTCGGCAAGGACCCTGGTCACGACTCTGGAGTCCTGCTGACAGCTTCCTGATGTTAGAGAGGCCAGGCAGGAGACGGAGACAACGGTCCGAGAGTTGATCACCCCAGTGTGAATGTAATATCACTCACATTTGTAAAAATTAGACAAATGATGGTTATTATAAAATGTTACCCAAAAAGGTTGATGTTGTATATTTTGGCAAATTTACCACTTTGGAAAACAACTAAATTTAGCATCATTCTACAATGACGGGCCATGGCATCTACGATATGGTTAGGGAAAGATTGTTGAGAATGGTACAAAAGAAATAAATATATTTTCAGATATGTAAGAGGTATCAAACTTTCGGCCTTCCACATGAAATGCGGATGCACTATATGCCCATCCACCACCTCGACCTCCACACCTATACTTTCCACATCGCTGCATCATAAAGACCACTTCTCCCTGCATTGGCACAAGGGATTCTGGGATCAGCGTACATTTCTCAGAGCTGGTGTAGATTGATACATTTGCACTGTACTGTATCTGCACAGTGGAGCGGGAGAGTGACGGACTTCTGAAAAGCTCCAGAAATGTTCCAAAAGGATGCCAACAGTGTGGACTGCCGTCTATTCTCACTATGCCTTAAATGACTTATTAGGAGACTTATAACATGCAAACATGGCTTGATTGTACACCTGATTCCAGTTCTTGTAACTTTTACTAACCATGATTGGCGCGCTCACTCTATTTTTCCTTTTTCTTGTTGCTTATGTCCATGAAGAAACATACTGAGATGTGCACAACTGAAAACTGCAGTTTCCATTCAAAGCTTTATTTTAGGCTTTGTTTTCCATGTATGAGTAAATGTTGGCCCTGATCACACTGAGACACATCTCTAGATATGCGTCGCCACCAAAACCTGTTTTCCTATGGTTCTGCGCGCCAGGCGGGTGCTCCTGTCTTGCGCCGTGTTTGTCTAGCAGTTTTTAGACATGCATAAAAGATAAAATATACTCAACTTTTCAGCGCAAGGCACGCAGTCGCACCGCTCGTCAATGTCATACTTGTCCAAGGCAGCCGATCAAATCAAGAAAGAGGCAAGCTTGACTAATTTACAACTTTTACTTTCTGTTTTGATGCCAGTAGATGTAGAAGGAACAGCGGGACAATGGCTAATGCAGACGAAAGGTTGATATTAGTGATATTTAATTACGATGAACTATATAATTCAATAGCACAGCAGGGTCAAGAGCTCGACGTCTGCTGGAATCCATTTTTTTCCGTTGATTATGTTTGATCGCCAGGTGCACCACGCTGTGCACCACGCAGCAAAGTCGCTCAGTTAATTAGTCATTTTATTTAGAAAAAATTTGATTTTGTGTTCATGCCCTGTAGTTGCTTCTGACAACTTAATTTTTGTTATTTTTTATATATGACGTGAGTTTTGGTCCTGCTATCAATACTATACTTTTATTTATACCTTACTTTCAGTAACATATTTTTGCTCCATTTAACAAAAGATGCTATACTTCTTTGTTGTTAAATGCTGTCTAAACACAAGAAGCCTTACCAGTAAGTTGCTTAATTAAAGTAGTCTAAAACAGGTATAACTTTTAAAAAAATAAATAAATTAGGAACTATCTGATCAAAAAGCAAGTAGAAATCTGACCAGATAATAGCAATCTTTCGGTGCTTAACAGATTTCAATACCCCGTGCCACTAACACATTTTGGTTGGTACCAAAATTTCTTAGTAAAGATTGCAGAGTTTAAAGGAGCTTCTCAACAGAAGCTTGGCATTATTTTATAGTTTACGTGTCCCAGTTACAGAGTCCCAGCTGTTGAGACTTTTACCCTTGGTAACCATGACTAACCATCCCAGTAGGTCAGACCTGGGCATTTTACGGCCCGGGGGCCACATCCGGCACGTTGGCTGTCCCTGTCTGGCCCGCGTGAGGTCAAGTAAATTAGAACATAAATAAAAGAAATAGGCCTATTTATGCTGTGCACGCAATACAGCTGTGTTGCTTTTATTTTGAAAAGTTTTTTTTATTTACGTAGTCACGCACATGCGTAGGTAAACAGCTACATGTGATGCTGGTAAGCTAAGCTAGCCCTCAACATGTCAGCCCACGGCAACAAAAGAAAAATCGAAACCGAATGCCGCGTTTTCAACAAGACATGGACAGCTAAATATCTATTTACAGAAGTCAAAGGTAAAGCTGTGTGCTTAGTTTGTGGTGTACAGGTCGCCGTGTTCAAGGATTACAATTTGAATCGCCACTATGTGACCAAACACGAGGAGAAATACAAGAACTTGTCTGAACAAGAGCGCGCAAGGGAGTCGGATGCTTTGCTAGCTAAGCTGCAAAACCAACAAGGACTTTTTACTAAACGTTGCACATCCAGAGATGCAGCTGTCAAGACAAGTTATGTCATATCCCACAAAATCGCCAGAAAAAGTAAACCGTTTTCTGACGGGGAGTTTATTAAGGAGTGTTTGCTGGACTCTGCTGCCCTAATATGCCCGGAGAAAAAGAGAGCTTTTGAGAACGTGCCCCTCTCACGACGGACTGTAACGAGGAGGGTTGAGGACATCGCGGGGAATCTGGAACTTTAGCTGAAGAACAGAGCGGTCAGCTTCGACTATTTTTCCCTGGCTTTGGATGAGAGCTGCGATGTACGTGACACTGCCCAGCTACTCATTCTCATACGTGGGACATCTACGGACTTTAAAATCACGGAGGAGCTGGCAGCCATGCAGTCAATGAAAGGGACAACAACTGGGAGTGATTTATTCACGGAGGTAAATGCATGTTTGGACAAGTTGGGACTAAAATGGGACAAGCTCCTCCTTCACCTGCAGTGTGGAGAATGCACCCAGTGATGTTCAGATGGAACTGATTGACCTGCAGTCTGACACACTTCTGGCAGAGCACTTTAGGTCAGTCTCACTACTTGACTTCTACTCTTCCCTCAAAGAGGAGAACTTTCCACACATGAGGAGGCATGCTCAGAAGATTCTAGTCCTCTTTGGATCTACCTACGTATGTGAACAGACATTTTCAGTGATGAAGTTCAACAAATCCAGATACAGATCCTCTATCACTGATGACCACCTCTCAGCTGTCCTTCGCATATCCACCTCAGACATTCAGCCAGATTTCAATGCATTTGTTCAAGCCCAGAGCAGGCTGGATTTTTCCCACTGAACAAGTAAAATGAACTGTAAAACATTAAAAGCATTTATTGCTTTTTGCATCAAGTTGACAATTGCCTATCTTTAACATACTGTAAAACACCTATTCAGTATTTGGGAAGATTAACATGTTAAAAATAAAATGAAACACTGATGCAATTATTGTTTTTACTGTTTATTACTTCTATAGGAGTATTTTCCTATATGACCTACACCACAATTTAATATATTTATATAAATATTTACAGAATATCCTTATTCTTCTGATTACCAGTAGCAGCTAATCAAAAATATATAATTTAATGCTTTTTACAATGGGGAAAATTAATACTGAGCAGAATTAAGTTCAAGTTATTGTTGGTTCGGCCCTCCAACACAACTCAGGTTTCTCATGTGGCCCCTTGTAAAAATGAATTGCCCACCCCTGCAGTAGGTCATTCCAGTAAGACAGCCATTCCCCCAGACACGGTAAACAGTAAAGATGTCATGTGTTTGCTGTGCTCTGGTCATTGTTTCTGCTGTCCATTTGGCTAAGTGCCTCCTGTATACTGTGGACAGGAAACTCAGACCTGGTGATATACTGTATACCAAGATGCAATGCTCCCACTCCAGGCTGCCAACGCTGCCTTTGCCCCCGATCACTATTTGTTGTTATGGTGATGGCTATAGTGTGGTGGGATACAGAAGATAATAAGGTGAGAAAGTAGCACTGTATTCATTCAAGTGGGAGCCGACACGTCAGATTCTCTGGGAATACAAGCGAACACTGTATCTTCACACATATTATCAGAGGAGTAAGAGTTTGAAAAGAATAAGTGAAAATGGAATTGTCTCCCTGTTTCTGCAATTCTCTCCCTTCCTTCCATTACTCTCTCTCCCATCCCTGTCTCTATCTCCATCTCTATCTATTTTTTAAGAGGAACAGTACTCTCGCTTCCTAAAACCACTTAAACCTGCAACAGCTTGGCCCCTTATCATCTGTCCTCTTCCAAACTGCTATCCTCATCCTGATATTTTCTACCGTGCTTGAGATTTTTTTCACTCAAGTCCCGTTGGGACCAGATAGTAGGGTTACAGAACTTTTTCCACAATTCAAACTTTACAGTAAACTTGTCACTGCCATGACTTCCGCCTCTCGTCAGAGACCCATTGGACGTGCGTTGTTGAGGTCAACGTATTTGGGGGGCGAAGTTCAATTTAATTGAACTTGGGCTAAAAAAATCAAGTGTAAAATCAATGAAATGTGCCATGCTCTCAATGCTTGCACAATGAAACTTGGGTTTTCAGTGTGATAGCCCTGTTAGACCGTTGATTTGGATAAGAAAAAACTCCACAAAAAAACATTTAAAGGGCAAAAAAGGGAAAATTCCCAGGAAGAGCAAGAAGGACACCTCTTCCAAGACTATATATATGTATATATATATATATATATATATATATATATATATGTATATATATATACATATATATATAAATAAATATAAATTAAGGCTGTCAATCAATTCAAATATTTAATTTATCATTAGTCACATGACTGGTCATAGTTAATCGCGATTGATTGCAAATTACTCACATTTTTTATCTGTTCATAATGTACCTTAAAAAGGAGATTTGTCAAGTATTTAATACTCTTATCAACATGGGAGTGGGCAATTATGCTTGCTTTATGCAAATGTATGTATATATTTTAGAGATGTGCATTCCAAGCAAAAATACTATTCGAAAATCACTGGGTATTATTCGATTATTATTGGAATAAGGGTGGTCCGGTGTCAACGGGCCTGGCCAGCCATTCGGAACATTAAATTAAGTGCGACCTGGCGGCCTCAACCTGGTCGCCTGCCGTGCGCCTCCAGGTACCCAACTCTCCTTCCTCCTTCTGAGGGAGCACGGGGGTTTGTGGAAGCGGCGCGCGCACACACGTGCCACACATGTTTTACCGATAGTAACGTTACTACCAGGCAGCGCCTTCAACGGTTAATACAAGGGAAATATATATATTTTTTAAGATGGGACGAATAGTCGCATAAACTATTTGATTTTTTTTATAAATAATGACTATTCCAAAAATCGAAAATCATAACTCATCCTTAATATATTTATTATTGGAAATCAATTAACAACACAAAACAATAAAAAATATTATCCAGAAACCCTCACAGGTACTGCATTTATCATAAAAAAAAATATGTTCAAATCAGAACATGGTAAACTGCAGCCCAACAGGCAACAACAGCTGTCAGTGTGAGCTGCTGTCAGGCCCTAACTTTTAATGAGAACTCAGAGAGCATTTTCAAGAGAGACAATCATTTTTAAACAGGAAGCTGTGGAGCTTTGGCGCTAGCCGACACATACAGAAGCCTGGTTGAAAGCATTTTTATCATTTTTATTTTAATTAACATAACAGCATGGTAGTGTAAAGAGCAAGAAAAAAAACAAACTCTCCAAGATTGTTAGCATTGCAAGGAAGGTGATTGGCAAGCCACGGAAACAACTCGGCAATATATTTACCAGAGCTGTACACAGGAAAGCTAAACACATAGCTGCAGATACCTCACATCCACTACACTCAAAATATTAGCTGCTCCCGTCTGGTGGTCAATGTAGGGTCACAAAGGTCAGCCGGAACATATAGGAGGTCTTTTATTCCCTATGCCGTACAGGCGTTGAACTGAGAATGACTGCACCGGGGATGTTATTTTATAAGATATGGTCTCTTTTATCATTTATATAACTTGCTGCTACCTGCCCATTGCATCAGCCGTAACATTAGGTCAGCATGGGCACCCTGCGGCTACGCAGCCCCATACGCAACAAACTGTGATGCACTGTGTGTTCTGACACCTTTCTATCAGAACCAGCATTAACTTTTTCAGCAGTATGAGCTCCAGTAGCTCTTCTACTGGATCGGACAACACGGGCCAGCCTTCGCTCCCCACATGCATCAATGGGCCTCGCGTCTGACCCTGTCGCCGGTTCACCTTCCTTGGACCACTTTTGGTAGGTCCTGACCACTGCAGACCGGGAACATCCCACAAGAGCTGCAGTTCTGGAGATGCTCTGACCCAGTGGTCCAGCCATCACAAGTTGGCCCTTGTCAAAGTCACTCACATCCTTACGCTTGCTCATTTTTTTTCTGCTTCCAATACAAAGTTCAAAGTTCAAAATGTTCACTTGCTGCCTAATATATCCCCCCCCCACTGCCAGGTGCCATTGTAACTAGATAATCAATGTTATTCACTTCACCTGTCAGTGGTCTTAATGTTATGGCTGATCGGTGTATTTGTATATGTTAATGGTGTGTTATGTGTATTGTATGTACCTTTGCTGTATTTGGAGAAGCCAAAGACCTATCTATCTATCTACCTATCTATCTATCTTGCGTTAACGCAAATTCGTTTTGACGCCGTTAATTTCTTTAACGCATTAACAAAATCAATCTTTCGGAGGTTGTAGCGGACTCAGTTTTAAAGCTAGAGTGAAGATATTGGCATCCTATGAAACTATAAAAAAACCTAAGGAATCCATCGGTACCATCTATGTCATATTAGCTCGTCGCGAAGGAGGCTAAATAACGCTCCAAACTTACGTAAAATTTTCAACTTCCCATGTTGATAACAGTATTAAATACTTGACAAATCTCCTTTTAAGATACATTTTGAACAGATAAAAAAAATGCGTGATTAATCACGATAAAATATCCATATATCCATCCATCCATCCAATATAATAAACATTATTAAAGCAGCGTTTAAAGAGATTCCGGCAAAAATCTAATAGTGTATATACAGTACTATTAGTACTTTCTTGAGGTATTTTCTTGCCATGTGGCACAGATGTGGCAGCAATATGAGAGAAGAGACACAACAAGGTAAGAGTTCCATGCAAACTAGGCAGTGCAAGGCAAAGTGCTGCTATTTCGATGAAAATTGTTCTTCAAAGTAATACAAAGCATCACTATGAATGGAAAACATGGAAACATATTTGCATATTTGCTTCTTACTACCCAACATCGCTCAGACAAGAATGTTATTTTCCTACTTGGAGAAGCCGGTGTGAACTTTGGTACCTCACTTGGTAAACCATCTTACAGTGCCACTGTGATCGGCACTCCTGTTGAGATGTATTCAGACAGGTTAAGAGTATAGTGGTTCACCAGAACACGCCCCTATGATATTAACCGAGTGTAAGTGGTGCGCTTTGGTTTTTCCTGCATTGTCGAGGCACCGGTGCATTGTGCTGGTCGCCATGATTGTTGTGTTAAATTACTTCTTATTTATAGTTATTCTACACTATAAATGGGTCATTTATAGCTGGGGAAATTTGATGTTTCCCATGAATCCATGAAAGCAGATATGCTCAGGACAAACTGTTTGGTACATTGTACCATCTCCATCTCTTCTATCTCATACTAAAACCAATTGCTCAACAATTACTCTGCCAGGTGTGACGATTCATGGCTTTTAAAACAGCAGCTCATATTTTGTTGTTGTTGGAACAAAAACTGGAGCTGGAGTTTAAAGATAAGAACTGAATCTGCATTACATAGTTCCAAAACAGAAACTCAATTAACTGTATTTAAGACATTTTAAGATGTTAAATTAATGCCCTTTACATTTTCTTAGTGTGAGGGGTAGAAGGACAGAGATGTGTGGGAAGAAGGAGGGAAATAGGAGGTGGTGATAAAATGTCTTATTGGAACCATTACCCAGTGTCATGGTTACCTGATTTTCATCACCAAGCTGGGAAGCTTTCTTAGCTCCTTCCTGCTCTCCGTCAGCCTCTTTCTCTCTCCCTCGCTCATCCTCCCCTGTGTCCGTTGCCTTATCGCTCCCCATCCTTCTACTCCCTGTCAACCCCAGCTCTCCCTCTCTGTCCATCTTCCCCTTCCTCGATCGTTCTTCCCATTCAGTTCCAGTGTTTGTTGAGGAGCCAGTAAAAGTGGCACCAGCAGCTGTCCAAACAGTGATGGCCCCCCGCTGTGTGTGGAAGACCCCCCTACGTTCCCAGTTGATTTCATGCTGGCCATTATCACAGCCTGACGTTTTCCTACTACTGTCGCCATGGCACCAAGGAATGAAAGGGCAGAAGAAGAGAGAAGAAGAGAGAAGACAAGAGAGGATGTGGAATATGTGGAGAAGTGAAAAGAAAGCACGGCTGGGGGAAAAACCTAGAAGATAAAGGAATTAAACAGAGAAGATGGAGCTGGGAATTCAAAAGAAAGAAATGACATTGAAAAGATGACAGGCATGAAGGATGGAATGACAAGAATGATGTGATGTAGAAAACAAAAACAGGAGCAAAAGATTGTATGTGATATTAGTCCGCTAGCTCAAGACCAAATAGCACCAAGATAACTTCAAATGAAAAGGTAAATGAAGTATGTTCCCACACCTTTTTCACACTTGCTGCAGAACTCCAGAGGACATGTACATCTTAACTAACACTGCTAACACTTGCTCAAGTTCCAGACTTGTTTAACTGACTGACCCACAAATGGAGCGGAACAGGCAGCCTTATACAGGCAGCCTTATATAGGGCATTCAAATCATGCTATTACTTACTCATGAACAGGCGACATTCATCAGGCTGAAAAGGGCGATTTACACTGAGTTCGTAGTTTGGTGAATCCAACTCAAAACACTCATATGAACAGGCTTTACAGAGAAAAGATTGAGGATAACAATACGAAAGTGATTTTGTATGTCCTCTGAGCAGATACACAAGCATGTTTATGACCAAAGCACATTCACAAGACATACTGTTTCTCCACACTTGCATGTGACTGTACCAACAAAAACACGGGTTATGGCAGTGAAAAAAAAAGTCCTCAGTGTATACCATATTGTTACAGTATATCAGACACTGACTTCAACATCTTGATTTCAGGCGGCTGCAGTGTGATATAAAGTTAACTACTTGTAAGTCAGGGTTGATATTTCTACCAGTCATGGTATTCTCTTTAGGTTAATTATGTCTTTTTTTTAGTCATAAACAATGATTTTTAAGTATTAATTCATATGATATCACCAGTTTATTTTATAAGACTTAATTGGCCCTGCCATTGCACTACTTGCAACAAATTGCTTGCCTGCTGGAAATCCTTTTGATCAGCATGTGCCCCTAGTGAAGGCTTTGAGCTTTGAGAAATGGGACCCATTTGACACAATTTGCGGGAAAGCCTGAGTGCTTCAAGAAATGACCATCGGTACTGATACAGATCTCTTTTCAGAGCGTCCCCTGCGCCTCGGACTAACAATAGAGTGCAGTTACTGAACTGCTGTATGGGTAGTTTTATGCCAGGGAGGTCAGCCGCCCCAATTAGCCCCTGCTGAGTTGAGTGGAAAGGCGGGAAAGGACTGGATTAGATTTTAATGACTACCTGTAAGGATAGGCAGACTTGCTGTGTGTCTAATCATTGTTTCAGAACAGAGAGTGCCTTGGTCTGAAGTTTTCATCATAATCTCTTTAGTGACAAACATGTCTATTTTGTGTCAGTGCTCAGCAGTTCAGAAAGTTTGAAATTAGGGAAGTGGCTTAAGAAACAAGACTGCCACAACGAGTGACAGGACCAAATTTTAACCATTATAACTGACAATTACAAGCCAGAATAAAAAGTTCACACAGCATCAACCATTTCATGACTCCAAACAAGTCCCAAACGGCACTGAATATTTCCATAAAATAACACATGGACACTTAATATAGATTGGGTGTTACACAAAGCTACTATCTGTATGTGAATCCGTATTTGTATTCATATTAGAAGTGTATTTGAATTTGTGAAATTGTATTTGAACCTCGTCTTCGAAAAAAAGAAAATGTAAGTATAAACTGAGTCTAAATAAGGGCTGTCAAAGTTAACACGATAACGCGTTAACTCAAATTTGTTTTAACGCCATTCATTTCTTAAACGCATAAATGCAACTTGCGATTTTTAGGTTGTAGCGGGCTCAGTTTTAAAGCTACTGGCATCATGTGACACATCAAAACCGAAGGAATCCATTGGTACCAACCATGTCATATTAGCTTGTCGGTAAGGAGGGTAAATAACACTCCAAACTTACGCTAAATTTTGGAGAGGTAAAACTGGCATGGCTATTTTCAAAGGGGTTCCTTGACCTGAAAATACCATGTTATGATTTAAGGCTATTTTTATGCTAGATGCAGTACCTGTAAGGGTTTCTGGACAATATTTGTCATTGTTTTATGTTGTTAATTGGTTTGAATATTACACAGCGAAAAAGCAGTATATCTTTTTTCGGAACAAGACAGATTTTCGGAGCTTTCGCACCAAGAATAAAGGCATCAACCAATCACGTTGTGTGGAACGGGTAGACTTGCACCTATATTCATGAAACAACAACACAGAGGCTCTTTAGTCTGAACCATACACCGTATATAAGAAGTGGATGTAGTCACAGTGACAGCACCCATTGGTCTGTGGACTGCCGTTTTAAAGCCTCGAGTCCGCCGTCTTGGTTTTCGGAACCAAAAGTGACACGAGAGGGTGGAGCTAAGTACAACTGAATGCTGAATGACACATTTTTAGGTGACCAAAAAGGTTAAAATTAACTTTCAAATGGGACCATAATTTACTAAATGAACATCATGCTGTATTTAAGAAGACTTGAAACTAGCGATTGTCACCATAAATTCATGTTTACAATCTTTACTGAGGTAATAAATCAAGTGAGAAGTAGGTTCATTTTCTCATAGACTTCTGTACAATCGGACTTCTTGCAACCAGAGGAGTTGCCCCCTGCTGGCTATTAGAAAGAATGCAGGTCTAAGGCATTTCCTCATTGGCTTCACTTTTCAGACCCAGAGTTGCCCACTGGTCCGAACCAAGACAGCAAACTTTATTACTCCTTTTAACCGTGGCAAAGGCAGCTCAGACGAGACCCACTTCTTCCGTTCTTACCTTTCACAATAAAAGCCCTAGACATATAATATTCCCAAGCAAGTATTTCACATTTCCATGTTGTTTATTCGTCACGCCCCTGGTGTGTAAAGGCCTCAAGAGTTAAAACTCTTTTTTTTGTAGAGTGAAGAAAACATTCACAAACTTGTTGTGTTTCTTTAATACACAGCAAGATTCTTGGTTTGCATATTCAAAACTCATGAGATAACTTTGAACTAATTATTCAAGTATAGTTAAGGCAGCTGAGGAACTTTTTTTTCAAATGAACCAGCCTGAAATGATTTACAGTGTCGCAATATGTGTAGGATTGTAGGAGTGTGTCAATCTGGTGACAGCTCAGTGGCAAAAAAACCCAACTATTACTGCAAAAATCTTGCTGAGAGTTCATATCTGAATAATGAATTCATATTTGGTTACATCCCTACACACGCACACCCAATAAGGAATGGTAAAATTAGCTCAAAACACAACGTATTGCTGAAATATTCAAAACTCACAATGTGAATTAGAGCAGAAAGGCACCCAGCACTAATCCCAAGACAGAAACTGTACAAAAACCCCAAAACGTGCTTACTTTACGTATGTGTGCACCAGCTTGTTTATGTATAGATGGGGATGTATCACCCTCTTCCTTCACTCTCCATTGCCCTCAGTACACTGTGTGTGTTTCTATGAGTGTGTGTCATCCCGTATGAGTGTGCATGACGGTGATGTGTCAGCCGCTCCTTCATATGTAATTTGTGTCATCGCTGCTGTCCTGGTGTGACTGCAGGAGCTTAAGGCAACAGCTGTTCTCTGCTGCCTCGACCGCAGTGGCTGCGTCCCGTCTCTGCCCTGTCCCGTTCTGTTAAACTCGGGTCAAAAGACGGCTCGGAGATGTTTTGATTTAATCATCAGATATTGTTGACTGGTGCAACACTATGATATTGACTTTCTATTTCGGAAAAGAGAATTCAAAAGAGAATCGTTAAAACTTCAGCTGTGGGGTTTGGCTTTTTTGTTATTCAAGGTTTGTACATCTCTTTAAACACGGAAATATAATCAAAATCAGTTAACTCTCCTTTGCACCAGCCAAAAGGTCATTAATCAAAATACATTACATGCCGAGCGGGGCCGCATAGAAAATCCTGTTAAAATATTAATGACCTTGCTTCATTTTTTGAAGTGAATTGATCATAAATGGCATTGATTCTGTAGAATCCAGGGCTGTAGTCAAAACCATTTAGTCCAAGGCAAGTCCAAACAGCTTGGAGACCAAAGTCAAGACCAAGTCCAAACAGCTTGGGGACCAAGTCAAGACCAAGTCCAAACAGCTTGGGGACCAAGTCAAGACCAAGTCCAAACAGCTTGGGGACCAAGTCAAGACCAAGTCCAAACAGCTTGGGGACCAAGTCAAGACCGAGTCCAAAAAGCTTGGGGATCCAGTCAAGACCAAAGTTAAAATTATACACTTAATTACAGCACATACTAAATTGCAAATAGTGGGTTTTGAAGGCTTATTATGATATTTTTGGGAATAAATATCTTTAACTTTTTCTATCAAAACAAGACTAACTCCTTAGCCATGCTGGCAGCTCTGTGAGGATGTACTTAGGCACAGTGGTGGTTTGATCTAAATGCTAACTTTAGCATGCTAACATGCTCACAATAGAGCTCGACGGCGAAGTTACGGAAGTAAAAATCACATTTATGTTCTGAATCAAGGAATTTGATTATTAGACATAATGTCGTAACCATCCAAGGTAGACTTAACACAAGCTACGAGATGGTATCTGCTCCTGTAGAAGCCGCAAGTCCGTATGATATCAACCTTGCTTTAAGAAAAACATGTTTTATTTGTGATTTCATGGAGAAGTACTATACTACTTACAATTCTAAGTTACACAGTCATGTCTCTGATTGGGGGAGCTCGCTGTTACCATGGAAATGTTCGCCGCATCTGCAAATGGCTAGTGAGGGTAGACGTGTCCACAGTGTCTGCTCCCGGATTCTATGAAAATAGTTCACCTGAAAATGTTTGAGGCGAGAAATAAGCCACACGGTTGCTGAATCTGTCTTCATTTAAGATAGACAAAAGTTAGTTTAAACGTTTTTCAGGAGTTTCCAGAGGTGGAGTGTCGCCATTCGCAATGGTTTATGGGATGAGTAGTTCCTTCACTCCTAAAATAATTATTTATACAATCTTTTATCTTTCCCTTTTTCTGTTTTAAATTTGTTTTCTTTGCTCCGAATCAAATGTTTTATGGTCACGACTCATCTCATAGCTGGTTGGCTTAGTTCCATGCTTAAAACTTTTTATATAAGGATTTTCTGAAATGTCAATGTTCACCATGTTCATCATCTTTTTTTGGCGTGTTAGCATGCTAACATTTGCTAATTAGCACTAAACACAAAACTGGGTCTGTTGGGAATGCCATTCATTTTGCAGGTATTTAGTCATAAACTAAAGCTATTGGCAAAAAGTCAAGGATCTCGAAAGTCATTAGAATTCCTCTTCTGATCACCGTGGTTGCCTGTACCAAATTTCATGGCAATCCATCCGGTAGTTGTTTATATATTTCAGTCTGGACCAAAGCGGTGGATCAACGAACCAACAGACTGACATTGCGACCACTAAAGCTATGCTGTTAAATGTCTATAACAAATCTAGATTATTTGATACCTATCTATATACATAGATAGACAAAACCAGAAACTTAACAGACGAGACCGGGTCAGAGAGCGAGACAAGTCAGAGTCAAAACACCCCAGTGTCCCAGAGATTAAAAAAAGGAAGAAAAAAAAGACTTGAATACTACAACCCTGATAGCATCTAAACATTAAGAGGCTGTATTTGTTCAGCTTTACTTCAGCACTCAAGTCAAATACTTTGTTTCAAGCTGTTATCTCTTCGAGATACCCATGTTATTGTGTCAAAGTCAATGTGACAGTTGCACACAAGAAACCATAATTCACCAAGACAGTTTTTGAAATCATTTTGATTAATACGTCTGGATCCCTGATTCCCTTTAGGACGTTTCCTAAAAAAGGACTATGTAATTACATACTAATCACAGCTAAATGTACTGACATTGAAAGAAACCTTCTAATTTGAGTGTCCAAGAATAAAATATGAGATAATACAGTAATTTGATAGAAAATGGAATGGAGGTCAGCGTGATGTCTCAATTTATCCAATTATGAGTTCAGACTTCTGCACTTCTTTTCTTTTCTTTTTTTACAAATTAAATGCTTCTTATGATCTTAAAATTAATCTTTTCCTACTGCTCTAGTGCTCTAGTTAGAAAGAAATGAACATGCAGAGCATTTTTTTCTAATAAAAATCATTAGTAAATGGACTCTAAAATGTCACTTTACCCAATCAAGGCATTCCTTATATTGTGATTTATTATGCAACATTGCTCACTTGGCTTAGCTTTGATTGGCTCACAGAGCTTAACAATCAGTGGGCAACCTCTGGTTCTGAAAAGTGAAGCCAATGCTGAAGTGCCTTCAACCTGCATTCTTTCTAATAACCAGCAGGGGGCGACTCCTCTGGTTGCAAACAGAAGTCTGATTGTATAGAAGTCTATGAGAAAATGAGTCTACTTCTCACTTGATTTATTACCTCAGTAAACATTGTAAACATGAGCTTATGGTCTCAATCGCTAGTTACAAGTCTTCTTCAATACAGCATGATGTTCATTTAGTAAATTATGGTCCCATTTAGAGTCAAATAGACCATAAAGCAGGGGATGCTTTAGGGTGTGGCTACCTTGTGATTGACAGGTTGCTACCATGGTATTGTTTGTGTTTTCGTCTTACAACTTTGACTGTTTCACATTGTGTTTTCAGTTCATCAAAGTTAACATTCACATTTTGGTAGCCTGAAAATGCCTTATTCAGCGTTCAGTTGTACTTAGCTACAAACAAGATGGCGACGGCCAAAAGCCAAGATGGCGACAGCCAAAAAACAAGATGGTGACAGCCAAAACAAAGACTATAGATGCAAAGAGACGCAGCACGGTGTTTTTTGACAACGGTCGTTGCCGCCATTTTGGACTGAAAACATTTATTATATTATAATATTTTGTTGTTTAACACAAGCCATTTCAGTAGAATATGACGATAGAATGAAATAATTTAGTTCTTCTTTTGTATGGCACGTTTTAGGCGGACGTTTTACTGGCGTCACTTTCAGTCCAAAATGGCGGAAGCGTAGCTTTGCTTGCTGCTGGGCACTAATGTTGCAATGGAAAGAACAATTGACTTTCACTTCTGAGCAATACATGTTCTTTGGCCAAAATACCGAACTCTTCAAAACCCAAGTCCACAAACCATTGGGGGATGTCACAGTACGGTGACTTAGTACTACGTCTACCTGCTACTTGCTATGTTAACGATATGCAAAGAGCGAGGGCTATGTCGGATCGAAGCATTCAAAAGGTTATCATTTAAAAAAGTTGCTGGCAACTGCAGCAGGTAACTCTTCATTGATTAATCCTCCAAGACAAATGTTATTAACATTACAGCCAGACAAAATTTCCTCTCTTGTTTTCCATTCATCAACCAGCAGTAGCTCTCAGCAGCAATTATGCCACACTCTAAGCCCCACAAAAGACCAGCGAAAGAGAAGTTGAACAAAGCACGATCTTGTTCAGAATCACCTCAGGCAACATCCCTTTGTTTCTACAAACTTCTGAGCCTTCAACATGACTGCTACAAATATCTAACCCCAAGGAGTCATTTTGTTCACTTACTGCTGTACAGTAAAGTTAAGCGTGTACCAAATGTCTAATTGTTACACAGAGAAAAGTCGAGGCTTCAGTCGTGAGAAGCACACACACAGCCTTGCCACTCCTTGCCTCTGTAGCATTCTTTGCTTTTGCAACAACCTTGGATCTCTTCAGGGAATCATAGCAGTTCTTGCAGGTTATTTCTTACAGTTTATCTATGAATCTGGTCCTTATTGTCTGGGAGCTCCAAAAACTGTTGGGGAGCAGAAAATCAGGGCTGACTTCGTGTGGTGTGGACTAGGCATTCAGTAGAATATCCCTGAAGATACATCGGCTGTCTGTCTTGTTAACTATATATATCTATATATCCTTCTAGTTCTCTGTATTAATAACATCATGACAGTATCTTGTCTCTGTGTGCTACATTCAGTGTTCACATTCCACTGCAGATACTGTTCTTACAGTCATCAGTGCAGAATAATACTGTATGTGTCAGAGGTCTTACCAGCAGAGGCATGGCCAGGTCAGCAAAGTAAACGAAGGCCGCCCCGAGTGTGAATCCCACAGCCACGGGCACGAAAGCAAATGAGCCATACTTCCCGGAATCCTCCGCCATGCCGATCGCCGGTGCCAGCAGTGACCAATAGGAAGCAGCAAGCATTACCTGAGAGAGGCAAGAAAAGGGTGAAGAGATATTTTTAAAAATTTGTATCATAGCAGCAGTTTCTCATGTGCCTTCAAACACAGAAATATAGCAACCTAATATGCCATCATTAATTATTGTTACGTTAAGTCACTTCAAAAATAAATACTGTAAATGAGCCAATCTGAAGAGGATGTTTTTTTGTTTTTAAAATACTAGTGCACTTCTCGTTCATACATACATACACACGCAGACAGACAGACGGATCGAAAGACTGACAGGCTGACAGACTGACAGACAGAGATTCCTTCCTTTATAGTTAGATGATGCTGCTACAGCGCCACCTAATTGGCACCAAATTTGTCATGGTCACTCAGACATCATATGTACACGTCCAACAAATGTGATCGTCGTAGCACAAAGCGTTTGAGCAAACTTTGAGGGCCAGCTGTAGCAAAACTGTATGGAACATTGATAATCCAAAAAAGTAGTTTTTTTTCGGTTTGGTCCAGAGATGTTCTGTACCGAATTTGGTGACGATTGCTGAAAATGTGTAGGAGTAGTAGCAAAAAACTCAGATTCAAAATGGTAAAATAATTTAGTTTCTGAGAGTTACGGTTCATAAGTCACAGGCCAAAACGTGAAGTTTATTGTTATAGTGCCACCATCTGGTCAAATTACACCAAATTTGATACTGCACTCCATTAGGTCCTGAGCAATACACCCGCCAATTGTGAAGTAGCTTGGATGAGCAGTTCTTGAGATATGCAAAGGACACACAGAGGGGCAGACAGAGATTCCTTGTTTTATAGTTAGATATCATCTCATCCATTGGGCTTATACAAGAATCACTGGCATGAACACATTTGTTCTTAAGTTGCACTTACAAGTGATTTAAGAGATTAGCAAATTTTCCCTATTTAGAATTTTCTCTTGGGTATGAGCAAAAATTACTTGTAAGTCAGACCTGTCGGACAGGTCAAGTACAGATAGTCTGCCCGTCTCCACAGGGGGAAAACACTTGTATCACTTAAATTATTAATCTGAGTTTAAATATGATACTGAAATCAACTTAATAGAAATAATTACATCATCATTATCATGGCAATTTACAGAGCTTATTTTATTTTTTATTTTATTGGTATATTTTGGCATGGCTCCTTATATACACCCTGACAGCTGTTAGAATGTAACACCACCTACTGCAGGCTATAATACTCTCTCGTCAATGACGTCATGACCACCTCCCATCTGCTTTGCTTTTGCTAGACGTGTTTCTCATCTTCTAACTTCATATCAAACCATTCCTTCTTCATTTATGCCGCAGCACAGCGCTGCTCGAATGGCACGCCGTTAGCAGCTGTGTTAATATTTTTACTAATTGTTTTGGGTCCTCAAATGAGACTACTGACAAGTTATGCGTTCATCTGCTGACTTTCCGACAGCAGGACGTGATGTTCAACAGAGTGAAACACTTCCTTTTACACTTCATTAAAATGTTCGTGAATGACACAGGTAGAATACAGCAATTTTGGGGGAGTCAAATATGCTTAAGATTGAATCTGGTGAACGCCAACAGGTGGTGTTCATCAAGTTCTAACGATCAATTAAGGCAAGTTTGTGCCGTTAAAGAGATTTTGTTGATTATGAATTTGGTGACTTCTCAAAACTAATGGTTTGAAATTTCCCAAGTTTACATGAGTGCGTGAGTGTGTCCATGTTTGGCTATGCGTGCTATGTTTTGTGTGCGAGTGTCCAGTCTATTCAGCATGCTCATGGGTAATTAACCCTGAAAAAAACTGATCTTATTGTGCCAGCTGTCAAGGTCCAAATAGAGGGGGCAGGGTCCAGTATGCCTGAATAAACTTGTGTATCTTTCAAGCTTCATGTATGCACACAAAGTATCTGGAGCTTCTATTGTTTATCACAAATACCATGCCAATCTTTATTCTGTTTGAGTCCGGCTCCTCTCCTAGCATGCCGCCTCCTGACACAGTATCAGCACTGGAAATGCAAAACACGAGTGTGTGTTCAGCGCTGCCAATCAAAAAGTAATGGAGGCATATTGTTGTGGCTGCAGTCGGCTCCGGCATTCAAGAGTAATGTACCTACCGCTAGCATCAAATCTAGTCAGCTTTGTTAGTCAGGCAGAGTATAACAATGCCAAAGTTGATTGCAACTCACTTGATTTTTGGCTCTCGGAGCTGAAAACTTGTGAATTATGGCAAATTCAAAGGTTTTATTCCAGTCTTATTCACATTGAATTGTCAAAGTCTGGCAGCAATCGAATCCTCATCCGTGATTACAGAGAGGACAAATGATCCCATCCTGTTTTCCATCGACAGTATGACCTGTCTTGACGCTCCCAAACGGAGTCAAACAATCCACACTTGCTTTTACAGTTCGCTTGATGTTAATGTACCTATTCTCAGTGGATTCCAACACCCAGTTGCACCAAGCAATAAGCAAGGAGAGGGAACAGAGTTATGCAGGAAACAAACAGAAATCTGGATTCAAAAGATACACTGGGTGGAATATAAACTTTGTTTATTTGTATTTATTTGGCATCTTCATCTCTCCACTGGCAACAGAAGTAGGGCAAAGATATCAAAGAGAAGCCAGAAAGACACTAAAGTCAAACTGAACTTAGCTAAGAATCTAAAGAGTGGGGGATATGGCCTTAAAATAATAGTACAATATTGTAATGTATTTTTGTTGTAACAATATTTATGAAGATATACTGTATATGCAGTGTACAGAACTATTATTGAGGTTGTAGTTCACTGTATTGGTGTGTCTAGGTGGCTCATGCTAGCAAGCTGCAGCCGTATTCTGCTAGTGATTGGCTCTGGTGACATCAATACCGCGGCTCCAGCCCCCCGATCACTACTGCGTAGACTCTGGCTCTAAATGACGCCAAAATCTCAAGATGGCAGCTCCCGTATCCGGGACATTTGGGCTTCACTTTTGTACAGTGGGAGGAAGTGGAGACGCGTTGTCCATCTATATATACAGTCTAGGTCTTCAACGCGCCATTCGCTGAATCCTTTCATCGGCTACCAATCAGGGGAACGCATGCATTTCTCCATTTTTTGGGTCAAGTGAATAAAAAAATGCTGTCGCTATCGATGGTAGCTTGGATGTCTAAAAATATCGGGTTTGTGCAAGATGTCGCACTAGTGACAATTCTCTCTGACCAATCAGTGGTCTGCATTGTTTTAACTCCCCCCTCTAGAATCGGCTCAGCTCACTTGGAACCTCAACTGAGGTGGTACCAAAAAAAGTACCAGGTACCAGGTACTATCCACAACTTTTGATAATGGCAAATCCAAAAATGAGCAAGTCGAGTTGAGTAGAGCCGTGTCGTATCATGCAGTGGAAATGCGGCATTAGTTTCCAATTAGCAACTGACTCCCATAGTATGTTGTTTTTTCTATACATGCTTCAGTGTTAACTCGCAGACTTGTTAGAGATTTTGCTCATTTTCCCATCTTTGACTCATACCTAGCCACACTAGCACATAACCCATAACCCACAGAACACTCTTAAGGGGATTATTTTTTATCTCCCAACCCAGCTCCCTACATATTCAATTTCCATCGTCTACCAATCAAGGGTGCAATGCTGCAATCCAGAGAACATTGTGCACTTGTGTGCCAATTGAGTCAAGGTGGGGAGCTGTCTACATGTTAATTAGCAACAACCCCCGATGGCGCACATAAGATGAGCAGTTTGACAGTCTGCTGTTACGGCTGCCAAGCCCCAAAGGTGCACAAGATGTAAATGCACAAACATAACTTTGCATGGGTGTTGTATATGGGAATTCATTTCCAGTACTGCTATTACTACCATTAAGAAATGGGACAAATTTAGCTATGGAAAATGATCTGAGATCAATTATGATATGAAGCCATCTCCTGCATACAGTATTTTAAGAGAAAAACATAAATTGAATTTCCAAGACCTTTACACCCAATCTCTCAGGATGGTATCATGGACAACAAATATTTCAATGCATATAACCAAAAAGCTACAAAATGAAGCAATGGTGTTCACTTTTAAGTTATTACGCTTATTCGCTTTCTTGCTGAGAGTTAGATGAGAAGATCAATACCACCAATGTCTACGCTTAGCTTAGCTTAGCATAAAGACTGGAAACAGGGGTGAACAACTAGCCTGGCTCTGTCCAAAGGTAACAAAATCCAACTACCGGCACCTTTAAAGCTCAATAACTAAAACAATGTCTCTTGATTGTTTGAAATGTTCGAAAAACAAACTGTAAAAAATATAATTTGTGGTGTTATGGGGGGTTATGTGCGTAACTGCACACGGACAAGAAATAGTCCCTAGGCATTAGCGGTCTGGATTTTTAAAGACCGATATAACAACGATTGTTTGGAGCAGGAAAAAGCTGATAGCTGATTAATCAGCCAATACCCCCCCACCGCCCGCAAAAAAAACATTTGACACTGTCGGAAATGAAAAATCTTTGACTATATTACAAAATATTTAACTAACTGACATCTAAGTCAAAGAAATAAATACCTAAATAAATAAATAAATAAATCTGGAACTGAACATCAAACCCAAAGTAGGCATAATCAATAAATAAATCTGGAACTGAAGATCAAAAGTGAATTAGTCAGAGTTTATAACGTGCTTTTTGACGGCTGCTTTTACATACATAGTTTTTATTAAACCAGTTTTTGTCACTCTGAATTTTATCATTGGATTACATTTTTGGAATATGATCTATTTATTTACAGTGGCCGATGCGCTGTTCTGTGGTTGGTTGGTTGGTTGGTTGGACCTCAAAATCAGTTGTTCCGAGAACGCAAAGTTTTAGCCGACCGTTCTAACCCTATCGCCAGAATAATGCGTTGAAGGTTTTTTCATGGAGTGGAGAATTGCTTTCTGCAAACAGTATCTCAAACTATGTAAATAATAGGGCTCCTGATTAATCACATTATTTGTGTTATTTAACCTCCATCGCTCTTTGAAACGGAGCCCGCAACCTCCGAAAGATCGATTGCGTTAATGCGTTAAAGAAAATAGTGGTGTTAAAAACGAATTTGCGTGAACGTGTTATTATTGCGTTAACTTTGACAGCCCTAGTAAATAATAAATAGCCGATTTATCAGTCAAACTCTATTAGCTATCTGGCTTCTGGTTGTAGCTTCATATTTACCCGACATGGTATCAATCTATTAATCTAACTCGGCAAGAAAGAGAATAAGTCAGGCATTACGTTTTTTTGCTCCAAAGATAAAAGGAATGGTTTAGGATAATAAAAATATGGTTGAAATATACAAATACGGGTGACTATGGGTAATATACACTGTAGGGTTCAAAGCAGCAATAGGCAATTGCACATGTTGACAGCTCCAAATGGCAGTGAGGGAGAACAGTTTGAAATATTTGAAATTCAATACCCAGAAATACTAGAACAACATGACACCACTTAACCCCACACAGAACACTCATATCAACTCTGCTGATCTGTGATACAAGAGGGCAAAGAGAGATAAGGCATCTCGTATTTTCTGTGAACTCAGGCCTCGCTGGCAGCTATTCACAAGACAATTTTGTAGAGACGGGTATAGATGCGGATATCAGAGGATGTCAAGGTCAATAGATAATTCATATTTAATTCACCTGAGACATAATAGGGGAAAATATAATTTGTTTCAATCTCTCTACTTTTTCTGTGAATTTATTACCAATATTCTTTCTCCCTCTTTTTCTGTTCAACTCTCAGCAAAGTGGCTTTTGTTCTTTCTTCCTTTGTGGTTTCTCTCTCTAATTTGCATTTTGCCGGAGTCAAACCCCAGATCGATTTCACAATCTCTAGTCTCGTTCATTAAGTCTCAATTCGACAGAGTCTCAAGGTTATACAAACACCTGTCTAACACTGATGCCAGCACCCAATTACTGCTTGGTTATCTCACTCAGGGCCAAATACTAAGCCTTTTGCAGCTAGTTTTAGATGGAGATATGGTGCACTGTGCCCCAGAACCATCCCAGTTATCATATGAACATGTGAGCAGAGATGGAATTCTAAAGCATATGCATGCATTAGCATTGGTATTCAGGGCATATCGTGCAAAAACAGTGCGCAACTCCAATGAGTGAAGCCAATGCGGAGGTGACTAAAACTTACATCCTTCCTAACAGCCAGCAGGGGGCGACTCCTCTGGTTGCAAAAAGAAGTCTGATTGTATAGAAGTCTATGAGAAAATGAGCTTACTTCTCACTTGATTTATTACCTCAGTAAACATTGTAAACATGAGTTTATGGTCTCAATCGCTAGTTTCAAGTCTTCTTCAATACAGCATGATGTTCATTTAGTAAATTATGGTATAACGCAGTGTATGCTTCAGGGCATGGCTACCTTGTGATTGACAGGTCGCTACCACGGCGTTGTCCGGGTCTGGGAGTTGTCCGTGTTTTCGTCTTGCAACTTTAACTCTTTCACAGCGTGTCTTCAGTTCATGAAAGTTAATTGTAACATTTTGGTTGCCTAAAAACGTCTAATTCAGTGTTCGGTTGTAGTTAGCGCCACCCTCTCGTAAAACTTCTGGTTTCAAAAAAACAAGATGACAACGGCCAAAACCCAAGATGGCGACGGCAAAAAACCCAAGAAGGCAATGGCCACAATGCTAAATGGCAGTCCACAAACCAATGGGTGACTACATTCACAGTCTATGTGCAAAAACTGCAATCAGAAATGAGCGTAGTTATGGTATTGGTAAATGGACTTGCATTTATATAGCGCTTTTCTAGTCTTCCGACCACTCAAAGCGCTCTACACTACATGTCAGTATTCACCCATTCACACACACATTCATACACTGATGACAGAGGCTGCTAAAGGTGCCAACATTGCCCATCAGGATCTAATCTAAATACTCATTCACACACCGATGGCTATGCCTTCGGGAGCAATTTGGGGTTAAGTGTCTTGCTCAAGGACACATCGACATGTGACCCGGAGCAGCTCGGGATCGAACCACCGACCTTCCGATTGGTGCCACAGCCGCCCCAGGTAGTTATCATCATTATTGCTATTTTTTACTTTAGTTCAACCTTCTGACCTTGTTGTCTAAGACGAAAATTGCTAGAGTGAACTGCATCTGCTCTGGAAAATTACATTTGCAAGCACTTGCACTGGTAGTTCAAGCCATAAATTAGATGTAAGACAGCACACACCGTAAAACACAGGATCCTCCTCATGCCTGAATTTGTGTTGAACTGTACATCTACAAAACATACAATGGGGATGAGAGAAAAGTGAAGGAGGAAGATTCTCTAACTCTTTTTAGCCTCACACTGTGTCAGTTCGGGGGTCGATTGGTCCTCCATTTTGGTCTAGATTGAAATATTTAGAGAGTCATTCACAGTTCCGCTAGCGTGGCCACATGCTCTCTGGTCTTGTTCATGAATAAATAACAACTCAAAGATAAAAAAAAAAAGTCCTTCAAAACCACCAACAACTGGACTTTTCACACAGCTGACAATATACACATTACTATTAAACATAAGTGTAATCCCAGTAATAGTATAAGAATGAATGTTTGATAGGCTTTATATGGGTTCATAGTTCCTCTTTGTTGACAGCCCAAAACATAGACTGAATATAACAAGTGGACGTAGTCACCGTGACGTCACCCATTGGTTTGTGGACTGCGGTTTTGAAGCCTCAAGTCTTGCATTTTGGTCCGTTGCCATCTTGGTCTTTTGCAACCAGCAGGGACACAGGAGGATGGAGCTAAGTACAACCCAACGCTGAATAAGGCATTTTTAGGCAACCAAAAAAGGTTATAATTAACTTAAATGAACTGAAAACACAGTGTTAAAGGGTGAACGCAGACAACTCTCAGACCGGACAACGCCGTGGTAGCGACCTGTCAATCACAAGGTAGCCACGCCCTAAAGCATCCCCTGCTTTATGGTCTATTTGACTCTAAATGGGACCATAATTTACTAAATGAACATCATGCTGTATTGAAGAAGACTTGAAACTAGCGATTGAGACCATAAACTCATTTTTACAATGTTTACTGAGGTAATAACTCAAGTGAGAAGTAGGCTCATCTTCTCATAGACTTCTATACAATCAGACTTCTTTTTGCAACCAGAGGAGTCACCCCCTGCTGGCTATTAGAAAAATGTCTGTGAGTAGTAGCAAATACATTTCCAATAACTAATATTTCTGCAAAAATGGGTTTGAAGTATCTTTTTTTGCAGTTTTGATATGACTTTGGGTTAAAGATAATGTCACATTGGGTAAATTTATTTTGAATTATACTGATAGAAATATCAGTAGGACGTTTCCAATATATGGTAATTCCCTCCTTGCGACAAACAGAATGATAATGTTTTCCATTTTAATTATTCTCGTCTCAGATAAACAGGAAGACAGACAAAGTTGTAGCTTAATCAAACTACTCTCGACAGTGTCTCATAATGCTCTCATTATTAAGGACTCTCTTCGTGGGTGCTCTGATCTTACAATGCTTCAGGGTAATCATCTAGATGCATGTCGCGGCATAATCAATCCTGCAATCAGTGATTGCCCCTTCTGAGCTTCGAGGTTCCATGTGAGCAATGAACGTCAATATTAGAAGCCAGCTGTGAGTCATTTAATGGTTTCATAACTATATAGTTTTACATAGTCGTCCTCTACATACATACCATGTGATGACCATGGTCCCTGTCTTCTCAGAAGGCTATACCTGTTGTAAACTTGTATATTTACCTGCTATTTAAGGGCTGTTCCACTATCATTTTATTTTTTTAGGTTTTAAATCATTCTGTAGCTTCACAGTGGTGTTCATTATGTATTCAAATCCGAACATCCATATTTTGGTCAGAGTATGTATGTTTAAGTGTCAAAATGCTATTTTCCCAAGCCCTTCTAAAAACGTTTTCACATGTGACCCGACGTAGGTTTCTGCATGATGACGCTGCTACATATACAGTATATATACATCCTTATAGTCTTACATAGTATTACATACAGTAACTTTTATGGCCGTCGGCACGCAGTTTGGAAAAGCAGACAGGAGTACTGGCACAGAAGCTAAGCAATGTACTGCTGTGGACGCCACGTTAGTTCGGATCCTAAAGTCACACAATAACACAAACAAGCTAACCGATCGATGCAGCGGTAGACCAGCAACTTATTGAAAAATTACAGTTTTCGTTAACGAAATCTGATGGTTTTGAAGAGAGCATAGATCACGGCTTCAGTTCCCAGTTGGAAAGGGCTGTTTGACAGCGATGTAACAGCCGTTTTACCTCGCCGTTATATCGCTCTCTTCAAAGCCACCAGACTATATTGATAAAAACAGTAATTTTACCTCGAAGAATACGAAAGGATACATACAACCCCACTTGATATCAGCAAATTTCGCATTGTTGTCCAAAGAATTTAAATAATATTTAATCGTGATGAAACACGTGATTTACACCACTTGTGCAAAATAAACAGAAGTTCTTTGAAAAAGTATAGATATTCCTATGGATGCTACCTTCAGCAGAAATGCAAATTGTGCTGTGTAAAACTGTGTAAAAAGGAACTGCGCTATACTGTCAAGTATCTTATTGTAAGTTGGGCTGGTGTCGAACCTCGATAAATTTTTGGTACTAAGCAAATCTGAGACACTCGCGAAAAAGCTCAAAGAAATAGATGTTGTCTAATCTATAAGATGTCAAAAAGTCGTGAAAATGACCTAAAAAGTCCAAATTTATAAGCAACTAACAGTTGAAAACACAAAGATATTCAACATTTAGTCATTTTCCTTGAAAGTTTCTTAAATTAAGACTCAATTAGCAAAATAATTGACAAATACTTTTCTACCACTCGACTAATTGATCAGTCAACTTATAGTTTCGCCCAACTTTTAAATCTACGGTGTACCTGATGATCTCTGTGTTAGTGTCGTAAAACTGTGTTCTTGTCATACGAGACCTACTTTAGTCCTATACGGGCCTGCTACTGTAGTATTATATCAAAGGTAGTCATTGATTCATGTCAAATACAAATGGGCCAAAAGACAAAACTAAATTGTCCAAATACATAATGGTTGCACACTGTATGTTTAGATTATAGAGTTGAGAAAAGCGTAATTGATCAGACCAAATGCTGCAGGTTTGGAGATAAGGCAGCTCTGGTCTAGTGCATGATTTGAATTGTTATCTTGGACCAACAGCCTGAAATAAAGTAAAGGAAATGCCTTATTTACAGGAAGCGCACAAATTGAAAATGAGCTTGAGGATGGTGCTGATGAGTTCTGTCCCTTTGCTGCGTAAAGCAAAAAACAAATAGAGCTATAGTCTTTCCTAAGGGCGATTCATTGCCTTTTGAATGCTTTAGTTCTTCCATTTTTCTAACTGCAGTATTTCTTTTCGCCAGCTGTGGTTAGTGGCTCTATCATCTAATCACAGCCTGGTGGCAATTGGAGAAATAAGATGAATAGAGACAGTTTGATTGATTGGGAAGAGAAAGACAGGCATAAAACCACTTGATACCTGCCCGATGTGAGCATTAACTGGCTCTGTGGAGTACTCGGTAGGTGAGGCGAATATGCCCTTCATTACGGGCAAGACAGACTATAATCATGCATGTTTTCACTCTCACCATCTATACCATTTATCTGTCCATACCCCATAGCTTTCCAGATAAACATTAGACTAAATTGAGCATCAAGGGGGTTCGGCATAGATTTTCCTCTCACCGTGTGTCAATTTCATCTCTTCTTTATAATGGCCTGTGTTCCCCTGTCAGTACCAAATCTCCCACTAAGGAGAAGATGCCTCCATTTATTTTCCCCCTCCGATCAATTCATCTTCCTTCCTGACATCTCTCCTATTCCATCCATCTTGCCTCTGTCTATTTAGGAGCTAATAACGTTCAAAGCTGTCCACTTTCTAACACTTAATCACTCTCTTTCTAGCTTAATAGATCTCATTCTTTAGTTCCTGCGTCGATCTGTCTGTCACCATCTTTCACCTAGTCTTTCTCATCCTCCAACTCAACCATCATTTCATTTCGAGTACTGTCCTCAGCAGGCTTCAATTTCTTATTTTTCCTGTAAGTCTCCCCTCAGTCATCATGGGAAAATTCCACAGTGCTGGTTGATGATTAGGGTTGCAAAGGCTCAGTAAATTTCCAAGAAAGTTTCCTGAAAGTTTCTGGAAAATGTACAAAGGAAGTTAAGCTTGATAATTTTGCACGAATTCAATATAAAAACCGTACTTTTGAATAGTGGACTTAAATGGGTGGAAAATACATGTACATGATAAAGCTATAGCATGGCATGTTTTGGTTAAAAGTATAATTGAATTTAGGGGTTCGGTATGTACCGCGGTTTTGGGGTCACGGTTTGGTACGTTTTCAGTACAGCTGGGAAAAAAATAATAATAATGATGCAAACATTTTTTTCATGTATTTTAAAAATGTAAACATGCTACTGCTGGCAACGACTGGTGCGCTGCCAAAACTTTACGGATAAAACTTCAGATCAGCTTTAACTTCTCCAGAATTTCTTTTCCACGTGTGCGAACGTAGAAAACACCATGAAACACCAAAATTCTACGCTGAAATCCAGGTCAATGATGAATAGAATAAAAAAAAAAAAATCAGATCAGATAACAGGACAAAGAGCTAAATGCTGACAATTTTAACATTCTGAGCAGGTATAATGTTCATCATGTTCACCATCTTAGTTTAGCCTGTTAGCATGCTAACATTTGCTAATTAGCAGAGGTGTGGACTCGGGTCTCAAAGTAGCCACATCCTGAAGTATATCCTGCTTTATGGTCTATTTGACTCTAAATGGGACCATAATTTACTAAATGAACATCATGCTGTATTGAAGAAGACTTGAAACTAGTGATTGAGACCATAAACTCATGTTTACAATGTTTACTGAGGTAATAAATCAAGTGAGAAGTAGGCTCATTTTCTCATAGACTTCTATACAATCAGACTTCTTTTTGCGACCAGAGGACTCGCCACCTGCTGGCTATTAGAAAGAATGCAAGTTTAAGGTACTTCTGTGTTGGCTTCACTTCTCAGACCTGGAGGTTACCCACTGATTGCAGGTTTAGCAGAAGAAAAAAAAACTTTACAACATAACCTGGCATCAGATCTTATTTATCAGCAGTTTATGCAAATCAGATACGCTGCTGCTCATTCATTTACATATGTAGTCGGAGCAAAACATTTGAAACTACCCTCTACCCTAACTACCCTAAATTGAACAACTGCAAGCAACAGTGCAAACTATGCTGTGGACACACACACATGAATCAGGCGTCACTACATTTAAGATTTTTAACAAACTGTGGTCACATTACAAACAATGTAGAAGAAGCAGAAACATAATGTGCTTATCAATGAGCAGCCAATGAGACATCCCTTATATAACACACAGTGGTTTCTACCAAGCACAGCAGCACGGCTAGACAGAATGGTAGCAGCCAATCTCAATTGAGCTCTGGGAGACTTCCAATATTTTAAATCATATTCTGCTCAGAATAAATCAAATCCTGGAGGCGTCAAAGCTTTGCCTGCCACTACAAAAATGTACGAAGAAACAAAAGCGTTACACTCTGAGAAACATTGACAGATTGTTCTCCGACAAGATAAACCTGAGGAGGAGGCAATCACCTGTGGCTTTTTAGGTACAGATCAAAAAGTTCATGTTCCTATTGAGAGTCAAAGGGGAAAACAGAGGAAGCGCTGTTCACTCTGCATGTTGAAAAAGCCTTCCACTAATCCTCATTCAGGGGAAAGTTTGACATTGTAATTCTGCAGCGCTATGAAGCAGATTCATCAAAGCCCGCGATATAATATCTTTCAGAGAACGCTCCCAATATCACTGAAGGGATCTGCAATACTTTCTGGTTTAAATGGAATATTGATGCAGGATAAATATACAGTGTGAGAGGAGCCATACCCACAAATGCAATTCGCAATTCGTCTAGCTCAAGTTAAAGTGCAAGTCACGCATTACAAAACAGCTTAAGTAAAAGTGAATTAACAGTGTCAACAAGGCATCCGAGACCAGGCTCTGTCGGTATTATCTAAATGCTGCAGCACCACAAGTTTCAGGCCTGCAGCTCCCAAAAGAATACCTAAGTGCAGAAACAAGGTAATTATATGTCATTACTTGCCACCAGTGAGAAAACATATGCCAGTGCATGTTTTGTGTTTCCATAGTTAGACTGCCCCAATGGGCATACAAAATGTCTTTCCCTGGAAAGGTCACAAAAAAGTACTTTTAGGTCAAATACATTTGCATTTTAAGCATTCAGCTGAATACTAATTGAGAATGCAGTTCAGTTGCATGGGAATGTAAATTAGCAAGAGACAGGGTTGGTGCGCAACACTAGAAAAGGCTTTTAATTTAATTGGAAATTAGAAAGTCACAACGTGCGAACAATAGATGTCACAAACTATTCCAAAGACCCTTGAGGCATATTGTCTAATTTAGAAGTACGAGTTGTGGAAACAGTTAGCTGACCAAATCAAACTGAAGGAAATGAGAAAAAGATTTTAAAAAAAAAGGAAATCTAAACTTTGCAGATGTAACACATATATGGAAGTGTGTCTAATCATATATTAGCCACATTTTTATTTATTTTTTACAAATGAATCATGCTTTTATTTAAACTATAAATGTCATGAGGCAGCTGAATCCATTATCAATCCAGCTGGTTTACAGCAGTGGGAAAGGCATTAACATTAATCTAAGTGGTTCAAATGAGCGTTATTTGTCAATATCTAATGAAAATTGTTCTGACAACACTAACAGGCTGATGTTGAAACAGGCATAATTTTTACCATGTTCATAATCTTAAAGTTACTATGAGGAACTTTCACTTTGTGTTGATTATGGCGGCCCCTGTGGACAAAAGCGGGAGTGCTGTCGAGCACCAGGATCCCTTTAGAAAACCTTTCATTTTACTGCACCAGGGTCTGACAATCTGCCCTGCAGCGTGGTGTCGGTGTTTTGGCTCCCAGCCAGCGGGCTGGTTGCTGCTGGAGGCCCCGTCGGAGTCTGAGCTGAAGGAGTTTCCGTAAATCATTTCAGGGGGAATCGGACCCGATGTCAAGCATTAAGAATAATTATATAGAAAGAGCCAATCTTCTCGCTGATGGTCTCGTTTGCTTATGTAGGTCACATAGAGGCATCAGTTAAAAGTTCCTTGTGGTAACTTTAATTTAGCGTGTTAGCATGCTAACATTTGCTAATTAGCACTAAACACAAAAAACAACTGAGCCTGATGCGGATGTCATTGTTTGCAGGTATTTGATCAGAAACCGAAATATTGGATAAATTTAATTTTTGACTCGATGATGGCGCTACATCAGTGCTTCCCAACCTATTTTTCTTGAAGCCCCCCGTACTTGTATCCAAGAAAAGCTGAGCCCCCTCCCCCCGACGTCATCACCCTAAAAAAAATGTAGGATTACAAGGAAAAAGATTACAAATCCTCGAACAAAATGTGTATTAAATTAGTTATTAGTCTTTTTTATTAAATCAACTTTCTTTAATGAATCGAACTGAATGCAGATACATAATATGATCTTTTTTTTGTAATGACTTAATTAATTTACAATAGTGTTAGAGCCCAAATAGATATTTTTTTATTATAGTTAAATAAATGTAATTTATGGTGTTGTTCGATTGCTGCTAGACTGCCCTGTTAAAACAGCTGCGGGGCTCCCTTTGTGTGTGACGATTGTTTTTTTACCTTTTTTTGGAAGGCTAAACGCCAACAAATATGGATTGCAGCAGAATATTTCGTTAGATTTTGCTACTAAGTAGCAGAAAAATATCTTTTTACATAGTTTTGTATCTTATGATTTTAATTGATTTCAAAACCTAAGTTTGACAGAAAAATCCTGGCGCACACCCTTCGATCTTTGGCGCCCCCCTAAGGGGACCCAGACCCCAGGTTTGGAACCACTACGCTACATTGTTACAATTCATCCTGAGGGGAACATGAATGTTTGTATCAAATTTCATGGCAATCCATCCAATAGTTGTTGAGACACGCCAGACCGATAGACTGATACGGCCATTCCTAAAGCCAACAATCTTTTTAAGTTTCTTGCCCTGCAGAACAAAAGTGCACGTTCCAAGCATTGCACAGTTTAACATTACTACAGTTTCAAACATTCACACCTACAGTAAAAATTTGTCAAGTACTATCCTTCTAGCAACTGAACATCTCCTCTGGTGTGACTAGGGAATATATGCCTCTCTAAAGGGCATGTCCAGAGGAGTATTAGTGGAGGGATGGAGGGTCTCTCATTTGTTTTCTTGTCAAGGTTTTCTCAGACAATCATTGTTCACCCACTTCTCTAACCTTTAGGCGGCCATGTGCCAGCTAGCCGGTGCTAACATTGAGAGTAAAGAGGTATTCCACAGAAGATGAACAGAGATTACTGAGCAAATGTCACGGGGGAAAGGAGTAAAAATCGAACAGCCAAGATAGCAATCTCTAGAAGCTATACACCGCTATTCTCACAGCCCTGTGCTCTTTCTGCCAGGGACACAATTTAAAAGTTAAATATGGCGTACCTATCTCTCAATATTAATTTGATTGAGCCAATTTTACAGTTGAGGCATGTAAGGCTGCAGGGCTGGTTCAGTATGCTGTAAGAGGCATACACACAGCCTGCAGCTCTCCATCAAGTAGAATGTAATGTTTCACAATTGAAAAGCGACGATGACATGGACAATGTCAACATTAATTCCATCACTTTTGTTGGTTTTGTTTTTCCTTATGTGAACAGTGGGTCCTGCAAGGAATGACCCATGATTCAATTAGTATGATTTGCGTTCAGCCAAGTAAAGAAATACACATACCCTGCTTATTCACGCGGGAGTAATAAGAATACTTCATGCAAAAAAACTTGAACTAATACTGCACTTTTTGTCTGCGACAGGGAACTGTTTGGAAAGTTGCAAGATTACATGTATTTTCATCAACCAGATGAAACCAAAATTCAGTAATGAATAGCTCACTTATACTGCACAGATTAATAAATCAACCATCTTTGTATCATTAGTTTTTTTACCTTATAGAGAATTGACGTCACCCAAGAATTACTGGAAAGAAAAGCAAAGAGCAAGCAGTAAACGTAATTATAAAGTAATGTGACTGGCTGAGAGGATAATAAGCATCTCTAGCCCCACAATTTATACTCGCCATGTAACCCATCATGAAAAAAGCACACTTGCACCTGTATGAAAACAACAGATTTGCTCTCAACAACCTTGTGCGCATGGTCTCGCACATTGTGCTGGTCTTTGCGATTGTGCCATTAAAACAGTTCCCCCGTTTCTGCTTCGTGCATTCCTTCTTTCTTCACCCTCACGACTCAATTCAGTCACAGCTTCTGCACTTATATGTCCTCTTTGCCGCTCAAAACTGCAATCGGACATTGACTGGTGAATCCCATCATTTCAATGCAGCGAGGGAGACACTTGCGATGGAGAGGTGGAAGGACGGCATGGAAAAAAAAGTGTTCTATTATGCACCCAGAGAGGATTAGCAGAACCTTGATGATCAAGTCTGGCCTTGTAAGACTGAGTCTAATCGAATTCTTCTTTGGGGGAAAAATACTGTACAAAACATGAATATACAAAAGGAGTATCTGGGGTTTCCATAAGTTCTATAATGCCTGGTTCAGACTACCCAATATTTTTATACTTTCACGATGTGCGTGATGTCATCAGGAAGGAGGCTTGATGCTAATGGCAGTGGCCTACTCAACGGGTTGCTGAAGTGCCTATGCTATTTCACGCCAGCTTTTTTCTTTTCACTCTGTCGTGGAAGGTCATTGAGGAAACACCCAAAAGACTGGGGTGTTGTTGCCATAGCTCCACAAATCTTTTCTCCATTTCACCAAACATCGTTCCTCTTTCTCTTCGCCATTGTTTACAGTTGTGCGCACCTGCGCAGCAAGTCACTGCCATGACGGAACACGTCGTGGTAACCCCCCCCAAAAAAAATCTAACATGCTAGACTTTCCTTTAGGATGGCTTCCTAGGCGGGTTCCCAGACGCGGCGTTAGTTGTTAGTTATATATTCTGTTTTTTGCCCTTATTCCGAAAGAGACAATATTCCTACTATGCTGTTTGAAAATCAATACTCCACTAATATTCCTGTTTACATGCAGCCGTGCTTACTCCGATTTAACATAACCGGTGGAAGACTTGTTCGACCGTGTGAACACAGCCTCCTTCTTTCATTCCTTCAACCACCTTCTTGAAAAGGTTGGTGTTGCGATATTTGCGCATATCCAAAAAACTAAAAGAAAAAGTCTTTGATAATGTTTAAAAGTAGGTGTGTTTCTCCTTTCCGACCAGAAATGTGGGCTTTTCTTTTAGGCATGCATCTCTGCAAACTGTTGGCTAGTTGGTTTGTGTAAAATGCACAGAGCTGTGTGGGTCGTGTGTCGCAAACTGCCGTAAAAACCCCAATTGAGACACATATTCTCATTGAGCTATATATACAGTATGTCCAAAGAATGCTCCTAAAACCAGAATAATATCGACATATCCCATACGTCTTAATTGGAAAATGCATCATTGGGAAAAAGGCCTATTTCAGAATATCCAAATGGAACAAGACCCGTATAAATTTGCAATATTGCCATATTCGGAATATTCGGGCTGGTCTCATACACTGTTCATAGCTATACCTACGAAAAGTAATGTGTAAAGTAAAGTAATTTGTGTATATCCCACAAAATCAATGTGTCTGTAATTACCATAATTGTAAACCAGGAAATATAAATAGCGGTGCACGCCGCATAAGTCGGGGTTGATGGTCGTGTCAAAAAACACCGGACTTTCGCCCAGAATCGGCGTTCGTGTCTCATGTGAAACCAGAAGCTGATTTATTTGTCGCGTAAGTTACGTATTTAAGTAACGCCACTTCCACTTTAAGCAAAACCACGATTTTTTCCTAAACCTAACTAAGTCGTTTTGTTGCTTAACCCTAACCAAGTTGATCTTTTCCTAAGTCTAACTAAGTAACTTTCTTGCCTAAACCTAAGGAAGTTATTTCATGTGAAGACGGAAGTTCAGTTTTTGAAAAGACTGTATGCATGTAACAAGTGGAAAGTGACACGTGTTGCTGGGCATTCGTAGGAAAACAAACGGAAAATGATGACTAACTTTTTCGTGAGATATCACACAAACCGTTATATGAGAAAACGTTGTCATAATAGCATGCATGTCAACGTAGTCAGAGACATTCCAATTCCCAATACAAACAAATATACTGGAAAAACAAAGTTCGGAAACTTGTGTTTGGTGGATTATTTCTCTGTTGTTACAATGCTAATTGGCATTGTATTTTACATTGTTGGAAAGCCTGTTTATTTACCTTCGCAATGATGTCCAACTTGTAAGGATCATGCATTTGTGGGATGAGCAGCACAACTGATTATTTGGGTAGCGCCCAAGAAAAATTGGCCAAAATGCTCTGCCAATGGTAAACAGTGTATTCTCATAAGGCTACCAGGAAGCCTGCAATGACTGCCCTTCACCGTCAGGCCCGTTTGCGCTGGTGTCGACAACACAGACAATGGAACCTGAACATGTGGGGGAATGTCATGTTCAGTGATGAGTCCAGGTTCTGTCTGCGGAAGTTGGATGGCAGGGTCAAAATATGGAGACGACGCGGAGACGCTATGCTGATTGTTGCACCGAGGGAGTAACAGCTTTCGGTGGGGGCAGTGTCATGGTGTGGGGGGGGGGGATTTTTCTTGGGCGCTCCCCACATAATCAGCTGTGCTGCTCATCTCACGAATGCATGATTCTTACAAGTTGGACATCATTGTGAAGGTAAATAAACAGGCTTTCCAACGATGTAAAATACAATGCCAATTAGCATTGTAACAACAGAAAAATAATCCACCAAACACAAGTTTCCAAACCTTGTTTTTCCAGTTTATTTATATTCTGTGTGCATCCATGTCCTTATAACAGAAAGAAAAAAACAACACACCCCACTCTTATAAAGTATTCCTGACAGGTACCGTCTACCCCTCAGGATTCTCATTCACCTCACATACAACACGCATCTGGCAGCAGCATGTCAATAGAATTAACGGCCATATGGATGAATGCCTAGACCTCTTGCTATAGCTTCTTCAGGCATGTTTTCAACCTCTGTGCACAGAATGCCGAAAAATCACAGAAGATGGTGTGGGCTGAATTCTGTGAAAAAAAACACCCTAAAACAATCCCACATGGTGAAATTACATAAAACGCTGTTTATTGTCCTCTCCCTTACACTGGCTTTGTAAGGATTATGTGCAATACACATGCCACTTGTTTTGTTTCAGCCCATGATATGGGTGGGCAGTCAACCAGGTGGAGCCAGAGAATGGCGGTGCATTATGAGTGCTCACGGTAGGAAGCAGGAGAAAGTTTTTTTTTAAGAAATGAGTAACTTTCTTTGGAGTGCATTGGCTGTCATGTTCAAATTCCTCATCCATTCTTCAACACATCAATGGGCCCGCAGTACAGTTAACTGTATTGTGTTCAGTCTTAACTGTGAAAATGCTTTGTTTCTAGCTGAGAAAGCTGCCATTTCATTTTTAGATTAAAGATATTTTATTATATTATATTTTATATATTAAATTATATATTGTATTATACCTTTACCAGCATTAATCTATCAAGTTATAGTTTGTAATACAATATACATTATTCTGAAATGGGCCATTCTGCATAATGAGTACTTTTACTTTTTAATTCTAATAAAATAAATACATAAATAAATGTATTTATTTTACTTTTTGTAACTTTAAATATAGTTTGATGCTAATACTTTACTTGTAACAGAGTATTTCTACACTGTGGTATTGCTACTTTTACTTTAGTAAATGATCGGAATACTTCTTCAACCACAGATTACCACTAACATGTGTTGAGGCTGTGGTATTAACTAATATAGAGTCCTCATTTACTGTATGCCCAGACCAATGGTTTTATTTATATAGCTGTTCATGACGTTGACATGGAAACTGCTAATTTGGTTTATCGTGTGGCAGGGAATTTATTTTATGGGCAATAAACACACAGGTGTGCCATCTCATCACCATTTTTTCTTAATGCATATTAAACATGAATCACAAAAAACTCATTTTCTCCAGAGGTTGTAGTGGGTGGAGTGATGGTGTGCTTAATCCTGGAGGAGACAAAATTCCTATCCTAAAGTAGAAATACTAAATGGAGCAAAAAATGCATTATTCTGAGGACGTTGGGCCGGATAGGACCCATTTACTACTCAGAGACAGCTGATAAATAGGAACCAAGAACTTTGGAACTTATTTTTTTCTGATGATGGAGATTAAACTTCTGGTTTCTGGTCTGTTCAGAAATCTCTATATGAAATGAGCTACATTGCCGTTTCATCCTATCACCAGGGCAGGAAACACTGAAATATAATATTGTTCGCTGGCAACAGTTTGTTCCAATGCAGCAGGTAGTGTGACGTTACTACACAGCAGTGAAAACTCAATCAGCCAATGAAAATAGTTTGTAAGTGATTGTAATTGGTGAAAGACAGCTGGAGTCGCCTTCGTAAACCGTCTGTGGAGGAATTACTTTTGTGTAATATCAACTGAGCCCTGACTAGAAAAACCGACATTCATCTAAAATGTTCCCGGAAAACAACTTTAAAGAAACAGAGGACTGGGCCTTAAATGTTGCCCATTGACGTCATTCGCTGGACCGCTTTCCTCTAGCACTTTCTGTCCAAGAATAAACAGCGTCATTAAACTAAAACATGCAAAGAGAGGTGGGACTGGAAGGATAGGAAGAGGAGATACAGAAACAAAGAAATGATGAGAAATCGTTGCTATTCCTCGCCAACAATCACAGCTGAGACGCTGCGTTCTGGGACAGCATGACGTGATTTTCTCCTGTGACACAAAGACTGTATGGCATGTTTGTGTGTGTCCATCTGTATCTGTATCTGTGTGTGTGTGTGTGTGTGTGTGTGTGTGTGTGTATGAGTTAGGGGGACAGCAAATGTAAAGCATGGGAATAGGATGGCATCTGAATCACATGAGATGCAAAAAGAATGACACAGGCAGGTCATGAAACACCCACCGAGCCTCACACATGCACACACCATTGATTTTTCATGTCTGACTTCATGTCTGACTTAAATCCATCTGCATTCTGTTCCTTTTTTTTCCAATGGAAACGCCCAATCCGTTGCAAAAAGCAGTGATGTCAATTTAGGTTACCAAAGTTATCTAATCAAAGCTAATCAATAAGGTTATGAATACGAATTGCGTTCTGCGAGGTAAAATTACTGCTTTTGTGAATGGAGTCTGGTGGCTATGAAGAGAGCGATATAACGGCTTCAGTTCCCCGTAGGAAAGGTCTGTCTGACGGCGAGGTATAGCGAGTGTGGACGAGAGCAGCAGAAAAACACATTTTAGCCACAGTACTCAGTGTTCAGTAAAGTAAGTGCACGCTATACAGTAATTAGCGTATTTTCATCGCCATCAGACATCCCTTTCCAACGGGGAATTGAAGCCGTTATATCGCTCTCTTCAAAGCCACCAGACATATCTCCATTCACAAAAGCAGTAATTTTACCTCGAAGAACACGGTAGTTGTTGGTCTATCGCTGCATCAATCGGTTAGTTTGTTTGTGTTATTGTGTGACTTTTGGATCCGAACTAATGTGGCATCCACAGCAGTACATTGCTTAGCTTCCGTGTCGGTACTCCTGTCTGCTTCTCTAAACTGGGAGCATGCCAACCGCCATTTAAGTTACACATAAAGTAATGTATTACTCAAGATATTTGAATGAAAATAGGTTCTATGGGTACCCACGAGTCTCCCCTTTACAGACATGTCCACTTTATGATGACACTTTGGGGCAAGTCATAGTCAAGTCAGCACACTGACACACTGACAGCTGTTGTTGCCTGTTGGGCTGCAGTTTGCCATGTTATGATTTGAGCATATTGTTTTATGCTAAATGCAGTACCTGTGAGGGTTTCTGGACAATATCTGTCATTGTTTTGTGTTGTTAATTGTTTTCCAATAATAAATATATTCATACATTTTACATAAAGCAAGCATATTTGCCCACTCCCATGTTGATAAGGGTATTAAATACTTGACAAATCTCCCTTTAAGGTCCATTTGAACAGATAAAAAATGTGTCATTAATTTGCGATTAATGGCATTGATTGACAGCCCTAATTCTAATAGAGTGTAGCAAGTGCATCACACCATTCCTGTTTCTGAGGTGAGATGTGACACGGTCTACTGCATTGTACATTACTATTTCACTGTGTAGGCTTTATCAACTCTGCATATGCTCGACCGTTATCTGTTGGCTTTCCTCTCAGTTTTTAACCTATTGTTCACCTTACTGACAATTATTCTGTACATTACAGTCTCTGTGAGAAGGCAATATCTTCATAAGTCACCTTAAGATTTTTACCTACAGTAACATTTGACTGGTGAAACCTTTCTCTACTTGAGGAACAAAATCACCATCATTGAATGATGTGCAACGTTCCCTCCATTCTTTAAACTGGCTCCTACTATCTGTTTGACCTTCTTTCAATTTCCGGGTGCAGCCAAAAAGCAATCCCATGGCCGGTCACGACATTATTCTTTGAAACGGCATAAAGTAAGAACCGATCGACTTCCCTTCCACTTTCCATCTCCACTCAACCCCCTCAGGTATTTTTTTTCATCAGAAACTGATATAGCTGAATAGTTGAATTTGTCCAATATAAAAGCCAAATGGAGCAGTAATATTGTCACAGCCAGATCTCAGCGGCACAGCATCAGTGAGAGAGGAGGACTGCCGTTTATGGTCTGCATTCAACAAGCACAAAATTGCACAAGTTGGCTAGGCTACCTTCAGCAGCAGCACTCTCCATCCATATATAGTGCTACAGGCAGCTTCATATTTCTTAGGTACACAGTAAAAACAAATGCTTCTATTTCTTATCTTAATTGTTACAAAACCATTCCTGTACTTTTTGATATCTTAAAGGTCTCTTTAAAGAGGACCTATTATGCTTTTGTGCTTTTCCCCTTTCATTTAGTGTGTTGTATATTTTTTTATGCACGTAAAAGATCTGCAAAGTTACAAAGTCCAGAACAAAGGGAGTTACTCTCCTCCACAGAAACACTGCTCCTGAACTGCCTGAAACACCTCACCTAACGTGGTGATGTCACCAAGTAACACATTTGCATAGTACCTGCCTAGCAGCTCGTTTGGAACACCCTCAAACAAAGCTAGTTAGTTAGAGCGGAGCTGGAGCGGAGTCCAAAGTGTTTGGTTCGGTTGACTAATCACAACAAGAGTGGGCCAGCTGACCAATCAGAGCAGACTGGGCTTTTCGGGAGGGGGGGGAGCAGGAGCTCAAACAGAGCTTTCAGACAGAGGGTGAAAAGAAGTGCTGCAGCACAGTCAGTATGAGAAAAATAGTGGGATTTTTTTTAACATTAAAGCACGTAAACATGTTCTACTAGAAACCCAAAATACAAGTATGCACCTGAAAATAAGCATAATAGGTCCTCTTTAAAGCAAACAATTACAGTAATTGATACCAAACTGCCATGGTAGAGCAATAATTCAACAAAAATGGAAATGTACTTCTACCAGTCCTACATTTATATTCTGCTATGCCACCAGCTAGTAATAAATTAGACTATATAGAAGATTATCACAGCCAAAAACTTACATATAAATATGCAGGGACAGACTAAAAAATGTAGTTTCTTATTAAAATGAATTACTGTAAAATCATATTATGCCAACAAGAGGCTGTAAAATTGGAGAGACTCTGGCAATTTGTATCAATAATTCATACCGTGCATGCTGAGTGTCTAAGTTCATCAAAAATATATTTTCAGAGATATGCTACTAGCAAGATTGGAAAAACGTTGTGCTAATGTTCAACGGAGAGACCCCCCCCGGCTCTTCTCTGTCTATCTCGTTTCATTGGAACGTATAAGAGCATTCAGCATAGCCTCGAACGTGATTGAAAAGCTGTTAAGACCAAAGTATAGATAATTGAGATAAGCGCTGATTGCGATTAGATCTCTATTTTCTGCCATTCTCTTTCTCAAGGAAGCGTGGACAATCTCTCCTCATTTGGCATTTGTCTTATCAACTCACTTATCTGGGTATGTAATCAACAATCTCAGAATCACTATAAGGAATTGCAATTAGTTTCAACAGGATTAAAAAAAAAAACGTCTATTTCACACATATGAGAGCTATTTACGGAGCTGAAAGATCTCTGAAAATTAATGTTACTGTATAATTTAACAATGCTAAGAACTGTAAAAATCCAATTAATCAAGACGTGTTATAGTTTTCTCAGTGAACTGAAGGGCATATATAAAGTATATCTTGATGTGGTAAAAACTTAATTAATTCTTGTGGTGTATGAAAATGACGTGAGGGTATTGCAAACTCAGTATATGTTACACATCTTGTGGTTTTTAAAGGGTTTACGCCAGTTTGATCCAGCACTGTACCTTACACTTTTTAGCTGGAACAATTATTTAAAGGGCCAGTGTGTAGCAATTAGCAGAAATGGAATATAATATTCAGAACTATGTTTTCATGAGCGTATAAACACCTGAAACTAAGAATCGTGTTTTCGTTAGCTTTGAATGAGCCCTTCATATCTACACAGGGAGCGTGTTCTCTTCACGGAATCTGCCATGTTGCACCGCTATGTTTCTACAGTAGCCCAGAATGGACAAACCAAACACTGGCTCTAGAGAGACTTTCACGTTTTTATGTTACCTGAAGGCCACTGTAGTTTTTCCGACACTTGTGAAACTGCGATAACGTGAACAGCAGAGTGCAAAATCGTGGTACCGCCAGCCGCCATCTGACTTCCGTTAGTAGTGTTATTATGGTAAGCACGGTTTTGCACTCGGCGGCTCACGTTACCGCAGTCTTGGAAAGGGAGGAGTGAGCGGAGGGATATTCAGTTGGTTGCAATCTGCAACACCACAAATCCTACACATTTTACCTTTAAGAAGTTCATTGGCTCATGGCTTTAATACGAACAAGTCTTGGCAACAATACTAACTTATAATAACTTTATAAATGTTTTGATAGTATGTTCTCTGCGTATCGGTCTGCTATACATGTAAATAGGCAACTGTTTGCTAACACATTAGCCAAATCAACTTTGGAGGGTTAAATTAACAGTGTGTAGCGTAAGGGGGGATCTATGGGTAGAAATGGAATATAATATTAATAAGTATGTTTTCTTTAGTGTATAATCACCTGAAAATAAGAATCGTTGTGTTTTTTAATCTACATACGGAGCGGGTTCTCTTCACGGAGCCGGCCACCATGTTTCTACAGCAGCCCTTAACGGACAAACCAAACACTGACTCTAGATAGGATCATTCGTGTTTTTTTCCTACACGCTTGGCACACGAGAGAAGTTTTAGTTGGTTGCAATCTACAACCTCACCACTAGATGCTGCCAAATCCTACACACTGTACCTTAAAAACATGTTAATGTTTTGTTTACAGCTTGTTATGCTGCAACCTAGGGGTACATTTTTCAATCATCAATTAATATAATGCAGGTTTAAAGAACTGCAGGGCATAAAGGAGGTGTGCACTTTGGAGCCTAACAGTGTGCAGACCTCCTTTTTGCCCTGCAGTTAAGTACTTTTTTTCTTGCACTTGAGTACCTTTGCCTGGATATGCACACCTCGCTGTTATTTAAAAATCAAATAAATGTTCTACATTCTGTACTTCTCTGCAAACACAATGTGTGTATGTCCTATCATTTCCCTCTTTTATGAACTTCTAATAAGTTAAAACAGCTACGCAGCTTTCCTAAATCCCAGCAGAGATATAGTACAAGATAACTTTCATAGGCTTGAAAAGCTTATAAAGTAATTTTATTATTGTAAGAGGCATCACTTCGCGCCTCTGTGCCAGGCTGGATTTGTTACTGATTCCCTGCCCTGAGACACTTGATAAATATCGTCCGTGAACTGCTTCCCCCCTCAGGAAATCAAGGAATGTAATTGTAAAAGTCAGATAGTGGGGGTATTTTCTATTGCAGCATAAAGCGTCTTGAGACATGATAAGACCAAGCACTCCTTCGGGGGAATAATTATCTCAAACTTTTATGAATTAATGTGGCATCTGGAAGTGTCAGGCTTTGTCTGTCTCTGGAAGAAACTCAGCCTGCCACGGTGAAATGTCCCAAAAACCCATCACATCGCAGCATCCTCCTACCTGTACTGTATATGTGTGTGTGTGTGTGTGTGTGTGTGTGTGTGTGTGAGGTTCAGTTCAAAATAAATCTGACTCACCCCAGCTGCAAAGCCTAGACTTCCATCCAAGATACGCTTCTGAAAAGGGCAGACAAGAGAGATGTGCGAGTCAGTCAAATCGATATCCTCGTACTCTTCAGTAAACCTCTTGCTGTTGACTTAACTGGCAAAAATGCAACATTTCCCGAGAGTCAGAGGTCCAGAAATAACAAAAAAAAAACACATACACCATCTACCAGCAAAAGCATTCTGTCAATAGAGGGGTTTCATGTGATGCATCTAGCAGTTATACTGGAAATCCTCAGCTCTATCATATGGTTCATTTATTTGTTATTTTCATTGAGAAACTAATTATTTTATCACTAATATATGTGATCAATTTTGTGTTTAGATGTTTCACTTGACTGACGCATCTGATGGAACAAATATGCTTCTGTTTAAATCAATCCATTTTTCAGTCTGTATTTTTATGCTTCAAGTCCATGTTCTTCTGTTTAATACATGCAACTACATTGATTGTGTGTGTGTTGATTGTGTGCACAGAAGCTGCAGCTGCTCTGCTAAGGTGCTGCTTTCACTAAATAGGCTGTGTAGAGATTATATAACATGAAGAACATCCACATTTGAAGAAATGGTTTGACATTTTAGGACATACTGTAGGTTTATTTGATTTCTCGCCAAGAGTGAGATGAGAAGATCATCATCACTCTTGTGTCTGTCCGTTAAATATGATATTATAGCCGGAGACAGTTGGCTCAGCTTAAAGCTGACCCACACTTGACACTTTTTAGGCAGACGTTTTACTGATGCCTGGTAGTCGCTATCAGTCCAAAATGGCTGAAGCGTAACTTTGCTGGGCGGTGATGTTGCAATGGAACAAATAATTGACTTTCACTTCTTGACAATAAACTGTCTTCTCATCTAACTCTTGCCAAGACAGTCCCTAAGCATATTAACCAAAGCTATTCCTTTAAAACAATGTGTAAAGTGTTTACTCAAGCTCCATGTCTCTGTGGTTTCTAGGTTCATACAATACCTGACGGCTTGAGAAGACAAACACCAGGGCTGCACCGGCAGCAGTCAGACCCCAGGTGAACAGAGTCCCCAGCAGGGCCTGGGTCACAGGGCTGTAGCCTTCCAGCATGGTGCCAGACCTGGACAAACAACACACATAAGGTCAAACTAATCCCACGGCACATTCACATTAGATTGGAAGATGTGGCACACAATATCTTTCCGGAAAGACTTTGAGAACTGGAAGAGAACAAAATGAAGAATCTGCCAGGAACTGCCCTGCCTTTAAATATAAGACTCAAAATATTGTCCCCATCTAGGAGCAGGTATTTATGATAAATGTGACATGTGAAAGCAACACACTTTTAGGAAGTTTATATCTTTGATTCCCAACTATAAACAAGAATGACAAACAACATATCCCACAACAGGGCTAAATGTGCTAAGGCTGACTCATCTTAAACGTGTGCCTCTAAGCCCTCGCATCACTAGTGTGACACACACACACACCCACTGTGGTTGTTTCAGCACACAACTGAACAAACGAGAGTCAAATCCTGTTTGCCCAGCACTCTAATATCCTGGAATTTCATTTGCATCTATGTAGCTGAACCTGTTGGGGTTGGCCCATCACCTCTCAAGATAGTACAGTACGGCCTAAAATATGGTGATGATTCAGTACTACAATACAGTAGGTGCTGAGAATACTAGGAATGTCACTTTGTCATCCATACTGCAAAACTAGGGCTGTCAATCAATTAAAATATTGAATCCCGATTTATTGCATGATTGTCCATGATTAATCGCAATTAATCGCACATTTTCTATCTGTTCGAAATGTACCTTAAAGGAGATCTTTCAAATATTTAATACTTGGAAAGTTAAAAATGGGGGCAAATATGCTTGCTTTATGAAAATATATGTATGTATTTTTTATTGGAAATCAATTAACAACACAAAACAATGACAAATATTGTCCAGAAACCCTCAAAGGTACTGCATTTAGCATGAAAAATATGCTCAAATCATAACATGGCAAACTGCAGCCCAACAGGCAATAACAGCTATCAGTGTGTCAGTGTGCTGACTTGACTATGACTTGCTCCAAACTGCATGTGATTATCATAAAGTGGGCATGTCTGTAAAGGGGAGACTCGTGGGTACCCATAGAAACCATTTTCATTCACATATCTTGAGGTCAGAGGTTAAGGGACCCCTTTGAAAATGGCTATGCCAGTTCTTCCTCGCCAAAATTTAGCATTACCTTGTAACGTTATTTAGCCCCCTTTGCGACAAACCAGTATGACATGGTTGGTACCAATGGATTCCTTACTTTTTCTAGTTACGTATGAGGTATCTTCACTCTAGCTTTATAACCGAGCACGCTAAAACCTCCAGAAGACCGATTGCATTAATGCGTTACAGAAACTAGTGGCGTTAAAATGATTTAAATAAAAAAAATCAAATTATTAATTATTTAAAAAGGTGCAGTATGTACAATTTAGCGGCATCTCGTGGTGAGGTTGCAGATTGCAACCAACTGATACTTCTCCCATGTGCCAAGCTTGTAGGACAACTACAGTGCGACACAAAAACGCGAATGGGTCTTATTTAGAGCCAGTGTTTGGTTTGTCCCTTCTGGGCTACCGTAGCAACATGGCGTCCAGCTCCATGAAGAGGACCCGCTCTCTATGTAGATGTAAATGGATCATTCTAAGGTAACGAAAACAAAACAATTCTTATTTTCAGGTGATTATACACTAAAGAAAACATACTATATTATATTTCATTTCTGCCAATAGAGCCCCCTAAATGCTACACACTGTTCCTTTAAGAGGATTACATTAAAGGTCCCATATCGTGCTCACTTTCAGGTTCATACTTGTATTCTGTCTTTCTAGTAGAACATGTTTACATGCTGTAATGTTAAAAAATATATATTTTCCTCATACTGTCTGCTTGAATATACCTGTATTTACCCTCTGTCTGAAATGCTCAGTTTTAGTGCATTTCAACGGAATTGCAACAGAATTGTGTTGCTGGGCAACAAGGGTCCATGTTTATTTCCTGTCAGCCGATGTCATTAACATACACTGCAACCAGGAAATAAACTGGGACACATTTAGAATGTTTACGTTTAAAACCGTGTAATGGTCTAAATATTGTATATTTGTGACATCACAAATGGACAGAAATCCTGGCAGCTTGTTTCAAATGCAGAGTTTCTGAATACGGGCTGTGTGTATGTCCCTGTGGATTGAGCGTTTCAATACTTTCACAGTATTTATATAGGACTTAAGCCTGCTTTAACATAAAAAAAACATCAAAATCTCACTTTTTTATAATATGGGACCTTTAAGAGGTTTACATTAATGTTAACAAGCTTAGATTCCACATTGTTTACTTGGGGGGTAATCACACATAAGTTTGCTTTAACTTATGAAACTTGCTGAAAAAGTGGCCACCGTGATCGCGACAGACTATTACTGGATAAATGTTTAAAACATAGTGTAACAGTAGCATAAGAAGAGCTGAGTCATAAAGTCAACAAACTGCCTGAGTCATGCCCATTTATACAGCAATATTTACCTAAAGTTTAAGCTAACATTAGCCAACATGAGCTTCTGGTCATACCAGACAAAGTGACACTGTAGCATCAACAAACCTGCAACTATTAAAAGGTGAAATAGTCAGTCTTTTCATTTGTAAAAAGAAGAATGTGTTATTTCTTCTGTCAAAAAGTTACACAGTCTCCCTTTAAAGTAGCTTTAACTGGCAACTTTTCACATTCATAAGCAATAAATAAACACATGACAACTGGGAATATTTACTGAACAAATGGGAGCTGAAGGAACTGCTTTCATGTAATCATCAGATGACACTTTCATGAGCAAATAAATATAAACATGCCATGGGAATATTTACCACCCAGCAGTAGTGAATGAATGCTGGCTGAATGTATCAACTCCTTATATGGTAAACATGCCTTACTAATTAATATTCTTCTCATAATTGCGGAATGAATTTGAATGAGAAGTTGTGCTTGTGTTCCCAGAGATAAACTGCATTTAGCTTTAAGTGACTTTTTAACATAAACAGCGAACGTGTTAATGTGTGTTAATGTGCACAGCCGTGCTAATTACGCCCTATTACACAGCTGTGTGACAGTACATCATGTAACTGACGTGACTAACCTGTAAATGAGACTTTAAATGCTTTCTCGTCTGATATTACAAAATAACGATGTTTTATTTCACACAAAATCTATTTGCGGTATTATGACACAGCATTCTTTCATTCGGCATAGATTAAATTTGCCCTAAGTTGATGTTATTGGTCATTTTTGTCATTAGTTTCAGGTTTACTCACTTCTTTCTCCAGTGGCACCTCGCCTCCTCTCTATTTACTTCCTGCTTCCTGATACACGTGTCTATGACGGTCTAAGCCCCGCCTCTCCTCGCAACCTATTGGTCAGTCAGTTTGACAGCTGCACCAGTGGGAGGCGACTTAAAGCTGCAGTAGGTAGAATTGTATTATATACTATATCCTCCTGAGACCCAGCCCATTGACATGTGTCCTCTGTAGTGGACATGTTGTCCACATGCATATCCTCTTACTCTTTTGACCTTTTTTTCCTCTTTTTCATTTTTTTTTTTTTTTTTTAAATCAATTTTAATGTATTCTTGGTTTAATATCACTCTCCAGCCATAATCTGTAATTTTTTTTGTCTTTTCACACTCGATAGTCCTGTAGTCCACTACAGTGGACAATTAAATATAAGATTTTCTTTTAACCCTAAATAGGAAGGAAATCACAAAAAAAAGTAATTTTCGGTTCCCAGGAGGATATATAGTACTAGTACTATATACACAGTATATATATATATATATATACTGTATACATACTACTCCCAGTAGACCACTTACACTTGCATTTCCACACCAAAAACTGATAACTGCAATACACTGTATAATGACTGTGCAATATCATTATCATTATTACTACTCAGGTGTAATACTCAGGGGTAATTCATACTGTGCAATATTTTCAGGTGGAATTTCGTTTCATTCTTACTGTGCAATATCATTTTCCACTTTTGCAATTTTGTTAATAGTCTGTTTATGGTCAATACTGTATATATTGCTCCTATTTTTATACTTCCTTCTATTTAAATGGTTCATATTTTGTTACACTTTGTTTAGCTTTTTTTTTTATACTGTGTTAGCTGATGCTTCTTGTTTTTTGCACTATCCCCTTTGCTGCTGTACACTGCAAATTTCCCCACTGCGGGACTAATAAAGGAATATCTAATCTTATCTTATCTTATCCTGACAGTAGTGCATGAAACAGATAATCTGAAAAAATTCATGCGCCTCTGTGTCCTACGGTATACTCCGGTGCTCCTAATGGCATCTGCTGGATTTCACACACTGGAGAAAAACAGCCAATCAGAGCTGAGCTGGAGCCTTGCCGTTTCTGAGCAGCTGTCAATCACTCGCCAATTCCGATCAAACAGAAAACTAGGCAGCGCTGATCAAATGTGAATCAATATTCTTTTACTGTTATGCCTGTTTCTCGCATTAAATGTTTTTAGAATCACCTTGTAGTGTACTGTTTAGTTGTAAAATGAGAAAGTTTGTGACCCGGCAGAAATGTTGAGATCAGTTGAGAAAATACCAAGCACCGCCCAACCGCCGGAGCAAATTTTCTCATTTGCTTTTCTCATTTAACAGCTAAACAGTAGACTACAAGATGTTTCTGAAAACATTTGAGGAGAGAAATAGGCATTACAGTAACAGATTATTGATTCATATTTGATCAGCGCTGCCTAGTTTGACCGTTTGATTGCAGTTTGCGAGTGATGGACAGCTGCCTCCTTTCAATGAACAGCCAATAGGAACGCTCTCTTTCTGAAATGACCTGTGATTGGCCTGAAGATTTTTTTAAGCATGAAAACAGAGTCATGAGGAGGTGCAGAAGTCTAGTTTTCTCTCAGAACACTTGAATTACAATATGCTGAAAGGTTATTATGGACTTTTTGCCTAATGATGCAAAAAAATTCTGCCTACTGCAGGTTTAATTCATTCAAATATTATGAAAAACACCACAGAAGAGTTTGGAAAGCTTAGGTAGTTCTGTACTTTTTTTACATATAAGAAACATAAAGTGCAAGAGCATTTCACTGTTTTATCAGGGATTAAATTGAACATATCCCAGTCGGTTAAAACAAAAATCAAATCTGAAAATAATAGAAAATAATCCCTGGAAGGATTTAATGAGACCATACAGGAGAAAAGATGCCAAACAGAGACAGCAAAATGATACAAGAAGTTTCATATGTGCATCAGTCTACCACAGGTCTGTGGGGGGAGTGGTGTATACCTGGTCTGGACAGTAGTGGAAGGTAGCCGTTTACTAGATACTGTGCAACTAGGTGCTGTACAAATTTGTGATACTCGTACTTTACTATGAAGTTTCCATTTGATGCCACAATATTCCCATATTACCGAGTTTATATAGTGACTTTGTTGTTGTAAACATTACTGCTGCTGCTCTAGAAACATTTAGTTATATTTAAAATATAAATAAATTCTAATCCCGTTCTGAATTTTAAAATCATATATTAAATAGCAATTATTTAGTAATGAAAAAGAACCGATAAGACTATTGATAAAGAACCAAACTAATAAGGAGTATCGCTAAGAGCAGTAGCATATATAAAATCCCAATGATACTTTTGTTATGAATAAGTTATGATCATATTTTGTTATTGCCAATCATTCCGTACCTATGACCTTGAGTAAAAATCCAATTCAGACCTTTGAGGGATACGTTTGAGAACCCCTGCACTACATTCATAAAACAGCTTTTCAAATTATAACATGTTGTATTCCTATGGATTATATTACCCCACAGTACTAGTATTAGAATTTAAATTATTAAGTACATGTTGTCAACAATTCTACTTCAATGCTGACTTGTATTGTATTTTTTCAATGTGGCAGTATAAGTTTTACTCAAGATTTTTTTTTTTTTTTTGGGTGCACGTGTGTTTGCATGTGTGGACTTTCTGCTGGCTTCTGACAAGGAACAGATTCCGAGGATGTTGCTGAGGAATTTCCTCTTCCCAGTGGAAGATTCCAGGATTGCTGCTCTCATTCACCTCTCAGTGGTAATTCCTAGGCATGTTGACCTTTGACCTGTTGACCGATCATCTGTAACTGATTCAACTCTTCTACTAAGCACTAAATTACCTGTTTCCAATCATTTCTACTTTTTTTTTTGGATAATCCTAATAATTTACACGTTTCCTGTAAAGCACTGTAGCAATGACTCTCTAACATTGATGGTTATATATGAATCAAAATGGTATAATCATCACCATCCAAACAAATCTAATATGTTCCATGTACCACAGCAGCCAATTTATGTAGATTAAAAGATACTGTTTCTTTTTACTTATTTTGTTCTGAGGAAAGTTTTTTGAAAAGGTTTTTGTTAAGGAAATTCAATTAAGGGAGTGAATTCTTTGACATTTATAAAATCATGACCATGACTCAAAATGCAATATATCTTATGTATCCATGTCACTATGATCTCTCTGAGGATAAGATGATCTTCTTCAATGGATTTCTGTCCTTGCAGGATTAGTGAACAGCTGTGCGTAACGGCGGCTCAAGAAAGAAGCTGTTTCTCTTTGATTCCGAGGAACTGACGGATGTTTACCTCTGATGTGTTAGACCCCTGCGGTTTTTATGCTAATGCAACTTCAAAACTCCTGCATAGGAAATATCCCAACATTCGACACGCTGCATATTTTTTGGGCTGTTTTGCATCATAATAATAACAGGAATACACCACCGAAGGAAAATTCACCTCGGTGCCTCTAGCCTTTTTCTTTTTACAGTGTTAAAGGGATAGTTTTGAAGTGGGGTTGTATGAGGTACTTATCCATAATCAGTGTATTACCTACAGTAGATGACGGTCAGCATGCTCCCAGCTTGGAGAAACAGACAGGAGTACCGACACCGGAGCAAAGCAATACAGTGCTGTGGATGGGGACGGCAGAAAAACTTATTTAGCCACTTAAAATACTCCGGTGCTCCTGTCGGTTTCTCGATGCTGGTGGCACGCCGACTGTCATCTACTGTAAATAATACACCTAATATGGATAAGTACCTCTTACAACCCCACTTCAAAACAACCACACTATACCTTTAACACATTTTTGAGTATTTGTTATCCATTAGGTGTCTTGCTTTAAAATATTTGCTGAAATCACCAACCATTAGGTTGGTGATACATCCGCTAATGTATTTATATTGTGTTTCAGCCGTATCCATTTTATTAACGAAACACAGATGTTACAGTGCAGTTTGGATTATTGTTCCACCAACATTCCTTTAAATATTTCACATTTCTGTGTTGCAATTGCAGGAAGCCCAATTTGTATTACTCACGAGTGACTGTGGGTTTATAGGCAGTGTTGCTGGGAAACAAAAAAAGATGAAAATAAGCGCATACCCAGAAACAATAAACAAGATAATAAGACAAGACATGTGGAGTTTCCAGATTTCATCTGTGGCATCCTCTCACTTCCAAGTATGCTGAAAGAATTTGCTGCAGCGTGCTATTCCTCCATATGCGACATCTCTTACTGAAAATGATATCTTATGAAACAATTTTGTCAAAGCTACAATAACATTGTGTGATTCACATTTTGCTGGAATTACATTATTGCATGCACGCTGCAGATGGTCTCTGTGTTTCATTTAGGGCTTTTTTTTATTCACTCTAGCAGCGTGGCTCTATGGATGGCAATGTCAGCCTGTTAGTTGCTCAACCACTTTGGTTCGGACTGAAATATCTCCAAAACCATTGGATGGATTGCCATGAAATTTGCTACAGACATGCATGGTCCCTAGAGGATGAATGCTACAGATGTTGGCGATCCCTTGACGTCTTCTGTAGTGCGATCATGCGTTCGACATTGGCAATTCAGATTTAAACATCTCTTCAAGTATATTCAAGGTTCCTTGAGGATAATTCCTAATGACTTTGGTGATCTTCCAACTTTTACTGTAGATACACCAGCAAGTCAAAAATTGTATTCAGTAAAAAAGCTTGACAGCTATCAGTTGGACTGGCACATCTTTTTTTTTTTTTTTACGTTATGACATTCATGGTCCCCAGAGGATGACTCCTACAGACTTTGTTGATACCCTGACTTTTCCTCCAGTGCCATCATGAGGTTGAAATTTTAGTTTTTTAGTGAAATGTCTTGGCAACTTTTGGATGGATTGCTGGGAAATTTGCTACAGATATTCAAGGTCCCTTGAGGATGAATCCCGAGGACTTTGGTTATCTCCTATTTTTTCATCTAGTACCACAGTGAGGACATTTTTGGAAGATTTGCCGTGAAATTTCCTGACTTTTCATCTAGCATCATCATCAGGCTATTATTATATAGAATATACAGCATATTATATTTTCAATTTGTTAATACTTTGGTTTATGACCAATTACCTGCATAACTAATGACATTCCCATCAGCTTCAGCTCTACTTTGTGTTAAGAGCTAATTAAAAAGTATTAGCAAGCTAACAGGCAAAACTAACATGGTGAACATGGTGAACATGATACCTGCCAAACATCATCACGTGAGCATTGTCTCTGTGTGCATGTTAGCATGCTGATGTTAACATTTAGCTCAAAACACCAGTATACCTACTATATACTGTATACTGCATACATACCCTCATAGAGCTGCTAGCATGGCTATAGGTGCACCCATTTAGAATGTTATCAGTTGATTGAATGAGGGTTTTCAGTGGTTATTATCACTACCATTCTAATGCCCTAGATGGCCAAAACTGCACCTACCACGTTGTGAAAGTGAAACTTAACGTAGTGAACTGAAACAAAACATCTTTAGGTTTTAGGCAACAAGATTACTTGGTTAGATTTAGGAAAAGATCATGGTCTGGGTTAAAATAAATACGTTTGTTACGTAACTTACGTACATGGAGTTACAAAAGCAACTTTACGGTAAAATAAGTCAATGCGGATTTTCGGTTTCATACGGGACACAAAGAATGGCCTCCTGGGTGAAGGTCCTGTGTTTGTTTGAACATCGATCCACCCCATCATTCTGCCTTGGAGTTGTCTTCTTGTATTAGCATCGGTTATCAACCATGTGAGTAGAGGATAACGGCCTTCTGAACCTGCTGGTAGGTGTAGCAGACCCCTTCTATCCCATATCTATGAGGCTGATAATGCCCATTCAATCGAATCGGCTGATATCATTCAAGAAGGGTGGTAGACTTGTAGGTTTACATTTACATTTTGAGTTTCAGGCATCATTATCTCATGCTCATCACACTACAAGACAAGAATAAGCATCTAATTAAAAAAAATAGCTTTTAGTGTTCACTAGAAAGGAGTACAGAGTTCAAAGCCACAGCTGTCTGACAGCTGAAGAAAAAATGTTGTGAGATGGTGAAGAGAAAGGACAGTCATTGGAGGGAAAATAAGACCTCACAGAGTACTTCTTAAAAGCTTCTTTTCTGATAAACCCTTAGCCTTGAGTTTGGCAGTGTGAAAGATGTCATCCGTTTGATTCCACATGGCTCGTCCTTTTCTGCTGCAGTCCACGTGGATATGGATGCCAGCATGTCCGTCTGAACACCACGGTGAAATACTGCCCGTGAAATACGAAGCTGTCAAACGTCTCAAAATTTAGCACCATGAAACAGTGCTTCCAGTGGCGTTTTTACGGGGGGGGGGGGGGGTTGGGGTTGGGGTGGAGAGGTGGGCTCCGCCGTATGAAGTGTTAGTCTCCAGGGGGAAGTTAAGCCTCAACCTAATCAGGAGTTTAGACTACAAAGGCATTTTTTTTCCAGTTAATTGGAACCAGTCAAAAGCCAGAGTGAAGGTATGTCTTGAAATATCTCCAAGGAAATCTGTGGCATCTGATGAATGAGCTCTCAGATATGGTCCCTGAAATGAGATAAATTCACTAGATAAAGGTTGAAGTGATGGAGAGAATCGACTAGTTTAGATTGAGTGTTGATGGTGGGTGGCGGAAACGCGCTGGAGGTTTTCTGGGGGACGTTCCCGGGGTATTCCAGCTATGCGTGTCAGTGCGGCAACAGGACAGAGGTCATCTCTCATCCAGAGTCTTTAATCTTGCTAACCCCCCCCCCCCACACACACACACCTCTTTCCAATCTCCCCGTCTACTCCTTCTCCTCTTTTCCATCTTTTTCCTTTCCGCTCTTGCCTCCCTTTCACCTTTCCGCTTTTCCTCCGTCACCTCCTCCTTTTGTGGAGCCAGAAAAACAAGGTGGAAGGGTTCGAGGAGGATGGAAGGAGTCGAGGAATCAACAACAGCATCCCCATGTCAAATGTCAAAAAACAAAAAAGCCCTGAAAAAACACACAGCAGACTCCTCTTTCCTGTCGGCAGATTTACTCAGTCTGGGTTGTAAAGGTGGGTGGCCAGCGCAACGAGATAGTGATATTATCTGTGTGTTTAGGTTTAGTTGTATGACCCCCCACTGAACTGTGAAGGAGCGTAGGGGTGGAGTGTGGGGAGACAAAATGGATGGTGGGGAGGAGGGGAAGGGGGGTGAAGTAAACAGAAGCAGAGGGGAGAGAAGAAAGACTGGAAAAGAAAAAAGTTATGAAAACAAAAGTATTGTAGCAGATGGGGCCAGGGTTTACCTTGGAAACAGCGTTACGGCGGAGGAACTGGGGGAGGAGGCGTGAGCCAAGCTGGAGTTTATCACAATCTCTGGAGACTGATGAACAAGGGGTGGTGGGGGTGGGGGTGGTAGGGTGTTGGGGGGGGTCCACACACACAGCAGCAGCAGACACACTCCTCGCACACTGTGGGGGGAAGAGATATAAAAGGGCTCCCAGCGAGAAAGAGTGGTCAGGGAAGCGTCCGAGTGGCCGTCCTCCAGTTCATTTCCACACTGCTGTGCGTCACTGAGTGTGTTTACGCGTGTGCACGTGGGTATCAGAGAGAAGCGTGTCGACTATTCCACCACAAAGGAATAAACTTTGACAGTTTTTTTTTTTTTTTTTTCTTTTTCAAAAAGATAAAAGGTGGTGACTGGATGGGGGGAGTTGAAGAGTTGCTGAAGCCTGGCTGCTCTTGAACCTGAGAGCGCTGTTTGATTTCCAGGTTTCTCCGTTGAGTTGTTTACTCCTCTCTCTCTCTCTCTGAGAACTTTATACTTCCACCACGGGGAGTCAAGAGGTGACTGTTGAGCTGTTTGCACATTTTGCATTTTTATTCTCTTTTTCTGATTGATTATTTGCAGCAGAATGGACGCCTCGTTTGTATCAGATATGGACTACAATCAGACATATATGGATGATCATTTTTTCCTTGAGGACCATATCGATGGCTTCGGCATCACCATGGCGATACTCTACTTGGTGGTTTGCATCCTGGGACTAGCCGGGAACTCCCTCGTCATTATTGCCATTTTGAAATTGGACAAAATGTCATCTTCCACAACCGTGTACATTTTCAACCTGGCGCTGGCCGACGGCCTCTTCATGGTCGGCCTTCCCTTCATAGCGAGCCAGAACTTCCAGAATCATTGGATGTTCGGCGACGCCGTGTGCAAAGTGGTCATGGTGCTGGACGGAATCAACCAGTTCACCAGCGTCTTCTGTCTGACGGCGATGAGCATCGACCGCTACATGGCACTGGCCGACCCGCTCCGGTTCGCCCGTTGGAGGACGCCGCGCTGGGCCAAGATCGTGTCCGCGTTCCTGTGGCTCATCTCGCTCCTCACCATCCTCCCCATGGCGCTCCACTTCTCGGCTGATCGAGGCCTGTGCATACCGGACCTGGTTTCGGATGCCTGGTGGCTCGGCGTCCTGTCTTACACCTTCGTCATGGGGTTCGCCTTGCCGTTCACGGTCATGACGGCTTCCTACGCGGCGCTGCTGCTCACCCTGAGGTCCCAGCGGCTCCGGGCGGCAACGCCGAACCCCGAGAGCCAGCGGCTGGAGCGGCAGGTCACCAGGATGGTGGTCGCGGTGGTGGTGGTGTTCGGGATGTGCTGGCTGCCGTTTTACACCTTCAACTTCTGCTCCTTGCATCAAACCGGCCTGGTGTTGACCTTCGCCAGAGCCTTTGAGTTCGTCGTCCTGCTGTCGTACTCGTGGAGCTGCGCCAACCCCATCCTCTACGCCTGCCTCTCCGACACCTTCAGGAGGCACTTCCGCACGCTCCTCTGTCCCACCGCCAAGTCGTCTCCCAGCATGCAGTGCAACACCGAACGGTATGACTTAAATGACACAGGTGTGCGGGATGTGACCATTCTTGCATAGAGAGAGACGATGAAAAACTGACTCACCATTATACTCCATTTCCTGTCACGATGCACCGCATGATACTTTTCACCTTCTTATTTACTCATTTGATGGTTTGTAGTTTGAGATAATTTTATAATTTCTCCACTTAAACTGGAATGTATTGAAGTTGTACATATTTTCTTGTCCTATGCGATCAGATTTGCGGAATTTGAGGGACTTTTGTTCACCGCTGTCTCATATGTTTGATCAGGTGTTTGTAGAGATTGAGAGGTTTTCAGTGCACTTGTGTTAATTACTCAGTTCACTGTTTGAGTACAGACTGTGCATCCTTACCCTCTTCTCCCTGTGGAAATGAAAAAGTTTGCAGAATAGCCAACAGGAAGAAAAGTACTCATCAAACAGCATAATTCAAATTGACTTTCCATAACACAAACCCCTCTGTGTTGACATAGTACGCGCTCACCTCCTGCTCTGTCTGACTCAGACCTGTTGTACAATTTGTCTTCCAATAACTCTGCGACCTGCTCCGCTGCACTTCCTGTCATACGGCATCTCACCAGAACTAATGAAATGAGGCACAAGAGGGATGAAGTGTGGACAGGTGGAGTGTAAACAGAATAACATGGGTCACATGCCTGTGGCCAAACACCAACACAAAGACACGCTCAGACAGCTCCTCCACTCCCACAGCTGGATTATGTCCTAGTGGCTTTAAGTGTGTGTGTGTGTGTGTGTTTGTGCCTGGGTGGCCATGTGCATGCACCTGCACACATGCATGCTGGGAAGCCACGGGCGTACTGTGTTATTTTGCTCGAGCCAGACTTATTTAAGAGGCTTTCCATTTTTAAGGAAAGGTGAACACATTTAACAACACGTTTGCTCTAAAATGGATTTCGGCACTTTGGCTTAATGTTTGCTTTTAGCATAAAAAAAACTTTAAAATGTCACCAGTTGAGAAATTTAATAGCAGTCTCGGGTTTAGCATGATGAGAAAGAATTTAGACGGACGTGACGGAAATGCTTTCATAAAGTCACACAGAGGCATGTAGTCCACCAAAGTGATGTTTTCATGTACAGTAATAGCACTTACATGCTTCTCAGTGATGTGGCTTTGGCTTTAAAGAGGAACACCGACTAAATTAAGAATTCCAATATGTTATTTACATAGCTGAGGAAAGTTAAATCAATATTTGTGAACATGAGCTCCTCTCTCTCTCAAAGCCAGAAACCAGAGATCTCAAACTTGTGAAGTCATAGGGTTTAAAGTCTGGAGCTGCTCCATAGACAATGAATGGGAGGCTGATTTAGTTTTCCTTTTTTATAGACGAAAATGAGCTTTATTCTATTGTAGTGTCCTTGGTTGTGAAACAGAAAATGTATCCATATACTCAGAACATTTCCCTAAGTGCTGTCAGTGTCATCCAAAACATCTTTCTCCATTCATTGTCTATGGAGCGGTTCCACACTTTATACCCTATGACATCACACATTTGAGTTTTAGCACTCTAGTTTTTGGATTTTGAAGAGAGTTCTTTATGCTTACTAATATTTTTTTCTACTGTCTTAGACCATAGGAATAACATGTATGAATTTTGAAAATGGGCATAGTTCCCCTTTAATACCCCTTTCTCCTTGTAATTAACATGCATCCTGGGGGATTTAAATCATCAAAAACACAGAAAAATCTGGTATAAACACACCCAAAATAGATCCAATCACAGCATTTAGCCAGGAGATAAACAGATACACATGTTTGTGCACTGATGCAACGAAAAAATGTAAGACATGTACAAACAGCCTTGTCAAAAGTGTATTGTCAGAACAGATGTTGAACAGTCAATTATCAGTGATGTAAATATGTATAAATGAGAAAATGATGCATGTGTGGGACAATCTGTATTTTGTAGACAGAAACATAAATGTGCTGGAATGTGTACCAGGGATATGAGTGCCTTGTTTTAAATTTCAATGTTATCCATTTATACCACATCTAAACACAAAGAGACATGTTTTGTGAAGCCAGTTGTGTCATGAAATGTATTGAGGCTGCTGATCAAGACATGGGACTGGGACTCCACTTATAGTGATCATATAGCCACTCTATATACTGTGTATGAGCATTTCTCAGATGCTTTTGACTGTAAATAAACATAGTTGCTTGTGTTTTATTTGTTTCTGTTTCCATATTTCAGTATGAAGGAATGAACCACATACATATATTACTCAGATACTGCACTTTAGTACAGCTCTGAGGTACTTGTACTTTACCTGAGTATTTCTATTTTGTGATACTTTTATTCCACTGCACTGCAGAGGGAAATATTCTTATATACTTTTTACTCCACTACATTTTTGGACAATCACAGTAACTGGTTACTTCTCATATTAAGATTTTACGTAAAAAAAACCCATACAGCAATGGAAAGGAGCTGAGTACATTTACTCAAGTAATGCACTTAGTTACCATTTTGAGGTACTTTATTTGAGTATTTCCATTTTATGCTACTTTATACTTCTAATCCGCTACATTTCAGAGAAAAGTATTATACTTTTCACTACTTTTATCTAACAACTACTAGTTATTTTACACATTACAATTTTGCACACAAAGAAATAATGATCATATATAATAAAAGGATGTATTGTTATAGATTAAATTACCACACAGCAGCATATAAAATATCTAAAATCAGCTCCACCTTGACCAGCAATAACATTAACATGCTCCTTACATGTTAATAATAATCCAACGATACAAAGAGTATAATAACACAAATCTCTGAAAACGGCCATTCTGCATGACAATAACTTTGGTATATTTTGTTGTAAATAGTTCTTTATTTTTACTTAAGTAACATTTTTACTGCAATACTTTTGCCTGATATGAGTATTTTTAACAGCGGGGTACTGCTACTTTTACTGACGTACAAAATACAATATATTAACAATTTAAAAAAAAAAAATTATTTAACAAATGTATTTGAATTAAACCAAAAGTTTCCAACTTTTTCAGCTTGTGAAAAAAAAAAGCATCTACTTGGGGTACCTTGTCACTTTGTCAGATGTCTATGAGTTGTAAGCAGTTCCAGAGATTGACCCTCTAAACTTAGACGGTTTCATTAAAATAACAGTTTTAAAGGTCCCATATCATGCTCATTTTCAGGATCATACTTGTATTTTGTGTTTCTACTAGAACATGTTTACATGCTGTAATGTTAAAAAAAAACCTTTATTTTCCTTATAATGTCGTCCTGAATATGCCTGTATTTACCCTCTGTCTGAAACGCTCTGCTTTAGCGCATTACGACGAAATTGCGACGAAATTGCAACAGAATTGCGTTGCTAGGCAACAGCTTGGGTCCATGTGTACTTCCTGTCAGCTGATGACATTCACATACACTGCAACCAGGAATAAACTGGGACACATTTAGAATGTTTACATTTAAATCTGTGTAAAGGGTCTAAATATTGTATATTTGTGACATCACAAATGGACAGAAATCCTGACAGCTTGTTTCAAAAGCAGAGTTTCTGAATACGGGCTGTGTGTATTTCCCTTTGGATCGAGCATTTCGATACTTTTACAGTATTTATATAGGACTGAAGCCTGCTTTGTAATAAAAAAAAAAAAAATTAAAAATAATTAAATTAAAAATAATTAATTAAAATAATTTGGGACCTTTAAGTTCAAATGACCCAATATTTCAGAAAGAAACTAAAATGATCAGAAAAGTCCAAATAATTAATACAGATTTGTGTAGCAAAACTTTGTCTTTTCTTCTTTCCGAGCCAACTGATCGTCTCACGACCCCTCAGATTTATTGCTTGACCCTTTGAAGGGGGCCGACCCCTTGTTTGAGAACCACTATAGGCTAAACTAACAGTCATTAAAACTGGCTCCGCTTACACCATCTACAACAGTAAAAATACTGCTTTCACATTGATGCATCAGTATTAACAATCTAAAAAAAAAATACCCCCCAAAACCCAGAGTATTTTCACATTGTTGTATTGGTACTTTTAGAATCTTAGCACATCTTCCCCCCACTTCAATAACCAGCCACTATATGGGTGCTCTATTTAAAAAAAATAACAGGTTAGCAAACTGAGTGTCTCCTGGAGCGTCTGCTTCAATACATCCCCTGGTGGGGAACTGGAAAAACTGTAAATGTCAAGCCTGCTTGCTGAGACCCACTTGTGTCTTCCGGCTTGTTTTTAAAAGAGCTAATAAAACCTCTGCCACATCCTCCTGGAAGATTTAAAGACGCTCATGTGCTAACGGTAAATAAGAATTTGACGGACAGAAGGGAATTGTGTCAGCCCAAAAGCACAAAACACTCACAAACGAATTTCATTGCACAACTAAAATATGTGTCATATTAAAACAGTTTTGACATGATATCACAGGGCCTAATTAGATACGTATAGTTTCATCTCGACTTTTAATATGCTTACAGTTTAAGGTTAATTACATTACATCTATTTCGCATCTAAATGTCTGCTGGTATTGGCCAGTAAATTAATATTTGTCTCATGTCAGGCTTTATGTTTATAATTTCACCTTGGAATCTTTCTTACACGTCTTTTATAAAACAAAACTATTCATATGAAATCACTATATAACCATGTACATACTCTAATTTGCCTGAGAAAATAACTACAGAATCTGGGTTTGAATTTGTCCCAGAAGTTGTCTGTCTTCATTGTTAAACATCGAATAGAGTGCAAAAGTAAATAAATCATAATCACTTAGTTTTTGTGCTTTTCCAACCTGCAGTTACCGTCTCAAAAAGCCATGTTTAACAAAGCTGAGTAACGAGGTGTTCGGGTTTACCTGAGGGTGTCACCGAGTTCGTGGTCATTTTATCTGTCTTTGAACATCGAGGTAGGTGGGGAGGGGGGGGTGTTGCGCAATGTGGTGGTGGAGTTCAGGCAGGGGAGAATTGAGGGCATGTGTACTATACTGTGTCATAACCCCGTTGGCTGCAACACGACAGCTGAATATTTAACCCAAAGAAGTAAAGCCTTGAGATGCACTTCTTGTGACGGCCACTAGATGCTGGCTTTGTGTCTAATGTGTGTCTTGATCTTAATTATTATGTTTTCCATTATAGGAGGATATCAGTGCTAATGGTCTTATTAAAAAAATTCAGAGATTCTTCAGACACCAACAGCAAAAAACAATGAATTTTTAAATTAGGAGCCTCATGAGCAGGCCCACCGTGTGTCTTGCTCGTGCCACAGGACAAGATGATCCCCGGCAGATTATTTAAAGGTCGGAGGGCCCTTTTGGCTTGCAGTGCATCTCTCTCTAGTCTGTCTGTCTTGCAAACCCTTCTGGGCAGTGCATCTCAAGCCCGTTAATTACCGACGCTTTGTCACGGCCCTCAGCGTGTGATACCAACGTACCCTTTAGGCACCCTTTAGTGCCCGTATGAAACGCATCACCATTAAACCTGCAGTAGGCAGAATGTTTTTGGCATCATTGTGCAAAAACGACATAATGACCTTTCAGCATATTGTAGTTCAAGTGTTCTTTGAGAAAACTAGACTTCTGCACCTCCTCATGGCTCTGTTTTCAGGCTTTAAAAAATCTAGCCTGTGACAGGAGACTTTGACCAAACACAGGTCATTTCAGAGAGAGAGAGTTCCTATTGGCTGTTCATTCAACGGAGGCAGCTGTCAATCACTCGCAAACTCCGATCAAACGATCAAACTAGGCAGCGCTGATCAAATATGAATCAATATTCTGTTACTGTAATGCCTATTTCTCGCCTCAAATGTTCTCAGAAACATCTTGTAGTGTACTGTTTAGCTGTAAAATGAAAAAGTTTGCTCCGGCTGGTTGGCGGTGCTTGGTATTTCCTCAACTGATCTCAACATAGCTGCCGGTTCACAAACTTTTTCTCATTTTACAGCTAAACAGTACACTACAAGTGTATGTTTCTGAAAACATTTGAGGAGAGACATAGGCATTACAGTAACAGAATATTGATTCATATTTGATCAGCGCTGCCTACTTTGAACGTTTGATCGGAGTTTGCGAGTGATTGACAGCTGCTCAGAGACGGCAAGGCTCCAGCTCGGCTCTGATTGGTTGTTTTCCTCCAGTCTATGAAATCTTGCAGATGCCGTTAGGAGCAGTGAAGGAAACAGGCACATGTTTTTTTCTCAGATTACCTTACCTGATTACCTGTAAAAATAACTTTTTTTAATCATATTTGATCCAATTCCACCCATTGCAGCTTTAACTACAATGTAAATCCATCTGCGGCAATAGCAAACACTGAAAGAAAGTGCTCCGGGAGTGTGGGGACATAAATTAAAGAGCTCAAAGACACAGGGCGGGTGGGAGTGTGAGGTGGATGGGTCCCATGACGCAGGGCTTTCATTCAGGAGACCTCTGTTCTCCTCCGATGAGTGAAAGGACCAGTGTGCAACATTTAGGGGCTCTATTTGCATAAATGGAATATGATATTAATAAGTATGTTTTCTTTAGTGTAAAGTCACCCAAAAAAAAATTCCCTTTACAAATATAGTAATTTTAAGCCCAACCAAATGTTTTTGTTTAATTCACAATGGCATCTGTGTCTTCCAGGGCTGTTCTGTGACTTTGTGCCTGACAAAAGTGAGATGAAATACAATTATTTATTGCGTTTCATAAACGCCAACAGCGTTCGTAAACTGCAGCTCAGAAAACATAACCGCAACTTCTGTGGGGGACCATTCCAGACAATATATATATGGGCGTGATGGCTCTCCTCATTGGCGCACAGATTTTAAAACAAGACAATGATGATCTATGGTCTCTCAGTCAAGGTTTAGTTACAACTCTGGACAAGATGGAGAGCAATGGGTTGACATTGATTATTGATTAAGTATTGAATTTAAAACCTTGGATGCATATCTCTCAGTAAATAATGACCAGCAAGTATTCAGCCGAGCCATAGTATAAATAGTATCTTATATTTGAACACACTGGGGTGTGACTGTGTGCGATGGCAAATGGTTTACATGGCTCAGAGGTCAGGCAGGAGGGCCCCCTTAGCAGGATTTTGCTTTGGGGCCCAGGGAGGTTATGACACGAAACAAAAATTTGCTTTTTAATGCTATAAAAACAACCAGCTGTGGAGACAAAAGCAGGAAATACCAACCAAATACCACCAACATGTGGCGGATTGTTCAATTAACCACCATGCAATCGAGCGTGCTGAATGATTCCAGAATTACGATGGATTCCAGCGCCACAGTCCAAGAGGTCACGCTAATTAAAAGAAGAGTGTGTGTGTGTTTGTGTGTGTTCTTCATGTGTGTGTTGGTCTTAATTAATGCACTGGCAGACAGCGACAGAGTTATTTTCATTGGTCTTCTTTACTCTGACTGATCCCACCTTCACCCTCTACGTGATTAAGACCAGATGCAAACTGCCTGAGAGGTTTCACAGTAAAGGATATTGATGAGACCCCTGAGAGTGTGTGTGCGTGGGTGTGGGTGTGGGTGTGTGTGTGTGTGTGTGTGTGTGTGTGTGTGTGTGCGTGTGTATTTGTCAATGACATGATTAGAGGAACGGATCAACATAGGTCAGTTATGCAATTTACATAGTCCACTCGCTGTCAGGCATTTCCTACTTGTGTCTATTTTTCCTTTTTCTTCTTTCTTCTTCTTCTCCATTCCTGTCATTCCCTCACCTCATTACCCAACAATGGATTTATCTCTTTAAATCTCTACTTCCCATTTCATTCCGATTGTGCAACAGGGCTGACAATGGCCCAAAATTTACATGTTAATGACAAAAACAAGACACTGTTGAGCCAGGTTTGCGGAATTGCAGGGGACAGACAGCAAACAGAGCCAGCCAGGAATTATTATCACTTTGCTGTGTTCTTGGCAGACACAAAATGTGAAATACAAACTGAGTTTTGCAAAGGTTTTAATTAATTTGACAAAGGAGAGGACAGATGGAGCTTTGCTTTATTACAACACATCCTCATACCTAAACGACAGAATTAGGTTGTTTGCCAACGACTCCCAAAGCGACACATACGACCGTTGGAGAGTACCAGAGACAGGCTCATGTTGTGAAACGGTCGCAGTATTAAATACATGGTTAACATTGTGAATTGAATCAAAAGGATTTAAGGCTGGCCCACACTAAAAGATTTTTCAAATCTTAACAGATGTGGAAAATGTGAGAGACCCCACACATAACGACATGTTCTGTTAAATTTAACAGTTCTGTTCCTATAGTGTGTGGAGAGCAACAATTTGGCCAAAACAGCACAGCACACACTAACAGATTCATTCATGAACAACAAGAGTCCTGACAAAAAAACCCAACATAAATCTTGCAAAATCTCTCGCGATCAAACATGACATTAGTGTAAACAAACGGGCAGGAAGAATTAGCGATGTTAGTTTTTGCACTACTTTGTACTGAAAATGAACGAAGGATGGATGGATGAAGTCATGGAGACACGTTAAATAAACACTTGCGTTATTGCCACAAATAAACACGTTGGTCCTCCATTTCTGACCTCCGTCTTACTACTACTTTATGCTTTGTGTTTAGCATTAGCTCATTCATTAGCCACGGCCGCCATGATGGCGGTGGTTGTTCTTTCCTTCTTCAGTCAGCTTGGTTCTCAATTCGCTATCGTTCTTTCCCATGTGACTGTGTCATCGGCTGTCCTCGGGGTTCCCCACACACAATAGGATTTCCCATCGGAAATATTGAACATGTTTAATTTTTGTGATTTGAAATCGTTGCGGCCAGGATGGACTTCCGAGCCGATCGGGGGATGTAAAAAAACACTCTTACAATACCTCACACCACAGGAACATCTGGAAAGAATCTTTAAAAGATTGGGGCTTTGCTGTCAATCGGCCCAAAATCAGTTTGATTCTCATGTAGTGTGTACACAGCACAACAAAACTACTTGTCAGGTTAGGTTAGGTTTAGGAAAAGATCATGGTTTGGGTTAAAATGAGTAGCCTACGTTTGTTACGTAACTTAGGTTATGTACGTAAGTTAAGTACGTTATGTACGTGTCACGTAAATCAAGTAAGCTACGTAAGTTAAAATAAGTCATCGTGTTGACTTTTGGTTTCACACAGGACACAAACACTCCTGGGTGAAGGTCCTGTGCTTGTTAGACCCATCCATCCACCCCAACCTCCGTCGCTGTTTATACCACATCACCTGACTACCTCCTTTGCTCAAGTCATAAATACCATGGCCACTAGAGGTCACCGCCTAACAATAAACGGAAATATGGTTCGTATTAAGCTGCTTGCACAGACGATCTAAAGGCCAATGGCCGTTTTGTTGGGGAAGACGGTCAGTTTATTTTGTACTTGCGAAGCCTGCCCTATGTCTTCTATTCTACTTTTTAAGAAATTGTATTTCTTATTATATTATTGTATTAGGATAAATGAAGCTTTGTGAATCGAATAGTCAACTGAGAGATACCAAAGTCCTGTGTTATGATGCACTTATTTCTTTATGACTCACTAATTATTATAGATTATCTAGTGATAATAGTATTATATGCAGTACTAATGCAATAGAAGGCGACTGAGTGCATGATGGTGGTCATCTGCAGAGGCTGCTTCTGAGGCTCAGGCCCAGATTCAGTTGAGTGAAGAGCACACACTATATAGGAAGAAAAAACTCCTAATACCCATTAATTCATGTGACATGTGACACTTATGAGTTGTGTTTTTGACATGATTTGTAAGGTTAATGCACATGCTTCAAATGTTATCAGCCCATTAAATGGCCGTTATCAGTTGTCATCAGGAGCATAGATGTGAGGAGATATGGCCCTACTCTGCCTCCTAATTAGCTCAGTATGCTGTTATCATCTATTGGTAAGATGGATCACTGCAGGGAAGTTCACAATTTTTATGTGGTGATTTCTAGTGGCTGTAGTATTTATGACGGGAGCAAAGGAGGAAGTCAGGTGACGTATTATACGTTAACGCGCTAACTTATCTTAATGTAGTGTACTTAAAAAACTTAAGTATGTAACTTAAGTTATGTAACAAACTTTTTTTCAATATTTTAACCAAAACCATGATCTTTTCCAAAACCTAACAAAGCAGTTTTGTTTCAATTCACAGCCTAAATCACGTGTTCAAAACTGCAACCATTTCACAACGTACGGGAAGGTGCAGTTTGCCCCGTCTGAAGCATTATAATGGTTGTTATAACGGCCATTATAAAGGCGATATTTCATATTTGTTGCCCGTTTTATTGGGTCGACTTTCTATTTATTAATGGATTTATTGATTTTAAAGGTTTTAATCCTTAAGATTTCAGTCCTGGTTGGACTGGCGACACCTGTGGTTACCATGTTAAAAGTAGTTACTAATATTACTACAGGTCCAAAGAGCTGACACACTTAACTAGTGTTGATGATAGTGAGCTAAAAGAGAATGAATACTGGATTTCATTCATTCCTCACATGGCCAGAAACACAATGTTTAAAGAAGTAACTGTTTGCTAACAAGTTCGCCATATCAACTTATCATCTTACTCAGACATGTGCAGATAAGAAATTCTGTGCATGTCATGGTCATGCATGTACATTTAATTCCAATTCAATTTAGCTCCAATTCTACCTACTGCTGCTTTAAGAAACACAACATGTCTTCTATAAGCATAGCCACAAACAAGATCTTTTTGTGAGTAACATCTGCACTCCTTTCAGCTCCTCTTTTTAGCAAATACAAAAGTGGACCCAGACGATGCTACCACTGCTGCATAGAGATACTAAATCAGTATTTCAACAAGGTAAAAGAGGATTTTCTTTTAATCATATTCCTTTTGTTGCATCTCTGTGTACTACTCAATACAGATGAAACAGGTTCAGTGCCTTGCCCATAAGGACACTGTGTGGATGTTTTTGTTTTCTGTTTACATAATCTAAAAACATATCTTTCCACTTCATTATGCATCTTAAACCATCCATCTCAATTAATGTACTTCTCAGGGGGGAAACAACATAAGTTAGATTCCCATTGGAAATTGTCCCAGGATCACGCAAAGGGCAGTACATCGGACTAAATAAGGTTTATCAATGAGCTGTTTTTAGGTGCTATGGGGATCCAACGATGGGCTGACTCTCACAGTGATAAGGTACTGACTTTTGACTAACTTGGCCCCATAGGACTCCATAGGCACTTCAGTCTGTGCAAAATACAGAAACATCTGCAGAAAACATATCTATTTTGCTGCAGATGACCTGCTGCTGCACCCTGAACAAATTGTCTCCTGTTTAAGCTGTCAGAAGGTACAGAGACTGTCCAGATAACATGGTAAATATAGTCGTGAGATTTGTTTTTCTGTTGTGCACTACACTTCCCAGGGGTCTTTTGTTGATCTTAGAGTGGCTGTTTAGCCAAAGAAAACTGGAAACCTGTCCCATCACTTCCTGTGCAGGAGAGAGTTCTTATCCCGCAAAATTAAGCTACCAAACAGTGGGTTTCAACTCGCTAAACGCAACTAGTGTCAAAGATATCGATACTGGATATCGGAAATGGATCAATACTCATTTTCCACAGTATCGTCACACGGGTACAAGCTGCGCTTTCTTCTCTCCGACAGCGAGTTGACACACATACCGCTGTTTATCTTTTAATAAAAATAAAAAATGTTACGCCCTCAATATTGTGTCAATTTTTCCCTGTGGTATCGAAAATGGAATCCAATATCGATATTTTTCAAGGTGTTGCATCAAAGTTAGAAATTCCAGTATCGTGACAAAACTAAACGCAACACATTCCCCTTGTGGGCCTTTTCCATACACATATACTGGGTATAGGCTTATCTCGGCCTCGCTCTTTTGTTATTTATTATTGGGGAGGCAGTAGCTCAGTCCGTAGGGACTTGGCTTGGGAAATGCACGAACCAAGTACAGACTATGGACTGGTAGCTAGAGAGGTGCCAGTCAAGAAAACGGTCTGTCTGCAATGGATCCAACCCAGGCACATTGAGATGAATGAGCAGAAGAAAGCACATAGCCTTCATCCATTTTCACAAGGATTGTCTAATTTCCCTTCAGACTGAGTAATCTGAAAGGTGACACAATTACATGTGAGCTTCACGTCATGGCCCGTCAGTTGATCCGTACGTAGCAGGATCTGACCGTGCGGAAAGGCCAGTTGAGCACAACGTTCAGACAATTTGAGAGGGAAACATACAAAGAGAGAGCGAGAGAGCGATGACGTTGATTGCGGCACGGTATCTACACGTGTATTGCACTTTGGTTCAGGCCATCATTTCAACATCTAAATATTTGCTGGGTGCTTTTAGGGGGCATGGGAAAGTTCTCAGTTATTGATTAAACTGTTAAAAATTATAGCAATAAACAAGACACTGCCATGTTTGGGTTGGATTTGACGTTGACCAAAACTCCCCTATCTCATCTTGGTCCAACTCGGCTAAAATCAGTGTTACACCTTTTATAAATAACAGTCAAACGGGGACAGACTGGCTAGTTGGAGAGTTATTCATCGTTCGCTGCATGACAGAACTCAAACACGGGAGCTTGAGTTGTTCTCGGGAGGGATCTTTTTTGAAGAAGGGGGATTTTGTCAAAGAACTTTGTTTGTATTTCTTTGTATCTGAGACCGTGGAGTCAGAGAGTAGGCCTACTTTACAAAATGAACACATCCTGACCTCCTCGTTCTGTCTGTGTCAGCCACGTCCTCTCCACTGGATCAATACATTGTCAATGATTTCTCAGGTTTTTAAGTCAGTACTGTCCGGCGGACTCAACCAGAAGTCCAGTGTGTATTGAACCATTGTTGTTTCTTTCATGTATGGGGTGCCAATTCGTTGTACTTCATTTCCAGTACTTGGACCCATTTGCATTTCATTTTTTACCAAAGTTTCTTTCCAATATGTGGTTCAAGTTTATATTTGATTTACTTTCCCTCCAAGGTTTTAGCTGGGCTTTCAGAACCAGCCAGTACATACCGATGTGATTCAAGGCTTTGTCGTGACAAGACTCCAGTGGATTGGAGAGGTTTATGAAGCTTTCTGACTCTCCTCTGATTTTTGATAAGTGGAAATTGTACGAATTCCGCATTGCATAATTCAGCAGTGCTCTGTATGCCGTCCTTGTAGCAGATGATTTTGAAACATTTCAAAATTTCTCTCTGGATATCTGACAACATTCAGTATTGTTTGATACAAGGTGATGCATGGCTGACTTTTTTGATGCCAAACATAATCTAGACTTTTTTTCTTTTGATGCTATTACACCAGCCACAGCGTTTTCTCACTTCCTGCACAGTCTTCACAGAATGCTCTGTAGAGGTGATAATCAATCCAAACGTTGTGTATATTTATACTGCACTGAATTACTGTACTTCCTAGTGGATTTGGAATTACTTTTGGATAAGGAAACATTTTGTCTGATTAGTCAAATTTACTCTCAGTAATTTAGTTTTTCTAATAAGTAAACAGGTGAAGGTCTGTCTTACAAACCATCTTTTGCTGGGGTTTTGGCAAAAACTATTCTTTTGCCCGCTTTGTGTTGTCTGTTGGACATTTACACTTGTTCTATTAATCCTCTTACTCTTTCTATATCATATTTTAATTTCTGTCTCTCTGTTACTGTCATTTCTTCTTTTCCTCATCTTTTATCCTCTGCAACTGGGGCTGAACTAAAGACACTGTCATGTTCCTGGAACCATCCTGAGACATTACACGTATTATCATGTGGATCCTTTTACAATGAGAGGGTTGCCTGGCAACAATGCCTTGTTTCGACTTTAGTAGTTCAAGTCAGCCCCAAGTCAAGACAAACAAGTTTCAAGTTAAAACCAACAGGTCAACTCAAAACTAACAAATCCCAAGTCAAGTTTCAAGTCAAATCCAACAAGTTCCAAGTCAAAACCAACAACTCCCAGCCAAATTTCAAGTCAAATCCAGCAAGTTCCAAGTCAAGACAAACAAGCCCCAAGTCAAGACCAACAAGTCCCAAATCAAGTCCAACGAGTTCAAAATCAAGACAAACAAGTCCCAAATTGAGGCAAACAAGCCCCAAGTCAAAACCAACAAGTCCCAAATTAAGGCAAACAAGCCCCAAGTCAAGACCAACAAGTCCCAAATTGAGGCAAACAAGTCCCAAATCAAGACCAACAAGTCCCAAATTGAGGCAAACAAGTCCCAAGTCAAGACCAACAAGTCCCAAATTGATGCAAACAAGTCCCAAGTTAAGTCCTGAGTCAAGATCAACAAGTCCCATGTCAAGACCAACAAGTCAAAATCAAGTCCAACAAGTCCCAAGTCAAGACCAACAAGTCTGAAATCAAGTACAAAAAGTCCAAAATCAAGACCAAAAAGCCCCAAGTCAAGTCCCAAATCAACACCAACAAGTCTCAAGTCAAGTCAAAGTCTTATTTGAGTCATAAACAGGTCATTAGACAGCCCTCACAATATTAACAAATGAAAAGACCAAATTTCAAATGAAGTCACAAGTCTTTTTTTAATTGTCTCAAGTAGAAAGTCATCATGTTCATGACGAGAGTCTGCTGTGAAAGACAGCAAGATTTGGGGTGTTTTTGAAAAGGTGGTAGATCACAACATCTATTTTAACTATTAACAATGACAATTGTCAATTTATTAATCGTCAACTATGACAACTGACCATAGTCAGTTTTAGTTGTTTTCCTGACAACTAAACACACTCTCGGGTTGAAGGCTCTGGGAGGCTAGAAAGTGGACCTTGAGTTAAGATTTCTTTTTTTGTGAAACTACAATTTCAAAAGTCAAGAATGAACTTTTGTGCTCAACAGTAAACCTCTTGACTGTACCATGTACACCTGAGTCACTGTCTAGAGGAGCCAGTTGGTTTTGTAAAACCAGAGGTGCGCCTAATTAAGCTGATAGAGAAGTTTACTTCAAAGAGAAATACATTAATTCCAGTTGATTAACTGTTGTGTTGTATGTTGTTGTTTTTTACTTCCATCTATTTTAACTATCAACAATGACAATTTTCAATTTATTAATTGTCAACTATGACCATAGTCAGTTTTAGTTGTTTTCCTGACAACTAAACATACTCTCGGGTTGAAAGCTCTGGGAGGCTAGAAAGTGGACCTTGAGTTAAGATTTATTTTTAAGACTTCTTCTTTTTTGTGTCAACAGTAAATCTCTTGGCTGTACTATGTATGTCTGACTCACTGTCTAGAGGAAAACATTCATTCCAGTTGATTAGCTGTTGTGTTGTGTGTTGTTGTTTTTTACTTCCATCTTTATGAGTAATATTTTTGCAGCCCAGCACACTTCCAAATAATGTCATACGATGGATATTGCTTTTTGGTCGACAGAAAATGTTTTCCCAACATCAGTGTGTGAGATCTGAATATTTTACCGATGCAAGTATGGACACATTGTGTGTCTTTGTTCTTCTTTTCTCAGCCCTGGTACTGCAGATATACACACAAAAAAAATGTATTATACATAAATACATTTATAAGTACCAAATAAACTATAATGGGGCAGCCAGAATTATTTATGTTGCTCAGTCTTGCTTTCCACTTGCATTGTGGCTGTGTGTAATCTAATGCTAACAATAAGAACAAGATAGCAATCAGTGAGGACTCAGGTATGAGAACCAGCTGAGCATTGAAACATCCATGGTCAGAGCTTGATTGATACAAAAGCTGTCTGTATACAATGTTAGGATATTGGATGTTTTTCTTTGGTATGGGCAACATACAATAGACCTATAGAAAATGAAAAGGATAGAGCTGCAGGCTACTATAGAGGTTGGCATAGTAACCAATTTATTACTTGTGGTGTGATCAAAAAATGTTTTTTATATTCTTTTTTTCTTCTGTATTTATTTTATGTGTGAGTAGCATTTGTACTGCTTAATCTTCTCTCATTATTTCATCTAACTCAAAACAATCAAGTTGAATCAGCCAATCAAATTAATACCATCTTAAATTAAATTGTATATGATTACAAGCAGTGCTTGAAGTGGAGGGCCAGTACTCCCCTTATTCTCATATCGGTCTTTGATAATGAACCAGTTGTTCTGGGAGCAAAAATGCAGCATTTGACAATCAGAGTGCCTCAGATGCTTTACAGACTGCCAACCAAGAACAATGAGCTTCCATTAAAAGTCAGCTGGACAGCCATTGTTTTTATTCTTACAGCATTTGATTCTTTTACCAACAGTCGGGCCATTCATCTTGACTCACGTTATTGTTAACGTCGTAGTTGGCTGCGGTAGTGGTGGCTGCAGCTGATTTTGCCAATGCAAACGTGACATCAACAGGTTCTTCGCTGCTAGGAGTGCCGCTAATGTTAGCTTAACGTAGGATTTGACTTTCGGAGCTCTGTTGTGTCATCCTCTTCACTCTGTTCGTGTTCTCTTTGTGTGGCCCTTTTGGAGCCAGGCCAAGTCCCAAGCCAAGACCAACAAGTCCCAAATCAAGTCCAACAAGTTCCAAGTCAAGACCAACAAGTCCCAAATCAAGACCAACAAGTCCCATGTCAAGACCAACTAGTCCCATGTCAAGACCAATAAGTTCTAAGTCAAGGCCAACAAGTCAAAAAAGTCCCAAATCAAGACCAAGTCCCAAATCAAGTCCAAAAATTCCGAAATCATACCAACAAGTCCCAAATCAAGACCAAAAAGCCCCAAGTCAAGTCCCAAGTCAACTTCCGCAAGTCTCAAGTCAAGTCAAAGCCTTTGTGCTTTGAGTCCTAAACAGGTCATTAGACAGCCTTCACAATATTAGCAAATGAAAAGACCAAATTTCAAAATGAAGTCACAAGTCTTTTTTGATTTTGTTAAGTCTAAAGTCATCAGATTCATTATTGTAAGGTTAATGTAACGTTACTTAGACTGACCGCCGACAGAAAAAAGCAGGCAGACGAGAGTGGGAACAGGTGAGCATCACGTAGTGCCCCCAGTGCCCCCTGGGTAATGCAGATTATTTAAACAGTGAATGGACTTGCATTTATATAGTGCCTTTCTAGGCTTCTGACCATGTAGCCCTTTACACTACATGTATACAGTACATTCACACACTAATCCCATCAGGATTTAATCTAAATAATCATCCACACACCGATGGTGCAGCCTTCGGGATCAATTTGGGGTTAAGTATCTTGCTCAAAGACACTTTGACATGTGGACTGGAAGAGCCGGGGATCAAACTGTCGACCTTCCGATTGGTGGGCGACCTGCTCTACCTCTGAGCCACAGCTGCCCTTAAGGGACATTATGAATAGCCCAGAGAACCTGATATGGAGAGGGCAGAAAAGAGTACTGTCAGCTTGTGAGAGGTGCGCAAGAAAAAGTCACGGTACATGGTTCAAGAGTAAAATGTAGAAGTGCTGGTACTGCATACAGAGTACCGGCCCATTTCTAGCACTGATTACAAGCAGCAAACCTTCAAAGCCTAAAATCTCAGTCATATCAAAAAGATGAAATGATGAAGAGATATCTTTTCTGCAAAGTCAATGAATCAATTTGACTGTTTTCACATCTGCAACATAAGAACATAGCAAGAAGACACAAGCTAAAGAGAGTGAGAACCACTGTCTTTTAACACTTAGGTTCATATTAATGAGTGTTTCCTACAGCGGAGGAACAAATAGTTTGTCTTGTCACTGTGCCCTTAGTACAATGCCACACTGATGTACTGCTCCGCTGAGAATGAATTGAAATGAAGAACAAAATAAAAGCAGATTACAATCACACCCAAAGGCAGAACATGACTATAATTTTCACACAGATTGTCACAGTTATAAAAATGAAGCTTAATAACAGGCTTTTAAAGCTCCGCCAATCCTTCTGTTGATCTCCTATTCAGTCAATAAAGCAGTGTGGTTGAGCTTCTTGACAACCTTTTAAGGATTCCGGTTTTGGATCATAAAAGTGCTCCATCAAAGTGCTGGCACATATGCTTATTATTCAGCTAACACATCAATGCACCGAGCATGTGACCGAACAGGCTGACACATACAGCTCACAGTCCACAGACCACAGCAATAACACAGTACATCTCAGGACCATTCGAAATATTTCTGCACAGACCTGGAGGTTTGTGCCTGAAACGTTTTCCAATGGTCATGATATCATAATTTGTTGTCCGGGTGAGTGGAGATTTCTTACGTTAGCTCACAATTGGCTCATGGAGTGCGGAGACAAGAATGTTTAAAGTTTAATTCAGGCGGCTGGCCCGCTGCCAACTGATATGTGCACAGAATAGGGCGTTTGTTATGAATAATTCTAGCTCATCATTTGTATCTTCTCTCACCGCATGCTGCCACACAGATACAAGATTATTTGCTTTCTTGTTTTTATTGCAGATTTGTCTTTTTTTTTTATAGTATTATTATCATAAAGTGAAGACAGCTGCTCCTGCCTCCCAGCTATGATATAACCCTACACTCTGGAGTAACCATCGCACTCCTCCGCCTGCAGGTGATTGACCGCCCCTTCGCTCCGAGGTCCCTGTGGTCGCTGATCTTGATCAAGGCTCTTTTCTGTTCTGGGTGAATGAACTCTCCACTGAAAACAAGACAGCACAGTCACTTCTCCTCAACTGCAACAGGCTGAAACTTTTCAGGCAACGCTTTTTCCAGACACACCAGGCTGGAGAAAAGAAAGAAAAGATTTTACTAGGGCTGTCAATCGATTAAAATATTTAATCGCGATTAATCGCATGATTGTCTATGATCAATCGTGACTAATCGCAAATTAATCAAACGTATTTTATCTGTTCAAAATGGACCTTTAAGAGAGATTTTTGAAGTATTTAATACTCTTATCAACATGTCAGTGGGCAAATGTGTTTGCTTTATGCTAATGTATGTATATATTTATTATTGGAAATCAATTAACAACACAAAACAATGACAAATATTGTCCAGAAACCCTCACAGGTACTGCATTTAGCATAAAATATGTGCATAAAATATATGCTCAAATCATAACATGGCAAACTGCAGCCCAACAGGCAACAACAGCTGTCAGTGTGTCAGTGTGCTGACTTGACTATGACTTGCCCCAAACTGCATTTGATTATCATAAAGTGGGCATGTCTGTAAAGGGGAGACTCTTGGGTACCCATAGAACCCATTTTCATTCACATATCTTGAGGTCAAGGGACCCCTTTGAAAATGGCCATGACAGGTTTTCTTTGCCTAAATTTAGCGTAGGTTTGGAGCGTTATTTAGTCTCCTTCATGACAAACCAGTATACCATGGTACCAATGGATTCCTTAGGCTTTCTAGTTTCATATGATACCAGTATCTTCACTCTAGCTTTAAAACTGAGCCCGCTACAACCTCTAAAAAATGTATTGAATTAATGCGTTAAAGATTTTAGCGTCGTTAAAACAAATTTGCGTTTACTTCATTAACTTTGACAGCCATAGCTTTGACATCACAAAAGGGATAAGACCAGCATACAGAAGGAGAAGAGACATACTGTCTGAACATTACACAAAGTCCAACAAAATGCACACACAAACTAACATTCAGGTATCTTCCTGCCAGTATTTGGTGTGTCTGAATGTCTAGTGTCTCTTAACTGCTTTGCTGCTGAACTGTTTTTAACCTCCCAAAAGAGTGGGACTTGGACAATAGGCGTATCTGCACTTGATACTGCAATTATTTTTTAAAAAGCAGACAGTGTGACATGGTCATGTCATTCACCTTTAAAATTCCATCTCTACTGTGACGCCTACGCTTCTTCGTCAGGTGATAGACGCAGAGCAGCAGTGTCAGGGTCGTCCAATGTGACTCACCACCTCTGGAAACTCCCGAGAAACTTTTAAAGTAACTTTGTTGATTTAAAATGAAGACAGATTCTGCAACTGCATGCTTTATTTCTTGCTGCCAGTGTTTACAGAAAACACTATTTTCGTAATATAAGAGAAAGTTTCCAAACGACCCGCCGTGTTGGTCTAGTTTGAAATCCAGGAGCAGACAGCCCACGAGTGAAAGCGTTCGTCCAATTAGGTGCAGCCAGGAAGTGTTTGCGCAGTTGTAGGAGGGTGTGACCTGTATGTTTTCAGATGTCATTGGGCTACGATCCTGCATACATACACCACTGCTAACCCTCCAATGCTTGAAAGAAAGCCAAGAAAATGTCCAATTGTGTATTGGTGTATCTTGTTTCAGGGATCAATCATCTATTGTGATACCGCCATCCATCCAGTGCTGGGAAGAGATGCCCCTCTTGCGTTCAAAAACGTCCCTGATGACACGAACTATAAGAATGGCATTCGATAAAAGTGAGTTTTCCAAAGGAATTTAAAAGATAATACTGAAGAGTTTGTCTGGCGTGTCATTCCACAGTTGAGGTGCCCTAAAAGCAAAAGCTCTGTCCCCTTAATGTAGCTATGGGAACTGCCAACCGGTTCCTGCCTGAGGATCTCAGACTGTGTGCAGGGTGATAAGGAAAGAGTTGATAAGGACAGAGATCTAGGGCCAAGCCATTAAGTGCTTTAAATGTAATAAGCAAGATCTTTAAATCAATTTTAAGGACCTTAAAGGGGGACTGGTATGTTCCTTTTCCTTAGATTTGGTTAAGAGTCACAAAGTTACAATTTAGAGTCACATCACACACCACACCATGGTTTCTGACTGGACACTCAACATGTTTGAACAATGTCTGATTTAAGCTTTGGAACATTTTTAGACATCCAATTTTCTATATCTGATAAAACCGTCTCTCAAAGTGGAGAGACTAGTGGGGCTGTCAGGTTTAAGTGGTATATCTGCGTATCATCTGCAAAAAAGTGAAATTAAATGAAAATTGAATGATGCGGCAAAGCAGGAGCAGATAAAATGAGAAAAATATTGATCCCAAAATGGATCTCCAGGGCACTCCAAAGACTACCAGGGAGGGAGGTAAAACATAATATAGAAAAGGACTTTCGGTTGGTGGAGTTAAACCTCTTCAAGTCTGACCCATATTGGCCCACTCAGTTATCTTATGACTTATGTGGTCAACACTAATATGAGGTATCTGTAAATCCAGGTTAAGAAATCCGCTTTAGAATCACCTTGGCAGAGCATGGCAGGAAGAAAAGCACAGTGGACCTGGCCATGGATGGATTACTGAACAGGCCTAATGGTCTCAGGCCCAAGGATATTTTTCTTCATTAAAGCTGCACAGCATACTGAGGCTACAGTAACATTTCAGTAAAATACAGTACAATTAGCAAAGTGATTTAAATCAGAACAGCAGAATAGTTCTGCTTCAAGAAAATAGAACCTGCACCTCAGGTTTCCTTTAACATTTTGTTCAGTATTATGTAGTATTCAGTGTATTATCTGCGAAGAGGAGCATCAGTGTGGATCGGCTGTGGCTGGAAACTTTGGACGTGTGTCAAGACAGCCTCGCTTCCCCGCCAATGCGAACTAAATACCGAAGTTCAGGTGCACTTTTTGAACGAACAGTAGCACCTGAACTACAAAAAGATGCAAAAGGACTGCAAGGAGATACAAAAGGACAACAAGGAGACATGAAACAACTACAAAAGACACAAAATTACTACAAAAGATGCAGAACAACAACAAAGAGACTCAAAATTACTATAAAGTGATGTAACACAACTAAAAAGGGAGGAAAATGACTATTAAGTGGCGCAACACAACTACAAAGGAAGGTAAAATGACTATAAAGTGACGCAACGCAACTACAAAGGGAGGTGAAATGACTATAAAGTGACGCAATGCAACTACAAAGGGAGGTAAAATGGCTATAATGTGGCGCAACACAACTACAAAGGGAAGTAAAATGACTATAAAGTGGCGCAATGCAACTACAAAGAGACATATAATGACTATAAAGTGACGCAACACGACTACGAAGGGAGGTAAAATAACTATAAAGTGTTGCAACACAACTACAAAGAGACGTAAAATGACTATAAAGTGACGCAACACAACTACAAAGGGAGGTAAAGTAACTATAAAGTGGCGCAACACGACTACAAAGAGACGTAAAATTACTATAAAGTTATGCAACGCAACTACAAAGGGAGGTGAAATGACTTTAAAGTGACGCAACACAACTACAAAGGGAGAGAAAATGACTTTAAAGTGACGCAACGCGACTACAAAGGGAGGGAAAATGACTATAAATTGATACAACATAACTACGAAGGGACGTAATTCATTGATTGATTAGCACCGCCCAAGACGATTGTGATTGGTTTAAAGAAATACAAACAAACCAGAGCATTTTTTTTCCCCCATAGTGGAATGATAATTTGTGGAGCCAGACCTTTTTTTATCGCTGACACAGCGTTGTGGAGATATAGGTCTGGCTATGCGAGACTAGTCTTGACCTAATGTGTACTAAAATGAAATCATTTCAACTTTTACGTGAGCCAAATAATGTGCAGAAAGTTCTTCTTTTGTGGTTTTGTGGCTGTCACGTGGATCGAAAGGAACTGAGGTAGAAAAATATTCAAAGAAATATTCAAAGCTCTGTGACCTTGAGGACCAGCCATTTGTCCATGCTGTGTAATCCAGATGATGTGCAGCGCCTTCGCTCTTGGCACCAAGGCCATGTGTGTATGTGCTGCAGTACTGCGCTGTCACCAGTAGTCAAAGTGATAAACAGCAGATAAATCAGGTCACAATGCGTGCTTACTTTCTACCTGGAAGAGTTTCACAACAAGCACGAGCATCAAGGTTCTGCAACATTTTCAGCAACATTGAGTCAGTCACACTTTGGAGATGTTGTTTGTCCGTTTGGTAGCTTTTTGCCAGGGGGCCATGAAATGTATGTGAAGCCGGCTGAGAAGATGGCAAAAGAATAGTACATGACAGGATAACAGGCAGGCGTTGGGCTGCAGAGGGAAAAGAGACATATATGGCTTGACACTTTTCTGTAGCGGCTTCACTCTTTCCAGCAACACCTCGTCTATACACAGCAAAAACAGTACGTCAGCAGCACAACAGAGTCCTCCGCTCCGTCAGTGTCTGTCCTGGATCTTTTCAAATGGATTTGGACAGACCTCAAAGCCCCAAAGACAACAATCATGGACTTAATCCCATAAATGAGGAAAAAATGCCCAGTCCATGCTGTGTGTAGCTGGTTAAAATGGAAGCATTTCTTGCTGCTTTTTCTGTGTAGGCAAGGCGTAATAAAGGAAATAATACAAGAAACTGACTGCATGCTCTCAGTTTTTGATCTTTAAATCTTATCTTAAATGGACCTTTACCCTGAAATAGGTTTCTTATTGACTTAGACGTGTGTCAGAGGTGAAGGCCAAGTGTAGAGTTGTTGACCGATGATGTTCAAGGCTATGTGTGTGTTTGTGTCAAGCAAAAACAAAGAGAAAGATTCATCACATTGTGTATCAGCTATTTAAAAGGCACAATGTACTATAATTCACTTCATAATTTTCTTTCAGCAGTGGGCGGTGGTATTGAGCAGTAAAAATCAATTTAAAAAATGGACATTTTATTGCGTAGGCTACTGCTTTGCTGATAACACATTGGGCTACAGCAAACTGACTAATGAACACTGTGTGGTGTAAAGCATTAGACATTGCAAAATGAGTTTTATGGCATGAAATAAACTATGAAAACATATAAGATCAGTGATGAAAATGATGTGTTGCTGTCGGTGCTGCTGTTTCTCAAAAAAACAGACCTCGCTTCCCCTCGTCTCCCCTCCTCCTGCCTGACACCATTTCATGTTTTTACTGATGGGGATGTAGGGAGTGATTTTTCCTCCGAAATGTCATTGTACGCTGTTGCCAAAATGTTGATATTTTCCCAACCATACTACTGTAAAATACTCCTAAACTCCTAACCACAAGGAGGATTTTAGAAGCGGCGTGATTGCATATCAAGTCAATGGAGCGATACAATCAGACGCAAAATTCGCCGAGGGGTGGTGCAAATTGACATGTGAGTTGAATATGTTTCAGCGTGAGCAACAGAATTTGACTCATCCTTAGGCTTTATGAGCCTGATTCATAAACGTACAGAGACGAGAGGAAAAAAAGGGTACAGACTGGAGGGAGATAACAAAAAGAATCTGACTTCCTGGTAAATTGAGTTCAGTCAGAGGCTGAGCTAAACACAACGCACAGACACACATGGACGGGGCTAACTAGCTCACAGCTAACGTCTGCATAGTCTGTACATAGTGATGGTAGGTTTTGTTACCTTTGGACAGTCAGGCTAGCTGTTTCCAGTCGTTATGCTAAACTAAATTTAACGGCTGTAGGCCTACAGTTAGCTTGATATAACATATGATATCTTACGGAAAGTTATTTCTCATATCTCGTGCCTACGAATGTCCAGCGTCAATTTTCCGCTCCAGTCTTTTTAGGCAACAAAACTACTTAGTTAGGATTAGGCAACAAAACCCCTTAGTTAGGTTTAGGCAACAAAATAGCTTGTTAGGTTTAGACAACAAAACCATTTAGTTAGGTTTAGGAAAAGATTGACTTGGTTAGATTTAGGCAACAAAACCACTTAGTTAAGTTTAGGCAATAAAACCAATTATTTAGGTTTAGGCAATAAAACTACTTAGTTAGGTTTAGGCAACAAAACCAATTAGTTAGGTTTAGGCAATAAAACGACTTAGTTAGGTTTAGGCAACAAAACCACTTAGTTAAGTTTAGGCAATAAAACCAATTATTTAGGTTTAGGCCATAAAACTACTTAGTTAGGTTTAGGCAACAAAACCAATTAGTTAGGTTTAGGCAATAAAATGACTTAGGTTTAGGCAACAAAACCACTTAGTTAAGTTTAGGCAGTAAAACTACTTAGTTAGATTCAGGCAACAAAACCACTTAGTTAAGTTTAGGCAATACAATTACTTAGTTAGGTTTAGGCAACAAAACCACTGAGTTAAGTTTAGTCAATAAAACAACTTAGTTAGGTTTAAGAACAGATCGTGGTTAAGTTATGCAACACCAGAAGTGGTTACGCCACACTGGAAGGGGCGTTACTTACTTACGGAAGTTCCGTGACCAAAACTACTGAGTTAGGTTTAGGAAAAGATCGCGGAAGTTACGTGACAAATATATCAACGTCGACTTCTGGTTTCACACGGGATATGAACAATGGTCTCCTGGGCGAAAGTGTGATGTTTTTGGACCCACCCGTGCACCCCGACCTCCTCCCTACGCGGTGTTTGCCGCTCTTAATATGTGTTCACAATTACACGGATTACATACAAATTGATTTCGTGGGATATAAATTATAAGAATTACAGTGAATTACTTTTCGTAGGTATAGCTACAAACGGTGTATGAGAACAGCGTGCTTCATATTGAGCAAACACATATGAGAGCTGTGTCGACCTTCTCAATCTAAATCTCGTCAAGAGGGCAAATAAGCGTATTTTCCAAAATGTCAAAACTAACCCTTTAACGAAATGCGACAGTGCTGACGTTGTTTCTTTAAGCTCTTTGGACTAGCTGATCATTTAAAATGAATTGGAACGCTTGCAGGCCAGATGTGACACACAATAGTGAACTCTTCCAGGGACCTCAAACCACAGCACAGCAAAAACACACACCTGAACCTTCCTGACTGTACACTGGTTTACATGGATGGGGATTTCTGCAGAGAATAACTGAAGACACCGTGCTCTACCCCGCCTGAGCAGCTTCCATCCCTTTCCTATCATTTTGGACATAAATAGAACTATTAATCTTTGATAGGACAACAGCTGGCTGTAATAATAGCAGCACTTTTGTGGGGACATTTTCTCATGGAGAGGTCGTGGAAGACGGCTACCCGCCATCTGCACTTGCTTCATCCCTCCTCCTTTATAAAAGACGGGAAGAAGGGGGGGTTGTTGCATTGGCTTCATCCTTCAGATCTGAGTGTATGTGGATGTGCACCACTGACTGAATATCTAAGGCCTGCATAACACTTGAAATCATTTCAATGGAAGCTGATTAAAGAGACGACTGGTGCATGATACTGTGAGGAAGCTTTGTGTTTTTTTAGTCTCTGCACTGAGGATGCTCTGCTCTGCAAGCATACAGGATTTTTTTTTTTGTCTAAAATTGCCATGAAAACTAAATTTTTCTAAACTGCTGGTTCAGGTAAGCTATGCAAATATTCCACTTCTAAACACGTTTGAAACCGTCTGTTAACTCTGCAGAGAAATAAATCTGTCAATGACACAAGGCACCAGGAATTGAGTCATCTACACACGACTCACTCCAACACAGAGTGACGCGCTCAACGCAAAAACTCATCTGTCACTCACAGGCTGCTTCTCTCTCTCTCTCTCTCTGTATCTCCTGCCTGCCGCTCCGTATCGGTACGATTCGGTGCCAAGACTTTCTGGTTGGACGCAGCGTACTGGCTGTGAGCGCACTGCGTTTTTTTAATTTTTAGACGTGGTCTGTCAAAGTTTCGGTTTACAAACGCGGAATATATCTTGAAGGTAAAAAATAATGACCTGAGAGCCGTAGTATAACCGGCAGCTGTGGTGAAGGTGAAGGAGAGTGGGCTGTGGAGCGCCAGCGCTGTGCGTAATTGTCTGGTAGCAGGTGGATGGAGAGGCTGCTGTGAGGGATCATGAAGCTCTCCAGCAGGTTCAGCGCCGTTTCAGAGCGGCTGGACTCCGTATATTCTCTGCTGAAGGACACTTTGCCACGATGGACTTGATATGAAGAGGACATTTTCAAATTTTCAATTTAAAAGTAAGTGATATTGACATTTTTGTGCTGAATTTTAAAAAGGCTATTTCTGTGTTGGACTTTGGCTGGCTTTTTGCGCACTGCAATTCTTCCATAGTCAGGTCTGTTTTTGTCTTTTAAAAGTTATATTTGTTGCCATAAAGTGGCACACACACACGCAATCTAATTCATGGCACAGGGCATTCGTTTTTGGCACCCAAATGCAATTAAAGGATTCAAATGAACTCAAACCCACTTAAAGCGCATGTACATGGGCTTCTTGCGCACTCTGATATCTACTTCTGCTTGTTAAAAGGAGGGTAGATGTATGTACCTTCATCCCAGTACAGAAAAAAATAATAATTGGAATAGGTGCAAAGCACAGTGGAGAAACATTCGGATTAACAAGGAGAGTTGGTTTGGAAACATGTCAGGGAGAGTAAGGGGGTTTGTCCCTCAATTAAGAGGTCAACGGTTTGATGCCTGCAGGAGCCATTTCATGTCAAAGTGACAATTGGAAGAGAGTTTTTCCACTTTAGTGTGCACGTCTCCTGTTGAGCTGGACATTTATCACACACAGCCTGCAGGTTGTAGTGTGAGGCTGCATGCTGCTGCTGCTTCCCTGGAAGCACTATTCACATCTCATCTATTCACCCAGTCAGTGCTGAGCTCAAATGTGGCTTCATCCTGCTGCAATTTATGTTTTTATGTGAGTCTTTATGGATCCCATTGCAAGAGTTTTAATAGACCATCAAATCCCCCTTTCACTCTTAATAATACAATTGCTCTGCTTGATAATTAAACTCCGAGATGTTACCAAATAATACTCACACACTCACACAGTAATTAGCCTGCCCTCCTGCTAAGAAGTAACACTATAAAGCCTTCCATCAGTTGATGTATTATTAGTGCATTCTGTGCATTCTGTCTGTAGCACTCACTCTCTCTCACACACACACACACAAGCACATATTTCTATGATGGAGCTCTCTCGATATCTGTTTTTAAAGGCCAATAAAGAGTCTTTTTCTGGATTTAGAATTTTTAATTGGAATATTTTATGTTCATCATTTTTTTCAGCAATAACCATTCGGTGTAATTACATTCAGTCTATATAGGAGTTTCCATTGTTAGTGGCGGGGTCCGCCATGCACTCACTGTTACCATTGGTAACAAATCAACCAGCAGTGAAATCTTAAGGATTGTAATTTTAAAATTGGATTAAATTTGCATCCAATTAAATTCCTTTAAATTATGAGAATGCAATGCGTCTAACATATAATTGCTCTCTCACAAGGACGGGAAAACCAAGCAGCTTGGAGATGATTTTGGCTTCTAAAATTCTGCACTGAATCTTCGACTAACTAAGTTTTAGGTTGGTTGGCAGATTTTGCAGATATCAAACTGACGGTTAATGTGTGTGGCCATATCAAAATGGACCCATCTCCATTGACCAGACTTACCTATTTAAACAGTGCTGAAAGAGGTTGACAAACCTAATTAGTGACAATTATTATAATTCTTTTAGTCTTTTCATTGAATACCTTTGGGTTTTTTGGACTGATAGGCAGATGAAACACAAAGGTTAAAGACATCCCTTTTGTCTCTGGTAATTACTGATGGCCATTTGTGGTTAGATTTTATAAATTGATAATTCATTTTGAAGGAAAAACACTTTGCGGATTAATAAAAACAACAATAATCCCCAGAAGTCAGTTAGCCTTCTAACCTCATCTGCTGTGATAACAAGTAATTGTACCCAACAATTACCCAACGATATCCCTCATTAGCATAAAGTGGACTGTCCAGAGTGGGCCCTGTACTAATGTCCCTGTTGCTGTCACTGCAGGGAAAGAGTGATTGATCCTGCCACAGTGCCAGAGCTGTTTGTCCCCGAGATCAATTGAATAAACATTTGTTTTCTGCAGCGCGGTGTGCCCTGGTCGTGCTTTCGCTCAGGCGTACCTTTTTTTTTTGTTGCATGTATGCATACGTGGGGGAGGCACACGCACACACACAAACACACACGTGTGCACACACCTGACCTGGACTACTTGGCTCAGTGTAGCATTGTAGGGGGATTTAGGGTCTGGACGGTAACTGAATATGAGATCAAATGAGATCCAGTTGATATTTTGACGTTGAATACTGACATAATATGGTTATCATGATGAGTTTTGTTGCCCCTGATGCCTACAACTAGATATCTTCCTTAGTGCAAAACATAGATAGACTGTATATAAGAAGTGGATGTAGTCACCGTGACGTCACCCATTGGTTGCAGACTACGGTTTTGAAGCCTTGAGTTCCACATTTTGGCCGTCGTCATCTTGTTTTTTTGCAACCAGGGGTGACACGAGAGGGTGGAGCTAAGTACAAATGAACGCTGAATAAGACTTTTTTAGGCGACTTAAATGTCACAACCAACTTTCATGAACTGACTGGACAACGCCGTGGTAGCGACCTGTCAATCACAAGGTAGCCATGCCCTTAAGCATACCCTGCTTTATGGTCTATTTGCCTCTAAATGGGACCATAATTTACTAAATGAACATCACGCTGTATTGAAGAAGACTTGAAACTAGTGATTGAGACCATAAAGTCAGAATCAAGTGAGAAGTAGGCTCATTTCCTCATAGACTTCTATACAATCGGACTTCTTTTTGCAACCAGAGGAGTCGTCTCCTGCTGGCTGTTAGAAAAAATGCAAGTTTAAGGCACTTCAGCACTGGCTTCACTTTTAAGACCCGGAGGTTATCGCCTGGTGTGAAAGCGTTCAAATAAGTGTCATGAAATAAAAGTTTTGCGTGTTTGGGTTGGGTTTGGGTTGTGCCTCCAGTATTTTGCGTCTTGCCTATGAAGGTCCCAGTTTTCTGTCTCTCTCTGCTGTGTGAGAGAATGCCCTAAATTTATTTTTAGAAAGCTGCACATCATCTCTAATTTTAACTTGACTGGATTGGCATCTTGGCATCTCCTCCATGTCTCTGTCTGCCAATTGCTTGCGTGATTGGAATAAGTATTGAGGAACTAAACATGTAAAAGGACATATCTATTCTCTATAGAGAGGATATTTTACATCTTTCTCTGATTGAAGACGTGAAAGTCATTATTTAAAGTAATCTGTTGCCATGGACCTTGAAGGGCTATTATTATTTGTCAAAGGAATATTCTGTTTCTCAGCCAAACTTACTGTTCTTTATGTCTCTCTTTCTCCCTAGATCTATCTTGCTCTTTTTCTGTTTCTCTACAGCTGGGATGTGATACCTGCAGTTCCTCATTGATGAAAATCCCTAGTCATCCTGGAGCCCCAAATCCCTAGACCCCAAAAATTCCCAGTACCCCAGGAAGTTGAAGTCCCTTTACCCTTATTTCAACAGTCCTGCATGGTAAAATTAATGCTTTTAAGCCTTCTCCAAACTGCTTTATGATTACATCTTTACCCCTTACCCCTTGCCATCATTAGACACTTGGAACCCTTTGATACCCTAAACCCCTCTCAGCCACCATGGCCTTGGATCAGTGGCCCTTTCTACCGACTCCCCCCAACATCTCCATGCCCGAGCCTCTCCTGTACGACAGCTACATCCAGGGCAATGAGTCCGACCTGGACCTGAACATCTCCAAGGCCAGGGAGCCCCACCAGGACAAGACCAGCTCCGTGGTCATCACCTTGATCTACTTCATGGTGTGCGCCGTGGGGCTGTGCGGCAACGCCTTGGTCATATACGTCATCCTGCGCTACGCCAAAATGAAGACGGTGACTAACATCTACATCCTGAACCTGGCTGTGGCGGACGTTCTGTGCATGATGAGCCTGCCGTTCATCGCCCTGCAGCTGACTCTGGTGCACTGGCCCTTCGGAGAGGTGCTGTGCAGGGTGATCATGACTGTCGGTAGGTGGAGAGCGTGAAGAGCTAATGGTGCACTGGAGAAAGCAGTTTGTTTTACTGGGAAAAGAAACACTTTTGGCTTCCTCAAGAGGGAATAAAATAATTTAAATCATTGTCTGCTGTGATTGCAAATTAAAGAAAACCTAAATAATAGCGCTGTCAATCGATTAAATCATTTAATCGTGATTAATCGCATGATTGTCCATAGTTAATCGTGATTAATTGCAAATTATTCACAAAATTTAGTGTAAGTTTGGAGCGTTTTTTAACCTCCTTTGTGACAAGCTAGTATGACATGGATGGTACCAATGGATTCATTAGGTTTTGTAGTTTCATATGATGCCAGTATCTTCATTCTTCACTGATCCCACTACAACCTAAAAATCGCAAGTTGCATTAATACGTTAAAGAAATTAAAGAAAAACAATGTCCGTTATTATTGCGTTAACTTTGACAGCCTTACTTAAGAAACATCTGTTCTTTTTAAAATGTTAACACTTCAGTTGCAATTGCAAAAATTAAAGAGTGTTTGTTCAAAATCTTTGACATTTAGGTGTTTTAAAAGAATAGTTTAACATTTTGGGAAATACTTTTTTAGTTTTTTTTTTGCCAAGCCAAGCTAAGCTAACCATCTTCTGGCTGTAGCTTCATCTTTAAAGGTCCCATATTGTAGAAAGTGAGATGTCTTTTTTGATTATAATGCAGGTCTAGGTGCTATATAAATACTGTGAAAGTATCACCATGCTCAAACCAATGGAGAAATGCACACGCGCCTTTAAACGAGCCGTCGGGACTTCTGTGAGGTTGTGATGTCACAACTATACAGTCACCGGTGGAAGTGCCGCTAAACTCTGCGTAGTTGACACAACCAGTGAGTCCCCGGCTGCAGTGACACTGCGAAAACGGCAACATTGTAGATGGGGAAGACTGGAAACGCTGACCAATCAGAGCAGACTGGGCTTTTTTCGGAAGGGTTCTTAAAGAGACAGGTGCTAAAACGGAGCATTTCAGACAAGAGAGTGAATACAGGTATATTCAGAAAGACAGTATGAGAAAAAGAATGTGTTTTTTGTTCTAGTAGAAACTCAATATACAAATATGAACCTGAAAATGAACATGATATGTCTCCTTTAAATAAGCGTATTTCCCACAATATTTAACAATTTCAAAGCGTAGATTAGAGATATTTGGACTTTAGTTGCAATTCAAATAGTGTTGGTCCTCCTATGGCTGTCTTATCACACTTTATACACCTCCTGTTTTATTACAAAGAACAAGCATCAGCACTTACTGATACTGGTACTTGATACACGTCCTCATTTTACTTATCTTTCTCTACTTTCTCCCCTCCACCCCCTCCCAGACTCTCTCAATCAGTTCACCAGCATCTTCTGTCTGATGGTGATGAGCATCGATCGCTACTTGGCTGTGGTCCACCCTATTAAGTCCACGAAATGGCGGAAGCCTCGCGTGGCCAAGTTCATTAACCTGACAGTGTGGGGTGTGTCCCTGTTAGTCATCCTACCTACTATGATCTTCAGTGGCCTTGACAAGGTGCCAGTATGTGGGATCGTGTGGCCAGAGCCCCAGGATGTCTACTACACGGCCTTCATAATCTACACATTCTTCATAGGATTCTTCCTGCCGCTGGCAGTCATATGTCTTTGCTACCTGCTCATTATAGTCAAGGTGAGAGACCGCCTCCATTATAATAAATCATTTTTTAATACTGGCTACAGGACTAGAATGTTGAACAAACATCCAACCATTACAAAGATTGTGGAAGTATTTTGGTCCCTTAGGTCATGTTTATTTGTAGATTCAGATGAATAGCTCATTTAAAATAAAAGTCACTAAGTGTGTAGATAACGGTTGACAACTCTGAAATGAACAACAGTTTTCGCCACAGTTAACTATCTCATAAAGGTTTTTTAATGTTTTAAGTTAGTTTTGCTTGAGCTAATATGTTACATATTGAATTTTACAGGGTTGTTGTGTGTTTGAACACGGGCCCTGGGAGGCTATCCAGGCTAGCTATAGGGAAATTTAACATTTTAATTTCACAGACATTTGTTAAATTTGTTATGGGAATAATGTTGAAATTACAGCAGATGGTAGGAAATTGTCTTCAATAGAGACTTATAAGGTGGAAAAAACATTTGTATCAGGTGGGTTTAAAGGAACAAAAAACATGATTTACTCTGACAGAGTGTGATTGCAGGAAGCAATATAAATAAGAATACTGTTTTAATCATGCTGAGATCATTTTTTTGCCACCTTATTCGTCACTGAAAGTGTGTCTATAGCATCTGGCGAGTTAGTATTTTCAACATCTCTTCCTTGGTCCTGCAACAGGGCTATGGGTTCAGGCTGTTCTCATATACCAATATCAAATATCATATCATATGAGGATATGTTGAACCTGTTAAACTTCCTAACAAAAACCAGTATGCAAACAGCAATAAAGGAGTGTATATTGAAGTACATGGGAACATGAGAACATTGTTTTACTTTTGTTTTTTACCTTGGTATCGAATTGGTATCGAGAATCGTGGAATTTCATCGGTATTAGTATCGACCACTAAATTTCTGGTATCATGACATCCCTATCCCAAAATGTCAAAAGTTTACTTTAAGGTTAAATATCTATGTCTCATAGTGTGAACACTGTGATTTTATATTTGGGAGATTTTAAGCCATTGACAGTCCATTCTTTTTCCAGGTGAAGTCGTCTGGCATGCGGGTGGGTTCCACCAAGCGCAAGCGTTCTGAGCGCAAGGTGACACGGATGGTGTCCATCGTGGTTGCTGTGTTCGTCCTCTGCTGGCTGCCTTTCTACATCTTCAACGTCACCTCCGTCACCAGCTCCATCAACCCCACCTCCGCCGTGAAGAGCACCTTCGACTTCGTGGTGGTGCTCGGCTACGCCAACAGTTGCGCCAACCCCATCCTGTACGCCTTCCTGTCGGACAACTTCAAGAAGAGCTTTCAGAACGTCCTGTGCCTGAAGAAGGTGGCGGGCCTGGACGACATAGAGCGCAGCGACAGCAGGGCAGACAGGAGCAGGATGGTTCACGACGCCGTGACCAACTTGGAGACTCACAATGCTGCCTTGCTCAATGGCGAGCTGCAGACCAGCATCTGAGGAGTGGCAGTCGCATCCAGGGAGGCCAGAGAAATTGAGCAGTGGTGCTTCCAGACTGATGAGCTGCCAGTACACTGCTAGTGACCCCTTGTTCAAAGATGCAGGAGGCTGATGTAATAGTTGCAGCTCGTGGACATCAACACATGAGCAAAGTCTAAGTGAAAAATAAACAATTTCGTAAGGGGTTTTCAGGGGTCAGGGAAAGTACATGCTCAAAACTCTTGATATTTGGGTTAATGAAACAAATTGAGCTGGTTCGCCCTGAGGCGGAGCGAAAACGCATCTTGACTGAAGTGATTTTCAGCGCTGCGTTTAAGTGATGTTGAAATCAAACACAAATAAGAGTGCTGATCATGCTTGCCAGCTCGAGGTTTCGATCGAGTTGTCAGAAGTCATGCAGACGGAACCAAAATCGAAACAAGACGCAGGATCGAAGAAGAGACTGCTGTGGACCCACTGGAGAATCACTGAGACTAGTTCACCCATGGTAGAGAGAGAGATCCGAGGGGATGTCCTTGATGGAGTGTTCTGACAGAGAGAGCTATGAAGGGTCGGCATTGATTTCTCCGAATGTGGAAATACTGCTGAAGAAGTCAGCCGAACATTGCAGCGGAAAACAGCCAGCGCTGTAATTCAATAGAGACTTTGAAAGATACAAAATCAGAAGCCAAAAGGTGAAAAGCTTCATGTTTTATTCATACCAGCTGATTAGCCTGGTCTTACATGATCAACCAGGCAACAAAATGGCAAAGCCCTCTCAACATGATGAACAAAGGATGCTCTTTTTCTCTCTCTTGCTGGCATCTCCGCAGGAGGAGCTGCATTGATCCGTAAACTCTCGAATTGAACATCCTGGATTATTGATTAAGTGGAAGGATGGGAAAACATCTCGCCGGCCGCTCTGACCTTGCTCCCTTTAAAACAGTTTGTATATAGCCTACAAAATGGTTTTCTGTCAACCTCCGGGGGAAAGGTCCTAATCAAAATGAATTTCAAAGGCATGTAAAATAATCCTGTATTCTTGTAAAGCATCAAGGACAGTTCTGAAACAATGTTTGTGAAACCCATCTTATGTACTTTATACTATCACTGTATCCTGGTCTTAACAATAGTTGCTCCCTGTGCCAGCGGTGCCATTGTAAGGAGCCCATTTGTACTTGTAAAGTGCTGTGTTGTGACAATGTAAGATTTCTTCTCGAGTTCATGTTGAAATGTGGTCACTGCCCTCGGCTTCACATTTGAATCTGACAGCTTGCAAAAAGGTCTAAATTTCACAGAAGGCAGAAAATTAAGTTATATAGTCAAAGAGGGAGAGAGAGGTAGGGGGATAAGGAGATACAGAGGATAGAAAGAACTAAAGGTTGTATTCTATCTACTGAGAACGCAATGAAGACAAAGTTTGAGAGATTGTAGTGGGCTGAATGGATACAGCTGACAGGAAGAAACCAAGGTGTGTGTGTGTGTGAGTGATAAAGAGAGAAAAGAAACAGAACTTGAAACACCTGTATAATAAATTGTTGTTACAAGCCTTCTAATGGCCATTCTGGAAATCGCCAGCTTTTAGGCAACGATGGCTGAGAAAGCCTGATTGTATTTCTTAAGTTATAACTTAACTCATATGTATCAATAGATCAAACATACAGTTCATTTATTTTTTACAGATTTTTGAAAGAAATCAAAACAGCACGCCGATTCATAGCTATACCTATGAAAAGTAATGCACTGTAATTCGTATATATATCCCATGAAATCAATTTGTATGTAATCCACGTAATCGTGAACCAGGACGTACAAAGAGCAACAAACGCCGCATAGGGAGGAGGTCGGGGCGGATCAAAATACACCAGACTTTCGTCCCACTTCGTAAATTATTTTAACCCAAATGTTGACTTATTTGTTACGTAACTTCCGTACTTAAATTATGCTACTTCCGTAGTTATTTTAACCCAAACGTTGACTTATTTATCATGTAAGTTCCATATTTGAGTTACGCCACTTCGTAGTTATTTTAACCCAAACCACGATCTTTTCCTAAACCTAACCAAGTCGTTTTGTTGCCTAAACCTAACCAAGTTTTTTTTTCCTGTGAAGACAGGATTTTATTTTGAAAAGAATGTATGCATGTAACAACTGGAAATTGACACGTGTTGCTAGGCATTCGTACGAAAATGCGTGAAAAATGAGGAAGAGGTTAACTTTTTGTAAGACATCATACAAACTGTTGTATGAGGATATGTTGTACTGTGTCAAGCTCCAAAAAAAATGGATCCTATACATTTCCCAAGGTGCAACTGGATAACATCTTTCTTCAGACCCTCGCACTCTGTTAATGCCCAAGTCTTTCAAACTCCACACCCTTAGTACTTTTACACATCACATATATTGTACTAACTCAGAAAAGGATTCAGTGTAATGGTAGTCTTTTCTACACAGGCTAGTCATACAATAGCCTACATTCTCACCAAGACCACTTATTATTAAAATGGGAATTGCATGCTCATATAATTGTATACCCAATACCACTTCTAACCTGTCGTGACCTTTACTCAATGCATCTCACATTTCTCAGTGGCCTTCATTACACTGGGTGAATAATGGAGGCAGCAGCGATAAGTTAAATGTGCATACATTTATAATTAGCAGCGTCTTGAGAGACACAAGACTGTCAGGATGCCAGATGGATTAATGGAATAATCAATCAATCAGTGGAACATCATGGAGGTTCCCATGTTTTTTTTTAGCCATGCTAGCTGCATGGCTCAAGGGGTGGCAATGTCTGTCAGTTCACCACTTTGGTCCCTATTGAAATGTCTCAACAACTATTGGATGGGGATTGCTATGAAATCCGGTACAGACATTCATGGTCCCTACAGGATGAACTGTAATAACTTTGGTGATCCCTTAACTCTACATGTAGCAGCATCAGGTCAAATTTTGTATTCGTCCGGCACTTTAATTTAAGACCAAATACCTTCAAAACTAACATTCCAATGAGCCTCAGCTGTACTTTGTGTTAAATGCTAATTGGGAAATGTTAGCATGCTAACACGCTGAACAAGGATGGTGCACATGATAAACATTATTTGCTAAATATCTGCATGATAGCATTGTGATTTTGAGCATGTTAGCACGCTGATGTTAGCATTGAGCTTGAGTGCAGCCACAGAGCTGCTAGCATGGTTTAAGGCCTTTGCACACCAAGTCTGTTTTTTTCGTAAGCGTTTTTTGAATTCGTCATCCAATACAAATCGTTAAGCTACTCGCACACTGAGTCCGATGCGTTTTATTATTGTCTTCATTGCAAAAATTCGCAATACGAGACAAAACTGAATTAATTATGTGGGTGCCATGCAATGTATACCGCTGGTCCCCGACAGGGTTTATGAATGAATGATGACATCGGTAAGAAGCTATTGTTTAGCACAATCACTACTGTCTAATCTTTAGTACATCCTTTGTTTTGCGACCATCCCCGATTCCGAGCTGTTCTGCAAACACCTGCCACAATCTATCATTAAATTCCGCATCTCTGTATTCTTTTATTTCTTTATCGTAAAGTGCTGGGAGATGTGAATCAGTTTATCAGACGTCATTTTGCTCTGGGTGGTCAAACAACCTTCTTTTGGCTTTTGATGGATGCGAAAAAAAGCAGAAACTCAAACCTATTCCGAAAAGTGACCAATGACGGACTTAAGTTTCAGAGTCGGTGTGTAAACATGATTGACACAATGAGGTCATATTTATTTTTAAACGTGCGAAAATTTCAGACAAAAAGGTGTGCAAAGGCTTTTCGACTGTGGGTCGGTGCTGTGACTTGGAAAATACACATTCTGAAACACAGTGCACAGTGGCTTGTCCAAGGGACCTCCGTGACAGAGCCACACCTGGTTGCCAGGAGATTTATCAATACTGCAAAGCCTCTATAGTAATAAGGTCACCCGCCATATGCTGCTGGTGTCAGACTCACTCCGTCCCAGTAGGCTGTATCGGTCAAGTTAGAAGCCATCAATCAGTGCAATCAAAAGAGATGAGGGGCCAGACAAAGCTTGTCCCGGGAGGTTACTGCGGAAAATGATTTGTCATGGCACCGTCTCTGTGCTGTCACTTCTAGTAGTATTTGTAGCAGGGTCAGCCCCATCTTCACTCACAGGTCAAAATAGGAACACACACTCGCAGACGCACAGACATAAGCTCCTCACACTATTGTCTGAGTAATGCATAAGGTGATGAGGGTGACCAGCTCTGCATCAAGGAGTCATCCAAGTTCCTACGCCACTTAGTCTCAGTCCTGTGTACTCACAGGAGGCAGGGAAAATGGTCATTACATTACGTCAAAAACAGTCTTTAGCCATGCGCACTGAAAAACTGTGTAGGTGTGGGTTGCAACAAGTTTTTGACTGTGTCATATATATATAGCGTACAGTGATAGTCATGTAACTTTGATGGAAATCACCTGCCGTAACGTTGTAATTGATTCTCAAAGAAACCCGTGTTCAAGTTTTCTCTGCCTCCTGTGAGTACACTGGGTTTTCACAAAAAAGGATTGAAATTAATTGGAACATGAGCCAGAACTGAGATACCCGGCAGACTAAATCTGGGGACACACCAACCCGACATCAGAGAACTGGCGGCGATGAAGGCCGCCTGTTGCGTCGCCTCACTTCGCCTTTGTTTTGGCTGACAAGTTGCACTCGAACACGCCGCAAAGACGACAGCCGACGGCCAGTTAGCGCATGCGTTCTGTGTCTGCGTGAGAGGAAATAACTCTCCACACCAGCAGGTGGCGGTAGTCTGTATTCGTCATTCAAAAACGGAACCTGGAAGACCGAGGACTGCGGATATAAAAGTTGTTGTTATGATACGTACATGAACACCAATTGGCGTTTGGCGACCATTTTCACACCACTCTCACTCACCACTTAGATTCATTCCAGATGGCCATGTCGGCGTGAAAATATCTTTGTATTGGATTGATCAGATAAGACATAGGCTCACTGCTAACTTCCGTTTCTCTTCTTGTGCACTGATTCGTTCAACATGTCACGGGCAAACAAGAGCCGACAGTGCAGGACACACCGGAAAAAACTAGGCTGACGGACACTCACCGACGGCACTAAACTGTACAACAGCTGACCGTTGGCTTTGTTTGTCAGGGCCTTAAGTGGCCTAGGAACTTGGAGCGTGGTAAAACGGACACTACACATACTGACCTTGACCAGTGGACTGTGTATGTAATAATGTGACATGTAATAATGTGACACATCAAGACCAAAGGCTTGATGTGTCACATTATTACATACACATACATATGTCTGAATTGCAATTCGATTATTACATGTACAGTAGAAAACCTGTGAATGACCCTGAAACAGGCTGTATCTTTCAGTACATCTGTGAATACTAGAACCTTCAAGCCTGAAGTACAACAACTTTTCTCTCATCATCCACAGTTAATTACTTTTGTTCCGTCCTCTCTCTCTCTCTCTCTCTCTCTCTCTCTCTCTCTCTCTCTCTCGTGCACAGCTGGTGAAGAATAATATGAGCTGACACATTTTACACCCACCCAAACTCAACAGAGCTGAAATGAACTGAACCATGCTGAAAGGAAACACACTACGCCTGCCATTGCCGCCGGCTATTTGGACATACTTAATGGACTTAATGTACTTAATGGACCATTCTGATGCTTAGTAGATGTTGAAAAGACGGTTTGTGCCAAAAGCAGTGTAAATGTAGCACTAAAAAGGACAGCTGAGGCAATGAGACAGCGCCCGTAGTCTCTGCTTCCTTTGTAATTTTGTGAAATCAAGACCTAATTATCTCTCTGAAATGAGGTCGTGTTCTGACTAAAAGTCATTTGGGTCGACACGGCTCCGGCTTTGTTCGCTGGGCGCGATTCAACGCCAAATGCGAAAAAGGGGCACTTGTCCGGATTTCTGTCTGGTTCCTGCCACACTGTATAGTGTACAGATGAGAGGAAGAAGCGGAGGAATGGGGGAAACCTCCGCCTTCTTGCGCTCCGTTTCTCTTTTGGAAACACAAGTTAATTTGCGAAGGGCTAGAACGTGCACTCCTGAGGATGCACCGTTCAATATTATCTATGTATTTGTGGTATCCTCTGCTTGTTCTTGCATGGAGAGGGTTGCGTATCTCACTTTCTGTGTCCCCTCACGAAACCAAAACCAGTGTTACACACTCACTGGGTGGCCATCTATGTTTGTTAGATACACTCTCAGAAAAAAAGGTACAGAGATGCACTTGAGTTTGGGTTCAGGTTTAGCAACAACAGGTGCAACTTTGTAGATTTTTAAGTTATGATCAGGAGCCTATTAGACTGTTATCAGGCCATTAAATGTGCGTTACCAGTGGTTATAAGGCTCATAGATGTGGGTCAGAAGGGCCCTGCTACACCCACTGGTAGGTTTCGTCATGTATTCACATGATCGATCACAGAAAGAAGGAATAAAAGAAGACGACAGCGACGTCTAGCTACCGTAGGAATTATGACAGGAGCAAGAGCGGAAGTGAGGAACTGTAATATAGACAGCATGAAACTCCATATGGGATGGAGGTCCAGGGCGATGGATGGGTCACAAAACACTGGGCTTTAAGCCAATAGACCGGGATTCGCATACGTTCTCAAGTGTTGAGTTTCAACTTTTCAAATGTAGATATTTTAAGCCAAGACACAATGCTTTTCCCTAAACTTAATTCAGTGGTTTTGTTGCCTAAACCTAAAGAAGCTATTCTGTTTCTGTTAAAAACGTAACATTTCATGCAGTTTTACAACGTGTTAGAAGGTTATATTTTTTCTTTCACTTTTACAATGTATTAGGCCCCTACTGACCAACATCTATGATGCTTATAGCAAACAATAACGCACCTTTAATGGCCCGATAACAGTCGAATCGAGTGAGGCATGAGTCATTCTGTTGGTCAAAGAAATAAAATGACAAGCTTGTTTCTGACGGTGTACAGCCATGGATATGTACTACTTTTCTGTGCAGTTACTTTGATCTATGTGCCTTGGAACTTACTATAAATTAATGTGATGACATCAATGTACAGCAAAACAACACTGTAACCGGTTTCTCCCAAAAGCCAAACAACCAAAGGCCTTTGTATTGTACAGACATGTTGGTAACCAAAACATAACAGAGACCTGTTGTATATCATTTTTTGGTACTATATTTCCCCCAGCTTACGTAGCTTATGTTTGTGTGATATAATGTCAGAAGCAGATGTTTATTTGTGACTCTTTATTGTTGCATAGAATATTATGTGATCATTGATTGTAATGGACAGGCCAATGTCCTTGTCTCTGCAATTAAAATGCAGGCCAGTTTCTGCTCCCGTGGTCAAACTTGTGTATTTGTGTGTCAGTGGATGTGCATATAGCCTGTGTGTGCACTATGTGTGATGACTACTGTTGGGATGTCACAAGAACTGATTCTAAAAACATCATGTTACTCGTTTTTCTACAGCACTGTAGGTTGCTGGCTCCAGACTAGTGGCGTCCAGTCATCTCAGGGACGATAGTAAATGTCCCTGATGATGCTACATTGTGAACAACAAATCCGTGTTGAAATCGACAAGAGGAGAGCTAGTAACGTTGGGCAACATTGGGCAGCACGGACCTGCTTGGCTAAATAATGCAGCTAACAGTTAACGTACAGAGGTTGCACTGAGTTATGATGTGTTCAAGCTCTATTCAATGAAAATATATTCTTATCATATTCTTCAAATATAATCTTGTAAAACTTTGTTTTTGGCGAAAAACTTGCGGCAGATCATGAGGGATTAATAATAAATTCGTAAAAAAAACAGCATGCAAACGGTAATAAAGGGGTGCATGTTGAAGTACATGGGATTTATTGTTTTGTTTTTGTTTTTCTACCGTGGTATTGAATTGGGTATCAAGAATCAAGTACTGGTTTTGGTATCAACTACTAAATTTCTGGTATTGTGAAATCCCTAGACTACTGTATATCTTAGAAAGTTCCTGGAATTGGAACTTCAAGGGCCGTTCCACTTTATATTTCCCTCAGGAATACAATCCTTGGAGGAGCTCCAAATTTTCCCCTGATCCCTGAACATATCACACAGAATACACTATGTTGTATACAGATGGTACCCAATGGGATTCAGTAAATTCCAGCATTTCTCAAGGGGCTGTGAGCTCCCAAACACAGAGCTGATAAATGTCATCATTAATTCTGTAACAACATAGCTCAAGGCTGGACAAAGAGAGGAGACCACACATGAGTTTACCAAAAAACTAAATAAATACAGCAAACAAATAAACCAAATGAAGAAAACCAAAAGGGAGGACAGAGGATATACTGTGTGTGTCTGAGGTTTAGGATCCCTTTTCAGACAGGGTCTTCCCATTTCATACCATAAAAGTTACGATTAGGAAATGTCTTAAGACTGTTTTCAAAATCACTTTCACCACACTAGTATTGTTAACTCACTTTGCAAGCATTGCGTTGGTGATTTGCGAATAGAAAGCTGTCTAGATGTTTGAATTTCTAGAGGTTAAAGCAGGCTAAATTTGGTTGAAAAGTCAAAGTATTTTAGACGTCTAATTAACATAATAACATTGTTTTAGCAGCATTTCCCACAACCAGTAGACCACTTTGCTGGGGTAGCGTTATCCCAAAGCACAAAGTTATTGTAACCCAGAAATCATCCATCCATCCATTATCTGTAGCTGATTATCCTATTCAGGGTCGTGGGGGGGCTGGAGCTGATCCCAGCTGACATTGGGTGAAGGCAGGGTACACCCTGGACAGGTCTCCAGACTATCACAGGCTGACACATAGAGATAGACAACCATTCACACCAATGGGACATTTAGAATCAACAATTAACCTGCATGTCTTTGGACTGTGGGAGAGAGTCGGAGAACCCGGAGAAAACCCACGCTCACACGGGGAGAACATGCAAACTCCACATAGAGGGGCCCCAAGCTGGATTCAAACCTGAACTTAGATGTCTAAGTATTTTGATCTCCAAATCACCAAATGAATGCTTACAAGGCACCTGCCGTAAAGACAGTTGTGTCATTTTGTATCAAGTTGTAGCTGAAAAGCAAAATCATATCAAATACATGTTTTCTTTTGATTTAATGTGGATTTATTTAGACATCCCCTGACATTGTAGATGTGGGTAAGGCTCAATTCAATACCATCCACACACGCATGAGCGCACATGCAGCAATACCTCAGATCACTTTTCATTTTCCTCTCTCGCCTGAGTCGCCTCCACATGACTCATGATTATGAACGCTGTGCCAATCTGCACTGCCGAGGATTCAGCTCCGCTGTGAAAAAAAGTAATGTATTCTGTAATGAATGTCGTGCTTGGGGGTGTTTTATTGTGGTGGCAGGTGAGAGGATGGTAATGAGGATTAAATGCACGAAGTAGAAAGTGAATTTTCTCATCCACCTCTAGCCAGCTAAGCACGAGTTTTGGGAGAGTCAATTTGTCAATGTCAATCTAAAAAATGGCAGCGAACGCAGCCCTCGTTCCCAACAAAAGCAAGGCTTTCATCCAGGAGACCACTGTTTGTATCCCATGTGTTACGTTTTACTTTCGCTTTACAATCAGCTGTTTGTTCGTGTCCTGTGTTCACAACGTCCAGTCACATTTTCACTGTAAAAACAGTCATTTTAAGCACAAACCTAACTACGTGGTTTTGGCTGCCTAAACCTAAGCAAGTGTTTTTGTTTAATTCACAACATTAAGCACATGTTTACTGCGACCGAAAATGACGCTGAGGGGTCTGACAAAGCGTCAGTATGTGACGAGTTGGGATGAGAACGTGTTGTTATGTTAAGAGCAACACAGAAGTAACATATAACCAACTTTTGCAAATATGGCACCGAAACAACAAGAAAAGGCTGCTGAAGTACTTTAGGTGTAACTATAAATGACATGTATTTATATCATATTTATATGTTTGTTTGTTTTCTGACCGACAGAGAAACCAACTAACAAAACAGCTTCTTGGTTTAGGTAACAAAACCACTTTGTTAAAAGATAACTTCTGTATTTTTCAAACAGGACCCTATTTCCCCATGTGTCTGTGTCTACGTGACTAATGGGGACAACAATTTCTGAAATTGATCCAGTATTGAGGGTGAACGCCGTATACACCATGTGACTTTTTCAATAAATAACCTGACAGAAAAATGACTCCTGAAAAATCTTTTGAAAAGTTCTGTTGCGTAACATTGACACAAAGTAGAACAATGCGAAGGTCAAATAGGCCAAACTAGAATCAGTGTGTGAAACAATTCATTCAGCACAGCTCACATGAAGTATACAGCGTGAGGTATTTGTACTGAACAGGATGGCGAAGCACAAAAGAAAAAAAGTGAAAAAGTGAATCCCCTTCAAGCCAAGAGTAAGTCGTATTTTCAGCTTGACCATCACAATTTTATTCTTTTTCTGAAATGTTTGAAACACACCACAAGGCTGGTGTTACAAGGCTCAGTTTCCGTGACTACAATGGCTATTCGTCATGCAACACTTACAGAGAATTCAATCTGTTAAAGCTCACGTTTTACTCCCCCTATTAATCATTCCAGCAGTGTAGGTGTCCATTTTTTACACAAAGGATGTTAATTCTCTCCATAAAACCTGCACAAAGAAGTTGTGAACACAACACTGACATATTATCTCTTTTTAGGTAGATATGGCTAAAGGGTTGGCAAACAGTTGCTGATAATTTCGCAACATTATCATTCATTTGGAGTTTGTGGTCACCTGATGAATCGAAGTCTCCTAAAACCCGGAAATGAGTTAGCATTTTTGCACTTCCGGTTCCTTTATTCTCAAAGTGAATGGGTTTTTTGAATGGGTTTTTAGTTAGATGCCTAAAATAAGGTCTGTGGTTAACACAAGCAGAAGAGATTTTAATGTTTTGGTCTATGATATAAAATACAACAGTAAATATGCCACTTGGGAATTTTGAAGCTTTTTATAAGTCTTAAAAAAGGCAGTTGCTAACGATTGAATAAATGAGACGACAAAACATCATCACACCGAAGACTAGTCCGCTTTTAAAGCCTCGTTGTGCAAACTCGTGCTCAGGCGACCGTGGTGTTAGTTTGTTTAGAGCTTATTTTCTGCGATAATCCAAAAACCAATCCAAATCCCATTGGCTTTTTGGAACCCGACGACTTCTGGGTTGGTCTAGATAGAAAAATACGTCATTCCTGCACCACTCTATACACTCTCCTTTTACCTCTGTTTTAGGCTCCACCAACTCTGGAGGGAAATATCGGGCTCTTTAACAGCTAACTGCTCCACTATGTTCACCAGCTCGATGCTAACTTTGTCTGCTATTTGGTGTGGGGCATGTATTGTAGAGTTTGCAGTAAATGTATGTCAACCGTATTAGCCAATAGCTCAATTTCAGCTGTAGTCAAAATTGTGTTGGACAGCAAAACACATGCATTGAAAGAAGGCTATTGATGTTGAAAGGCTTACTGGGTAGGCTATATCGATGGGTTGTACTGAAAGGCTTAAAAAGCGTATGCCTACATAGGGCTATACCGATGTTGCCGCATTGTTTTTCCAACCTCATGGGAAGCCGTACAAATAGCACGTCATTACTACGACATTCTGCGTGTCATGAGAACGCATTTTAGCCTATTCACATATCATTTGTACGCCTCTTTTTGCAAGTTATTTTTACAAGACACACAACAAAACTACGGTAACGGCTGCAGTTAGGTTTAGACAACAAAACCACTAAGTTAGGTTTAGGAAAAACATCACGGTTGGGCTTAAAATAAGTATGTAAACTAAGTAAAACACTTACAGAAACAATGTAACAGAAGTATGGAAAACACGTCACAAACGTCACTATAGTAACTACAAAATAACTCAACAATACTCTGGGACACTGACACCAGTCTCCTGGTTGAAAGTCCTGCGTTTGTTGAACCCATCCACCTTCCACACCCTCCCATTCATCATGAACAGTCTCTCCCACTTTTTATTTAACATCACTAGCTCTGAGCGTAGCGTATTTATGCAGAATGCCTTTACAGTGCAGTCAGTACAGACTACATGGCGTACAAATGACGTCAAAAGCAAAAACAGCTGTGTCATTCATTCGCCGTTTAGTGCACTCGGGTTGTTTTTTCTGACTTGCATCCAGAAATGAGTTTATAATCAAATACATTAAGAATACACTGATAGTACAATCGGTTCCATTTCCCCCTCATGCTTGAAAGTCAGTGCCAGACTGATAAAAGTGCTTGTAAAGCTTTTTTTTCTTCAGATAAAGGGCAATATGTTGACTGTACCTGTAGTTTGAAGTATTTGAAGTGAATATGAACACAACCACTATTAGAGATTAGAAAAGGTTGCTGTTTAACTTTCATACAATGATTAACATTTGGACCAAAGTATACTATGCATTTCTGTCCGTGTTATAGGTTGTGAATGGAAATTTTATTACGGTTCCTTGAAAAGTCGTGGAAAGCTTTCGAAATTTTGTCAACCGTGTTTTCCTCAACATGGCTGAAGTGACAACATACGTTTTCTGACGGTATTGCAACGCTGACGCTGAAGAAAGCTAATGTGGGAGCACAACACTGTCTGTTTGATCTAACAAAGATACCCTTGTGGGTGGAAACATTGTTCAGCGGTCTAGTAGAAATTTCGAGCACCGCACAGCATGTAGGCTCTCATCCTTTGATCAAACATGTTCATACACTTGCCAATACGCTCTTTCATCCCCTCCAAATCCTTTACCTGGGACTAGTTTCAGCCCAAACACCCTTATCTTTCACACACACTTCTTCATCTCCCCCTCACTGAAGTTTGAACATTTGTATTCTTGTCACGGCTCTGCCTCCCTGAATGAAGTTGTAGGATTAGGAATTATTTCTACGAGATAAAGAGAGTATAAAGAAGTGGAAATGGTGCATGTAAGCTTCTGTCAATCTATGGCAAAGTACACAGTGATTATAGGTTGGAAATTATTGTTGATCCTGCACTGAACAGATTGTCTTTTCATATATCGCCGGCTGTCTCCATCTAATGGTGTAATTCTGGTATTGTTTGAGTGAATGTGCTGTTATATAGAATTTACTGTGCTGTGGGAGTAAAGTGTTTTCAGTCTGATTATCATTCATGTTGTAAAATTAAGCCAGAAAAAGAAAATTTTACCCAAAATATTTTTGTGGTTCGCACTCACCCAAACCTAACTTTGTATTTATTGTGTTAAACTCTCCTGTGTGGGTTAAGAGCTCTAGAGTTTCCAAAACTAACAAAAATAATTCCCCATTAAATTAATCATTTGGTGTAAAAAGTACAAATATTACTCTTTGTTGACGCAAATATTTCAGTAAATCAAGACTTTTTGGAATATATTCGTCTTCAACTCAAAATGACAGATTTTTTTAGTCATGATTTGGCCATTTTTCGTTGTTCTGTTTTTTTACTCATGTGAACTGATTTCCTTTTTTCCTCTTCTGAATTTGACTACCCATCTGCAGAGAGTCTATTCTGGGTGTTCAGGTTTCTGTAGGTGGTTGTTTTGTCAGAGGTGTGATCCCGTAATCAGAACAGACTTAAACGATCCTTCCTCTTTGTGAGTTTTTCTGATTCATCATTTTTTTTTTTTTTTTCGACAAACTATACTACTTTTTTTTTCGACATACTATGCTATGACTTTTTTCGACATACTATACTATTCTTTTTTTTAAATTTTCGACACACTATACTATGACTTTTTTTCCGACATACTATACCATGACTTTTTTTTTATTTTTCAACATACTATACTATGACTTTTTTTCGACATACTATACTATGACGTTTTTTCATGGGCAGTAATTGTACATTTCAAATATGCATGTTGTGACATGTCATATATGAGTGTATGTAGTTTAGTTTTTTTGGCACCAATTTATGTTATTATGAAGACCTATTTTTGTAAATATGCATGTACATTTTTTATAAAATAGTTTTTTCCTGCATATTTTCTATTTTCTTTCTTTTCTTTCTTTTTTTTCTTTTACTGCTGCTATGTTGCCCACCCATTCATTCTTACTAATGACAAACCTATAGCAAAAAGAAACATATAATGATAACGCTACGCAAACAAAATGGTTGTATGTGTGTGTATACCTAACCTTAATTTTATTTTATTTTAATTTTTCTTCTATTAACAAAAAATATAATTTGATTTATAATATGAATACATTTGACCTGTGAAAACCATGGTTTTCTATTTATATTGTTTATACTGTTTTTGTTCATCCAACAGCACATTTTAGATTTCATCATTACATTTTTTTTATCGAAGATATTCTAGCTAATCTATAACCTTAGCACAGGTTAGAGTAAATGTAAAATGTCAAGAAGCTTCTGGTTTCACTGTGACTCAACAGTCTGCCAAGTCATAATTTGATCTGTGCTTCCTCAAATTCAACTTCTTGATTTTCTTCTTGATTTGTTTTCTGACTCAAAGTTGCATTCTGATGATTTACATACAGATGTCTCACTTATTTACCGCATACTTGCTCAGCTGTAGTCCTGTATTTTTAATCACAAAGATGAATTATTTGTTAGTATCACTCCAATTAAGTGTTTTTAAATAGCGTTGATTTAATATTTTGGAGAAAGATTTTATCCGGGTTTGGACTGGTCTACTGCAGCAGCCTTGTCTCCTAAAAATTACGTTCCCAGGACAGTGAAACTGTATTGTCAATTACGTTTCGAGGGAAACATATTTTCCCCCCCGGATTACGTTTGCTTTTGACGGATCACAAATATGTTTCTCATCGAAGTTCGTGGAAGTCTGGATAGGGAGGAGGTTGGGGTTTATGGATGGGTCAAACAAACACAGGACTTTCGCCAAGGAAACCGATGTTTGTGTCCCTTGTGAAGCGAAAAGTCAACATTTTAATGTTACGTACGTAAGTTACCTAACAAACATTTATTTTAAGCCAAACCATGATCTTTTAGTTAAACAAGTGATTTTGTTGAGTTTTTGTTTTGTTTTGTTTCAATTTAGAATCGTAACCACGTGTTTAAAACATCAACCATAATCCAGGAGAAAATGTGTTTCCCTCGAAACCAACCGTCTCCTAAAAATGACGTTCCCATACAACTATTGTGAATTACGTTTTGAGGGAAACGTATATTGTCTTGGGTTACGTTTGTTTTTGACGTATCACAAATACGTTTAAAATGACAGTCTGCAAAAGTCCGCGTAGGGAGGAGGTCGGGTGGTGGATGGGTCAACAAACACAGAACTTTCGCTCAGGAGACCGGTGTTCAACATGAAACTAAAAGTTAATGTTTACTTTTAATAATTATATATTTTTTTACTAAACCTAACCAAGTAGTTTTGTTGCGTTTTTGTTGTGTTTTGTTTCAATTTCATAGTCATTTTAAGCCAAACCATGACGCACCAACAAACCAACAAAGTAGTTCTGCTGCGTTTTTTTTGTTTGGTTTCAATTTACAACGTTAACCACATGTTTAAAACTGTTTAAAAGTGTGACTGTAGTCTGGGAGAAAATACGTTTCCCTCGAAACATAATTGAGAATGTAGTTTAGTTGTATGGGAGCAGGATTTTTAGGAGACAGAGTTGACTGCAGAGATCCAGGGTCAGTTCTCGAGAGCTGCATCTCTAACTTGTTTGTGGGTGGGAAGCCATTGAGGGATCATGTCCTTATCAATGTTTATTAGTGACTTCTACTGGTTGATCATAAAAGTCAAAGACATTTTATATATTATATAAACTACGTGTATCAAACGACAACTATCAAAGTAGTGAATGATTCATTTGAATTCATGGTTCATCATTAATGTCCATAATGCTGTGACTATTTATCTCTTTAATACTCACACGTGTACCGGCACGACTGCACCTGCAGTTGCTAATTGTTTTAAAAGTCACAAAGCAGAACCAAATGTATACGTTGTAAAACAAAACTAACACCTTTAATGACTTGACACACCAGAATTTCCGGTATCTTCTAACAGCTGCACAACAAATCCTCCCCCGAAAATCTCAGAGTGACAAAGTCAGTGCACTGTTTGAAACCTATGAAGTGCTTTTTGTTCTTGATATCTGATTTCCTCTCTTTACTTTACTTTATACACTTTGATTTAGATATAGAAATACACTACATAACTACAGTAGGGTATAGTTGAGCAAACAGGCACTGTGTGAGACTTAGTTTTATTTTGCTATTTTACTATAATAGTTTTATATGGGGCTGCCACTTTGTTTGAATGCTACGCAGATCAATTTGCAATGATTAAGGAAGTTAAAATGAAGATGTGCAGGGCTTAAATATGAAAAAAATAAACTTTTCTATACCTATAATTGGACCAAAATAAATCTCTGGTTATTTCTGGCTCGCATCTTTAACATCCAGGTGTTCATGCTCTGTTCTATCTACTCTAAGCTGCACATGGCAAGAAGGATCCTAGTTCCTATGAAAACTGAAGCACAGCTGAAACACTGAAATCTGGTCTTGTGCTCAGTGTGAGAGTAAAACTCCTGATGTGAAACTGCCCCAAAGGTTTCACACTGATGTCGAGAAAGTTGGTTCAGTTACATCTTCCCATTCAAATACTGTTAGACACCCTCAGCAGCACAGTAATATCTGCCAACACTATGAGTCACTGTGGTCAATCTGCGTACGTAGACTAAGTCAGGGCTCTGCCAGCGTTACTTTTTGAAGACTGATACAAACACTTTGTGAAAAAAATGGAATAAACTGAACGAAAATGAGTTGCATTAGCATTCTCCCCTTTTAATAAAACACACTTTTAGAAGTGGAATGATAAATTGAACTTGATCAACTGTGTTGAAGAAAACAAAATGCACCTGTGAAAAGCTTTTCAGTAAGTAGAACTTTTTCACAGTAGACAGTTTCACTTGTCATAGCAGGAAAATTACATGTGTGAGTAATTAACAATGTCTGAGTTCCATTAAGTGTCCCATAAGCTACCCCTGTGAGCCTGCATGCACGATAACAGGACCATAGAACTGGAAAACCTAAATGAAATGCAGTCATTGTTATTAATTACAACTATGGTTTTCCTGCTAAGACGTGTCAAAATCCTGTTACAGCAAAGTGGCAAAGAGAAATACATTCATATGAACTCTGGGATACTAGGCATGTGGGATACAAAGTGGAAGGTTAGTATTCTATTGATATTTACATTATATTGGGAGACGATTTATATTTTTATGCATAAAAAAAACCCAACCATAAAGCTAAAGCTACACAGGAATGGCTTCAATACAAAAATGTTAATTTTATGTTTTTTTTAATTACTACGTCTAAGCAAACTCCATCTGCCAAAGAAGGACAAATTGCTGTGCAATATGCTGCCTTCCACTGTGCAATCCTCAGAAATATAGTCATTACTTTTTTTTTAAATATCTTTATGAGAGCTACAAGTTCTTTCAATATAGTCATGGTCATAGAGCAAATATATATATATTTGTATTCTGGGGATATTGTGCCTATGCAGAGGGTAGTTTCGTTTATTTATTGACTACACTGAGGGTGTTTTATGTTTTAATAATTTATTTATTTTTTGTGTTGAGTTGAATGTGCTACTTATTTTGTACTGTAGTTACCTTGTGCCTTCTCTACTTTTTCTTTTCTTAAAGCTGACTCTGTGTAAACTGCTCAGAATTCGGTGCAAATGGCAAATAAAATTCTTGAATCTTGAAATGTGTCTGAAAGCTTCAGGGAAAACAAGTAAGTGGACCTTGAGATGGGATTTTTTTTTCTTCTTTTTTTTGGCAAATCGATGTTTCCAAGGTCAAAAATGAACCCGCTCAACACTGGTAATGTTCTGGAGGCGCCAAATCAAGGTCCAGATTTGTGGCAGGACCTGAAAACTAATATGAAACTTGACAGAGCTTTACATTTTTGTAATTATGGAGGTCCATTTGTAGAAATTTGTTTTTAAATTGACAGTTAAGTATCATTTCTGTTGATCATATAGTCAAAACTTCCTTATTACTGAACATGTGCTGTGATTCAATGTTATAAAATCTCAAAAATGCAACAGTCCATGAGGGAGTGATTACTTTTTATATAGGCAATGTATATTGGTCTAACCGTAGTGTGTGTGTGTCTCTATTGGGTGGGGGGATTCTCCTCACACACAGGGGGAAGTCCCAGATCAGGCAGTGAGTTCTTACCCAAATGAGTTTCCAAACTGACATACAGGCCTCACATCTCACTCTCATCTTCAAACCAAGGATTCTCCCTCCGCTTCTACATCTTGCCAGGTGAGTGATCCCTTTAAAACATCGTTTTCAACCCAAAACGGGTCACATCAGCAAACTGAATGTTGTGTTTTCAGTATTTGTGGGGTGTGAAGGTGGGAATCGAACCCCTCAACTTCAGCCAGCGTTGTCACAGTTTCTAACTAATACGATAGTGACGAACACACGATAGTGATGCAGTTTGTGGCGGCTGTGCGGCTCACGGTGAGATCTCTTTGATTACCAGAGACGTCTTTACTTTGTTGTGAACGCAGTTCTGTCACCACTTACATCTACACACACACAACACAACATGCCAAAGCTTATAAAGTCTCAAAAAAACAGAAAAAAAGATATATAGTAAAAAGAGCAGCAATAAAACTCAGAACAAAAATAGATAAATACATGAAAAAGAAGACAGCGAACTGTGAATTATGAAAATAAGCACTTTTGTTTTTATATTAGCAAAGATACTGTACAGTATGTGTTTATGATAATTACATGTTGCACTAACTTCACATGAAGTCTAAAAGGAGGTGCGAATAGTAGGACACGAGTGCTGATTATCAGGGTGTGACAGATATACTGCAGTGTACTGTGGTGGAGGGCGGAGGAGGTTCAGACCTGTGTGTGTCTTTCACAGTCCGCTGACTCAGTGCTCAACGGAGCGAAAAGGACTGCGTTTGAGAACAAAGACATGATTTCTGAAAGGATGGACGTTTTACGAGTTGTAGCAACAGCCAGGCTGGCATGTTGCTGATGGACCTTTTATCTTTGATTCAATGGACGTTGTGCATGTTTTGCAAGGTTTGCTCTAAAAAAAAAGTTGAAAAACACCAAAAGGAAACGGGTCTGCTTTGCCTTTGAAGGAAAGGCAGAAAAGACGTTTCACAGTACAAAAGCTTCTCCCCAACTCATCCAGTATACACCCAATAATACTGTTTCACTGGTGCTACTGCAGACTTGGCAGTATTTATTCTACAACTATCCTGCATTAGTACAGCTCACACTTGCTTCCTACATCTTGCACAGTATTATTATAATATTTTTATATTAAAAGCTCCTGCCCTTTAACCAATGATTACCACATCATCTTAGCTAAATGTGATATTTTCTAAGCAGCCTCTTGTGGGATGAAACAAATGAGCAGCATTTAGTAAACGTGCTATAAAGACGTGGGGCTCGTATTATATAGTATCCCATAGTATGGGATAGTTAGTGTAGTGCAGTATAGTATAGCATAGTGCCGTATAGTATGATATAGTGCAATACACTAGTATAGTATAATATAGTTTAGTAAAGTGTACTTATAGTATAGTAGTGGTATAGTGCAATATAGTACAGTAATAGTGTAATATACTAGTATAGTACAATATTATTAAAAGAGTATAAAAGAGTATAGTGTACTTGTACAGTATAATATTCAATATAGTACAGTATGGTATAGTTTAATATAGTACCATATAGTATACAGTAGTTAGTGGAGTATGGTATAGTATGATATAGTATAGTGCCATATAGTATAGTAGTAGTACAATATAGTGTAATATATTAGTATAGTATAATGTAGTATAGTATACTAGCATAGCATAGTACAGTATATTATAGTATAATATAGTACAGTATAGCATGGTATAGTATGGTGCAGTATACTATTATAGTATAATATAATTTAGTATAGCACAGTATGGTAGAGTATAATATGTACAGTATAGCATGCTATAGTGTGGTGCAGTATACTAGTATAGTATAGTACAGTGCAGTATAGTATAATAAGGTAAAGTATAGTTAGTATAGCGCAGTATACTAGTATAGTATAGCATAGTGCCGTATAGTATGATATAGTGCAATACACTGGTATAGTATAATATAGTAGTATAGTATACTTGTATAGTATAGTTGTAGTACAGTATAGTACAATATAGTACAGTACAGTGTAGTATAGTAAGGTATAGTTAGTGGAGTATGGTATAGTATGATATAGTATAGTGCCGTATAGTATAGTAGTAGTACAATATACTAGTATAGTATAATTAGTATAGTATACTAGTATGGCATAGTACAGTATATTATAGTATAATATACTACAGTATAGTATGGTATAGTATGGTGTAGGATACTACAATAGTATAGTGTAGTACAGTGCAGTATAGTATAATAAGGTATAGTATAGTTTGTGGAGTATAGTATAGTATAGTAGTAGTAGTACAATATAGTGAAATATAGTACAGTATGGCAATACTAGTATGGTATAATATAATTTAGTATAGTGTAATATCCTAGTATAGTATAGTATCGTAGAGTATAATGTACATACATACATACATGAACATCACTGACTACAAGCTCACCCCATCAACCTGTAACAGGGATAACTGTGCCAAATAGGTTTTTATGTACAATTAGAGGTAAAAAACTATGTACCTGCAAATAAGTCTGCTGTCCTGTCCTGGCTTTGACCCTCTCCCACACACACCTACGCAACCCAGCTGGACCGAGAACATACCAGGCCATGTGTTGAGAGTCTGTGTACAGCTAAGCAAGAGTCATTCCCACCACCAGTTTTAAAACCACCACTTTCATCCCAGTGCCAAAAAATGTGCGTTGTCCTGATTACTGCCGTGTTGCACTCACCTCAACCATCATGAAGTGCTCCGAGAGGCTGGTCCTCCTGAACTTTATGAAATCTGGACTTCCTACATCAATGGACCCTTATCAATTTGCATATCGTCCCCGACGCCGATATCCTCTGCACACCACACTGCCCTGTCTCACCTGGAACATTAAAAAACACCTATGTGAGGATGCCGTTCATTGATTTCAGTTCAGCGTTCAACACCATCATTACCCAGAGGCTGGTTGAGAGGCTGGCTCTGCTGGGTGTCCCTGCAGAGCTAGATCCTACCATCACCCATCAACATAATCAAAGACTCCTCTCACTCATCTTTCTATGTGTCTCTGTGTTGTCCTTTGTGTTTGTCAGTGTACAGTAAGGGTCATCAGGGCTGATGGCTAGAAGCTGCCGTGCGGATCAGGTCTGGGACGCTTTGCTCACAAAATGTTTGGACTGTCATACGACATGCAAGCGCCCAGATGTCAACCCCAGATGCACCAGTTACTGTGGTGAGTACACACAGACATACTGTACATAAATTAGGTCAGAGGTACAGAAATACACATAAAGCCATGGCTGTTATAGACTATGAAATTCAAAGTTCACAGAATGTTTTCTCACATTGATTAATGGGACTTAGTGGACTTTGACCATTGATAAAACCAGGGTAAATTATGCACTTAAAAATGCTCTAGTAATTGTTTTGAATTGCCCTGGCTGTCCTAAAGGCAGTTAGTTACAAGAGTGACATTTATTTACCAGTTGGACCAGAGACAACATTTGAGGGAGACAAATGCAATTCAATTTAATTTCATCACTGTTTTTCACCTAATTTCGTCAAAATAAAAACTCAATTTCAAATCTAGCTTGAAATACTTATTGACCTTAATATCAAAGATGTGTTAAATAAACAACGAATGGATGTATCCTGCTTTGGAAGGGATTATTTCCTGGAAGAGACCTACGTTTCTTCCTGTAGATGATTCACCAGTAACAGGAAAAGAAGAAACACAGTTGCATCAGAATTATCCATAGAACAATAATAATCTTATGTCCTTCTCCTGCATTAGAGTCTGCACATTGCAAAGCACAGCCTGGCCACTACTATGACGGGCTGCTGAAGTTATGTGTGAGGTGCTCTGAGGTTTGTGGAAGACATCCAGCAGAGTGCTTCCTGCACTGCCAGAGTGAGTACTGACCCCGCTGGCCTGGATTAGAGCTTTAATTATTTAGTGACTATCTGTTTTCTGGAGGCATTAATGTTCTGTTGAGTTAAGCCTCAGTGGACAAAGTTTTCAGAGCACGAGTTGAGGGGAAGAAGGAAGTCTTGTCAAACTACTAATAAATACCAATTGCAGTGACTTTTTTTTGGAAGGTGAGCACAGCTAACAAGTTTACCTGCATACAGTAGCTATAGCTAGAAGGCCAAGACTCTTGTTCAATGGGGCTGAATGGTATTTGGTTTGCGTTCGTAGAGGATGCTTATTTTTGTGCAGAGATAAGACGCTTGTTGGTTGTACATTGGTGAAGAATGCAGGTAGTTTGGGGTGCCCTGAAGGCCTAGCGGTCAGGGCACCGACCATGATCCACAACCACACTTTATATAAGAAGTGGACATAGTCACCCATTGGTTCGTGGACTGCCTTTTTGAAGCCCCAAGTTTGGCATTTTGTCTGTCGCCATCTTGATTTTTTGGAACCAGAAGTGACAAGAGGGTGGCGCTAGACTAGTACAACCGGACGCTGAATAAGACATTTTTAGGCGACCAATATGTTACAATGAACTGAAAAACAAGTTGTGAAAGGGTTAAAGTTCTAAGACAAAAATGCGAACAACACCCAAACCGGACAACACCGTGGTAGCGACCTGTCAATGACAAGGTAGCCACGTCCAAAAGCATACTCTGCTTTATGGTCTATTTGACTCTAAATGGGACCATAATTTAATAATAATACAACTTATTTTTTGCAACCAGAGTCGCTGCCCCCTGCTGGCCATTAAAAAGAAAGAAAGTTTAAGGCACTTCCGCATTAGCTTTGCTTTTCAAGACCGGAGGTTGCCGCTTGGGCCACAACATTATTTTGACCAGGGACCTTTGTTGCATGGCACTCCATATCTCTTTCTTCCTTCATTTCCCGGCATCTCTGTATTATCAGCTGCCCAATAAAGGAATAAGATGCCCCCCAAAAATACTTGCCGTTTTGTCTTGAAGGTCTTTCAGAGATATTCTTCACCTCTATCCCCACAGCTCTGCCACCTCCTGGGACCACTGAAAACCTCCTGGTTCAAGGTACCTCACACATGCCGAATCCCAGAGGGCTCTCAGTCCTGGAAGACTCCACTATCTACTCCCTGCTGGCCCTGTGCATGGTGCTGCTGCTCTCTAGCTTGTCTCTAGCCTTGGTAGTCTTACTGAGGGGAGCAAAGGCTGCTAAAACCTCCAACCCGGGACCCAAGGAGGCTAACCACAACCAGGAGAGCATGGTCCAGATGGGCCAGGAGGTTGGCCAACTGGGACAGAGCTCCAAAGGTTAGTGTGGCATTAAATACAAATTAAAGGCTCTAATCAGTGCAATCAATGAGTAGTTAATTCGTTAGTCGAGCAGCAACGTCGGAACCCATCGGCTATTGATCCGGCGACGGATAAGCCTTGGGGGGTAAGGGGTTTATATTTCTGGGGTTCCGGTGTAGCCAGTGGATATCCGGGCCAAGACTTCCAACTTCAAGCAGTTGGAGTTGAGAGACGACGTGTACGACCGGATTATTTCACAAGTAACCAGTTTACAAGCTAATTTTAAACCAATAAAAAGCTAAATCATCATCGGACGATAGCTGATGGGTTCCGAGATTTTCCGCATTTTGGCCAATGCGTTCTGCATTCAACCAAAGCGTGCTTGAACGGGATTGATCAATACTGCTCCGACTACAAACCGAAACCAGAACACTTCCGATACCAAAATCTTGTCCCGTTGCCTGCAGAGTCTACACATGAATGCAAAATCTGTTTAGAAAGATTAACCGAGCAGTAAAATTATGTACAGCAGCTCCCCTTCAGACAGATCTTTTTTCATTATCATGTTGTATTTCAAAATTCTTGCGTCTCTAAAATTGCAGTTGAATATATCTCAGCTTCTGCTTCATATATTTTGCTCCAATATGTGGCCACTACTCCTCTCCGTCTTTCCACAGATTTCTTAACAAATTCAAACGTCTCCACAGACAGTGAACCATCATACGACTCCACCCCCACTGAGACCTGTGTGTGCATCCACTGTTTCCCCGATCTGAAAGCACTGGGCCAGGGCAACGACCGACCAACGAGAGCACCTTTGTCATTCTACCAGCAGGCTGTCCTCCATAGCGCCCAGATCCAAAAAGGAGGGCCTGTCTGGACCGAGGGTAACCCGCACACTTCTGGACTGGAGGTGCAGGAGGAGGCTTCAGTGGGATGAGGCTCATTGGCTGTCACACGGGACAACTGGAATGGCCACTGTGGATATTGTCACAGGGCAGTAAAAAAGCATACTGAAAGAGTATCACTGAAAATGGGGCATTGAGTTTACTTAACATGTTCTATTCTAGGGAACATGGGTGTCGAGGGGCCTCTTATAAGGGTTTTTGGGGGATTGGATGGCACCAATGTCGACACACCAACCGGACAACAAATCACTGATAAAGATTGACTGATGCTTTACTTCACGTTGCCTCATGATGGTTAAAAGTTTCACTTGAACACTTCACAAAGACCGCCGCTAACTACTAGCTGACCACTGATGTGTGTATGTCTGGTATAGTAGAATTCATAATCTAAAAAAAAAATAGTCAAACAAATAGAAACACCAAGTGACAAAACAAATTAGCTAACTATTTACATGGCACTGCGAGTCTCATGAAAGTATCTTGGCATATGCAAATTGAGCAAAGTTTCTACTGGCACTGCTGCGTTTTGCTTTTCAGCCCGAGATCTGTCCTTTCATTGTGGAAGAACCAAAACATGGTGGAGATGAACAATACGGAGAGAGTGGGTGAAATCACTGCTTCACTAGGCTGAACAGCTCTCTCTCACCGACTGATCAGACTGCCACTGACTCAACAAGATCAAACAGCCGTGACAAGGACTGACTAGTGACTACAGGTCACGGTCACCCACACAAGCTTAATGATGGCCCAGCGGCATTCCATTGCCAACTGTCATCTTGGCATGTCACATCACATTTCTGTAAGACGTCATTTCAGACATCACTTGTATGCCTCTGCTCTCTAGACATGTTAATTACCTTTCCAACAAAACAAGTGAAACACACCACACATAAAATGACTCGTCAGAGTTGCCAACGTCAGAAACGTCCAAGTTCTACCGATTCCTCTGTTAGGGATTCAAGTTTAGAAATGTTTACGTGCTAAGTACTGGCACAAATATGTACAGTGTATGTATGCAAGTTGTGTTATGTATATATTTGTATGGTGATGGTTTATAAGGATTCAGAATCTCATTGGACTTGCTTTGCCCACAATAAAAACTTGATATCAGAAACATCTGGCGAGAAGCTGTTCAAAAGTGTTCAAATCATCGTCCATTTTTAAAGTTCGTCTGCAGTCAACAACAGAGAAGGCAGAGGTGGGACCAAGTCATTGGTTTGCAAGTTTCAAGTAAGTCTCAAGTCACAAATCAAAGTAAGGAAGTCCCGGTCAAGTCCCAAATCAAAGTAAGGAAGTCCAAAGTCAAGTCCCAAATCAAAGTAAGGAAATCCAAAGTCAAGTCCCAAATCAAAGTACGGAAGTCCCAGGTCAAGTCCCAAATCAAAGCAGCAAAGTCCCAAATCAAAGCAGACAAGTCCCAAGTCAAGTCCCAAAAAAAAGCAGACATGTCCCAAATCAAAGCAGGCAAGTCCCAAGTCAAGACTGACAAGTGCCAAGCCAAGTCCTAAACTTTGAGTTTCGAGTCCTAAAGTCATAATGCACTCTTCACCAAATATAATGCTATTTGCGTCTCCGTCTGTAATTTTCGACACGCACATTTTGCATATTGTAATTTGTTTTTTGTTGACCCCCGCATAGTTTTTGTATGCAGCATAAAAACAATTATCTTTGGTAGCCTATAATTTTTTTCCAACTGGCACTCAGTAACGTAATGTTAGTTTCTGTAACTTAATTGGATGCTGTCGGATTGGTTCAAATAAAGTGGACCTGGGGAATTATGTGTTGCCTGGACTGAATAGCGTTATCGTTAGTTGATTCAGGAAAGTAATTGATTTGTGGCACACTTTATAACAATCTTTGGACTCTGGAGTAAGGTATCAAGTATTTACAAGTCAAAAGGTTCAAGTCCAAGTTAAGTCACGAGTCACTGCAGTCAAACTCCAAGACGTGTTGCAAGTCTTTTTTGATTTAGTCAAGTCGAGTCTAAAGTCATCAAATTTGTGACTCCAGTCCAAGTCATGTGACTCGATACCACACCTCTGGTAAATGACATTCACAAAACTAGAAGGGCAATCGGAGAGCGCAGACCTCTGCCAAGGCCATTTCCATAAGTGAAAAAGAATGCATGTATCCGCCCCGTGATCCGGATCCGCTCCAAAATTGAATGGGTTCTTTCTTGGCCAGTGCTACACCCTTCCACCAAGTTTCATGACAATCGCGCAAGTAATTCTTCCATAATCCTGCTGACAATTGGACAAACAATCCAAACCGAAAACATAACCTCCTTGGCGGAGGTAATAATAAATAGAAAAATAAATGTCATATTACATTATCATGGACAATAAATAAGAGGCAACCAAAGTGTTTACAGATATAGATATTCTTTATTTGAGTGTCTTTCCATCACTGTGTCCAGTTCTTGCAGCAGTTACATGTGTGTGCGAGGAATGACTGACCGGGTCGAGACAAAAGTTTCTTCCGATTACGACCTCCCCGTGGCCGGATCCAGCAATATAGAAGAACAAAAATTTGAGGTTTCACCATTTTGTCTCTTACATACAAACTGTACATATATACTTTTACATACATCATCAACATGTGGAAAAAAAATCCCATCAAACTGCGATACCCAGCTCAGACGGCATGCTGAATGCAAGTACTGATTCAGTACACGAACATACGGTACATACGCACGACACACGTGTGCATACAAACAGGAACACGCACACTTTTATCTCTTCTCTCTTTACGCGCAATAACACATTTTATACACACACCTATACTGAGCTTCTTTTTTCATACCCTTTCTCGGGCACATACACGTGCGCACATACACGTGCACACACACACACACACACACACACACAAACACACCGAATTAGAGCAACATGCGGCTGACGGTTAACACTGCAGGATCAAGCTTCCGACCCCGTTATACATACTCCTTTGTTTCATTTCTTTTTTTTTGCCATTTACCTGAAACAGCAATGTAACTTGAACATGGAGAATATGCCTCTGTAACCCAAAAAGTGTCTAATTGTGGTCAAATTAAACAAGTAAAATTAAATAAAATGAAGCTGCGATAGCAGCAGTTTCATGAACATTATCAGCACTTTTTTTGTGCACAAAAAAAACATGATTGACGGCACAATGTAAGACAGACGAACAACGTGAGAGTTTAGGGAGAATGCAGAACCGTAAACAAACGATTTAATTACAGTATGTATAAAAATATAATATTCACTGTGTAATTTATTTCCCCCTGTGACTGTTGGAAGCAGCATGAGAGGCAGAAAATAACAGATCCTTTCCTTGTTAAAGACAAAAAGTATCTGACTGACAACTACAAACTGACGAGTAATGAATGGAATTAACTGTCTCTATACACAATATTCATAATTTTGTTTTTCTCCACTTTTTTGCATTCGGAACAAAAATGCATAATAAGACAACTTCCATCCTTGAAATATTTGGTCATTTTGGAGAAGAGAGAGTGTGTGTGTGTTAGACAAGTGTGCTTGTGTCCAGGAAGTTGCCGATTTAAGTAAAGCGAATGAAGAAAATGATTCGCTAAAGCAGAGCCTCGAACTGTTGTGGAAGGCCGCGACTCCGCAACTCAATGCAGCTGTGCGAGCATGAAACATGGTGAAGAACAGCATTTGTGATCAAGTAAACCGTCCCACAGATAAATTAAGGTTTAAAATAACCTTCCGCCCTTCTGTCTATCTGAAAAAGAGAAAAAAAGTAGGGATACGGCGCTATACCTCTACTGTCTGAAATCAAGTACAGACGGATTCTGCAGTCTTTCATACAGCAGATAATCACAGCTGCTTTCGTTCTTCTTCATCCCCTGAATTCAAGTGAAAAATGAAATATCCCGTCATCCAAATTTCTTGCATTTTGTTTGGTTCTTGCACTTTTGCACCATCCTGCACAGCACACAGTTCTTTCTTGAATGTCGTACGGTGGAACTAGATTAGTATGTAGTAAGGGTGGTTCCATGTTAAGAGTGAGAGTTGCGACTTTTAGAGTGATTCAGGTAGGTTTGTGTTTCTGTTTCCATGCCCTTCTCATCACTCCCGTTACCTTTTTCCATGCAACTAATCCTTGCGTCATGCCTCGTCTCCTGCGCAGGCTGCGCCGATGGAGGGAGCTACTCGTACTCCAGGAATTGTTTGTGGTAAAACAAAAGGTACCTGGGGGAGATAAGAGTACCCAGGATGAGGTCACATTGCAGCATCACTAATAAAAGGAAGCAGTCAGTGTCAAACAGCTTTTAGAAACACAAAGACAAACTGTGTTTAGTCAAAGGTGTGACTTGCTCACCCTTCACTGTCCAGGACGTCCTTGATGCTGGCCTTGGTGATGATGGCGTCGTCACATTTGAACCACTGGTCCTTGTGCTGCCGGATGAAGGTGGTGTAGTGGCCGCTCTCTAGTGTCCCCTGGTGGTTCACCACTGCAAAAAGACTATACCTGAAACGGGAAGAGGAAGAGGAAATAAGAGGCTTAATAATGCTGCAACAAGGCTTAATCCATACTCTGTGTGTGCTGCAACTACAAACAAGTGATACAGTTGAGAAAAAAAAAAATCAGTAAATTAAATCTCAAAATTCCTTTATTTTACAATAAAAATCATCATGGTGTTTCAGTAGTTCACCTGTCTGACATTATAAAGACCTGTTTGCAGCAGTAAGGAAGTAAAGGCTAAATAATAAAGCAGGAGAAGTTACATGTAAGGCAGCACGATATTGGAATATTTTCTTTGTCTGCGATATATATTGTGATATGAAAAAATACAGGAATTTTCACCCTAAATTGTATACATTTTAAAGTTAAATGCATCAATCTGGTGCACTTTGAGAGCAAAATTAAAAGGCTAGATCTTTTAACAATTTTGTACTCTAGTAAACAATTTAATCAAAAACTCATTGGCTGTACAGATATGGCCTATAGCCGGTCACGGCGCACAGCTATGGGGAAATGCGCTCGCAGGGGAGAGGATCTTGCCACACTGAGCGGCCGTTGACTGCCCGGGCAGATGCGGACCCCAACCGTTAAGAAGTATAAAAATATATACAGTTCATTATGAAACTATTAATGGGAAACACTGAATTAGTCATGGAAAATAAGAACTGTGGGAATTTTCCTTCGGTATCAAACAGCAAAAAATGTCGTAGCATGACGTGTTTGAGTTAATTTGCTGACATTGCACGTCCTGCGATGTGACTATTGCGAGGTCGATGCCAAAACGATATATCATGCGGCCTTACATGTATTTCAAATTTAACTTAGCTAACAGCAAAACAGGTTAGATAGTTGGCTCAGCAACATTTTACAAATTCATAATCAGCATTTGATTAGAATAGGGCCCAAGATAAAACAACATGAGGTGGTGATGGATTCTCCCTGGTGAAATGAAATGAATGAATGAAAACTGGTCAGAGAGCAATGCACTGAATGCATAAGTGGGATCAATAGGGGGGAGGAGGAAGCAGGAAGGACAACCACAGTCAAGATCCCCAATGTATTGTGTCAGGTCTGTCAGAAGGGTCACTCATATGACCTCAATGAGGTAAGGTGGCAACTGGTTCCTGTTGGAATATTTGGAACTTGGGTTCCGATATCGGTTCATTCCAGATGTTTGCCTTACTTGTTGTCATTGTTGAAGGGGTCCACGGTCTGCTGGTACTGTCCATTCATCCTGCTTTCTTTACTGAAACACAAAGCAGAACAAAATTTGTCAAAAACTGTTCTTGCAAGAGCCAGCAGTCAAAGTTTTTGTTTTAACAAAACACATTTGTTTTCTACAGAAGCCCTGAGACGCAAGTGAGAAAAAAAATTCTGGTCATCCGTCTTCTAAGGCTGATCTAAATCGTTTTATCTCCTATGACTTAAGAACAGGTAAAAAAAAAAAAAAGGTTGTGCCAGGATAATCTTCATAAGTTCCTTACATTTGTTTCCATCTCTGAAAACAGTTTGGTGATTTTTTTTTTGTCAGGATCATTCGGCCGCAAGAGGCTGAATTGCACCACTACCTCTTGTTCTAAATAGGACTAAAATCATTCATGTTTTCCTCCAAGTAAGTTTTTATTTACAAAACTTGCTAACACACAATATATGTACCTTGTGTTTAGAGTACATGGAGAAACTAAAACTCACCTGGAAGAAAACATGAATGCTTTTAGTCCTATTTAGAACATGAGCTAGTGGTAGATTTCAGCCTCTTGTGGCTGAAATGAGTATTACGACAACACACACTTTAAAAATGATCTTAAGTCATAAACATAGGAGAGAAAACCATTTAGATCAAACTTAGAAAATGTATCACTAGAATTTATTTTTATTTATTTCCTCTCCGGAACCATCACCTTAACGTGGTGGAGAGGTTTGCGTGTCCCTATGACCCTGAGGGCTGTGTTGTCTGGAGCCTCGTGCTCCTGGTAGGGTCTCCCATGGCAAATTGGTCTCAGGTGAGGGGCCGGACTAAGAATGGTTCACAAAACCCAAATGACGACACGAGGCAGAGGAAGAGTTACCCGGCCCGGAGGAAGCCCGGGGCCCACGTCTGGAGCCAGGCCCAGACGGAGGGCCCATCAGCGAGCGCCTGGTGGCCGGGCTTGCCACGGAGCCCGGCCGGGGATACCCCGAAGAAGCAACGTGGCACCCCCCTCCTCCTCTCCATCCTGTGGGCTCACCACCTGCGGGAAGAACCGCTTGGGTCGGGTGCGCTGTCACACGGGTGGCAGTGAAGGCCAGGGACCTCGACGGACTGGACCCGGGCGGCAGAGGCTGGCTCTGGGGACGTGGAACGTCACCTCTCTGTGGGGGAAGGAGCCGGAGCTTGTGCGGGAGGTGGAGCGCTATCAGTTGGATCTGGTAGGGCTTACCTCTACGCACAGCCTCGGTTCTGGAACCGTACTCTTGGATAGGGGTTGGACTCTATTCTTCTCTGGAGTTGCCCATGGTGTGAGGCGCCGGGCGGGTGTGGGGATACTCACAAATCCCCGGCTGAGTGCCGCTATGTTGGAGTTTACCCCGGTGGACGAGAGGGTCGCCTCCCTACGCCTTCGGGTTATGGGGGGGAAAACTCTGACTGTTGTTTGTGCGTATGCACCAAACAGCAGTTCGGAGTATTCGGCCTTCTTGGAGACCCTGAATGGAGTCCTGTATGGGGCTCCAGTAGGGGACTCCATAGTTCTCCTGGGAGACTTCAACGCGCACGTGGGCAACGATGGAGACACCTGGAGTGGCGTGATTGGGAGGAACGGCCTCCCTGATCTAAACCCGAGTGGTCGTTTGTTGTTGGACTTCTGTGCTAGTCATGGACTGTCCATAACGAACACCATGTTCGAACATAAGGATGCTCATAAGTGTACGTGGTACCAGAGCACCCTAGGCCGAAGGTCGATGATCGATTTTGTAATCGTATCGTCTGATCTGAGGCCGCATGTTTTGGACACTCGGGTGAAGAGAGGGGCGGAGCTGTCAACTGATCACCATCTGGTGGTGAGTTGGGTCAGAGGGTGGGGGAAGACTTTGGACAGACCTGGTAAGCCCAAACGCGTAGTGAGGGTGAACTGGGAACGTCTGGAGGAGGCCCCTGTCCGAGAGATCTTCAACTCACACCTCCGGCGGAGCTTTTCTGGCATCCCTGTGGAGGTTGGGGGCATTGAACCCGAGTGGGCGATGTTCAAAGCTTCCATTGCTGAAGCTGCGGCGGTGAGCTGTGGTTTTAAGGTCTTAGGTGCCTCAAGGGGCGGCAACCCTCGAACACCGTGGTGGACACCGGTGGTCAGGGAAGCCGTCCGACTGAAGAAGGAGGCCTTCCGGGATATGTTATCTCGGAGGTCTCCGGAGGCAGTTGCAGGGTACCGACGGGCCCGAAGAGCAGCAGCCACTGCCGTGACGGAGGCAAAGCAGCAGGTGTGGGAGGAGTTCGGAGCAGCCATGGAGAAGGACTTTCGGTCGGCACCAAAGTGCTTCTGGAAAACCATCCGGCACCTCAGCAGGGGGAAACGGGGAACCATCCAAGCTGTGTACAGTAAGGATGGGACACTGTTGACCTCAACTGAGGAGGTAATCGGGCGGTGGAAGGAGCACTTTGAGGAACTTCTGAATCCGACCAATACGCCCTCTATGGTAGAGGCAGAGCTGGAAGCTGATGGGGGACCATCATCAATTACCCTGGTGGAAGTCACTGAGGTAGTCAAACAACTCCACAGTGGCAAAGCCCCGGGGATTGATGAGATCCGCCCAGAAATGCTGAAGGCTCTGGGTGTGGAGGGGCTGTCTTGGATGACACGTCTCTTCAACACCGCGTGGAAGTCGGTGACAGTGCCTAAGGAGTGGCAGACCGGGGTGGTGGTCCCCCTTTTCAAAAAGGGGGACCAGAGAGTGTGTGCCAATTACAGGGGTATCACACTGCTCAGCTTCCCTGGTAAAGTCTACTCCAAGGTGCTGGAAAGGAGGGTTCGGCCGATAGTCGAACCTCAGATCGAAGAGGAACAATGCGGATTCCGTCCTGGCCGTGGAACAACGGACCAGCTCTTCACTCTCGCAAGGATCCTGGAGGAGGCCTGGGAGTATGCCCATCCAGTCTACATGTGTTTTGTGGACTTGGAGAAGGCATATGACCGGGTCCCCCGGGAGATACTGTGGGGGGTGCTGCGGGAGTATGAGGTGAGGGGGGCACTTCTCAGGGCCATTCACTAAGTTGATCAGCACAGTGGTCGCACTTTGCACCACTGTGCTGATCAACTTAGTGAGGTTTTCACTAAGCTCTTTCAGATTTGTGTTGACAGCTGCCAGTTACCCAAAATTTGGAAATCCTCCACCATAATTCCCATTCCTAAAGTTAAAAACCCCAGGGAATTAAACCAATTCAGACCTGTTGCACTCACTTCCCTGGTAGTGAAGAACCTGGAGAAAATCTTAAAGGAAGAGGTTCTTTCCCTGGTGGAGGGCAAACTGCATTCACTCCAGTTTGCATATCAAACAGGTAAAGGAGTGGAAGACGCTAAACTCTTTATCCTGGACAAAGTTTATAGACACCTGGAAACACCAAAAGCTCATGTCAGACTCTTATTCGCTGATTTTTCTTCAGCTTTTAATAAGATGCAGCCTCACATTCTGATTGAGAGGCTTGCATCTCATTTTAACCTACCTCACCAGCTTTTAACATTGGTTTTAAACTTCTTAACAGACAGAACACAACAGGTTTTAGTTAATGGTATTATGTCTAATACCTTGGTCTCTAACACAGGTTCTCCGCAAGGCTGCGTCCTTTCGCCATTGCTTTTTATTTTGTACACAGATAGCTGCAGGTCTTCTAAGGAGGGCAGCTTATTAGTGAAATTTTCAGACGACACTGCACTCCTGTCGCTCCTACAGGGGGCAGAGTCAGATCATGGCTGCGCTCTTCCTGCCTTTGTCGAGTGGTGTGACAAAAATTATCTTGATCTTAATGTCTCAAAAACTAAAGAACTTGTGATTGACTTTAGAAAAAACAAGATTAATCCCACTCAGAGTATAATTCATGGCGAGGATGTTGACATCGTGCACTCTTATAAGTACCTGGGCACAGTGTTTGACTCTCATCTCAAGTTCGATGTAAACACTGAGTCCATTGTTAAACGAAGCCAACAGAGAATTCATTTGCTGAGGAAAATCAACTCCTTTGGTGTGAGTAGATCTATCCTGTGCACTGTCTACTTGTCATATATTGAGAGCCTTTTAACCTTTTCATTTATTTGCTGGTTTAACGGTTTGTCTATGAAGGACAGGAATTGCCTAAATAACATTGTGAAAGTCTGCTCCAAAATCATCGGAGCCCAGCAGAGCAACTTAAACTCTCTCTGGGAGAAACGTGTCCTCCAGAAGGCCAAAAACATTATTAATCACAACCAAATCCTGTCTAGTGAGTTCACACTACTGCCTTCAGGACGGCGCTATCTGCCGCCTCACAGAAAGACAAACCGCTACTCCAAGTCATTCATTCCTTCTGCCATTACACTGCTGAACGCAGAGTAACTATCATGAATGAACGACAACAAAAAAATGTTTTATTTACTTTGAATGTACAATTATTTTGCACTAACCACATAACGGTTGTCTGTGTTTGCATTAGGTACATTCTTGGAATACAATTTGCAATGTGCAAATACTCTTGGCACTTTATTCTATTGTAATTATTTATTTATTCCTTTATTCTTTTATCTCGTCTTGTTTTTATTTTTATTCTTGTATTCATTGTTTTTATTGCGAAGATTTTTAATTTTAATCTTGTACTTTTATTGTTCTGCACCTCCCCATATGCCACCTACTGTGTTCCCTCTGTCAATGATGATTGTGCAGTATGAATGTGTGTATATGTCTCGGTGGACTGCAGAAACTGAATTGCCCTTCGGGGATAAATAAAGCTCTCTGTATCTCTGTATCTGTATCTGTTTGTGCTCACCTGGAGGCCATGAAGGGCGTCATGTCCAGCTCCAACGGGAAGGAGACATAAGTTGTGATCTTCCGCCGCAGTTTGGCTGAATGCTCGAACCTCTGAAAACAAACAAAGCGACGGGTGTTAGAACACCGCTCTGATAACCAATATCCCCCTAATTTGCATCAGTTTGAACCAAACTCTTACCTTGAGGTGAAAGCAGGCCACGATGGGCAGCTTCTTCATGGTCAGCTGCTTGGTGGACTCCTGGTAACTATGGCAACCGCTGCACTTGATCTTGGCGCTGCTGCCGAGGTGCTCTGGCCTGGTGAACCTAGACGGAAGAGGATGAGATTTAGTGCCCATATGTGTGTGTGTGTGTGTGTGTGTGTGCGCTTATATCGATGCTGCTGCTGCTCCCTGTAGCTCCAGTGAATTTGGGGTAGAAGAGGAATTAGTTTTCAGGGGACCGTGTATATGTGGGTGTGTGTTGTCTGAGCATGCATGTGTTTATTTCTGTTTAGGGGGAAGAAAGTGCTACACTGGTTACTTCCATTTCAGTACTGTATGGCAGACAGAAAGACCATTTTTGCACACAAAAGACGTAATTTATCAAAAATTATATAACAAATATTGTTATTAGGTCATTTATTTACATTCACAGCTTCTATTCAGGTTTTCAAATGAAGTTGAAGATGTCTATTTTATGACAATATCACAAAAAAAATAAAGAAATCCTTGAACAAAATCCTCAATTTGAATAAAGTGATTCATCGGATTAAATGAGCTAGTCTCTTTTTATTAAATCAACTTTTTTTTTAAAGCTACAGTTTGTAACTTTTTGTCAACATTTATTGAAAAAAGATAGATGTAATCATTTCTGAAATTCACAACATGTTTTTATCTAACAAAATATTCTGCTTCAATATATATTTGTTGGCATTAAGCCTTTCAAAAACAACGTCTTCACTGCGGTCAAAAACTGTTTGCTCTCCTGCTTTTACGCACACAAAGGGAGGCATGCACTGACGAGTTATATTCATTAAAGCTACAGTTGGTAACTTTTTGTCATATTTGCTCAGACTGTCACTATATCCTGACAGTAGTACATGAGACGGATAGTCTGAAAAAAATCATGTTCCTCTGTGCCCTCTACTGCTCCTAATGGCATTTGAGTACCGCCCACCAGCCACAGCAAACTTTCTCATTTTACAGCTAAACAGTACACTACAAGATGTTTCTGAAAACATTTGAGGAGAGAAATAGCTATTGGAAATGTTTGGATCATATGAGGCTGAAACAATCTTACACAGCCGCCGTGCGAAATATACAGATACATTCTGGGTCGGGTTTGCTCGGGCATGCTTCAGACTCATGGTGTGAACGGTACCAGAGCGATATTGAATCGCAAAGGAGCGGGAGATAAGACGATGCTCCAACTTAACAAACAATCCGCTCTGCTACGCTCCATCCAAAATCCTTCCGCTCACGCTCCTCGCTCGCTCGTGCTCCACTCCGCTCACATGCTCTGACTGCAGTGAAAATGTTTTTGAAAGACTAAATGCCGACATTTTTGAAAATGAATATATATATATATATATATATCTTTTGGACTTATTATTGTAATTATGGACGTTATTGGAAATGTTTGGATCCCGTGAGTCATAAACAATCCTACACAACCACCACTGGAATCTAATTCTACAAATATATAATACTAATAATATTAGTGTGGCCTGATCTTTATCTGCGACTTTGCAGAAATACTGGGTTAAAAGTCAAATACTAAAGTTACGAATGAAGCTTTGAACGGTTCGGTACATCCTGTCATCATGTCAGTTACCTGCGCAGACAGTCCGTGAGTGTTGTGGCTCCAGTGGTGTGACTCTCTCCGTTAAGTGCTGATCCATCTCCTCCGGGGCTGAGGGGCCAGAACGGAGTGGAGGAGCCCGGCAGGTCCAGGCTGATGTCCCAGAACGGGTCTATGGTTGTCGAGACGCCACTGGGAGGAAGACAGAGAAACACACAAGACGACGGGCCTGTATGAGAAGATGAAAATGCTGCACATCTCTCATGTAGAGTTCAAGGCGTTGCGGTGTGTCGATTTGTACGTCTTCCAGTCTGTTACCCACTTCATAGGAGGCACAGTAAGACACTGCACTTTGTAGTTTTCCTTTATTCAGACAGACATATAAGTGAGAGGGAGACAAAAGAGGGAGACATCAGGGAGGCTTCGGCTGCTTGGCACCGCGGTTCAGACCCTTGCACTCCTAATGTTGGCAGCTAAGCATGTTCATCTGGGCTAAGAAGATAAACCTACTGGACATCATTCAGAGATGCACACTGTGGCTTCATTCTGGCAGTTAATGATAAAAAAAAAATTATACTGGCTGATGGTATTTATGAGACGAGGTGGCCAAGATCTCCCTTAGTTACCGTCAATCGTTTCTGCTTATCTTGTGCAGGGTTGCAGGGAGATTGGAGCCTGTTCCAGCACACATTGGGGTGAGAGGCGGGGGTGAACGCAGAGGCAGGTTGCTCTGTCTTGGAGATAGTATTGGAACAGTATTCCTGTTGAGCCAAGAAGCTGTAATACAATTGCAATTCTAAATTCTGCATCACGATTACTAACAAAAGCCCCGTTTCGACCGCAGGAACTTTCCCCCGGGACTAGGAACCTTTTGAGGAACTCATTGCGTTTCGACCGCAGGAACCAGAGTCTAAATTAAGTTCCAGGGACATTTTCCCAGGCCTTTTTACCCCCCAAAAATGCCCTGTTTGGGGTTAGTACTTTCTGAAAGTACAGGAACTTTCATGGTGGAGTTTGTAGGGATGACAAACACACACACAGCACCGCTGCTTCAACTCGTGTACCGCTTCATTCATAAAACAAGCATGTACTCTGGTATCGATTTAGGACCATTCTAGGATGAGGGGAGAGCATTTCTCTTTGTTTGATAACATACAAAGTAAAGTTAGGCTTTGCTGTCGGCTTCCCAACTCATTTTTAAAAAAGACAAAGAAAAAGAGAAAGTGAGAGAGATAGAGCGAGCCGAGAGGGCGAGCGGTAGAAGAGACAGACAGCGTGGCGGTACTGTGAAGGAGAGAGAAAAAAAAATATTTTCCTGATTGTTTAACGGTGGTTACGTTGTAAAGCACAAATCAAACACTCAACAGATGATTTACTGTGGAGACGGATGCTTTTAGCTTCATTTTTGCTCCTCTACATTTCATTCATTACATCCAATATGCATCAGTAAATACATGCAGCAGTAAATGTCGTTGCGGTGAGACAACAATGTGTTTTTTAGATTAAACTGCAGAGTGTGTTTACCGCTGCGACCACCAGCAGCCCTCGTCCCATCATGTTGCTTTTTCATAAGTCAGCAGACTAATTTGCCTAATCTTCACAGGTCTTTAGACTGCGGTGGAAACAAAGAAAAAAAATGGGCTGAAGGAACCTTTAATTCCTTGAAAAGTAGTCCCGGAACTAAAATTCCAGGAATATCTTCTTCTTAAAAGTCTGCAGTGTTCCCATATTATCTAGATGCCAGGCTTAACTACATTGTCTTCTGTCCAGCTAAAGCGCATGCTAACAGACTTTTGTTGTCCTGGCTCCCAGGTTACAGAACAGTCTCCCTCATCAACAGACATGTTTGATGCTTCATTTTATTGATATGGAGAACTTCTCCATGTCTGTATTTACAGGCTCGAAATCAGAACATGAATATTAATTAGTTAAACAATGTAAAGTGAGAGACAAAAGTACTGTTTTATGAGCTCCAACTCCTCACAAGGAATGGCATTCGGCCCGACATGAATGATAAAATGTGATGCTTGTTAAAATAAATGTCTGGCCTGGTAGTTGGTAAAAGCAGAAATCATCAACTAGCTTCATGGTCGCCACAAAAAGGTGGAAAAGAATTTAACTTCATGGCGCAAAAAATGGGAACTTCAGTTGGATTCAGCCTGTGAATACTGACCGTATGACCTAGATTGAGTAGCTCAACTCATTCTGTCCAGAAACGGTGACTGCTGTGGCGCTTTGTAGAATATCTGCAGTCCATTTCCCCTTGGTCAAAAGCAATGCATGAGTTGCCACCACATTAGGCTAAATGGAGAATGCCAAGTGAATAAATCATGAATCAGCAAAAGCCCTGTGGCAGCAGGAGAAGAGCTTTCTTCTGATATATACAAACACAAAGCATCACAATCCAAATGTGCTGCGTTTGCAATAAAACTTTCCATGCGCCTGTTGCAGTCCTTAACTATAATAATTATTATTTTTTCAACTTAATTAACAAGTATTTAGATAATTATCCATTTCTGCAAGAGATCCCAATTTAGACTCTAAGCCAAAGCACAGTGCTTCTTGCAGTTGGTTTGAATCACTTTTTCTTAGATTTAAAAGGGATAGTTTGGGTGTTTTGAAGTGGGGTTGTATCATGTATTTATCCAGTCAGTGTATTACCTACAGTCGATGACGGTCGGCACACCCCCAGTTTGGAGAAGCAGACAAGCGTACCGGCACGGGAAAAAAGCAATGTACCACCGTGGATAGGGGCAGCAGCAAAAGCATTGGATTTTAGGGTGCTTTCACAAGCCAACATTTAGTCCGTTTTAATTGTATTCTGGTGCAGACCAAAACAACCGAGCCAAGATCGCTTGCTAGAAGTAGTCTCGGACCGTTTCCAAGCGAACCGAAACGCAGGATGCCTGCGAGGGCATATGTTGAGATGGACAGAGTCAGAGTCTGCGATTCCCTGCATAGAAGTGGCAGCTCTCGGGACTAAAAAGATAAATTTGCTCCTTTGTACACGCTCGTCATCAAATCATTTTTTTTATTTGGTCTGCTTTGATTTGTGCAAGGTGAGCCTTTCTATTAGGTGGCTAAAATCTGTTTGGCTGCCGGCCCCGTCCGCAGCAGAACATTGCTTTTTCTTCCGTACTGGTAGTCGGTTCCTCCAAACTGGGGGCGTGCCGACCGTCATCTACAGTAGGTAATACACTGACTATGGATACGTACCTCATACAGCCCCACTTCAAAACACTTATACTGTGTTTTCATGCGTCCAATCAAACCCAAGTCACAGAGAAACTGTAAGGTGGGTGGACATCACCTGGTTCACCTAAAGGCCGTCTTCTTAGTCATTTAGACTGAATGTAGAAAAAGAAACACACTGGCAGCATGTTGTTGATATATGATTATGTTGTTAATTATAAAGTGAATCATTATATTTGCTGGTACACATCCAAATTAGTAATTTCTAAATGTCTTAAATGAAAAATTCGTACCAGAGCATAAAGATCTGACACCTTCTATGACCACCAGGTGGAACTAGAGATCAACTTTACAGACTGTAAGCCATGAGAGTTTTTTTTTTTACTGTTGCTGCAGTGTAGCAGTTCAGTGTGTGTGATTGATGGTGCACTATGTGAGTGACAGAGGATAGAGGGAGGCAGGGTCACCTCGGGACAGGGATTTAGAGAGTTCTGATCCAGGATGGTGACAGACGAGTGAAGTGTGTCATTTCTGAGCGTCTCTTTGGTCAAGACGGTATAAGTCAGGCAATTGACTGCACTGTTAGACAATGCCGTGGCTTTGTTCTATTAAGCTTTAATCTCTTTATTCAGTCTCCAGTGAGGCCTAAAACATTTTATGTGTTGCGTTTTTTCTTTGGAAGAACCTCACACTCACACACACCGGTGCACTTACTGGCAGACTTGACAGGTGACGTCAGACTGCAGGCCCCCTGTGAAGATTTGGTCGATGATGCAGTTACAGTGGTTGGGGTTGTTGGCTTTCTTCCCGTTGTCGTCTGCGTGGATATAAGCACACACACACAGTCACTAAAAGCAGTGCTGTGTAACTTTACAGCCATTCTGCTTCTACACTGCAGAGAGATGCAGATCCAAGAGAGATCAGCACTGTTGGCTCTCCATCTCTCCGTCAGTCTCTCTCTTCGGTTTTTATCCTCTCATCCAACCAGTTCTCCTCCTGCCTCACCTACGCTCAGCTAAAAGCCTCCTCTCTGTGTCATTCTTCCTGCTTTCTCCTCGCCTCCTTCACATTTATCTCTCTCATTTTTTGGTCTTCTCTAGTCGTGTTATATCTTATTGTGTACATGCGCGTCCCACCTTTGCAGTGTCTGTGCAGGACGTCCAGCGCTGCGATAAGGAACTCGTGGGCGTCCTGCTGCTCGTAGCCGGCCAGGTGACGGGCGTGGGTCCACACCAGGTGGAGGAGACGGAAGGGGATGTGCGGCGACCGATGGCCTGAGTAGAACTGGAGAGGGAATGTATGTATGTGAGGGAGGAAACTAGGGATGTCACGAGAAGCGGTACTTTTGGTACCAAGTCAGTGCTAAAATTCTGAAAAGGTGATGGTACGCGTTTTTCTACAGTACCGCAGGTACCGTCAGTGCTTCGAGACTAACGTCGTCCTGGGAACGATAGAAAATGTGTTTGGGACGCACCCTATTTTTCCCCGATAATGCTACATTGCGAACAACAAATCTGTGTTGGAATTGGCAGAACGAGAGATAGTTAGCGTTAGCTGTTAGCTCCGTGCAGGACTGTGCTGCTTACCGGCTGCTAACAGCTAACGTTAACTAGCTCTCGTCCTGCCGACTTCAACACGGGAGGTGCCAGTGAGTTACATTATGATGCGTTCAGGCTCTATTCAGTAAAAATTAATGAATCGCTTGTTTTCTGAACTAGGCAGCCCACAAAAACTGACTGCGTTGTCTTATTTCACAGTATGTGTGTTGGCTATTTTTTCTGATAATGCGAACATTGTGAGCAACAAATCAGTGTTGAACTCGGCAGAGAGCTAGTTAACGTTAGCTGTTAGCTGTTAGCTGTTAGCTCCGTGCAGGACTGTGCTGCTTACCGGCTGCTAACAGCTAACTTTAGCTAGCTCTCGTCCTGTCGAGTTCACTGTGTCCGAAACACATTTTTTATCATCCCGGGGACGACATTAGAGTTGAGCCCTGACAGTACATGCAGTATTGTAGATTTGATTTACATCATGATTCCAGCTCTATTTAATAAAAATGAGTAATGGGTGAAAGGTAAATTCTAACGTTATCATGAGGTGTTCAAATGTAATCTTGTAAAATGTAGTTTTTGGCGAGATGTTTTCACAGCAATAGATATAAAAACTATTATCTAAAATAGATAATAGGGAGGGAATTATGACCTGTTTAACTTCCTAACAAATACCAGTATGCAAACGGTAATAAAGGAGTGTATGTTGAAGTATATGGGATTTATTGTTTTACTTTTCTTTTTTACCGTGGTATTGAATTGGTATCGAGAATTGTGGAATTTCACTGGTATTGGTATCGACTACTAAATTTCTGGTATCGTGAATTCTTTAGAGGAAACATTCCCTTTCGCGCCTCTTATCCCTGTTCTTCTACCCATTTAAACACATTCTCAAAAAAAAAAAAGGGACAGTTACCTCTTGGAAGAGTTGAGACATCTCACACACCAAACAGGAGTTGCTCTGCATCTCGCATTTGTGTCGGTCGGACAGGAAGAAGTCGCGCAACAGCGGCGTGTGCGTCAGCGCCTGCACGATGCAGTTCATGAAGCACGTGTTGCCCAGGTTTATCAGACCTCGCAGGCCTGAGGGGTTAAGATGAACAAGAAAAAAAATAAGAAGCGGGCAACAAAGATGAGACAAAGCGAGAGGATGGGTGGAAGAAAAAAGGGAGTAACAGAGAGAAAGAGCTGAAGAGAGACAGATCATTTTTCTTGGCTGCTGCAGTGGGGCATCTAAGCTGCAGTGCTGTTAACGGTAGATACACACTTCCCAATAATACCGTGATGCCCCTGAGGCAACATTGGACTGCACACAGGGAAACCCTTGTCAGATTACAGCAGACCCAAACCACACACAGACACAGACGAGGGGAGAGGGAGAAGAAGAGGAGCAGGAGAAGAGGAAGAGGAAAAGAGGACAGCGGAGGATGGGGAGGGAGGAAGGATGGATGGATGAGCAGCCAGGCCTGTAATTTCCCTCACCTAAGACAGTGCCAGGGATGTTAATGGTGCTCGAGCACATCGCTGCAGGCTGCTACAAAGGTGTTAAACGTATGCCAGCTCTCCTCACTCCCACACACGGCCAAACCCCACCGCTGCTTCATTCTAACCTTCCCCGTTGCTTCAAATATACTCTGCTGCTTCTCTCTGAAGACAGTGTATCAGCCCTCTTGTATTTTGCCTGATTGACCAGCTTTCACAGACGTATGTAAGACACTGTATAGTAGTGATGCACAGGTCAGGGTTTTTTAATACCCGTACCCACCTGACCCATTATGAGAGCCAATCCGCACCGCCTGACTGGCAAAAAATTGTGTTAATCAACCAGCGGAACCCAACCCGCCAACTTTATGCATTATAGTACGGCTGGGACGATTCACCTATCTCCCGATTCGATACTATCACGATATTTGGGTGCCGATTTGATTTTTGCAGATCGCAATTTTTAAGTATTGCGATTTTACAAGTATTGCGATTCGATACTATGATATATAGCGATTTTTGTTTACATTTTTTTAACACTAGACCATGGGAAAAAGTTGAATCATACACTTCTCGGGACTTTTACTTTGAAAAATCTAAAGTAAAAGAGTAAAGAGTAGAAAGTAAAAATTTTGATTTCTAGCATATATGTAGTCAGAGATGAAGTCAAATATATCAGTCAGGCATTAGTTATAAGGTTATTTGGTTCCAGCAACCAAAAATCAAGTAATGAAGACATTTCCCTCACAAATTCGTGGTATTTTCTTTTTAATTTATAAGGGACATGTAATGTTTTAAACTTTTGGTGAATACAATTTAATCAATCTTGTTTCCGTATATGTATTTTGTATGTACATTTCCCTTTGTTAACACCTTATTTTGAAAACTCATTTCGGCTCACTGCAGCTGGCTGCGGTTTGTTTTGGTTGACGGATATGGCGTCACGTTACCCAGACTACAACAATAAAAGCGGTAACTTTCTTCTACGTCTGCATATACTCAAATGAAGTACATATATCGATTCTGGCATTAAAAAAATCTATTTCAAAATCGTAAAAAAAAATTAATCACTTCACCGGCTGTGTGTCTCAAATGCTCGCTGCCTTGATAACCCAGCTGCACACGGACCACAGAGAGATGTGCCGAGGCTTTTCAGTTTGGGTAGAATCTAATGTTATGTTATCTCTGTTGATTCAGTTTGTTTGCTTGCTTCCATGGCTGCAGACGGCTGTGTTTGCATGCTAATTTGTTTCATATGGGGGAACGGGGGGTTGAAACGGGCAGTGGACGGGATCACACCGGCCAAAACAAAAAACACACGTTCCGGACCGGAGTGGAAATTTCAAAAGAGAACATACTGGCTGTAGCATTGTTGTCAAAGAAGCCAGTATTTCAATTCCTTAATATCTGATGACATATCATGCTCATTTCATGATTTATTACAGTACACAGTATATATTATATATTGGTCCTTTAAGATTTCAAGTTTCCATGCAAGATGCAAATTTTCCAAATATGCCTAGATGTGTTCTGTTTACAGTGAAGTAAGAGCTCAAACACAAAGGGTTCAAATGACAGAGAGGGAAAAGAGGTTCTGCAGCACAGCCGGTATGGGAAAAGTAAAGTGTTTTTTGAACATCAGAGCATATAAACATGTTCTAGTAGAAACTCAATGCAGTATGCCCCTGAAAATGAGCATAATTGGTCCTCTTTAATTGTCTTTTGCCAGGAAACCAGGTGAACATGTGAAAGAGGAATGATATATTTTTCCGGACACTTAAAGCAAATGAACACATTTCCTGAGTGGTAAACATCTTGTTTTTAGCTTGTGGTTTTTGGATGATGCATTTTAAAAGTCCCCTTTTACAGTAAGCGTGTTGATGTAAACTTTGCATATTTGTCGATGATGATGATGGTGGTAGTGTTGCTTCCTCTTTCTGTATTTATATGGTTTCCTTCTGAGCTCTCCATTCTGTCCCTCTCTCTGAAACTGAACGATCGGCCCAGATTGACATCCAGCTCTTTGCAGCTGCACAACCATCCTCTCCAACACTGATGTGTGTGTGTGTGTGTGTGTGCATGAGAGACAAAGAGATACTAACCAATAGTACAGTTGGAGGTGATTCTCCTCCTCTTGGGGTTGTGGCGGAGCAGCTCCAGCTCCCTCTTGGTGGGCTCCCACGTTGAGTACTTCTCCCCTATGCCTGGAACACACACACACACACACACATACATATTCAATGCATTGCATCCTTCACTTTAACCCTTGGACCGAGTGCTGTAACATTGTGTAACACTCCTGGGAGACATCACGCAGCTTTGGCACAGTGTGTGTATACAACAGTGTGTGGTGTTAAACGCTGTCGTACCTTGCATTTTCCAGGCTTTCCTCTGTTCCTCTTTGGCAATCTGTTCCATGTCTTTGTCATAAATGTAGTCTTGGCACATAAAACAGTAAATCCCTCCATACAGCAGGTCAATAGCTGGAAGGACAGACAGGACGAAGATGAGAGAAAGCGAAGGAAAACAAATAATGCATGAGAAAGCTGTTAGTCTAACGCAGGGACAATAAAGGTCTGCGCATCGCTACGAGCTGTGTGAACCGCTTAACTGCTTCATCTCTCAGTCTTTTTTCCTATTCAGGCCTCGTTGCCATGGCGTTGCGATTGCCAGGTAGCCGGGCTTATCTGCTGACATATCGGTTATCTGTTAACACCATCCAGGGAATGACGGAGAGAGCAATGAGGAGTCAAAGGGTGAGGAGAAGAGGAGAACTCCTTTCACTCCCTTCTCTCCTCACCTGCTCCATTACCCTGCAGCTACCTGTTTGCTGTTGCCATGACAACCTGCCTGTCGGCTTCCTCCCGGCTGTCATCCTCTGCAGGTATGGAGGAGGAAAAAAAGGAAGCTGGAGGAGGGCAGGATGGAGGACGGGAAGGAGGTAGGGAAGTACACTAAAGTACAGAACTTAAGTGAACTGACGGGAGAGGGGAGGAAAGAGAAAACTAATGGCACGTAGCAATTAAATTAAATCCTTTTACATTTCTGAATATATCGACAGGGTCATCAGGTAACCAAGGGAACAGGAGGAGGGTGGAAGAGAAGAGGGATAGTGCCCGATACAAGGCTGCAAACAGCAAATAGCTGTGAGTGAAAATGCATAAAACGGTTAGATGAAAGAGATGGAACGGCAAGAAAGAGGAGGAGGAGAAGCAGGAAGGAGGAGGAGGGGCCGGGGTTTAATGGAGGCTAATTCCACAGGGTTTGTTAAAAGACGACTTAATTACCTTCTCACCACTCTGTTGAGATCTGGCCCTTTCTCCCTCCCTCCGTTTAAGTCTGTTTCTCACTCTATTTTTGCAGCATTTCATTCAGCGGCTAACCTAATTAAACTTACAATTACACTCTGTGGGAAACACACACGCACACACACGCACACCAGAGGGGGTCTTCCTGAGCTGAGCGATAACACCGAGCAAAAGGAGGGTTGGTGAAAACAAAATTTCTCAACATCTGCCAAACCCAGCCTTTTGTCATGGACACCCCGAGTGTGAGTGTGTGCTGCTGCGGCAGGCGCTCTCCTCCAAACACTGCAGTGGAACGTACTTCACTCGCAGCTCAAACAGCCTAATTCTATTATGTGGAGAATAGAAGAAAAAAAAAGAACGCCACTGGGCGTAGAGCTGATATCGCAGCGTTTATTCTAACAGGATCATGCCGTTGTGTTGAAGATAATATGCCATTTACTGTAGCTTTTGTTTCTGCTGCCTCTGAAGTCTGAGCTTGTTTTTTTGTTCAGTGTTCTTATAAACAATAAAAAGTTGTATAAATGTGAGCACAATGTCGGTACACTACATCTCTATGCAGCTCCAAAACAATGCCTGTGCTCCAAAGCTGTGAACTCTACTCTGTATTTTCGGGCCAATGTAGGTAAAACATAATAATTATGGAGCCGGGGGAGGGGGTAATATTTCGAGAAAGAACGAGATTAGAGTTACGAAAAAAAAAAAAATTGGATATTCTCTAAACTTAAAGTGGTAAATTTATGAGAAAAACCTCAAATCAGAATGTTGTTTTTTACTGATTAGGCCCAATTCACTGCAATGTATCTTCAAACTCCGGATGCTTATGATTATATGGCGATTCTGGCCTAAATTCACAAGTATTTCCCCTATTGAATGTGAATGCAAAGTATGCCTATAATTTGATTAGGCATAACACACGGCAATCTCAGAGAATATCCACATTTTTTTCTCGTAAATTTACCACTTTAATCGCAGAATATCTAAGTCTTTTTCTTGTAAATTTGTGAGTATTTTCTCGTAAAAGTACCACTTTAATCTCAAAGAATATCCAATTTTTTTTCTCGTAAATTTATGACTTCAATCTCAGAGTGTTTTCTTGGAATATTACTTCCCTCTACTATGTGTAAAATCATGAGTGGCCAATATTCACGGTTGAAAAAGCTCAAAAGATTACGTACTGTGTATCCTGTGACAATTTAGAAATTCAACCTGCAGCAAACTAAACTATAATACGGTCCAGTCCTTTGCTATCATCATGTCTGTTGTCACTCGCATCCATTCAGCCCAACCACAAAGCGAGACCACTTAAAAAGGTTAGCCCGACTGATACTGGATTTTTGAGGCCGATACTGATGTCCAATAATACAACAGTGTATTAGGGCCATTGAAGGGGGGAAAATAATAATTACAGAGTCGGGGAAAGGGGATAACACTCCGAGAAATAAATCAGAATAGACTATTTTCACCACTTTACCTCGCCGTCAGACAGCCTTTTCCGACGAGGAACTGAAGCTGTTATATCGCTCTACTCAAAGCCACCAGACTTCATTCAGAAAAACTAATTTTACCTCGCAGAACACTGGAGTTGCTGGTCTACCGCTGCATCGATCGGTTAGTTTGTTTGTGTTATTGTGTGGCTTTCGGATACGAACTAACGTGGCGTCCACAGCAGTACATCGCTTAGCTTACATGCCGGTACTCCTGTCTGCATCTCCAAACTGGGGGCATGCCGATGGCCAACCAAGTTACCCTAAGTAATACAAACTGAGTGGTTAAGGATATATATAGAACATCATCATGCAGAAACCTATGTCAGGTCACGTGGGAAAACGTTTTTAGAAGGGCTTGGGAAAATAATATTTTGACACTACAGCATACGTACTTCTATCAAAATGTGAATGTTTGGATTTGAATACATAAGGAACACCACTGGGAAGCTACAGAATGATATAAAATGCAAATATTAATATATGCATAAATTAGCATATTTCTGTCAGCCCTTAAAGACTCTAATACACACTCATGCCACCCCATGAATATTTCTCCAGGTCTGGTCCTAGCCTCGAGGCAGACAAAGCCTGACTGAGACACTTGTGTTATCATTTCACTTGTCACCCATCTGTATATCAATAGAACACATTCTTTGCGCAAAGTTCAACAGACAGCCGTTTACAGGTGAATGCCTTTTCCAGTCTGCTTCATATTCACGAGAGACTTCACAAGACTGCAGACTCTCATCAGATGTTTAGCTGTGTGGGATCAGGTAACGCGCAGCAATCTTCTCTGCAATAATTCGGTGATTTTGAGTGCAATGTTTGGATTATTACAGGCCGTGTGTCCCTGTGGGAGTAGCGCGGATAGGGAAAACAGCCAACTGTTCTTGGTGTTCAGCAAACACCCACGTCTTTGTTCGAAATCTGGAGCCATCCAGATTGTGTCTGTTTTGATGCAAATATTCTATTCAGCGAATTGAAATGCAACTTTCTCCATTTCTCACGGCGAACGCTCGCCAGCAAGGCGACCTTCATGCGAGTGGTGGTGTGAAACAGTGTTGTTGTTGCATCTCTGAAAATAGAAGCCTTCTGTGTCATTTTTTAAATTATTTTTTTGGGTCATTTTTTGCCTTTATTTGACAGTGTAGAGAGAAATGGTGGGAGAGAGAGAGAAAGGGATATGACATGCAACAAATTGTCAAACAGTTGCGGTTTGCGGTAATGTGGCATGCGCTGTAACCACTCTGCTACAAAGGCGCTTCCTCTGTCATTTTTAAGGGAGAATATTTCACTAAATCCAAAGCAGATTATTACTGAAAATCACTGATGTGCAATGTTTTACATCACTTTCTCTGGCCTGGAATAATAATCCTGTCAAAACAAGGCGGAGGAAGCTAAAACGGGGAGGTGTACCAAATGAAAGTAGATTCTTATCCCATGTAAATGCTTCATTTTAATTCAGCCACCGAGACAGGCCTCTGTCTTCATTCATTGGTAAGTTCACTAATGAATGTTTTCACTCTAATGATGACTACACGAGGCCAAATGCACAGGTGACATTAAAATCCCCCATGAGGCCAAGCCTGTTACGCTGTGTTGCAATTAAGTTGCGCCAGGTTGCGTAACAATAGCACTCTCTGTTGCTCTTGATTATTTTGCTTGATTAAAAGGCATCACAAAACCACAACTGTGTCACAGCTGGGCTGGTGAAAAAGTCCAACATGTAACCGACTTAAAGGGGACATATCATGAAAAAGTCACCTTTTCAGTGCTTGTGCACATACATTTGGGTATCAGGGGTGCCTAGCAACCCACAAACTGTGAAATAAGACAACCCAGCCAGTTTTTTTGTGGGCTGCCTAGATCAGATTCATCAAGCCATTCAGATTTAACTCCCCTTCCTATGTCACACGCAGGCTCATTAGAATATACCACCCTCAGCTTGAGAACTACCTTTGCAAAGGTGCGCCATATTTTCTCGCAAGACAATCAGAGCACGCTGGGCTTTTTTGGGAGGAGGCTTTACAGAGACAGGCGCTAAAACAGAGCGTTTCAGACAGAGGGTGAATACAGGTATATTCAGACAGACAGTATGTGAAAAATAATGTAGTTTTTTTGAATATTAAAGCATGTAAACATGTTATAGTAGATACCCAAAATACAAGTATGAACCTTAATTTGAGCATGATATGTCTCCTTTAAAGCTTAAATATAGACATATAAACACACACGCTCTGGTGTTTATGAACTGTCAGTGCTTTATGCAATCACACCAGGCTACATCTTCATTAGCCACTCAGCTGTGTAATTAGCCCTTTTAGCAGCCTTTGTTTTGAGAGAAGCAGCATTACTGACGGTGTGTGTGTGTGTGTGTGTGTGTGCATCATGTTTATACAAGTGTGAGTGTGTCTGTTTAGGAGGCAGGGACCAACTCATTTAAGCAACGGGGGCTAATTGCAGGTCTGGATGCCTGGTGTTACACCATGTGCACAACAGAGCCCTCGAACCACACCTGCTCCAACTGCACCTATGAACGCTTTTGTGTATGAGAGTGAGTGTGTGGATGCCTTACCTAGGTTATGCCTTTTACTCTTGGCGTGTTCGTGGATGTGTTTTTTGGCAAAGCAGGCGAAGAAGACGCAGTAGAGGCAGGAGTGGAGTCTGTTGAGGTGGGCGCCGCACATGTGGCAGATACACGACTTGGCCTGGAAGAGAGGGGGGAGGGGAAGGCATGAAAAGAGAGACAGAGGGAAAATATGATTAGAAGTGTTGCACCAACAGACAAATGATCTAATTCACCATGTTAGGTAACAGCCATACTTCCATAATCAATTAAGGTAAACTTAAAACCTACCTATTCAGCCAGGCCTTTGATTAATAATGGTTATTATTTTATTCACTTATTTTATTGTATTTAAGTTGTAAAATGTTATTCTATTTTACTGTTATTGTATTAATCACTTATTTTATTGTTTTAAATTGTTCATTTTTATTCTACTTTATTGTTATTTTATTAAATCACTTATTTTATTATATTTATGTTGTATAGTTTAATATTTTATTGTATTTAAATTGTAAATGTTTCTTCTATTTCATTGTTATTTTATTAGTCACTTATTTTATTAAGTTGTATAATTGTATTCTATTTTATTGTTTTATTAATACCTTATTTTATTGTATTTAAATTGTATAATTTTATTCCATTTGTTATTTTATTAATCCCTTATTTTATTGTAAATTGTATCATTTTATTCTATTCTTTATTTTATAATCCTTTATTTTATTGTATTTAAATTGTATACTTTTATTCTATTCGTCATTTTATTAATCCCTTATGTTATTGTAAGTTGTATCATTTTATTCTTATTCTTTTATTTTATTAATCACTTATTCTATTGTATTTAAGTTGTGTAATTGTATTCTATTATATTGTAATTTTATTAATCACTTATTCTATTGTATTTAAGTTGCATAATTTTATTAATGATGTATTTTATTGTATTTAAGTTGTATAATTTTATTCTATTTTATTGTTATTTTATTAATCTAGTTTTTACTTCAAACTGTTTTACTTCTACTATCACAGTCATTATATTGATTCCATTTTCTTTTTATCATTTTATTGCCTCGCGTGCATTGGTCTCAAATTGCCCGATTGTTAAATTGCTGAATTGTCTTTTCTGTTGTCCACACTGGTTCTGTCTTATTTACAGCTTGTCAGTTATCTATGAAGCACCTTGAACTGCACTAACCTGTATGAAAGGTGCTATACAAATAAAGATTGATTGATTGATTGATACAACGACAGCAGGGAGATCTACATTGCGTGGGTGTGACAGTTGGTCTGACACATGTAGGAAGTTGTGGTGGACCACATTTTGTTTTTGACATTTGAAAATGTCAAATGTCTCTTCAGTTACAATTGTAATCATTTGTTAAGGCCAATCCTGACATAGCTTCATCATTTTTTGGATTCTACCGCTATCTAAATAATCAGTTTTCTATCTAAGTAAAACAACATCCTACATAGCTTTTCTTCAACCTCTGGGATGTTGTGCACAATCACAATAGGTGGCTGGAAAGCAATCTAACAGAGACATCTTTTTATGTGTGTATGTGATAGAAAAATAAGTGTGTGTGGCTGTACAGTATGTGAGACTTAGTCATTGAGTGAAAGAATATAGGCCAAAAAAAAACCTCAGGCCCTTACATGTTTTTTGCTGCAATAATGGCTAAAGCAGCCCGTGGTGATCATGTACGGTTCATGTAGTCAATGTGTAAACCTAAATTGCAGTATATGATTGTTAATGATTAATACATCCATCCATTACTTGTAACCACTGTACACCATGGACAGGTCGCCATACTATCACAGGGCTGACACATAGAGACAGACAACCATTCACACTCACACCTACGGGCAATTTAGAGTCAACAATGAACCTAATCTGCATGTCTTTGGACTGTGGGAGGAAGCCGGAGAACGCGGAGAAAACCCACACTAACACGAGGAGAACACGAAAACTCCACACAGAAGGTTTGCTCCATGCCCTGATTAACACATTCCTCCTATATATTCTGTTTGATAGTCATGTTGGAATGATGAGGTTATAGGAGGAGAGGGGGGGTGGGCATGACTGCAGATGGAGGGTTGATAGCGATAGTTCAAAAGCATGCAGATGTAAAGCTGGCATGCCAACGAGCCAGCATGAATATGAGAAGGTGAGAAGAAATGAGCAATGCCTGGAGGAGGAGAGTAGGAGAAGAGACAGAAAAGACATAGAGGAGGTGGAAGAAGATACGGAGGGCAAAGAGGCGAGACAAAGACGGAGGGAGAAAATCTAAGACAAGATATTAGAAATTTAGATGCTAATTTGCAAAAGGTTGATTTCAATGTCAAATTCTGTTTGATGTGTTCACAAAATGTGTTCTGCTAACTAAAACTTCAGTCACCTCCCAAAGAACATACACGCAGAATGTAATAGTTAAAGGATAGTTTGGATGTTTTAAAGTGGGGTTGTATTAGGTATACAGTATATCCATAGTCAGTGTATTACCTACAGTAGATGATGGTCAGCACGCCCCCAGTTTGGAGAAACAGACAGGAGTTACCAACACGGGAACATAGCAATGTATAAAACGGACAGCAAAACGGATTTCAGCCACCTAAAAAAACAATCCCTATCAGTTAAGTGTGTGCTATATTTAGAATATTTTCACTGCTTTACTTTGCCATCAGAAAGCCCTTTCTGACGGGGAACTGAAGCAGTTATATCGCTCTCTTCAAAGCTACCAGAATCCTTTGACAAAAACAGCTATTTTGCCTCACAGAACACGGGAGTTGCTGGTCTACAGCTCACTTTGGTGTTTTAAAGGGTAAAGCTAACTAACCGATCAAGGCAGTGGGATGAGAGAAGGGATGTCTGATGGCAAGGTAAAGCAGTGAGAATATGCTAAATATAGCATTCACTTATCCTGATATTGATTTTTTTTAGGAGAGCCTTTCTTTTACGTGGCTAAAATACGTTTCGCTGCTGTCCCCATCCACAGCAGTACATTGCTTTGCTTCTGTGTGCGAACTCCTGTCTGCTTCTCCAAACTAGGGCAGTGTGGATCTCCATCTACTGTAGGTAATACACTATGTACCTTGTACAACCCCAATACAAAACACCAGAACTATCCCTTTAATAGAAAGAGAATGGATGAAAATGGATTGGAATAGAATTATTGGTGTGTCTGAAAGTGGACTGCAGTGGTCAAAACTGAGTTGTAGTAGTGTCCCAGTCCACCTATACTGGCTGGTGCCAACAGGAAAAAAAACATTTGAGAATGGCTGACACCAAATAAATGCCATCAAAATCTCAGTGGAATAAATATGTGCTGGAAAGCACAAAGAGCATAGAAAACATTGTAAAATAGGAACTGAGCAAAGCATTTCCTATTTTCCGCTGTTCTGCTACATTGCCTAGTGCCCCCTATGCCAACATACTTTGTGTAGGCTGTTGCAAGCTAATGTTGCGTGAGAATATGCATTTAACACACTGGTTTGAAAGTGGAATGACGGTGCTACGGCAGCATCTGATGCATCACTGCTACAATCTTTTGTCTAGAAAATGTCAGACAATAGTGTACAAAATATTTCCCAGATCCCAAGGTGACACATTCAAATGACTTGTTATGCACGACCAACAACGCAAAACCCAAAGATATTACATAATAATAATGAATAAAGAAGCAGCAAATCTCCACAAGTGAGGGGCTGGATCAAGGGATTGTTTAGCATTTACATTTCTTTTTAAAAAATACTTAAAATATTCATCAATTATTAGATTAGCTGTTGATCCATTTATCTTTATTCATTTGTCTATTGACATACAAATAAAATGACATTTCAGGTCTAAAGTGTAAATATGTCTACTATCCATTACATTCTGTCTAAAGAAACTGTTGACATTTTGGGAAATATGTTTAATCACTTTCCTCAGAGAGTTAAAGAATCTTTAATCAGATTCAAGTAATATTCAAGTCAGATTTTTACATATTAACTATTAAAAACCAACCTCTGATGCTGATTATTTCAGCATATGCTCGGCATGCCAGCCTAAACAAGGACATAGATTCAAAATGGAAAAAGCAGAAAACCAAAAAACACTGATTCTTATTCCAGTCACACACTCACCCCTCCATGCGTAAGTGCTTAGACAGCACATGAATTATGAAAAGGCATCAATATGCAACAATCTCTCCTCACTCATTCTTCCAACTGTCAGTGTTAACGGAGCGCATGTGAATTTCTCTGGTCCCTGAGAACATCGTATTCATGTAGGAATCTGTGTCTGCCCGTCTGTCAACTCATCCTTACATCCTTTGCTGTCATGCCGGTTGAGTATCTGGAGTAGTTATGGACCTACAGTAGTTCTGATTTAGCACGCTGGCCATGTACGAACTAAAGAGGCCACCCACTCAGTAAGGCCTTGTGACACCCAAAGCTCTGTCCATGTCATATTTCCGCAAGCCCTGCGATGTCAGTGACGAGCCATCTGCCGGAAAGGATGTTATTTGAGAAGAGCAGTAGAGGGTAATGGGCTGGAAAAATCCTGTTTAGAAGTGTAAGTGAGGACGTTATCACACTGTCAGCCAAATGCAACAACATCTGTCTGGTCCATTGAAGGTGAAGGCCTGCTGCCCTGCATCCAGAGGAGGTGAATTAAAGGACTATTCCCTCCAAAACAAAGACATTTCACCAAATACTGCTTATTCATGACAGAAATAAGACATGTAGTGTAGGAGGTGAGAAGGAAGTTACAATTCAAAATAAAAGTGATATTTGATGTATATAGGAAAATGACTGCAATTGAAGTCACATTTGCATTCAACAGCTGTTAATGCCAGGAGTACACTGCGCTAACGTGAAATATTTCATTGACCTTCTGTCTTTTTGCCACCAGCTTCCAGTTTACAACCCATTGGACCTCTTTCACAATGATTCCGTTTCTGTGTTGCTGAACTACAGTAAGTGGAGGCAGCAGCCGTGATGCAGGCTGACAGAAGACAGCCTTATGCTGCATTCACACCAGATCAGGCGGTGCAGCAAAAACGCATGTCTGCCCATTCATTTTTAATGGGGGTAGTGCGTTTGGGCTACAGCGGCCACAGAGGGGTGCAAAAAAAACAAAACGCAGCAGTCTGCGGCGGGAAAGTAGAAAAATAATCAACTTTTGGAGATGCGCAAACCATCACGACATTACGCTATGGTGGCTAATCACGTAACCGGCAATCCAGAGCTGTACAACCCAGCCGTGAGCAAACAAGACGTTAATCATCAAAGTTAATGGGCCATTGAAGTGACTCCCCCACACCACTGTACAACACTTGATCTGGTGTGGATGCAGCCTTACACCGATTTCACACCAGGCAGCTGCGAAGTGCGGCTCGCCACAATAATTACATCTGAATCAAATGGCCGCAGCTCACAGAGCTCGGGAACGCCACCGTAGCTTTTCATAGACATTGCATGGTAGCTCGCTGCAAGCTGCACTTTGCCGCTGCTCTGGTGTGAATTCGCTAAATGCGAGATTGGTGGCATTTCTATTGCCTCCACACGGCTCTCAACATGGCGATGGCTGAGCTGGCGGCTCGCAGCTAACAGTGCTAACAGCGCTAACAGTGAAAACAAAGGCAACAGGGCTGACGGAGCTAACAGTGTTAACCTTAGGAGGAACTGGAGGGTGGGTGTTAAGCTTCTGTGACGATGTCTTCGTTCGGTACAACGTTATCAGCTGTAACTGCCGTACGAGAGCAGAGCAGAGTGGCAGCCATGAGCTAACCAGTGGGGCACGCTCACATGCATGAACATGCACGCGCAGCCGACCCAGCTATGTCAACAAAGCACAGAGACGCTCGGATTACAACACACAAAGACAGGGAGGCTCCTTTACATAGCAAATAGTTGTTTGCTGCTATATTAATGTTCCGATATCGCATAGAGCACCTTTAACAGGACTTAACAGAAAAGTAATGCTGATTCTGGCACTGAGCTCAGAGTTGGAATAGGATGAATACATGATTTAGTTGGTTTTATTTTGCGGTGGCTTGGTGCACACATATACATGTGCAGCTCCTACTGGCTGATGTAGTGGGATTATTTGTAAATGAAACATGAAGATGGGTAATTATGAATGTGGCATCATTTAATGTTATATCATGGGGGAAATTTAAATGCATTTATCCTGCAAGGCTCCAGTCATCGTTCTCCATTGCAGTGTGTTGGGAAAAATGCATTTGTTTCGTGGTGGACTGATAAAATCCAATGCAACTTTCATTCAGATTTGATTAGACACCTCTGAGATTGACACTGCAGCAAGCCAAAGAGTGGAGCCTTTGAATTCTCAAGGTGAACGAATGCTTAAAATTCAATCCGTGTCTGAAGGTCAGTCTGATGCAGACTGAGTGTTGATCGTGACGGTCAGCTTAGAGTGGAGAGTGAATGATGGGATTTCTCTTTCAAAATGATGGGAGAAAACTTAGGCAGATGTAATCTTTTTTTTTTCTAGGGATATTGACGGATATGCAACATTTGTCTTGCTCCTCTGTAACCCTGCTACAGATAACCAGAGGGGATCGATAGTGGGAGCAGCTAGATTGGAACATCTGCATAAACCCATGGTATTCCTCCAGTGGCTAATAATGCACGATAAGCTTATGGGTCCTGGGATTGCTTCCATACAAACACAAACAAACCGAAGCACATGCTAGGGCTAAGGTTAGACTGGAAAAGAACATAGGACTCGGGCTATGTATTGGCAAAAATCTGGCGATAAGATAATGATACAGGGGATACGATTCAATATACTGCGATAGTGTAAGCAAGGCGATATATTGCAATGTTTTTAAAAATTTACTTTTAAGAAAACTGTCAATAGGCAAAAATAACACATTTATATTGCATGCAAAAAAACTGCCTGGTTTTTGCCCCAAACTGCATGTGATTATCATCAGGTTGGCATGTATGTATAGGGGAGACTCGGTTTCTGGACAACATTTGTCAGTTTTGAGTTGTTAATTGATTTCCAATAATAAATATATACATATTTGCCCACTCCCATGTTGCTAAGAGTATTAAATACTTGACAAAACTCCCTTTACGGTACATTTTTAATGGATAAAAAATGTGAGATTAATTTGTGATTAGTCGTGATTAACTATGGACGATCATATGGTTACTCGCGATTAAATATTTTAATCCATTGACAGCCCTAATATCGTTATTTTCTTACACCCCTACATATGATTAATGAATGTGATGGAAAACACAGTCTTCAGAGACATTTAGAGCAAGTCCCTAAATGGAATACATGCAAGGGCTTCCTGTGAGATGCATGCTCGCATCTGAGTGGAAAACTGAGCCACGATCAATGAAAATGTAGTGCCATAGGGAGGTAATGCGCAGGAGGGATGTGAGCCCTTCTGCCAGCTTTGTCTGCTATTCAGGGTAGGGCCAGGACAGAGAATCAGGCAATTATGGCAGGAAGAGACCCTGCAAACATTTACACCATTTATTTCAGTAAACATGCCTCCTGGACTACCAGCTCCCACTGATCCCATGGCAGATGACAGGGGACACTGGGTTGCCCTGGAGCAAATTTGAGTGCAGGATGCATGCAGCCAAACACACACACTGAAGATACAAGCACAACATGTTAATATTGTGGGAATCTTTACAATAAATATGAGTCAATAAAAAGGTGTTTACCTCTCTCTTAAAAGGTCCCATATTATAAAAAAGTGATATTTTCATGTTTTTTTATTGCAGGCTTGTTTTTTTATTGCAGGCTTAAGTCCTATATAAATACTGTGAAACTATCGAACCACCCAATCTACAGGGAAATACACACAGCCCGTATTCAGAAACTCTGCATTTGAAACAAGCTGTCAGGATTTCTGCCCATTCGTGATGTCACGAAAATACAATATTAGACTCTTGACACAATTTTAAACAAACGTTCTAAATGTGTCCCAGTTTATTCCTGGTTGCAGTGTATGTGAATGTCATCAGCCGACAGGAAGTACACATGGACCCAAACTGTTGCCTATCAACGCAATTCTGTTGCAATTCTGTAAAAATGCGCTAAAACGGAGCGTTTCAGACAGAGGGTAAATACAGGCATATTCAGACTGACAGTATGAGGAAAATAAAGTGTTTTTTTTAACATTACAGCATGTAAACATGTTCTAGTAGAAACACAAAATAAAAGTATGAACCTGAACATGAGCATAGTATGGGACCTTTAAGATCACACACTGTACCCATGTAGGCTGACTGGTGAGGACACACACACACACACATCCTATTGCTTTACCAGTTATATTGATCCTGTCATGCCAAGTGCAGAGATAGCAATGATGCATCTGTCATTATGTGCTCGGGTTTTGCAGGATAACAGGTATAGAGAGTAGTTGATTTTAAATCAATTAATGTCCCCCCAAGCGAGGAAATCCCACCGTGTAATGCTGCCCTGCGGTCTGCTGCTGCTGCTGCTGCTGGTGGGAGGAAGTGGAGCACACTGCAGGCACAGATCCAATGCAAACACATCCCACAGCAGCTTTCTGATCTATTATGCGGTCGGTAGCTTTTGAAGGAAGCTAACGTGAACTGCTGGTAGTTAGCTTCAGTTCTGGCTGCTGTGGAGAGTCTGTCAGGTGTTGTGGTTGAGGCTAGGTACCGAGGATAGTGGGATAGTGTTTGACTGAGAGTTTGGCATTCAGAGTGTCGGGTGTTTGTGTTGTTTTGGAAGGGCGGGGAACCGTCCACGCAAACCCAAATACACACACACACAAACACACAAACAAGCACAGTGTGGCGTACGTTAGGTTATGTTAGGTTCTAGGTTCCCTGTGACTGGTTACCTTGCGTTTTCTGGTCTCGGCTGAACCGCTCCAAACGAAACACTGATAAATGACCCTCAGGTTCTGCTTCCAGTTGTCCACTTTGAAGCCGTTGACATGGGGACAGCCTGCGGGACTCATGGTAGTCCACAGCACCCTGCTGATGCTGTTGTCCTCTCTCTGGGGTGACGAAAACCTGTTCAAATCCCTCAAACGCAGACCCCAGTCTGGAAACGGGCTGGCTTGGTTGCCAGGTTCGTTTATCCACCGAATGTTCAGGCTAACTGGACATGGTGGCAGGAACGGAGGCTTGCGCAGTATCAAACATTCATTTCCAATATTCCTCTATTGGACATACAATATAATTTAAGTCCAGAGCAGCGCTGTCTGTATATGTGGTTCTTACATGTTAGCAAGCTGGCTAAAGTTGGTTAGCACTGGAATTTCAACGGTAGTGTCGTCAAGACCCACCTCATTCATATCAGTGGACCAATGAGAGGCTGGGGCTGCGCTTGATTGGCGTGTGACAACTTTCTAGTCCCGCCTCCGCGAGGTGGATGCTGCGTCGTGATTGGTTCCATTTTTCCGGCAAAACCACATCCGCCCATGCCTGGAAGCTCATTGGCTAAATCAGCTTCATTTTATCAATCAAGAACGTTACAATGTGACACTCAAAGAGTGGATGGGATATCCACCTTTATTACAGTGTAGCCTATTATGTTGAATCAAAAGGGATGAGAGATCTTTTCACAAAGCCATGAAACCCAGAACTATATTCTTAAACAATTTATTATTAACAGATCCACAATCCGCAAAAGCTCAAACTCCCAAAATGACATGACAGTTTGGTTTCATCTGTTGACTTCACCTCTTGTAATAACAAGCTGTCAAAACGGTTTTCTATACAGTGCTCTAGCGACCTCTAGTGGATCCAACCTAAAAAAAACAAAACAAAAAGGAAAGGAAAAAACAAAAAAACAGTGCACCAGATTGTGAACGACTCCTCCATTGTGCCGAGTTTGGTCAAGGGCATGTCCATGTGTGCAGATTTGCTATCGATGATATCTACATTCTAACCAAAAGGAGTGAGAGGGGGATCATTGCAGTCTTTACAAATGTAGAATATAATCAGATTTATTCCTCGTCAGTCATAGATGTTTTACGTCATGTAATGCCCTCTTGTTACGGCCATCATGCAGCAGAACCAATACAAACAGTGAGATTATTCACACGTAATGTTTGGAACAAATAAGTCCAGTTTTTATTATTGTGGTTTCTGTTAATGCAGCAGTGGCGCTCCAACCTGAACATTGATAAATAAAACACTGACAAAATTGTAATCTTTTTTCCTTTTCTGTTAAGGACAATTTGTTATCCTTAAGACACTGTGAAGAAAGAATAACCAAATTTATCATCATCATCATTCCACACAATTAGATTTTCCTTGACCAAATGTCCTTATGCAATAGAATGTTTGTTTGTTTTCCTCTTTTAAAAAAATCCAACTCATCCTGGGAAGAACGTGTTGGGTGGCTGCGGCGTTCTCTCCCCCCGTCCAAGGCCCCTCAGGAATAACTTGATGTTTTGCTACCAACATCGTCCTCCTGCGATCCCATACTCTGGAAAACAATAAAGTGTCACAGGTTGAGAATGCTACGTGACGACACAACAACTTGAAAAACAGGTTCCTGCTTCATTTCCCTATCCAAAATGGCTGATAGTGTTATTATCTTTAGGGCCTTTTCAAGGAAGCAGGTTTACGACTGAATTATCTGGATAGCTCTGCTGAGAAAAAAACATAGCTGATCCATTTACATCAGTCTTTGTTCCAAATTCTTCTCTTTTTTTATATTTAAATCTAATTCTGCCACATAAAAAGCATCTTTGCACCATGAATAAAATTATGTAAATCTAGCACTGAGGAAGGAAAGATTTGAGATTCCACAAAACAAAATGCATCCATGCATGTGTAAATAAAAAAATGACGTCTAAATAACAGAAAAAATAATGAATAGTTATATATTTGATTGCCTCACCTTCTGCACAAATTGTGGGTTTACTGTGATTTCTTGATCCATAGACTTTAGTTTCTCATCCAGCTCTATACATTTCAACATCTAAAAAAGGAGAAAAAAGTGTCACTTTAAAAGCAGTTACCACCAAACATGCTATCAGGGTTCATACATAACATCATGATAGGACTTCATGCAGTGTTCATTTTTGCAGTTATTGTAGATTTAGTCTTAGTCTTAGTCTTTGGACAAAAATGCGTATTAGTTTTTGTTTCATGTACGTATCATAACAACGGCATGTATATCTGCAGTCCTCTGTCTCTTTAAATGATGAATACAGACTACCGCGACCTGCTGGTAGGGAGAGTTATTTCATCTCACGCAGGCTCAGAACGTACGTGCCAACTGGCCGTCGGCTGTAGTCTTTGCGGTGTGTTCGGGTGCAACTTGTCGGCCAAAACAAAGGTGACAGACGGCCTTCATCGCCGCTAGTTCTCTGATTTCGGGTTGGTGTTTCCCCAGCTTTAGGTCTTGTTCAAACCTGGCATTAACATGCGTCTCGGGTGATCGAATCACAAGTGGACAGCTTTAAGTACGCCTGTTCACACCTGGCATTAGAATGCGTCTCCACATGCGTCTTGAGTGACCACTTGTGATCGAATCTAACTTCCCCGCTCTATATGCAAATAAACACGAAGTAAACACATGGCTACTACAGCTGATGTTGCAACGTAATACTACAGGAATGTCAGTAGTAATGTCCTACATATTAGTGAATTCTGGTCCATTTTATTAACATAAAAATATAAGGTTATTGTCAAATGTCCTTTTTTAGTCATGAGATTATATTGAACACTTCTGTCTATCTAGTCTAGCCAAACCAAATAATTTTAGTCAAACTTATTTCACATTATCTGATGAAAACACAGGTGGAATGATTAAGACTGCAGCTTTGCAGTTACTCCGAGTCCTCCAGACTGTGCTTATTAATTCAGTCGCTCCCACTGGTCCGTTATGAGAGCCAATCTGCCCGCCCAACATGTAAAAATATGTTAATCAGGTCAATCAACCACCAAACCCGACCCACAAACTGCCAACTTTATGAATTATAGTAATTGCAATTGTTAGGACTGATGACTGTGATTGTGTGTTTGAGACAGAGAGAGGAGAAGAGAAGGTGGAAGGTGACGAAAATAAAGTGATTTTTAAAACTACATTATAGTCTCGTCTTTTTTCATCAATGATACTGCATGTTCGATATCGTCACTGTGAGTGTTTAATAATGTCAGTGCCGCCTCGTCATCGTCTTAGTCATGGAAAAAAGGTTGTTGCCGAACATTTTTCATCATAGTTTTCGTTAACGAAATGAACACCGACTTAATGCAAAGCAAAACAACACTGTAAACAGAGTTGGACAACCTCACCTCTTGGTCAATTTTGTGGAGCATTGCTGGGTTGTTGTATTTTTCGGGGTTGTCGTGGAAGCACACCATGCCATCCTTTTGGTTAATGCTAGCGTAGATCTCACCATCTTCAATCTGCACAGAAGCATGAGGAGAACAAAAATGAAACAGAACATTTCTAATGTGGATCAAAAGTCAACTGCTGTTTGGTAGAAAGTCACATACAAAACATTTAATTCCTTTTAATTCCTCTACTGTAGGTAATACACTGACTATGGATAAGTACCTTTTACAAACCCATTTCAAAACACCCCAACGATCCCTTTAATCTGCAGTGATCAAAACTCTTTTCATTTCACGCAAGTGTACAGACGTGTTTGACCAACTCACCATGTGTAAGACGTATTTCTCTGCTTCCAGCGGGCCCGACAGCTGCACTCGACTCGCCATGTCTTGCAAAGACAGTGTCAGAAAGGTCTGCAGGAGCATGCATGAAACAAAAATGTGATATTAAAAGAGATTAGACTGAAGGATCTACTGAACCTTGAGGAGTATGTCCTCAGGTACAGCTACTTTTCTTTGGTTGATTTTGCATTTGGTTGATTGAAGTCAAAGCGAATTATTGCAGCAGTTTATTGTAGCAAAGCATTAGAGAGCCAGAAAAAAAAAAAACAAATCAAAGCTAAGTCATGATATTAAGATAACCGAAACACTAAAATCTGTCTCCTCTCTGGTCATAACATAGACATTATGTGATATGAAGTAACCCAGCTCTAGTTGGCAACAACAAGCTCTTGCTTCATACCTGCTTTGCTCCGCTTTCGAAACACGAGTAACAGCTGGCTATCAGATGTCTACGTCTACGTTTAAGTGTGGTTCTATGTATACTCCCCCCATTCTGTGAGGTAAAATTACTGCTTTTGTGAGACCAGACTCCATTCACAAAAACAGTAATTTTACCTCGCAGAACACGGGAGTTGCTGGTCTACCGCTGTATCGACTGGTTAGTTATTAGTTTGTTATTGTGTGACTTTCGGATCGTCCACAGCAGTACATTGCTTAGCTCCTTTACCCCTAATCATTCAGAAAGGTCACGTGGGAACATTTTTCCAAAGGGATTGGGAAAATAGCATTTCGACACTAAAATATACATACCATACCAAAATGTGAATGCTCAGATTAGATTACATAAAAAAAACACTACTGGGAAGCTACAGAATGATATAAAAACAAAAACAAAAAACGCCCTTTAACCCACATCAAAACAGCAGACACACAGTACAGTTCAAACCTTTGCTTCACCACATAGAGAAGCGAAGATTGGCCGAAAAACCATCTGGCTCATATGGAAATACAAGACCACACCCACCTTTGTTAGCCTCTGGATGTTCTTCTTGTAGAGGGAGGAGAGGCACTGTTTGACCAGGCCCGTGTTGTTGTCTCGTGTGAACTGCTCGCTGTGTTTGTTGACCACTCCGCGCAACTCGGCCGGGTTGTTGGTGGTGTAAATCTGAGCCATCTCGTGGTATGCGTTGCTCAGGGGCTAAGGGCGACGATGAGAGAAAAAAAAACAAGAGAAAAGGACAGCGAGAAAACCAATTACAAGTAATTACAAATGATCAACTGCATTGATTAGTCGAACTTCTCATGGTCATTGGCTGTTAACGGCTCGTCAAATTTCTGCAGTTATTTATTACAAATAAATACTGTATAAATATTGTATTACATTTTACAATACCTCTGCTTAGAAACTGGAGAAGCTACAAACACCCATTCTAAGATGTTTACAGCTAGTTAACTAAGCACTTAGGACTGTAATAATAATAATGATTGATGACAACATAATGATCAGGTTCATTGATAATAAATAGTTGACTGGTGCCCTATTTGACTCTTTACATAAAACCCAGATAAACAGCAAAGGGCTGTGCATGAGGGTACAACCTGTATGGTCATTTTGGATGCTGCAGTTTGTGGTGCTGTTGAACCATATTGCATTATACAGAGAGCTTACCCTCATTGATATAAATAGGTTGGAGAAAATAATCGAGGCACACCACAAACTATATCCTCCACAATAACCATAAAGTTGAATCAACGCCTCTCTAAAACAGGTTCAACAAAAATAGAACATTAAAAACCTCATGAAGGGAGGATTTACTGCAGGACTGTTGTATTAAACTGCATTAGTTTTAGCTAGGTGTACATTTCTTAACTGGCTTTATCTGGTTGTTTTAACAGTTTGCATCAGCTGAAAATCAAGTTACTTAAAACCGCTGTATCAAACCAGCAAAGCCCTAATACTGCTCCATTCCATCCACGCTGTTTGTCCTTACCTTGATGAACCTCCCTACTATTTGTGAGGTGTATTTGGGCAGCGGCTGCACTTTGCCGTGGAGAATGAGTGACACCAGGATGTATTTCTTATAGGCTTCCAACATGATGTGGCTCACTGCCATGGCTGGAGTGGTTATTGCCTGACAAAGACAAAATGAGACGCACACGATCATCTATATGAATCCTAAAAGTGCATGACCAATTTTTAAAGAAAGCTTGCTATGCCATTACATGTACATATGTCGGTACATTTATTTGGAGTATTTCAGTGTGTGAGAGAGTACCTGTTCATAAAAATACAGTGCTCTTTCGAAGTTTTTGAGGCCCGTGTAGATCATGCCACCGTAGTAGTAGTAACATAAAAAGTGCTTTGCGTCGTAAGCTCCGTTCTCCTTACAGATGTCCATCATGTCCAATTCCAAGAAGGGCAGGGCGGGCTTGAAGCACTTTGCTAACAAGCACAGCTGCAAGGAGAGGAGGTATGTAGTGAGGACAACTTATACTTAGTCACACTGGAAAGGAGCTATGCTGGGACTAAAGCCTGTGTTTGAATTATTTAACATAACCCGTTAAATGGCAAATTGAACAATAGGGATGTCACTTTACCAGAAATTTAGTAGTCGATATCAAAACCAGTGAAATTCCACAATTCTCAATACGAATTCGATACCACGGTTAAAAACGAAAGTAAAACAATAAATCCCATGTACTTCAACATCCACTTATATTGCTGTGAAATCATCTCCTTCAAATTGGATTTATTCAAGTTTCTCACCCAAAACTACATTTTACAAGATTACATTTGAACACATCATGATAATGTTAGAATTTACCTTCGCCAAATACAACTTTTTACTGAATAGAGCCTGAACACATAATGTAAATCATTGGCAGCTCCCGTGTTGAAATCGGCAGGTTAATGTTAGCTGTTTGCAGCCGGTAAGCAGCACAGTCCTGCATGGAGCTAACAGCTAATGGCTAACTGGCTCTTGTCCTGCTGATTGCAACACAGATTTGTTGTTCCCAATGTAGCATTATCAGGGAACCAATAGGGTGCGTCAATAGCGAGTTCACAGCGTCCCAAACACATTCTCTATCATCCCCATTACGATGGGATGCCGTTAGTCTTGAGTCCTGATGGTCCGTAGGGTACTGTAGAAAAATTAATACGGTCACGTTTTCAGAAGTTTGGAATCGACTTGTGACATCCCTATTCAACAAATAAGCATTTAGGGAGGAGGAGGACATCAAAAACAATTAGGATAACTGGCATAACGTGGATGACGATCACAAATAATACAGCTAAATAGACCCCATTTAGTAACATAGTGAAATCATGAGGCCATTTAGGATTACAGCCGTGGTGCTGACGCAGCAGTGACTCACCTGACACAGGTCTGCATGAACTGAGGTAAGTTGGTTTGTGTTCATCTGCATTTTGTCTATTGCCTGTTTTAGGACGACAACACCCCTCAATGGCTGTCAGAGAGGAAAACAAATATTCAGTTAGTTATTCAGCCGTAGCTTTCCTGAGACACACTGGAAAACGGTCTGGGCCTGAACCGCACTTTAAAATGCATTAAAATATTTAGATTGAGACGGAAAAAGGACAACATGCAACTCCTGGATGCAGAGGCTCAGAGGCGTACGAGCAATAGGATGACTCATTTGGGACCAGTCTTGTCGGACAGTGGCGAAAAATAAGATTAAAATGTGCTACCGGTAATTTTGCTGTCGCCCAGGGGAAATTGCTTTTGGTGCATACGACATTAAAAATAGTTTCCACCACTCCCAAGCTACATTGTCAGGACACTGCACAATGTCCTTTAAAACACACATAATGGGCATGTTGACAAGGACACGTCACAGTAAGGAGAATATCATGGAAAGATCAAAATCATTACAAAATACACCGAAGACAAACAGTAACACTCTTTTTCAGGTGGGAAGAAGTAGATGTTTTTCTGTTGTCTCTATTGGACAACATAGACAAGAGCTGATGCAGCATAGGAGGAATTTGAAGGTGTGTGTGAGTATATCTGTGTATGTCAACACGGGCACATCTCATGTCAGCACATAAGCCAGGTTTCCACCAATAAGTTCTACGGTATTTTTAGTCCCGGGACTACTTTTAAAGGAACATTTTAGCCCATTGTTGTCTGCGTTTCCACCACGGTCTAAAGACCTGCGAAGATTAGGCAAATTAGTCCGCTGACGTATTAAAAAGCAACATGACATGGGACGAGGGCTGCTGGTGGTCGCAACAACACACTCTGCAGCCTGCAGTTCAGTGTTTCCGCCTGTTTCATCTAAAAAAACACTCAAATTTAAATAAACGTGCGGGGAAAAGTTTCGGTGGTTGAAACGGGGCTTTTGTTAGTAATCGTGTAGCAGAATTTAGAATTGTAATTATGTTACAGCTTCTTGGCTCAACAAGAATACTGTGGATTACAATACATGAGTAGACAAAACTGGATGATTTGTTCAAGCTGTTGGAAAGATAAAAATGGGGATGGCTTGTCGGTGTGTGTTCTGTTAACTCTCGGGACCAGGGTGGTGGCTCAGGTCGTGGGTTTGAGTCAACCTGCAGGATTAGGCCGATATAGTTTAATCCTATATATTTCATCCAGCATTAGGTTTTTACATTTTATACACTAAATTAGTAATTTAAAAAAAATAAATCAACATTTGGAGTGTAAAAAAATATTACATTTTGAATTAAAGCTCTGTAAACATTTCACTCCCACCGAAGTCAGAATCAACAGTCTTACCTGTTTCCGCTCTACAAGGGCGTTTGTCAACTGGTGGCAGAGACCAGCAACTGTGAGAGGAAACAGAAGGTGTTCAATTATTGATTTACTCTTTCAGTGGTCAGTTATCTTTAAAATACTGCTCACGTGTACAAGATGCACCTGCACTTCATTGCAGTTTATGCATTACTACCATCTCTAGACAAACGCATAAATTCATACAATGGTGCCATTTTTCTCAACGGTTCAAGTGCGCTAACGTAAAAATACATTTGTAATAAATTTATAATAATGTATTAAGACATTTGCAGAAATGGAAGGCCATTTATTTGCAGGAGATATTGCTGAACACTACACCAATATGCTAGACCAGTACCACCTAGGGATGCACCGATTCGACTTTTCCAGTCCCGATACTGACAGCGATACCTGGGATTAGTCTACTGAATTTATATTTATCATAAAAATAATAAATCTAACACCAGCAACTTAATAAAAAATCTTCAAAATTACCAGGAATTACAATTCAAGTGTAACCCTTTTTAATGCAGCAACAAATTGATCAAAACCTTAACAGGAATTAAAATGTCAGTATATAATGTATATGGTATATAAACATAGAATTTAATTGAATAGATCAGCCCCCTTGTCACCGATGGCCGATCCAGATATTTGAGTCATTATTGGCCCGATATCCGATCTGATCTACAATACTGATGCCACCATCGTAACACAGCATGTTCTCAGTTTTTATTGATACTAAGAAAGCATTTCCGAGCTTGTCAGCGGACACTGGAAAAAGCCAGTATCTGATATACCCATAGTAAAGTAGTTGCATGAGAAACGGTGACATAGTTTAGCTGACAACGGTGCACATTTTAGCAGAGTACATGCTCTCAACACAATAAGCAATAGATCAGTGCAGGAATTGTTTTTTTGTTCAACTGAAAACATAAAAACCCCCAGCGGGATACAAACGTGCTTCCTAATGTAGGAGTGAAGAGGTTTGGTTAGTCTGAACTTACAAGTGTCTGTTGCATATCTAATGTGCTCCCCATTGCAAGTACTGATGAAGAGCTGGACTTGGGAGAAGAGCGTCTCAAAGTCAGGGATGTTTGGCATGGAGAACTTCACAAATCTGGAACGAGAGAGAAGGAGGTGAGCAAAAGCCTTTCAGCGATGCAGAAGGGAACTCATAACACAACTGGTAAAAGCTGAGTAAATCTACTAGGGCTGTCAAAGTTGACGCGATAATAAAGCATTAACGCAACTTTGTTTTAACGCCACTAATTTCTTTAGCCCATTAATGCAATCGATCTTCTAGAGGTTGTATCTGGCTCAGTTCTAAAAGCTAGAGTGAAGATACTGGTATCATATGAAACTATAAAAATCTAAGGAATCGATTGGTAGAATTGGTGGAAAATGGGTTCTATAGGTACCCACGAGTCTGCCTTTTAAAGACATGCCCACTTTATGCTAATCCCATGCAGTTTTGCACAAGTCATAGTCAAGTCAGCCCACTGACAGCTATTGTTGCCTGTTGGGCTTGAGTCTGCCATGTTACGATTTTAGCATATTTGTTATGCTAAATGCAGTACCTGTGAGGGTTTCTGGACAACATTTGTCATTGTTTTGTGTTGTTAATTGATTTCCAATAATAAATATATGCATACATTTGCATAAAGCCAGCATATTTGCCCACTTCCATGTTGATAAAAGTATTAAATACTTGACAAATCTCCTTTTAAAAGGTACATTTTGAACAGATATTAAATGTGCCATAAATTGTATTTTATTCGATTAACAGCCCTAAAAACTACTACTTACTAGTGTTTTTCCCACTTGTGGGTTTTCTATACTCAGCATCTTAAACATAGTCATTTTCATAACTGTTTAATATTTGATGCAGCATTGGCATTTCTTGATTCACTAAATAATGATCACGTTGTTTCTTACAATGTTAGTTCAGGCCTACCTTATTAGCTGTACATGCAACAAGTAGCTTTTAGCTGCATTGTGTCTACATCAGATTTGCTATGCTACATGCAACAGGCAGCCTATAATAATAAAAAATGTAATAATACTGAGCAGAAGGAAATGGCACCTTTTATTCACGATGGAAATACTGGATCATGTATGCATTTCGTTTTAACCAACTTGGCAACTCACATTTTTAACTTAAAAACTGACAACAAAGTTGTGTTCACCGTTATGTCCTTGTTATCCATCTTTCTCCGAGGCTTCACCACCTCTACCCTCACAAAAAAATACAATAACACCTTTGGCAAACACAACAATAACAGCAAATCTTGACCCAGTTCAGAAAAAAATGGAGCAGAAACAAGGAGCATCATGAAGGTTAGGAGTGTAGAGGAACACAAGACTGGACAGAACTGGCACACAAGACAAAAACACAGCAGCAGACTTCACTACTGAGGAAGAGATCTTGACCCTGGAAAGAATCAGGATGGAGCAGGCTACTCACAGCACAGCCAGCACGCCTAGGGAGTGCTCCTGGATGTCCAGGGCCCCCAGCACCGTGTCCAGGTGGGACAGATTTTTGGCCAGCAGCTCCCCACTCTTGTTGATCAACTCGCACAGCTGAGTCATCTGGCCTGGGAGTTGAGGGGGCAGGAGAAGAAGAAAGAAATTAAACCACTTTGGACCTTCTTGCATGCCCTTTGGAAGGACACATATCTCACATCTAGGACAGTTTACATCACAATGCTAGATGCAGATTCAATCTTAGAAATGACTTGTTTTTAGGCAGTCCTGCTGTTTTGTAATTCAATTAGGTTGTTATAATGGAATTTAATCTCATTATATTGCAAATTGCATTACATGCTGTGGCACACAAGAGAGATACAATCACAATGCTGCAACTGCACTGAAAACTAGAAATGGTATTATAGAAATTATAGCATTCCCCTGATCACAGTCATTGTAAATGATGAGGTTAATTTAATATAATCCACAGAGATTAAGAGGGCAATACTTTACCCGCAAGTATGCTGAAGCATTTTCTTCATTGTTTTGATCGAATTAATGATAAAATTGTAATTTTATTGTCTATGACTGTCGAGGGGCTATTCTTCACAAACGTAGGAAGCAAACTGAGTAATAAAATAATTTACAATCGTCGTGCTGTGGCTGAGGATTTCAATATAAATAGGCCGGTCAAGTGTCCTGTCAAGGCCTTGCAAGAGGTAATGCGAGTGAGATTGACAGATGACTTTAAACCAATCAGATTCGCTAATTCCGTTCGCCAGCCAATCATGTGAGGCCGGGGGGCGGGACTACCGGTAAGGCAGTCCTGATAAATTATTTTCTAGATCAAAAACAAAAAGTATGATTTTGACATTTTGTGTGATAAACCAGCCAGTTCGCGGTTATTACAGGCGTCCCCGTGTACTAACGCATCGTCTGGTGATACTTTACAGGACTCTCGCAGCCACAGAAAGTCATTTTAACGGTGTGTTTACATGATAAAGCAAAAAGAGGCTCTGAGCAGTCTGGCTGCCTAGCTATCGGCAAGGCACAGGATAGCATTATGCTAAGCTAACTAGCTAATACTTCCCACTCGAATGAGTTTAGCCTCCTACCTTGAGCGGAGAGCTGCCGCACATTGTTCACAAACTGCTCCAAGGCTGAAGCCATTATTTCCTGGGTCCAAAGTGGAGGTAATTTGCACTGTTTTTCATTCAAACGTCAGAAACAACTCCGTCCGGGACTAAGACAGGGGGCCACACAGCCGCCACTGAGGTTAAGCTATCGCGAGATCATTAAAAACAGAACAGACTGCAACGAGATTCTACGAACCGAGCATTGGATTCTTAAAGGGCCAGACACACGATTTGCTGAAAGCATTACAGTACACTGTGGTGTCACAATTTCGACATTATTTTATTTTTTAGGGATTTTTTAACTTATTGTTCTTGTCTTATGTGGAATTTAGGGGATTTCAGTTGTCTATTTCACACTGCAACACAAGTTCCCCCTTTACGAAAAAGAAATACAGGAACTGACGTACAATTGGGAAACCGTGTTTTCAACAAAGATGTTCTAACATGCAGGAGCGCCTTCCACTGATTATAAACTGGACACCAAAATGTTTTGTGCTTCAAAAAAATAAATAAAATAAAGCTTTTGTAAATGATCTTGTCTGTGACTGTTGTAATTCATGTATTTATTTATTTGCAGATAAGAGATGAGAGGAATTGGGTAAATCCATTCTCTAAATCGCTTATCGTGTTCAGGGTTCAAACCAAGGACCTTGCTCTTTGGAGGCAACAATGCCAACTCTTATGTCAGTCTGCCACCCCAGGAGTTTTAAAGGTGCTTCATTTTATAGGTAACTGTTGAGAAAATCAAATGTATTAAGAAGAGAGGTCCTGATAACTAATGTAAATGAAGTAGATCATAAGCATTTACAGCACACTTATTCACTGGTGTCTTTAGCCTGTTGCCATTTATTCACTTTCAATATGGGAGAATATTCCTCATCTTCATATACTAATAGTTTTTTGGTTCATTGCTGTACCACCATATGTCTGTCTTCCAATAGTGTTTCTGTAATGTAGTGTACTGTAATTGTGGTTGGTGGCAAATAAAAAATGTCTAAAACTTATTTACAATCACTGAAGATGAGCAAAAGAAAGAAAAAAACAGAAATAATACAACAAACATACAACAAATATAGAAAATTAAACTTATACTTTAACAAATTTTCAACAAAGTCATGCATTTTATGTACAGCTCATTACAGTGTTGCCTCTCATCAGTCCAATCAATCGATTTTTAGAATTGCAGAAATGTCACTTTATGCACTCAGAATTGGCTATTATTTGTCAGATTTAGGCAGAAATAACCTCAATAAAAATAAATAATAATAATAATAATAATACAATTATAAGAATAATAGTGGATGGTAAAATGTTTTCTTTCTTTCTTTTTTCAAATTTGCAGTATTGTATAAATGCAAATTGTGCCTATATGAACCATCCAGACCTCTCAGGTCATCTGGATCAGGCCTGCTTAGTGTCCCCAGAGTCACAACTAAACATGCAGAAGCAGCATTCAGTTTTTATGCACCAAATATTTGGAACAAGCTCCCAGAAACCTGCAGGACCGCTCCAACTCTTAGCTCTTTTAAATCAAAGCTTAAAACTGTCCTGTTTGCTGCTGCTGCCTTTTATTAAACCAGATAATTATCTTATACTGCACTACAGCTTTTACTCTTGTGTGTTAAACTCTATTTTAGCTTCTATCCTAGCTTTTATTTTTAGCTTGTTTTTTTATTTTCTAATCTTTAATGTTTTTATAACTGTTTTAATTATGTCTTAATGTTCTTCTGCACTTTGTCGCAATGTTCTTGAATGTTTATGTAAAGCACTTTGAATTGCCCTGTTGCTGAAATGTGCTATACAAATAAAGCTGCCTTGCCTTTACATGGCCCTCACACAAAACAACGGAGGAGTGAGCCATCGTGTTTCTGTATAATATCTTTGCTGCGTGCCAGCTCTGCTGTACAGTGTGTCCACTGCTGAGAGATTCTCCTCTCCTTGGTGCCGCAGTACCAGTCCGCTGTGTATTACTCGTTTATTGCTCAGGTAGCACCAACAAGCCAGATGTTACAGATGCTGTGCGTTTGAGAGAAAGGCTTTGGGTAGCTGCCGGGGCAGTTAATAATACACACTGACAGACAAACGATGCAAACACCCCTCTCACTGTGGCCAAAGGCATGTCACTGGTTTGACCTGTGTGCTGCTGCTGTGCGGCTGCTAGCCTATCGGCTAAAGTTAGCTACCGGCCGTTAGCCTCGCTGCAGCTGACTGGTCAAGTTAAGCTAGCAGTGAAAAGACAAATAACACAATCAAGTTGAGAAAACAACACGGTGTTACTGCTGCAGTATTTATTAAACTGTCTGACTCCCGTGCGGACTTGATCCAGTGTTTCCACCGTCGTTAGGAGGAGAGGGTGACCGGAGAGGGTGACCGGTAGTGACAGCAGCAGCCAGCCACTCAGATCGAGAGTCTACAATGTTAGTAGTGTTCAGCGCTACACGCCTTCTCGGAAGAGGGAGAACTTTGCTCCGTGATCCGGTTAAGAGGATCGTCGTCAACATGTCGTCCTCCTCCTGTCCCTCCGGTAAGAGACTGCGGGTTCTGGTGGACGTGGACGGGGTGCTGGCGGACTTCGAGGGGGGGTTCTTGAAGAAGTACCGGGCCCGGTATCCGGATGATCCCTACATCCCCCTGGAGGACCGGAGAGGCTTCTGGGTGTCGCATCAGTACGGCCAGCTGAGGACTGACCTGTGTGTGAGTGGACATGCATACTACTGTGTAATGTGTAATAGTATTAGGTTATAATGAATGACATTCACATTTGCAGTGCTGCAGAGCCAGAGGCCCCTAGAGCTGGTTCCCCCTGGGGCCCCAGTTACATTTTAACAGAATGTAATTAGATCTCATTTACAGACTGGGTTAGAGTGGCAGATCTCACTCTGGAGAGTTTGATATTACCCAACATGCACCCACCAAATGTCCCATATATGCATTTGCACAGTGCTGACCAGTTCAACCACAATATTTTATATTTTGTTTATTAATTTCATTCAATGTCTGAGGGGACAAAAAAAGTAGGCAGTATCTGGCATGACAAAATGCAAGGAAGAAATAAAATTTAAAGGGGAACTACACCTGTTTTCAAAATTCATACATGTTATTCCTATGGTCTAAGGCTGTCCAAAAATATTAGGAAACATGAACAATCCTCTTATCCCATAAAATAAATAAACTACTAAACAAAATTTGTTAAAAAATTATAATTCCGTATTGGTTTAAGTCCAGTGAGATCCTGATCGTACTGTATGAAATGACCTGTGGTGACCTCTAGGATAATCACAGCCTCATGAAACTTTACAGACACAAACTAGAGACCTAGAGCATTCAGAGGATGGATGGCTTTCCCAGGTAGATTGACAGTAAGGGGGTTTCTTAGCAGTTTACACAACAGAAGTGCTCGCCATGTAATCGCCGAAAAAATGCAATTCTTGCAGAAATCTCCAAATGTCAAAAGTTTTTGACACCAAATCACAGCAAGTCTTTTCCTATAATGTTCCTCAAGGTCTCTGTGTATTAATGTGGTATTTTGGAGGGATTATTGATCATTTTTATCAATTCACGAGTGGTAAAAAAATGGTTAAATTTAGCACCAAATCTGTGTAATAAATGGTACCAAGAGAGCGGTCTCAGAGTGTTATAACCCTTGGCCTCACCTACAGTATCTTATTGAGTCTCTTCTTGACTGCTTGGGTACTGAACAGGGTATTTTGTTCATGTATTTTAATTCTGATGCTGATTTGTCATCATATGTTACTCAGTTAGCCACGGGCCTGTAGTTAAAGAGTCTAATGGATGCTCTTTTATTTAGTTTTATAAAGACTCACTAAGGTGATTTTCATAGTCAAGTGGGTGAATGTCACAATAATATTTATATTTTTTTCTGTGGAAAAACGTATTTACTCAAAGACTTTGGATGGTGATGAGGTCGGATTCTAAACCAACGAACAGACTTTGAGACTTTTATTTTAATATATTACACCAGTATGTCTGCATGTTTACTCATTTTGCACTACCAAGTGCATCATTTGGATAACTGTGCAAAAAATGCCCACTCATTCCATTTTTTTTAAAGACATTAAAAGCTATCTAAAATATGTCTAATTTGTGTTATATCATGCAAATATAATATGTCACGAAATTGTTAACTAGGTCAGGATTACGAGGTTACATGAGCACAAAAGAAGAAATAGAGCACAAAGATGTTTTTCTCTGTTCCTGCTTTGTCATTATTGAAACATTCAAGAGAGCTGTACAGTACAGTCTCATTCAAATATCAGCTTTTCTATTCCTCTGGGCAACCGAGAGTCTGGCTTCACCCTGATTTGCATAATGTATCCTAGACATCGACTTTATGCAAATGAGGAGCGGCCAACGTGACGTTCCGTCTCTCGAAACGCAACGCTGCACTACCAGAATGCATTGCACGGCTGTTTACAGAGACAATGAATGGGAAGTCTGGAAATGACGGATCCTGTCGAGCCGGACAATACGATGTGTGTTTTTATGTTTTGGGTTGTCCATCTGCGTCCCATTCTCACAATATCTCAGGAACGCCTGGAGGGAATTTCTTCAAATTTGGCACAAACGTCCACTTGGACTCAAGGATGAACTGATTAGCTTTTGGTAGTCGAAGGTCAAAGGTCAAGATCACTTTGACCTCACAAAACACGTTTTTGACCACAACTCAAGAATGCATATGATAAATATGACAATTTCATATAGGATAAATTGAGGAAATGATGACATTTTGGACAAACTGGATGTGAAACTGCAACTTGACTAGTTGGCGGAGGCATAAAACTGCAAGGCGGTAATTACATTTTTTTTTTTTTTACTTCAGCAAAAAGCCGTCAGTATCTGGGAGTCCAAGGACTTCTTCAAGGAACTGGAGCCGCTGCCAGGAGGAGTGGCAGCGGTCAAGGAGATGGCCAAGATGGATAAGTAGGTTCACTCATCTAATATATAAACTGATTCAGCTGCTGCTGGTGTAATAATACAATGTGATACAGACTGTCTGAGTAACATCATGGTGAGAAGTGTGTTCACAAGGGGAAGAGAAAACAAACCAGAATGACTCAGAGCTTACAGGGTGATCAACATGAGAGGGAAATGTATCACAAAGCATGGCACCACTTTTTTGTTGAGGTTTTTATATCATTCTGTAGTTTCCCAGTGGTGTTCCTTATGTATTCAAATCCAAACATTCAGATTTTGGTCGAAGTACATATGTTTTTATGTAAAAATGCTATTTTCCCAAGCCCTTTTAACCCTATTACATACAGTAACATAGATGGCGGTCGGCACGCTCCCAGCTTGGAGAAGCAGACAGGACGCCACGTTAGTTCGGATCCGAAAGTCACACAATAACACAAACTAACTAACTGATCGTTAATGTAGTCTGGTGGCTTTGAAGAGAGGGTGACGGCTTCAGTTCCCCGCCAGAAAGGGCTGTCTGACGGCGAGGTAAGGTGGTCAAAATATTCTAAATATAGCGTACACTTAAACTGATATAGATTTTTTTTAGGTTGCTAAAATATGTTTTTCTGCTGCTCCCGTCCACAGCCGCTTTACCTCTATGCGACGGGGAACTGAAACTACCAGACTCCATTGATAAAAACAACAATTTAACTCATTTTACTCTCACAGAACATGGGAGTATAGCCTATAACCCTCAAAATCGAACTAACAGTCATTTCCAAACTTAGCACAGCTGACTTTTACACAGCTAGTGCTAGCGTTCACATTATTCCTAACCTTCTTGATCAGCTTACTTTGCTAACCTACGTCACTGCTTTTTGCTAACAGCTGAGTGAAAAAAAACAGAAAAGAACATAGATGGCCCCGCCCTTTAACTACTGGCTATAAGCAGGTACTCTATGATGAGGTTCCTTCTTTACTGCAGCAACTAAAATCACACGATGAGACACTTTTTTACTTGGCATATGGAATTTATGGACTGATAATTATGACAGATTATTATTGTGTTGCCATGTTGGATACTGATGAGCAGTCACTGATGGAGAGGTTTAGTAATCCTGTTGGATTGCTGTTTCAGAGGCTACTTCATCCACAGCCGTAATATTGAGAAACAGTGGTGCACTCTACGTGCTTTGGTGAAAGCATCTGTATCGATAACGACCTCTTTGATTGAGTCAAGTGTAATCGGAGTCAACGTGGAGGAGGCTGTGATCGCCATTTCCTGCAGCATTCTAAGAAGCACACAACACGGTGGAATAACGTCTATAAATAGCCGTCGTAGTTATGAAACTGTATGTTTACATTTCCTCTCCTGGTGGAATTGAATGTTTTCTTTAGCCACCAGTGCCTGAATGATTCGGTTTTCTTATCAGGGGAATCGGCCATATGGTCTGATCTCATGTCTTTCACTTGTTGTTTTCCTACTAGGGAAGGTCCACTGCCTGTTTCCAAAATAACCAATGCTTCCAGTTATAAAGAAACAGTGTGTCTGTCAGGCATATAAAACATTGTTTGTATGCTTTTAATTTGTTCCACTGTTGTTTCCCTTTGTGTCTGCAGCACAGATGTCTTTCTTTGCACCAGCCCTATAAAAAACTACAAACACTGCCCGCATGAGAAGGTGAGCCTTCTGCCAAACAACAACATCCATTCTGTTCCCTTTGGGAAATATTACTTCTGTGTTTCCTTTTTCTAATTCAATCTCATTTGGTGTGTGTGTGTGTGTGTGTGTGTGTGTGTGTGTGTGTGTGTTTGTCTAGTACTCTTGGATAGAGAAGCACTTTGGCTATCACTTTCTGGAGCACGTCATCCTGACCAGAGACAAGACAGTAGTCTCCGGAGACATCCTCATAGACGACAAGCCGGACATTCTAGGTGAGGGGGACTGTTTGTGTGTATGTCTGCTAATTTGAAATTTAGTCAATGAATTACATAACAAAATGGACATTCTGTATTGTAATAATATTCATAATTTAGAGCCGTCAAAGTTAACACGATAACGCGTTAACGCAGATTAATTTAAAACGTCACTAATTTCTTTGGAACATTAACGCAACTTGCAATTTTTAGTTTGTGGTGTAGTGAGTGAAGATACTGGTGTGAAACTAGCAAACCAAATGAATCCATTGATACCAACCATGTCATACTAGCTTGTCACGAAGGAGGTTAAATAACACTCCACATTTACGCTAAATTTTGGCGAGGAAAACTGGCATGGCCATTTTGAAAGGGCTCCCCTTGACCTCTGACCTCAAGATATGTGAATGTAAATGGGTTCTATGGGTACCCACGAGTCTTCCCTTTACAGACATGTCCACTTTATGATAATCACATGCAGTTTGGGGCAAGTCATAGTCAAGTCAGCACACTGACACACTGACAGCTGTTGTTGCCTGTTGGGCTGCAGTTTGCCATGTTATGATATGAGCATATTTGTTATGCTAAATGCAGTACCTGTGAGGGTTTCTGTGCAATATTTGTCATTGTTTTGTGTTGTTAATTAATTTCCAATAATAAATACATACATATATTTGCATAAAGCAATCATATTTGCCCACTCCCATGTTGATAAGAGTATTAAATACTTATAATAAATCTCCCTTTAAGGTACATTTTGAACAGATAAAAAATGTGGGATTAATTTGCGATAAATCAGGATTGAAGGAATTCTGTCATGCCTGCGTAATGCCTCATTTGCACTGCATGGCTAGACTAAACTCCGCTCCCTTTTGGTACCAGGCCCTTTTCTTGATTCGGTTTTCCACTACAGATAGTACCCTCTCAGTGTAGGTGGGATTGTCAGCTGATCACCACGGCGCCGCACCGTGAAACTGCCGTGACATCATCTTCAACGCGACACTCACTGAATGCTTTCATCGGCAAGCAAACAGAGGAACGTCTGCACTTCTCCATCTGGGTCAAGTGAATACTGTGGTTGCTATTGACGGCAGCTAGGCTATGTAGAAATGGTGAGTTTGTGCAGGATGTCCTGTGTGTCGCACTGGGACGATTCTCTCTGACCGATCAGTGGTCTGCAGTGCTTTAACTCGCTTGGAACCTAAACCGAGGTGATACCAAAAAAAGTACCAGGTACTATTCAGAACTTTTGCTGATGGAAAACCAAAGACGAGCGAGTCGAGTTGAATAGAGCCGTGCCGTACCATGCAGTGGAAATGCGGCATAAAATATGCACCTGATGGCTATCTGAAAAACTGCAGCTGAGGTTTGATAACATACCTGCTGTTTATAATGATCATTGACTGGCATAAAAGTAGTGACATAATCAAAATGTAAATATGCTTTTAAAAATAACTTTAACACGAACAGCGTTCAGCATGCATGAAAGTGTGTTTCAAAGTGAAGAAAGAAGGAAGGAAGCAAAAAAAAAGGGAAGAGGATTACATAATCCTGTTCATGTAATGTCATGTGGGTGTCTTAATTATTTGCGTACGTCTTCATCACTGCCTCATTTACACCTTTCAAGACAGCTGCCACAGTGTGCGCACTGTTAGCCAGGATGATCTGCTGGGGTTGTTCTAAAGCAGCGGTTTGAAATATGGGTGGTTGTCAGTTATGTAACGTTTGTACACAACATGTCTCCCCTGATCAGGCGTGGAGCCCAACCCGACGTGGGAGCACATCCTGTTCACCGCCTGCCACAACAAACATCTCTCCATCTGCCCCTCCCAGAGACGACTGGAGTCTTGGTCGGACGACTGGAGGGCCATCCTGGACAGCAAAAGGCAGTGAGGAGCTCCTTCACCAACGAACCCCAGCCCAAGCGGCCTCGCTTCCCGGCCAGTGAAAGATTCAGGGGTCACTGTCATCGGCCACGCTGGCGGGTGTCGAGGCACGGAGGGAACGCTGTCTTGCAGAGGCGATGTCAGAGTTAATTTCTGAAAAGGAGGAGGGTAAAATATTTAGAGGCAAATGAACAATAATATATTACACAAAGCAGGCACTTGTTGCTCTCAGTTGGGAGAGGACATTCACTTGTTTGACCACAAGGGGGCACTCTGAGACCGAGTGTGAAGTGAAGTTTCCAACCTTTCCACCAATTTCACTGAAGAAACTGAGACAACAAAACATTGAATTTCAAATGGATACCCAGTAAGCAGCTCTGTGTCTGCATACTGGATGCTTTTTGGGTTGTTATTGTGGACAACCACTGGGGCGGTCTAACTATGGTCTTCTTTACAAATCAGTATGTGCCAGTATTGTGTTGCATTAATGAGTCGGTGGCACAGGAGCACTCCACTACACACTGACATTTACAAAAATGTTCTCCACAAGTCGTATAGGCACTGGCGAGTATTTACATATATGTACTGTAAGTTGCAAACACTTTAACTGTTATAGCAGGTCATCATTCCACATGTACTTTTTGGTAGAGTACTGCAATGTGTCACCGAGTACCACTGTCATGTAAATGTAGAAAGATATCTCTGAAGCTTTGTAAAGAGCAGATATGGTGCTTTTTTATTTCCTCTGTTTCACAATGATCTATGCATCTTAAAGGGATAGTTCAGGTGTTTTGAAGTGGGGTTGTATGAGGTACTGATCCATAGTCAGTGTATTACCTACAGTAGATGATGGTCAGCACGCCACCAGTTTGGAGAAACAGACAGGCGTACCAGCACGGAAGCAAAGCAATGTGGACGGGGCCGGCAGCAAAACCTATTTTAGCCGCCTAAAAGAAAGGCTGACCTAAAAAAAAAAACAATACCAGTTTAAGTGTACGCTATATTTATAATATTTTCACCGAACAAACAAACAAACGAACCAATCAAGGCAGCGGTAGACCAGCAGCCCCCGTGTTCTGCGAGGTAAAATAACAGTTTTTTTCAGTGGAGTCTGGTTGCTTTGGCGAGAGCGTATATAAAGGCTTCAGTTCCCCGTCAGAAACATAGACTGTACAGCTGTCTCATGGCAATGTAAACTAGCAAAAACAACTAAACTAATATTTATTAATTTAGTTGGGCCTTTCTTTTAGATGGCAAAAATACTGTATGTAATACACTGACTATGGATAAGTACCTCATCCAGCCCCACTTCAAAACACCTGAACTATCCCTTTAATGGATACACCGACGAGAAAAAAATAGAATTGCACGCATACATGTGCACGTTGCCAAAACCCTCAGTAGTGTTAGATATATTAAAACAACAGTCACTGGAAAATGCTGAATATAATTAAAATATTAAAGGTAGAAAAGAGTTTATTGGGGAAGATTTTATTTTAAAAAAATGATCGTGTGACTAATTTCTCAATGTTAAAATGTCCAAAAAAGAGAGATGACTTATATTGTTATGTCTTGTTTTTACGTGCTCCACTTTCACACAGTCAGTCAAGCTATTTTGAACACAACATATTTTATTAATTTCTGGCTCAATTGCAAATACACAAAAATGAGAAAGTCAATTAATCAAAAGCCGATACACGGCAGTAGTTTTAAGACGTATACCCTTCACCACATTTTTATAAGTACTGGTCATGGTCTGTGCCATTTCCAATTAGGTCTGCGTCCCTCAACAATTCACATATAGGTATTCATTATTGTTGTTATATTTTGTCTTTTTAGCTTGTTTACATAAGCCCATTTCATCCATTTAAAAAAAACAAAACTAAGGCAACACAATGAAATCCATTTGTTTTTATTTCAGCATGTCATTTATGATTTTAAAAATGCGTTTTGGCTGAAAAGAATATATGCATCCAAGCACTTATTTTGTCTGAGGTGTATTTAGCAATTGAACATTTTTAGAAAACAAAACTTGAACTTAGCCAGTTGCATTGCTCTGCCTCATGGTAAACTGAAACACACTGTAAGTATGTTTGAATCCACTTTGGCTATTTTTGGCAGGTCAGTTACAAATCAGCCTGTTGCTGCTAATGTGCTTTCTGGAAACAAAGTGGTGTATGCTGAACCTGTATTATGGCTGATGTTCATTAGTGCTGTGTCATTGTGCCTGGTCTGAAATGCTTGTTTCTGTCCATGGGTTGTGTGTGTTGTTTTATTCCACCTCGCTTAAAAAGAAGTAACAGTATGACCAAGGTGCTTCTAATGGTCCTCTTTTTTGGGTGCAATTAAAGGTGGATTTGATTTTCTTTGTTTAGTTTTTATACTAAAAGCTTGTTCATTGTCGCCGAGTCGCAGTTGAAATGCCGCTCAACAATCGTTGCCGCAGTTCATAGACTCTATATAAAGATGGACGACATGACAGCTTCCCAAAAGTGAAGCCAAAACATCTGGATCGCCCCCTGGTGGCTGGCTGCAGTATAGGTTATAAATCCCGCCTCCTCCATGTTAGCGAATGGGACATGGGCCAAACTAAGTCAAATACATTTTTCCCAAAAATTATTTTAGGTAGTTCTTATCACGCTGATGGACAGTATGTTCAAGTGTTCATTTTTCGGACAAGTTTGGTTTTAATTAGTTATTTGACGCTATAAAAAGGGCTGTGATGTCATGATTGACAGCTGCTCTGAGTGAAGTAGTCACGCAGCCGGAGGCTCGGGAATTGTACGAGAGTGGATATGTAACTTGAACCTTCCATAACCGTCACGAGTCTGTGTAATAAAATAGAGATATTATGGTGAGTTGTTGTGTCTTTCTAGCCAAACGGCTAACGTGGTGCTAACGTAGCAGCTAGGTGGCTCACGCTAACAAGCTGTGGCCGTGCTCGGCTCGTGATTGGCTGGGGTGGTTGTGTGGGCGGGACATCAATACCACCGATGCCCCCCCGATCACTACTGCGCAGACTAAAAATGGTGTAAAAATTTCAAGATGGCAGCCCGTATCCGGGATATTTAGGCTTCACTTTTGTACAGTGGGAGGACGTGGAGACACATTTTTTTTTATAGACAGAACGGAACAGGAATGGTGGGGAGAGAGAAGGGGACCAGAAATGAAACAAAAGCATATGATTGGATGACGTTTCACGTCATTGGAGCAAGTGTCGGGCGTCAGTTTGTCGCTTCACGTCATTGGCGGCTTCCATTGAAAATGACTTGTAGCCTTTGTCGCTCGTAGTGTGAACACAGCGTTAGGCCCATGCTGTCAAAAGTCACATGAACTCACATGAGAGCTTTTAGCAGAAGTTTGGAACCTCCTGGCTTGACATTGTGTCAGTATGGGACAGTTAAACTAAACATGATGAACTCCCTTTGTGCTCTTTTTTTTGTAATTTCCTCTCTCCACTGATCACATTAGTTAAGAACACACAAAGAAGCAGCTAAATATGAACATTAATCTGGAGTCTAGACTGCAGTTTGCCCTCAGTCCATTTCATTATACCAGGATAAATGTATATAAATAGACACATGGGAAACTGTTCGCTATCAAATGTCAACATCTGCCTCTTGATGCCCATTAGTCCATGCCTCATTTTGGTGTTTGTATTGACTACATTGTCATTGCTAATGAATCTCACTACAGCTCTCGTAGCGGAGAATGAAAACCTGAGCCTGTATCTATCAAACACTAAAGAAGGCTATCAAGGGTCAACCTAGTAAAAAAAAAAAAACCTTGCTGAAAATTCAAAATAAGAAACATACAGGGCTCAACAATAAGGAGTGCCCGCTTGCCTGGGGCAAATAAAATGCCATGTCATACTAGTAAATCTAGCAACTCACTTGCCCAATTGGGCCTGATGTAAAAAAGAATTAAACACAGTTTTTTCCTTCTCATCTCTGTTGAGAGCTGCATATGCGCAGTAACGATCGTTCACTCGCAAGAAAATGGCGGCGGGTAAAGAAAAAGTTTCGAGCTGAAGCGCAAGTAGGCATTGGCCATGGAGGATGTGGAAACTCCAGATTCATTTACTCATATAAAGATAAAATATGATAATTATTTTTGGTCTTTTTTTGTTATTTGACGACCTCAAATAAAACAGTTTGTATAGGGGCAATAAAAATTGACTTTGGGCAAGTACGTTTCTGACCCACTGGCCCGACCGAGGAAAAGCATTAACCCAGACGTAGGAATGCTTATTATTTTTCAGAGTTAGGGAGGGAACTAGAGCCTACCCAGCATGCCTCGGATGAAAGGGTAGAGTTTTCACTTCACACTGAACTGTGGGAGGAACCCGGAGCACACGTATTTTGACATGCATCCCTGCAGCTCTGTAGCATCCGTTCTTTGTTTGGCATAAAACCCATCGACCTGCAGGCTTGTTTGTGACCTGGTGTACTTTCAAAGTCACGCCTTCTGCTTCTCCCTCCATACTTCCGACCGCCACTAACTGGTCAATGGGTCAGCTGTCTTTCACAAGTGCTCGGAGCTTGTTTGGGGGGAACTCTTCGGTTCCATGTGATCACCCACCTGATAGCCATGTTGTTGTTGTTAAAATGAAGCTGCATGACGGCAAAAAAACAGTCAACCATTGCACAAACACTGCAAGTGTATCAGTTGTATGTCAGCATTTTTTTTGTCTCATGTTTGTGGTGCTGATAAAGAATTCCAAAAGCATAAATGAATGCGATACTATCTCTGTTTTGTCTTCCTTCCCTTATTCATTTTTGCACCAAAATACTGTCCTGACAGGAGCCACAACATAACCCTCTGACCCTATACGTGTCAGTGCTGTACAGTAGATTATGTAGCCAATCGTGTGCAATCATCCTCCATAGTGTCAACAGGACAGGATGTTAGATAATCCCACAGCATTGGGTCTTGGGTCCTTTGAGGTCTTCTTTTAATTAGATGCTCAGTTCTTTACCTCAGCGTGTGCCAGAGATCCGTTGTGCTGCTCAGCTGAGCGCCGTCTCTTGGGTGTCATTTTAGAGTTGTGTCATTGAATGGAACAAAACCTTGCCAGTGTGTCATTCCTACGTTTTCTACATTAGCCTTTGCATGGTTCCGAAAGGGATGGAGCATATCCCAGCATGCATTAGCAATGAATGGTCTCCGAACGGGTCGACAGTCCACTCCCGAGACAAAGATGAACAAAGGCAGTTTATTTTTGTATTTCTTCACACTGTGAGCAGCTTGGTGTGTGGTCCATTATAGACTGAATGAGAGGCTCCACTTCCAGATATTTGAATGGATCTTCAGCTTTTGTTACTTTCATAGTGCTTTTGGTATTGTATTAAAGAAGTTAATATTAGGGCTGTCAAAGTTAACAGGATAATAACGCATTAACGCCACTAATTTCTTTAACGCATTAGCGCAACTTGTAATTTTTAGACTGCAGCAGGCTCAGTTCTAAAGCTAGAGTGAAGATACTGGCATCATATGAATCTAGAAAAACCGGAGGAATCCATTGGTACCAAGTCCAACCAGGTCATACTAGCTATATACATAGCATACTAGTTATTTAGCATAGGAGGCTAAATAACGCTCCAAACTTGCGCTAAATATTTGCGAGGAAAAACTGTCATGACCATTTCCAAAGGGGTCCCTTGACCTCTCACCTCAAGATATGCGAATGAAAATGGGTTCTATGGGTACCAACGAGTCTCCCCTTTACAGACATGCCCACTTTATGATAATCACATGCAGTTTGTGGCAAGTCATAGTCAAGTCAGCAAACTGACACACTGACAGCTGTTGTTTGTTGGGCGCGAGTTTGCCATTTTATGATTTCAGCATATTTGACATTTGACATGCCCACTTTATGATAATCACATGCAGTTAGTCAAGTCAATCACATGCATAGTCAAGTCAGCACACTGACACACTGACAGCTGTTGGGCTGCAGTTTGCCATGTTATGATCTGAGCATATGTTATAATGCTAAATGCAGTACCTGTGAGGGTTTCTGGACAATATTTGTTATGGTTGCATAAAGCAAACATATTTGTCCACTCCCATGTTGATAAGAGTATTAAATACTTGACAATTTCCCTTTAAGGTACATTTTGAACAGATAAATGTGCAATAATTTGCAATTAATCACGTTTAACTATGGACAATCCCGATCAAATATTTAAATCAATTGACAGGCCTACTTAACAAACAATATCTAATCTGCAAAGGTTATTCTGTATGAAGAGTTCAATTAAAAAAATCTGATGGATGCATCTTGTCTGAAAGCATTGCTTTTGTAGAGTTTTTCCTGTGATAACTGGGTAATTATAAAGGCTGTTATTTATCCACATTTTGCACTTGCCAAAACGAATGATTACGAAACATAATTGGATCAAAATAGTAGTGAAATCTGTTTGGCAGTCGACCAGAAATTAGTCTTTGGCCAAGTTTCCTCCGCTTCTAAACTTCCTGACTTGTCTGTTTGGCTCAGATACTGAGCAGATGAACAAACCTCTGATGACTGCTCAGTCTGAACGGGCGTCCAGTTTGTCTGTGGACGTCAACAACACGCAAGCTCCACTCAAAACAGGGACTTCATGCTGCAAGTCCAATGCCAACATTCAGTGCCAGTCGCAGACATGGTGTGCTCTATATGAAGCAAGGCATCACAGACCTGCAGTTAGCTCTTTTTATTAACCGTAACCAAGGTTTATGTGCCTAACTATAACCATATTTTAACTATAGTTTATTTGCCATTGACTTGATCTTTCCCTAATGTTAACTATACTGTATTGCCATGTCCAGATATTGTAGAAAGCAAGAATTTTGGAAATGTTGGCATTGGACTATTGACTGTAATAACACAAGAAAATCTACTGTGCACTCTCTGTGCACACACAACATAGATAAAAGCTTAATGTGGTATTTTAGAGGGATTATTGATCATTTTTATCAATTCTCAAGTGTTAAAAAATGGTCAAATTTAGCAGCAAATCTGTGTAACAAATGGTATCAACCCCCAAATTGCTGTAACAAGTTATGAGACATAATAGAGCATGGGGATGACCATCATATACTTCTATCGTAATGTTCTAAAGCCTTATACACTTTCACAATTTATTCTAATTAATTGATTAATTAATTAATGTTTATTTCTGATTTATGACTAGAACAACTTACATCTCAAATGTATCTTCAGGTTCCCAGCTTTCAGATGATGTACACCACTTCTATGTGACATCTACCGTTGACCTGCTGTCTCACCCTAAAGAGGTAAGGCAAGTAAACCCCCGTTTGGACGAGATAATTTTTTTTAGCACAGTGCGTGTAAAAGCATTTGTACTCTCTGCACGCAATGTTAATGTGTGACAAATCCGTGTCATTGCAAAACGAGTGTGTGCCTCCTCTGCCGTCATCACACCAGAAATATACCATGCCTGCGTCATATGTAACTTCACGGTCAATAACAAGACAGGGATTCTTCAAAAGCAGCAAAACACCCGTGAAATAGGACATACAACTGGGTTAGATTTGCCTTATTGTCTGTATTGAACACTTTCCAAGTGGTCCTGTAGATTTGAATGGAACTAAAATAACAGATTCATGTAATGACATACCTCACACAAATTATGGCATCACAGGGCATAAAGCTAATAAAAACACTATCAAGTGTGTTTGGTCACGTCTCTACAGTGTGTGTTTGTATATAAATTAAAAAGTTGTCAGTCATCACCCGGGCACCCACACAGTGACTCACTTCCACCCATAACACCAGCTCAGTATACAACAATGATTTGTGTTTGTTTCCAGCTCGACCCACCTACAGACATATTTCTTCTGTATGTGTCGTTTTACCTGGAGGCAAAACAATGTGTTGTGTTGTTTGATTCGAAAGGGTGCTGAAAAGAAAAAAATCCCCTCTTCCACTCCCCTTAACCTTTCTTTCTTTCTTTCTTTCAGAGTTCTGGAACCACAGCCCTGGCCGCTATTGTTTTTCCCCAAGACTTGACTGACTTCAGTTTTTAAATGTCAAATACGTATATATTTAGGCTAAAGTCACCAATCGCAGATATTGTGTGCAGATGTCCGACATTCTTGAATTCTGTTTTGTCTGGGTTAAGATGCCTCTGATTCAATTTAAAAGCATCATGCAACAACTAAAACTAGAATGTCTTTAGCAGCGCTTTATACTAAAGGAAAAATGTTTCAATTAATATGGAGAATAAATATAATATAATTGAATTAAATCAGTTATTAGTGAGTAAGAGTAATTAACAGATCGGCCTACAGAGAAATTTAGGTTTTATTGCAGCTTTTAAAGCAGTACAAATACATTTTTGGGTTACTTGGGGGCAGCAGAAAGCCTATTTTCTCCGCCAGGAGATTATGTATTCGGTCGAGTGTATGCGTGCGTCCGTCCGTCCACGGCTAATCTCGCATACTGCTGGACCCATCAACCTAATATTTTTTGAGCACATTTATGACTGAATGCTCAAGGATCTCTCGTGGGTGCAGTGATTCACACTTTTTGAAAACATACTTCACTAACAAAAATTTGTGTTGACTGTTTTATATTGTCATTGATTGTTGACTCCTCATTACTCTTAACCAACCAGCCAACTGCTTCAGTTTGAACTCTTGTGTCAGCTAGTTTCTCTCTTGATTTGCACGCCTAGGTAAAACAATCGCATGCATGTATGTATGTATAACTATCGCTTGGCAACTGACAAACTGAACTGAATATTGACTACAACCAAAGAGTATAGAAGCAAAGAGATGAAACTCTGGTGTTTTTTTGCCAACAGAAACTATACCTATAATATGTTATTGTTCAACACAGGCCATTTCGGTAGAATATGATAATAGAATAGAAATAATTTTGTTTTCCTTTTGTACGGCACTTTTTAGGTGGGTGTTTTACTGGCGTCCAGTCGTTGCTTTCAGTCCAAAATGGCGGGAGCGTAGCTTTGCTGCTGGGCGCTGATGTTGCAATGGAACGAACAATTGATTTTCACTTCTTGTCAATATGTTCTTTGCTATAACGGAGCACGTCTTTGGTAGGAGACGATAGGAGTAGAGCTGGTGGGAGTCCTACGGTGTTTTTGGCTAACAGAGCTAACAGTAGCCCCTAGCTCTGCTAGCTAACAGCTAATGGGGCTAATACAGCTAACAGAGCTAACAGCTAACAGAACTAAACACACTGCAGGACTGACAGTTTCTGTCGGATAAGAGTATCAAGCTAAATCCTTGAAACCTAAATACAAAGTTCCAGTTCATCAAGAACACAACAAAAGCAAACAAATTTGGTTGCTTATCAGAAGTAGCCCTAATCCAAGGTCTGTAGACATCCTTGGAATAAAGAGCACAGCCTTGAGTGGAATGCACTGCTTGTGCAGAGGTTTGTCCTTATTAGCCTACTGCGTCAGACGAAATCCCAACAGAGCAATAAAACTGGGACTGAGCAAGAATTTCTCTTTAAGATGAATGCAGTGGTATACAGAGCTCTGTATTCAGAGGGGTGTACTCATATTGGACATACAGAGGAAATAGTCTGCACGGTACGGTTTATGTTGTTTGTGCAGTGGAGATATAATGTACAAGATGTCCTCACTAGAACAAAGAGGTCTTGGGAGTCAGCGTATTGTTTAGATTAGGCATAAGGTTCCGGTTAACCACTTGCTGCTGATGTCGTAGGTTAATAATTAGGGACGGACATATTCCAAGGAAGCTTCCATGTTCAGTGGGACATACACCAATGTGTTTGTTTGTATATGTGACAATGATTTATTTCTATAGAAAGTACATTCCATGGAGCAGAACATGTCTGCAAAAAAAAAACGGAAGTACAGTCAAGCACATAAAACGGAGAGGACTGGTCAGGTGGAGCTTGTTTGCTGAGTTGTTTCTTGTTCCTTCCGTCAGAGGCCCACTACCTCCCCTTGTATCTCACACTCTGTTATCCTCTCTGTCTGTTTGGATTGCTCTCCTTCCGTTTGTCTAATTGCTTTACGACAGAGCAGGAAAGAGGCACGCTTGGAGTGTGTTGTAAAATTTGTTCCAGACGGAATCATTTGCACATCACAACAATATTAAAAACACTGGTTTTACAGCTTGCTATGTGCTTTTTTTTTGAGGAGTTAAAGAATCGCAAAGTTCCCTCATGATAATTAAAATACCAAGTTGAAGTAGTAGTGCGAGTAGTATTAAGCTCTGGGTAATATTTGGATGATGACATAATCGGAACCCATTGACTATCAGTCTGATGACGGATAAGTCCCTGGGGGCAAGGGGTTTCTGGGTTTCCTTTTCCGTGTGCTGCTCATTGTTTATAGTCCTATTAGCAACTTGAGACTCAAGACAGGAGTTGGCGCTGCGAGACGATGTCTACGACCGGATTGTTTCACAAGTAGCCAGTTTACAAGTTAATTTTAAACCAATAAAAAGCTAAATCAGAGATTGCATTTCAGGGACTGTTTACCTGCATTCACCCAAAGCCTGCTTGAACATGATTGGTCAATATCACTCGGCCTACAAACGGAAATCAGAACTTCTGATACCAAAATCTTGTCCCGTTGCCTAAAGATTGAATGAATGCAGAATCTGTTTACAGAGATTATGACATTACTCGCCTCTTTAAAGCAGCTATATTTGTGTAATAACAATTTTATGAAATAACAAGACCTTTTTTATTGCCATACTGTTGCTTAAGCAACAGCTTTGGTCCAAGTTTACTTCCTGTCAGCTACTGTATAAATGGTGCCTTCAGATGGGGTCGTGTTTACCGTGTTCACAAGAAAAGTCCATATGAACGCCCCCCTCATGTGGTATTCGCAACCTCGTAAGTGGAAAGTTTCTGAATGCTCCGAGTTGTGACATGTTTGTTGACGATTTGAGAAATGGCGGAGGCCATGGAAGTTCATTTTTTGGAGCATAAGTTAATATATTGTAATTTGAGTCGTATACTGTTTTTCTTCATAATTTTATAATAGGTCTGAGGGAAATGTTAATATTCCCAATGGCCTCATCTTTTTCCTCTGTCATTATACCTTTGCATTTATTACATTATGTTACCCGCTTGCTAGCTTGATAAATTGTTAACCTCTGTGGCTTCTACGCGGCGACAGTAACATTAATATTGCCGTTGCTTAACAGCGATGTTCTCACGATTTAACCACTTGAACGCCAAACATATTGTGTACATGACTTTCCATGTTGTAACACGAGGAAATACAAAAGGGGCCATTTTGAATGTGTGTGTTGTCAAGTTTAAAAAAAGGTCTATAGTGCGTTTCAGCTCATTGTTTTGGTTCACTCTCTTGACTCTCATTGTGTTATTTACAGCCGCTCTAAAAAGCCGCTGTACACTACCTCCTCAGCACCACATGGTAGACAGACACAGGTAGCGACTAGCAGGTGAACATAGTGAAGTATTTTGCAGCTAAAAAGCCCGATATTCTCCTCAGGAGTTGGTAGAGACCAAAAAAGGAGCTAAAAGAGAGTGAATATTGGAGTTACATTCGCCAGGTGGACAAAAACGCAACTTCAAATTAATGATAAAGTTGCTCCTTAACTACTGGTTGTGTAAACTGTTTGCGAAAACAATTATGCCATACCCATTTAAAAGGTGATATGCCAATGTTGCCTCTACAGCTTGTTTTTGCTGCCTCCCTAGTGGTCAAATAAATAATGCAAGTTTAAGCGATGAGAACATGACTCTGCATGTATCTGCATATGGGTCCTCTTGTGTTTGCGCATGAGAAATGTCCCAGATGCTGGTATGTAATATCTGAGTGAGTAGTTAGCATGTTTTAGCCAGTGCCAAAGTGAGTGATTCATCCACAGACAGGCAGCATTATGTCAGTCTCTTGGGCTGGTTTATTGTCATCTGTCTGTCTGCCCCCGTCTGTTGCATCAGTCATCTATCCATCCTTCTGTGTGGCTGAGGGAACAAGACGCTATGTTTTGCTGAGCTGGTGTTATGGGTGTAAGTCAAACACTGCAGGTAATTACTGAGAAAACACACACCCGCACTGGCCTACAGAGCAGTAACACTGATAAGCTCATTTTATGGCATCTGGAGTTGTTGCCCTTATGTCTGCCTCCATTGTAATTACATAATATACTATTTATTTTTTACTTTTTGACTGAGACCAGCTTTAACAGTAAAAAAAAATTCCAAATTGGAGTTATGTTTCTGTTTTTGTCTCACCTGTCCAAAAAATATTTTTATCTGTGCTTTTTTTATACTAAAGCCAACCTAAAATTGGATCTTCCAAGCATATCAATAGCACTCACTGAGGTTGAGCCAGCCCTGCAGGGTGACCGTCGAACAGGAAGAGGGTAAGATCTGAGGGATGGATGTTTAAACTGTCATCAGGAAGCTGAATGTATAGATACAGACTCCATAATGTGGGTTAACAGGCATGCCACTATAGTGTAGCCTGCAGATATATACATGGCAACTCAGTTTTTCTTTTTTCTATGAGTCTAGAAGGGGTCACTGAATATTGCTGGGGCAGCATTAAGAAGCATTGCATGATGTTTGGAATTCACCAAAGTCCTGTTCTATAGCTGCCTTCATGTACTACAATTCTCAAATTAAACACGAGCATACAGTATGTTGTAAAAAATATGATAACCATGTATGTTGGCTCCTGTGCAAGCCTCTACACAGAGATTGACATGTGTTTTGGTAGAATCATGTTTCAGCCTAAAAACGTTGGTTAGCGCCCCCTGGAGGCAGTGCTATTCTTTACACACAGCTTTTTTAATGCGGCTGACCAACCAACCAATATTGTAGTTTTTTGAGCCCTTTTAGCATTTCTCTACTTTTATCATCACTTAAACCTGCATTCATAGACTTTTTTGGTCACATGGGAGCAGCAGAAAAAAGTTAAAGGTACAGTGTGTAGGATTTGGTGACATCTAGTGGTGTGGTTCCAGATTGCAACCAACTGAGCGCCCCTCCGCTCACTCCTCCCTTTCCAAGACTGAAGTAACGTGAGCTGCTCAGTGCAAAACCGTGGTAACACCGTTCACCTCGCTCAGAGGCCAACCATAACATAATAACACTACTTTAGGAACAACGGAAGTCAGACGGCGGCTGGCGGTACCACGGTTTTACACTCAGTTTCACAAGCATATCAGAGAACTATAGTGACCTTCAAGTAACGTAAAAAAAACAAACATGGCGGACTCCGTGGAGAGGACCCGCTCCCTATGTAGATATGAAGGGCTCATTCTAAGCTAACGAAAACACAATGATTCTATTCTAATAGATCCCCCGAAATGTTACACTCTGTTCCTTTAATATCGAAAACTCATGCAAATATATAGGCAGATACACAGATATGGAGCAACATCAGCATTCATTTGGAGTCGTGTTTCAGGTGTCTTGATGAATATCAATCCAAAATTCACTTGTTTTTGCTCTGTTTTGCCACCAACTACTGCTCAATGCTCCACTATGTTCACCAAGTAGCACACAGTTAGCTTTTTTTGCTGCCAACCACTTCCTGCGCCTGGAAAAGATGCCGATGAACGGTGAGAGCAGTACACACAGAGTACACCCCTTTCACATACACATTTGTTCCATTGTTAATATATACAAATATTGACTATAGCAGCTTTAATTTTTATGACAAATATCACAAGCTCCTGTTTTTTCTATTGCTGCCGGCCATAGAGCTAGACCTCCATCAAGAAAAAAAGATCCCAGTTTCTGCACTGACAGCAGCCTGAATAGCCCAGAATGCAATGCAGCAGCAAGTCATGTTGTGTTTTGAGTGCATGACTCGCTGTTTCTCAGTGGGAAAACACGGCTTTTTGATCTCACAGTGTTGTCAAAGCATTCTGAGAAATGTTGGCAACCACTACCGGTAGAAAAGTGGGTCAGGTCCTGTCCTTGAACGCAGATGGATCTAACGATATGGAGTATCAGAAGGTAGAAGTATCTTTTAAATGGGGCTGGGATGAAACAAAGGTTAAATAACAATATATTTCTCCTCCTTGTCTCTTTTTCTCTGCGCCGGTTCATAAGGGAGGCAAAGAGTTTGCAGTATTTCTGTGAAAAGCTGCTGTTGAGAAACCATTAACACATGTCAGGCTTACGAAGGATGAGACTTCATTTCCTTTTCAGAGGAAGACAATGCAATTGGCATTAAACTCGGAGTGGAACAAGCTGCTAATTAAGTACGGAATTGAATCCGAAGCACTTAATTCCAGGCTTTTTCTTTTTTCTAAAGGAAGGAACGCTGCCCAGTGCCACGCACTCACATAATCACTATTGCGAATAAGTCCTGTTCTGCTGAAGGTCCCTGGAAATGTAATTCACTTCCAAGTAAGGATTGGCGATTTCTGCAGAGATGAGAGGAGTGCAGGGAACAAAACATTGTTATGTGAATGAGAGAGACTGAGTTGAATACTATGTTTTATATCATTTTGCTTTGTGCACTCTGACAATCAGCGTTGCCAGATGGGAAATGTTGAACTATCGTACCAGAGGGTTGAAATTATTGTATTTTGAAGAAAATCATCGTACGCAAGTCATAACCATGAGAACAAATACACGTAAATGTTGCCTTTTGCCAGGCCGCCATTGTAAATAGGAATTTGTTCTTAAATGACTTGCCTGGTTAAATAAGGTTAAATAAAATAAAATAAACTGCACTCTGAAACCCGTTATTTCAGCTTTGATGTGATGCTGTGATGTGCAGCGAACGGGGAAAAGACATTTGGTGTCACTCTATTGCCGTCCGGGTGGAAACAGTAGGGCTTATACACGTTGTACAGAGCCAGAAACATGTTGAGATAACAAAAAGGGAAAACAAATTGTGAAAAATTGCCATAAATCTGGAGAAATGCCGGAGAATAGTGACCCCGAGAGGAAACCGGGAGAGGGCGATGGAAAAACATGAGTCTCCAAGGAAAATTGGGAGGAATGGCAAGTATGCTTTTAGCTTCTATCTTTAGCTTTTTAACTTGTTTTCGCTGCTGAATCAGTTTAACATCCTGGATATATCCTTCAAACGCATAGTGTAGACCCATCTGTCTGCTTTTCTCTGAAATCCCTTTTCTGTTTTTGTAAAAATGGGATAATATTTCTTCAGGCAGTGACAGTGTGGGCTCTATGGTAGCTATGACAGCGTGACAGAGTAGCAGCAGGGGGTGGGGCTTAGCGTAGGGTCAGTTGCAAAAGAAACTGCATATCAGCTGGGCTTGATAAGCTGTGTGTTGCGTACGGTTGATCATGTGTTCTGTCAGCATGGAAAGAACAGCACTGTTTGTGTAGGTTTGTTTATGCCTGCCTTCATGCATTATGTGTGTGGGTGTTTGTAGGAAATGGAAAGGAAGAGCAGGTAAATTTCCACGGCGATGGACCACCGCATCATTTTGCCATCTATCCTCACCGAGGAACAGAGCTGTATCATCTCTTTATAGAGCTGCTTCGTTTCCAGGCACGAGACTTGAGCTGGAAAATTTTCACATTAGGCTGCTCACGTCACACACACAAAAACACACACGTGTTCATTTCATCCCATCCTATTATTAATTAAGTTTTAGCATCTGAAGGGCGTCTGTCTGGCAACATGTTGTATCTGTACACATAATCTGACACATAATCACCAAACACATGCTCACCAGCAACCAGCACAAGTACAAAGAATATTAAAGTGGCTACTGTTTGAGTACATTCTCAATGTGTTGCCAAAAATAAAGACCACGTTTCCCATGATACCCTTAACTTCCTGTCACAAATCACCCACCCCACCGCCAGTGTTTTTCCATGTGTGTCTCTCTCGAATGCAAGAGGAAAGATTTGAGCTTTTAAAAATAGCATACAAGCTGATGACTGGAAAAACTATATATTGGTCAGGCCTCCTGGTCGTGATGATGATGAGCAGGAAATTAGTATTAAGTGCTCAATGATTAATTGCACTGTAAAAGGTGAGAAACATCTGCTGCATGAATTGAATTTTTTAGCCACTTGGGGGCAGCAGAACAAGTCGTAAACACAATATTGACATATTGTCACCTTATAAACGTGCTAGCAAACAGTTGCTTATTTACACATCCATCAGACACGCAGCGAGAATAGCATTAACTTATACTTGTGTTTCTGTTAACTTGATCTATTTAATTCCAATATTCACTCTCTTTTCAGCTTTGTTTTGGTCTACACCAACTCCTGAAAAAAGTCTCTGTAGCAGGTAAACGCTACATTATGTTCACCAGCTAATCGCTTACTCTGTTGACAGTTTGCTGTCCCCTGGGCGGTAAGGTACAGTGGGTTTATCAGAGCTTTTTTGCTGAAAACAGCTGCTTATTTAAAAAACTCTGACGATGCACCTATTTCGATTGTTATCAGCTGATTGAATGGGTGTTATCGGCGGTTATCAGCCTCATAGATATGAGTTAGAAGGGGCCTGCTAAACCTACTAGTAGGTTTAGAAGTCTGTTATCATATATTCACATGGTTGATCACTGATACAAATACAAGAAGACAACGGCAACCTTTAAAGGCAGTATATTTTTGGCATCATTGGGCAAAAATTCCATAATAACCTTTCAGCATATTGTAATCCAAGTGTTCTGAGAGATAACTAGACTTCTGCTCCTCCTCACGGCTCTGTTTTCAGGCTTTAGAAAATCTAGCCCGTGACGGAAGACTTTGACCAATCACAGGTCATTTCAGAGAGAGAACGTTCCTACTGGCTGTGGTCCGGTCATGTGAGCGGTGCTTGGTATTCCCTGAAGAGATCTCAATATGGCTGCTGGGTCACAACCTTTTTAATTTTACAGCTAAACAGTGAACTACAAGATGATTCTGAAAGCATTTGAGGAGAGAAATAGGCATTAAGGTAACATAATATTGATTCATATTTGATCAGCGCCGCCTAGGTTAACCATTTGGTCGGAGTTTGCGAGTGATTGACCTCAGATCAGCTCTTACTGCTTGTTTTCCTCCGGTCTGTGAAATCTTGCAGATGCCGTTAGGAGCACCGGAGGACACAGAGGCACATGTTTTTTTCAGGTTACCTGTTTCATGTACTACTGTCAGGATATAGCGGCCGTTTTATAAAAATAACTTTTTTTAATCATATTTGCTCCAATCTCGCCTACTTCAGCTTTAAAAGGGTTCTGGTACACCACCTGGTACACAATGTAAGATGTAGTGTAGCAGCTGATAGCTTTTTTTATTGACGATGTTAATTGATAACAATAATTACACTCACTGACATAATGATTTCTTCATATTAAAATGTATTAAAAGTCTTGATGGCTCATCAATTTAATATTTTTTAAAATTATTTAAAATTATTATTATTTTTGAGCCATGTTAATACATATATTTTCTATTACTTTGAACCACTCTAAGATCCTAACACCAAGGCCAAAGAGTGAATCATTGTGGCCTTGATTATTGATCTGTTCAGGGGTGGTATTCCTCTCACGAGCTGCACGCCGGGTGACTCAACATGCTGAATTTTTTAATATCACCGGGTTTATTTTGTTTCTATCATGTGCTCAATTTACAAGCAGTGAAGTTTTCCCCTGAAGACAAGAGGATAGATAATGCAGCGAGCTCTGAGGCAACGGACACTATATCAGCGCAGGAGCCGTGGAAATAGAGGATGACGCAAACAACACGACACACATTTTGTAGCTTTGTGTTCACGTGTGAGAAGAGAAAGGATAAATAAAGAAGGCTACGCTGCACTGATTGACTCACAAAGTCCCTCTCTGGTGACTGTATAGTGTGCGTGAAAGCAAGAGAGGAAGGAAGAGCTATAACCATAAATCCTGAATCATCCCGCTCTGAAGTGAGAAAAAAGGGCTAAAATTAGCAAAGAAACTAATTAAAAAAATATATCTTTTTCTTTCCTTTTATAGGAAGATGAATCATGTTTGGTGTGAACATATGAAAGCTGAGGAAGTGGATTTCACAGGGATGTCCTGTGGAGTTTAAACCTCAGGAGGGGTCTAATTGTTGGCTCCGATGGTTTGTGATGAGTGGTCCAATATCCAATGATTAAAAGTGGTGAATATCACACTTTTTATTTTAGTTTAGTTAGTGTTAGGTGGTACTATTTATTCAGCCATAATGGCTATAGAGAGGCAAAGTCCCTCCCCTTCTGGTGGACCACAATGGGACCTTATTTTGGAAAAAATATGTACGGTAGTCAATGGCAAGAGGCAAATCATTTTTTAATCCCGTTTGAATTGCGCCATAAATCAAACACATGATGTTTGTCAATTCAAAAGATAATTTTGCAAGTCAAGAAAGTTGCAGTTTGTTGTAAAATTGTTGAAGTATAATCTATATTTTTTGTCCAAAATTGTCAACAATAAATACAACCTCATGTTGTGTCGGTTTTGTTTACACACTGACTCCGAAACTTTCGTCCGTTACTAAAGTTTTCGGAACGGGTTTGATTTTCTGCATATCTTCGCATCCGTCAAAAGGCAGAAGAGGGTTGTTTGACCACTCAGAGCCACCGTCCGTGTAAACGCCATCATCCAAAAGGGCATCTGATAAACATTCACTCTGTCTCCCAGCACAAAGCGCTTTACGATATTGAAATAAAAGAATACAGAGATTTTAAAGATAGATTGTGGCAGGTGATTGCAGAACAGCTTGGAATTGGGGATGGTTGCAAAACAAAAGACGTAATGTTACGAAAAATTAGACGGTAGTGATTGTGCTCTGGGCAGCTAAACGATAGTTGCTAATGTCATTCATTCATAAGCCCCGTTTGGGAGTAACGCTATCAATTGCAGCCACGTAATTAATTCCATTTTGTCTTGTATTTTCAGAAGGAATAGAATAATAAAATGCATCTGACTCAGTTTGCAAGGTTTCTGTGCTTAACGTTTTTTTTATCAGACCATGGATTCAAAAAAAGCATACGAAAAATAAGGACCGTAAGACCGTGAAAATACGTAATTAGAAAGATTACACACCCAAAACAGACAAACGGACTTTCTTGACTTGCCAATTTACCTTTTAAAATGACACATCATATGTGTGATTGATGCCACAATTAAAACGTATCAAAAAATTATGTCTACGACCGTTAACTACCGTACATATTTTTTTCCGAAATTAGGTCCCATGGTGGTCCACCAGAAAGGGAGGGACTCCGCCTCTCTATCAATGCTGACCATAGACTGTATATAAGAAGTAGTCACCGTGACGTCATCCGTTGGTTTGTGGACTACGGTTTTGAAGCCTCGAGTTCTGCATTTTGTCCGTCGCCATCTTGGTTGACACGAGAGGGTGGAGCTAAGTACAATTGAATGCTGAATGACATTTTTAGGTGACCGAAAAGGTTATACGTAACTTTCATAAACTGAAAACACACTGTGAAAGGATTAAAGTTGAAAGACGAAAACAGGGACAATGCCGTGGTAGCGACCTGTCCAATAACAAGGTAGCCACGCCCTAAAGCATACCCTGCTTTATGGTCTATTTGACTCTAAATGGGACCATAATTTAATAAATGAACGTCATGCTGTATTGAATAAGATTTGAAACTAGTGATTGAGACCATAAACTCATGTTTACAATGTTTACTGAGGTAATAAATCAAGTGAGAAGTAGGCTCATATTCTCATAGACTTCTATATAATCAGACTTCTTTTTGCAACCAGAGGAGTCGTTCCCTGCTGGCTGTTAGAAAGAATGCCAGGTTAAGGTATCACCACATTGGCTTCACTTTTCAGATCCGGAATAGCCCACTGATGCTGACCCATTTTAACCAACCCACTCTCCTGTGTATCTGTGTGTATTTCATATATATAGCGTATGTGTTCATGAGTGTATGTGCGTGTGAGAGAGAGAGAGAGTGATGCTCATCCTCGATTCCGACTGCATTTTCTGTGCCAGGAAACTTCACACATTGACGTCTTTGCTCGACAGATTGAGGCTGCCACACAGAGGAAGGCTCACAGTGTGATGCCGCACATTGATGCCAAAGTTGTCGCTCACAAATGCATGCGTGTGTGTGTGTGTGTGCGCGCGCGCCACTCCTCAGAGACAGTATGCTAATCCTTACATGGCATTCCCTCCACTCCCCTGGTGTTGTGTTGTTTTTAGACACAGATTGACGCCGTGTGTCGTCATCAGACGGTGGGAAACCCTAGAGAGCCCAATACACACCGCAGTATGAGTAGGAATGGATTGCATACTGTACTACATTTAAGGATAGGTTACAAATAAATACTGACTGTTTTGAAATACATGTACCCTGATGTAATATTACTTAATGTGAACCTACCTGACCAACTGTTATGTTTGCTTGAGAGGCATTCAACCCTGTTTTAGCTAATTACTCCATGGTGAAATAATTTGGCATTGGCAATCATTTTATTTACCCCTCGTGCGTTGTTCGCTGTTGAGACCTTGTTTGTGCCTCAATCATTCAGCATGAGTTATCTAAAAAAAGAAAGAAAGAAAGTGTGAAAAACGTCACGTGTGTGATGCAGTCCTAAAAGAGGTATTTTTGGCCACAAGTTTCTAAAATAAGCCAGATATTTTTGACTATACGGAGATAATGGAGGTGATCCAGCGATTAAGCATTGCACTTAGTGCTTTTACTGGTAATACCTGTGCTTTTCCTACTATGACAAGTCAAAATGTCTGCTGTGAGAAAAGCCTGTTATTAGTCTTGTCTGCCAAAAGACAGAAACAGTATAGATCTATTAGCCTCGCAAAGCATGTGACTTGCAAGGTCAAAGTTGCCCCATTTCCTACTAACAGTCCAGTTTCATTCATGGTTCCATTTTGGGCCATGGCCATGATGACCAGAAAATGCTAACATAAAAGTTTTTTGTAATATGTTTGTCTTACGGGTTATTTTGGAAGTCACTGACAAACAACCTATCAAGGACACTGGTGCCAGCAGACAAAAGACTCAATAGCAAGACTCGGTACATAGAGAAGTTTCCAAAACATTAGGCGAACGTCGGAGTCAAAAGATTAGGAAATAATAACTGAAAACTGGAAACAAGGATAACATAACCTTAGAGCAGAGCAGGACATGAGACAACCTATTTTCAAGTTTCAAGTCTTTATTTGTCATATGCACAACAATTACGGTGGAGCAGTTGTTCTCACTTCTCAGCAATGGACAACTCCGGGTCTGAAAAGTGAAGCCAGAGCTGAAGTGTCTTAAACCTGCATTCTTTCTAATAGCCAGCAGAGGGCGACTCCTCTGGTTGCAAAAAGAAGTCTGATTGTATAGAAGTCTATGAGAAAATGAGCCTACTTCTCACTTGATTTATTACCTCAGTAAACATTGTAAACATGAGTTTATGGTCTCATTCGCTAGTTTTAAGTCAATACAGCATGATGTTTATTTAGTAAATTATGGTTTATTTAGAATTAAAAAGAAGTTTAGGGCGTGGCTACCCTGTGATTGGCCAAAAACCAAGATGGTGACGCCAAAAGCCTTGGCTACGGTCGAAGGTTCCTAACGGAGTGCATGACAAGAGCTGTTCGAATTCTCTAAATGCTGAGGAAAGATGCTTCAATGCATCCTTTATTATCTCCTTTAGCATGGATACACTGAACTATCCTTTACGAAAGGAAAGGAGAGAATAACATCCCACAATTCCTAGCGGCCGCAGCATTTAAAGCCTAAAGTGACGCACATCACGGTGACTACGTCCACTTCTTATATACAGTCCATGGTTCTCAGGCTCCTTGCGTCAATGCTGCTACAAAATGTGGAAAAGAAAAATGAATCCAAGAAAATAAGACACAAAATAGTGCAGCAGAGAATAAAAGAAAACATACAGAAGAAAGAGCACTAATGCAGGTTGTTATCATGTATCATCATACTTTCACCATATTCCTCTATGTAACTCCACTGGCTGTATACTGTATATGCCATCACATACCTGTTCATCCACAGACCTCTTAATTCCTCCTGGGTGTATAGGGCTGTCTAGAAACAGTGTGAACAGGGTTGTCTCGATGAGAGGACATTAAATGATTCACGTGGCTCGAGGGCTACAACCACTCACACACTCTCGACCCACGCTGGTGTGCTGAGGTTGGACGCGCCAGTCCATTTCCACTCCTACATAATGACTGTTGAGACATGTGCACACACGCATGCACTCAAGTCTTCGATCAAAGCATTCGACTTTAATTCCTGTTATTACTAATGTAGGTGCATGCATCCCCCACAGTGAGTGTTTCATTAGTCTCTCCTTAGTGTTGGTCCTAGGCTTATATAATATCCATTACAGGAGTACAGCCTTGCAGTATAGTTCATATCGTTAACTGGCTTTTTCTAGGGATACAGCAACTGTTAAAGAATTCACCCATAGACTAAAGATGGACGACATGACAGCTCCCCAAAAGTGAAGCCAAAACATCTCGATCGCCCCCTGGTGGCTGGCTGCAGTATAGGTCATAAATACCTCCCTCTCCATGTTAACAAATGGGACATGGGCCAAACTCCCACACAATGTGGCCACAAGCCGGGTTTGAACATGCGACCCTCTTGCTGTTAGGCGACAGTGCTAACCACTGCACCAGCATGCAACCCTCCCACAAGGGAACCGGAAATGCAGAAATGCTAGCTCATTTCCGGGTTTTAGGACTCATTCCTGCACTACTCTGTTGCTATCGCCAGATAATCCACCAATCACAGCACAGTAAGGCAGGACTATAGACGGAACACTCTTGGGAAAACAGATAACTCGCACCAAATGGTAGCACAAAGTCTGCAACTATAGCTGGTAGATCATTCAACAGCTAAATAGACACGTTTCCCTCGGAGGAGTTGCTGGAGACCAAAACAGAGCTAAAAGAAGCGCTCATATTGGATTTACATTCATTAAGTGAGCAGTAAATCGACTCTTTATGCTGATGTTGCTCCGTATCTTCGTAATATGTAAAGACACAACTGTTTGCTAACTTTTTCGCAACTTTATAAGCTGACAATATGTTGTATTGTTGAAGGTTAAGGGGTTGTTTTGCTGCCAACAAGTAGCCCAAAAAAAATCCAATTGATGTTGCTTTAACCTTGCTTGACTGAGGAAGAAACAGGAGGGTGAGAAAAATAATGAAAGGAATACATTAATGGCTCTCGTAGATTAGTGGTAATAATTATAATATCACCAACATTACAAATAACTCATAACTTATGAAAATGAGCATTCCAAATTGCTTTGCAAAAAACAGCATTAAACAATAAGAGAAAAAGTGGGTTGCAAAACAGTAAAAACACAAAAACACAGTCACAAGAATAAGAACAGGTCAGCACAAACATTATATAAAACCTACAGTGACCAAACATGGCATTTAACAAATTACCTTATATATGATTTACGTAGTTAGTGTCTCTGATATACTGTGGTATCTTGTGAAAGATCCTCATCTGAATAATAAAATTAAAAAGACTGAGACTGAGATTTAATTCAAGCAAAGTGCAAAAACAAAATGCATGTGATTTTGCAGTGTGTATCAACCTTTTTGTGCTCATTTGATGACGGCCCAACTGCCTCATGAACAGGTCCTCTATTGTCCAACGCTTAACCAGCAGACGCAATAAAAAAACACTCTGCAGCGAGTGGATGAGGCCAGAGCATCGCTATGATGTCAGTGTGTCAGTGCGACTGTGACGCCTCGTGTTGCACATGTGTGACCGTAAAAAATCCCTCTCTCCTCAAGCAAAACAAAGTCAACAGGAGCTCAAGTCAAGTGGATGGCTGAGTTGAGGAAACTATTCAGTTCGACATCTCAATCTACTCACTTGACCGCTCTGCTAACAGCAGCTTTCTCAAGTGTTGCTTCTCAAGTTATTTTCCCTTCTCTCGTGGGGGATTGCTTTAGCTTATGGAATTTAATAAACATGGTTCCGATGGTTTCCTGCTTCCACTTTGATAGATGTCTCACTTTTCTTTTTCAGTGATAATAAGGGCTGTCAATCGATTAAAATAGTTAATCCCAATTAATCACATTTTCTATCTGTTCAAAATGTACCTTAAAAAGGAGATTTGTCAAGTATTTAATACTCTTATTAAATGGGAGTGGGCAAATATGCTGCTTTATGCAAATGTATGTATACATTTATTATTGGAAATCAGTTAACAACACAAAACAATGACAGATATTGTCCAGAAACCCTCACAGGTACTGCATTTAGCATACAAAATATGCTCAAATCATAACATGGCAAACTGCAGCCCAACAGACAACAACAGCTGTCAGTGTGTCAGTGTGCTGACTTGACTATGACTTGCCCCAAACTGCATGTGATTATCATAAAGTGGGCATGTCTGTAAAAGGGAGACTCATGGGTACCCATAGAACCCATTTACATTCACCTATCTTAAGGTCAGAGGTCAGGGGACCCCTTTGAAAATGGCCATGACAGTATTTCCTCGCCAAAATTTAGCGCAAGTTTGGAGCATTATTTAGCCTCTTTCTCAACAAGCTAGTATGACATGGTTGGTACCAATGGATTCCTTAGGGTTTTTCTACTTTCATATGATGCCAGTATCTTCACTCTAACTTTAATACTGAACCCGCTACAACCTAAAAATCACAAGTTACGTTAATGTCTCATTTTCACTTCACAAACTAAGCCCAACCATGTTGTTTTTCCTAAACCTAACCAAGTGGTTTTGTTTAATTCACAACGTTCAACCTGCAGTAGGCAGAATATGTTTGGCATCATTGGGCAAGAAATCCAAAATAACCTTTCAGCATATTGTTATTCAAGTGGTCTGAGAGAAAACTAGACTTCTGCACCTCCTCATGGCTCTGTTTTCAGTCTTTAAAAAAATTTAGCCTGTGACGGGAGACTTTGACCAATCACAGGTCATTTCAGAGAGAGAGCGTTCCTACTGGCTGTTCATTGAACGGAGGCAGCTGTCAATCACTCGTGAACTGCGATCAAACGGTCAAACTAGGGAGCGCTGATCAAATATTCTGTTACTGTAATGCCTATTTCTCTCCTCAAATGCTTTCAGAAACATCTTGTAGTGTACTGTTTAGCTGTAAAATGAGAACGTTTTCACCAGCTGGTGGGCGGTGCTTGGTATTTCCTCAACTGATCTCAACATGGCTGCCGGGTCACAAACTTTCTCATTTTACAGCTAAACAGTACACTACAAGATGATTCTGAAAACATTTGAGGTGATAAATAGGCATTACAGTAACAGAATATTGATTCATATTTGATCAGCGCTGCCTAGTTTGACCGTTTGATCGGAGTTCGTGAGTGATTGACAGCTGCTCAGAGACGGCAAGGCTCCAGCTCGGCTCTGATTGGTTGCTCTCCTCCGGTCTGTGAAATCCTGCAGATGCCTTTAAGAGCACTGGAGGACACAGAGGAAAATGTTTTTTTTCAGATTATCTGTCTCATATATGACCGTTCTATAAAAATAACTTTTTTCATATTCATGTTTCATCAACAGGTTCTCAGGAAGGCCATTTCCATTCTGGATTGTTCTAAGCACCCCTAGAGGAAGAGTTTGAGTTATCGCCATCTGGCCGGCATTTCAGGGAGAACTAAGGCATCCTTTGTTCTAGCTTTGGTCTGCTGACCTCCGTCAAATAAACACTGTACTGGAGATTCACTCGTCATAAGCCATCATCTGTTACTGGTGGGAAGTTGTTTTTAACAAGATCACGTATTGTGTGTTTTAATGTGGACTGCTTGGCTTATCGTTGCTGCAAACCTAATGTCCCCTGATGGGATGATAAAGCCGAACTGAACTGAAGTGAATGAACTAGCCTACTGAACTGAATTATCATCACAAGGAGTGACGACAGCAGATCAGAGGATTTTCACTAAAATGTCCAGATCACATGAGCTGACATAAAGCCTTCTAGGGCGTCATAATGTACATAATCTACTGTAGCTACTGGGGACTGTTTGATATCAGCTTACTACATGAGTTTCCCTCCTGTGCTGCTTTGGATGAGTAGCCCACTTAAGAGACTCAACTATGAAGAATTAAGCCTGAAGACCATAATTACAGGGACTGTCTGAGGCATAAAGCCGCAAAGGTCACTGCAGTAACACTGCTGGCTGCTCGGTAGCGCTGAAGATTATCAATGTGGCAGTCTTAAACACAATGTAGATTGAATAAAACTGAATGGGCATTGATTTCAGGGAAAATGTCATTATTTCAATGCAATTTTCTGTGCGTCGGTTTGTGATGCCGAGGGGCACTTACCAAACGGCGGTATTTGACGAGTTGGGAGTGAGAATGGGTTGTAACTACACAATACATAAACTAATCGGACCCCAAATGTGATGCTAACATTAGCAAGTGCATATCAGCTACATTACCATCTTCATCGTATCCCAAGTGCTGGCCGATTTCAAGTCATATATTGTCCTGTATGTGTACCGATAGTCGGAAAAATGTCCCATTGTACGGAAAAGAGCCCATTTGTCCAACAGTCTTTTACCCCAAAAATACATGCCAATTCTTCCAAAAATGCACACTCTGTGCAACAAACAGAAGCACATATATCCGCAGGCGGAAATCCGCTGAAATCGAGATACGTCCGAATATTTATTCCCCCACACAAATGTTTCACAGGGGTGTGCAAGAATTCCTGCAAGCAAGAACCCATAACATCTGTTTTTATAAATTTATGTGCAAATTTTTTGTACGAAAATCCGTGCTTGGTGTGAAATGGCTTTTCAGATGGCAGCTATATATATTGTTTTTAAAACGCATGGCAAGTTTTGCACGAGTCCAGTCTGATGCTTGGATACTGATCCTGCAAACCAATCCTTTCTGCAGCAACCTGTCATGTTAGCTTTTGTTGCCACCTCTGCACCCACTCACCCGCTGCAAATCGCACAGAGAAAAATGCCAAGCCTTTTATGTTGCACAATGTGAAAGAACACCCACAGCTGTAAATGCAATTGCAGGATTGGTTTGTTCACTGTCTACAAAACAAGAAATAAATGACACCACAGACACTGCTGTCTCCAACCTTATGAGCTGGGAGTGTAAAAGGAGACCGCTCATCTCAGTTCATGTGTTTACATAGAGGCTGCGAATACAAATACTGTGTGTGGTTAATGTGATGCAAGTGGTGATATAATTCATTATTGCCAAATGGAAAACAGCGCAATAAAAATATGCTTTCAAATGTGTGTGTGTATGTTTGTGTGTGTGTGTGTGTGTGTGTGTGTGTGTGCGAGAGAGTGAGTGTGTGAGCAGTGCAGCTGTGGGAAGTTGAACACTGTGGGAAAGTTACAGCGGAGGAGGAGAATGTCGGGAGGGAGCATTCTGTGCCTGGATGAGCTGTTAAAGACTGTGATCTCTAATCACCAATGTACTTTTAAGTATTACATGCATTCATATCAGGGATAGACACTTAACAAGCCCCATGGGCCACCAAGCCCCTACATTTGGTGGCCCACATGTAAACTTATGTAAAAACAATACAGAAAAGGCAATTTAACACAACTTAACACAGCATTTCTTAACTGTACAACATATTGTACAACGGTTTGTATGATATCTTACGAAAAAGGTTATTACTAATTTTTCGTTAGTTTTCCTACTAATGTCCATCAACACGTGTCAATTTAGGCTTGTTACATGCATATTGTCTTTCAAAATAAGCTTCCCTCTTCACAGGAAACAACTTCCTTAGGTTTTGGAAAGAAAGCTACTTAGTTAGGTTTAGGAAAAGATAGACTTGGTTGGGATTAGGCGACAAAACTACTTTGTTAGGTTTAGGAAAAGATCATTGTTTGGGTTAAAATAACTCCGGAAATACGTTAGTTATGTGACAAATAAATCAACGTTGACTTCTGGTTTCACATGGGATACGAAGACCAGTCTCCTGGGCAAAGTCCAGTGTTTTTTGACCCACCCATCTACCCTGACGTCCTCCCTACACGGCGTTCGCTGCTATTTATAATTTATTTCCTGTTTCACAATTACATGGATTATGCATAAATCAATTTCGTGGGATATACACAAATTACAGTGCATTACTTTTCGTAGGTATAGCTACGAACACTGTATGAGACCAGCCTGAACTGTAACTGTACTGTTAGGAAGATAAACAGGCCATACTGACTCACCGGCCAAGGCGATTAATGATGCATATTTTTTACTGGCCAAAATAATAAATTGCCTTTTTGTGTCACATATACATTTGTTCCAGTACATTTCATTGAGTTAATAAGGTATTGTGTTGAATATAAAACTAAGAGAACCTAAACAATAGTTAATTGCATGTTTGTTTTGATGTTGATGTTAACAATGCAGCCAAGTTAAATTTAAATATAATATATATTTTAATGTGTAAAAAGTAGCATTTGGTCAAAAAACAAGATTTTGCAAAGCAAATTTTGTCAGGGAGATTTAATAGGAACTGCGTGCTACACAAAACGCCATTTTCATCGCTCTTAAGTGTAACGTTAACAGGATTTTTTTCTTTCAACTCTCGTCCCAAATTCCTCCAAAAATGTATTTCCATCCTCCCCGATCCAATTTTTTCGGGCCCGAGACATCCGTAGGCTTGAGCCCTTTGAGGAGATGTAGCATTTATTCTCCGACAAATAGTCTAAACTGTACACCACTGCACTGCTACCCTCACAGCTGTCACGCTGTAACTTCATACTCTCTCTCTCTCTCACTGTGTGTTTGTGTCAAACTCCGACACAGAGCGCAGAGGACAGAAGCAGTGTAAATTACCCCAAAACACAGTATCGATTCTCAGTGTGAACAAGCTAATAGATTTTTATGATATGCTTATTTTGGTACAAACGTATACCTGCCAATGAGTAAATCTTCATTATGCACATACTCTGATGACTGAAATTGAAAAAAAGGCAGACCTAGAAAAATTTCACAATGATACAATGATACATCACATTCCGATGCCTTCTCTGGGGCGGTACGATGTCCTGATCGACCACAGTAATGTGATGCACATGAACATACACGCACGCAAATACAGTAAGTTTCCCTTTGTCACTGATAAGCAGAGACTGTGAGTGGAGACTGGCTGTTTTGTAAGTCTTACAGTATCTTGTACTCAAATGACAAATGTCACATACTTTGAGGCAATGATACGATGAGTTCAAAGTTCAAACAAAACATCATCTGTGAAACTTGCGATTTTTCTTTTTGACGTGAGCATGGAAATGGCTTTTGTCACAGACGGATTCAATGACACATGATGTTCAGACTGACACCATATTTAGAAGTACTGCACTTCCTTTGAATATCATGTGATTTTTCCCTATAAACACACGACAGCAAGAAGTGCAGATGTAAAGCTAATACTAAAGATCCGCAACTTTTGGCTAGTGGCCTCCGACTGCAGCACTGAGAAGGGATGGCTTGTTTTTTTGTTTTTTTATATTTTATTTTTGACTTTTTTACAATAGACACACACAAGATGTGAAACACCCAGTACCTTTAAACAAAATAACAGAAAGAAGAAAAAAAAAAGACGAGGAGTACATGTCAAGAACAAGTGCAGAGCTGCCAGACGACAGCAATATGAGCAAAACAGGAGACCCCTTCAGGGGCAATCATGCCTTTAATCTGCCTTTAGAGCCTGCTTTTGATGGGTGGGAAGGGCCCTTGTCCTGTCAGAGCATCCAAATATTGCCAAAATACAGTCTGGCTGAATGTTTATTTCATACTGTTTGGAAAACCAAATAAATATGTCACACCAGAAATTACCCAATACTGGACAGTGTCAGAATAAGTGTGACAGTGTGATCCTTCTGCAATACTACATCTGTCACAGATGGGGGGAGACTGATTCATACCTCCAGAAGGGATGGCTTGTTAACATTGCTGCAGTGCTTGACAACGCTAACCAACAATAGAGGGAAACCGCGTGGCTTGTACTGCCAATTTCCATGTGTTAAAACTGTCAACAGGGTGTTAAACATGTTGCTCTAAGGGTGACAGCTCTGTATCTGACAGACATAACTGGCACTGTCAACAGGACTGGTGGGAGTGAAGAAGCCAATCTGCTGTCAGTCAGCTGTCAGTTTACCATAGAAACACAAAACTCATATTGCATGCACTGCTTTGCACACATAGTGCATCAAGCAAGAGTCATCAAACTTTTGTAACCGTTCTACCAAAGAGAAAAGACTTGGAGATTTGATGGGGAATTTTGACATATATTTGACATATAACAAGAGATAAATAAATGAACAATTAACACAGGGACACAGGATCAAACTGTATTTTTCAGTTACCAGAACTAACATAAAGGATGGGTTGACAGAGCTGTATCAAGGTGCTCTCAAGAAACAGAGTTTCACCAATTCAACTCACCAACAACAACAGCAGCAACAGACAGCTCAGCGGCCAAAATGGCGCAGGAACGTTGGTTCTGGGGGTTTGTATACAGCTCCTCCGACGACCAAATGATGCTCAGGTGTGGGTGATCGAGGCCCTCAGGGAGGGGAGTGGCAGACCTGAAACACAGTGAGAAGCTGGGTTTGCACAAAAAGTTCTTTTAATCCCTTGGACTACTTTTCAAGGAACTAAAAGGTTCCTTCAGCCCACTGTTGTCTGCGTTTCCAAGGAAGATTAGACAAATTAGTTCACTGATGTATGAAAAAGCAACATGACGTGTGATGAGGGCATCTGGTGGTCACACACTCTGCAGCCTGCAGTTCAGTGTGTCCGCCTGTTTCTAACAAAACACGTTAGAAAAAAATGTACTTTATGTTTTGTCTCACTGACTCACTGCGACGATATTAACTGCTGCATATATTTACTGATGCTCGTTGGATGTAATGAATGGAATGCAGCGGTGGAAAATGAAACTGTCACACAAATCATCTGTTGTGTGTTTGATGGTTATTATATTTGTGCCTTAGAGCATAACCGCCAGGAAACAATCAGAAAATAACTTTTCTTTCTCTCATTCACAGCATCATACAGTATTTCCCTCTTCAATGTCTCCCTCTTCAAACGCTCTTCTTTTTTAAATGAGTTGGGAAGCCGACAGCAGAGCCTAACTTTACTTCAAACAAAGAAAAATGTTCGGTCATTCCTGCAAACTCCATCCCGAAAGTTCCGGTACTTTCAGAAACTATTACCCCCCAACCAGGGTCTTTTTTGGAGGTAAAAAGGCCATGTAAAATTTAGCCTTTGGTCCCTGCAGTCGAAACACAATGAGTTCCTCAAAAGGTTCCTATTTCCGAGGGAAAGTTCCTGCGGTGGAAACGGGGCTAGAGAGCTCTATTCCAACAAGAGGCCAGAGGAAAGTGAGTGGACGTAATAATTACCCATATATATAATGTATATATAATATAATCTGCCAGCTCATTGATTAAGCTTAGGCAACTAAAACTGCTTAGTTTAAGTTAGTCATCTCTGATTGAGGTTTTAGGCTTTGTCGAGCCTAAAACACAAAGAAAGCCGGGCTCTGTTGAACTTGCTTCGTGGTACACGGCTCAGGTTTCCTTGATTCTGGCAAGAGATTGTGTCCAAAACAAATCCATAGTCTTACTAAAACTGAAACTACAACACGTGAGTATAAATAAAGTAGTTTCCATGCCTCTACGGTAGGTTACATGTAAAGCCCTCACTACACAGAGCCTGACCTTTAACCAGACCAGAAAGATTCAGCACAGGGCTGATCACACAGCAGTTCAAACCCTCTTCAGGATCTAGCAGAACTGCAGTCCTTTGATTGCTGGTTGAAAATCCTAAAGCTGAAGCATACATTTCACCCTCCAATTACTAAAGGAGGACTTCTTTGAATGTAGAAGCCTCTGGTAATGGACTTTGTTCCAGCCTCAATCTATTTACATACACTTCTCTCTGAATAGTTCCATGGAAATTCTTCTGTAGGTGAAGATGATGACTTGGAACTAACTTGCACAACCAAAATAAACAATAGATGCTGATGTCATAGTCCAAGATGTGTTTGATAATACAACATGTTAATCACAAGACAATAGACGATGAGCACTTCTGTGAACTTAAGCTATCTAAGGCCAAACACTAACACACCCAAATGCTCTACCAGCCTCCTGTCTGCAGCATCACACACATGATATACAACTGCTTTACAACAGCTAATTACAGCGGAGATGTCTCTGAGGAGTTCCATTCCAAAGTAAGGGATCAGATAGGCTTACAGAGTCAGTTCACCCAAATCACAAAACAATATTCTGGTTATTCCAGATAATCTACAGCCCAGGGATGCCCGATACATCACAACACAACAGCCAAAACAACATCATCAAATGGATAACCAAACCACCACCAACAAAGTCAAATAAATACAAAAGAAAATAATTATTGTCGCAAAAAAAAGAAAGAAATCAAGATTGAATGGGTAGCGTGTACAGCAAGGCTGTTACAACTTACACACACACACACACACACACACACACGCACACAGGTCCGCACTCACATGTCTACACAAATGCTCAGAAGCTTGAGGCTATCAAACAAGGGACAAAGTTATGCAAGAGACAACGAGAATGGCACTCGGAGAGCGCAGACCTCCGCCAAGCTGCCCGAGTACGATTGCCCCCCCGTCTCCGTGCAGCTTGCACCATCATCCACGTGTATTTTTGTTTATGTCGAGATCAGCTGTATGTAGCGGAGCTGCGTAAAACACTTCATTCAAACTGGACAGAAAAAAAGTGAAACTCACCTAAACCGTCGTCGTTACTCTTTCCAACAATCACCAAGTGTGCTTTGGTTGAACTCAACTGTAATTTCACAAAGTTTAATGTGAAAAAACGCCAAATCTACAGTTGCCCCAACCTTGGTTAGGTTTAGGCAACAAAACTCTGTGAGTTTATACCTTTTATACAATGTCATCTGTTTTTCTCCATTATCATGTCAATAGTAACACAATTTCTGAAACTCAACAGTAGTTTTCTAGTAAGGTATCACTATAAAGTTATGGTACAAACTTGAACACTCTCAGTGGAATACCTTCATAAAGAACACATGGTACTGGGTTTGTAGTAAGCAAACTATTTAAAACTTTTTTTATCGCCAATGGAAAAGTAATAAAACAGCATGCTGACTTGAAGAATTGATTTCCCCTGAACAGCCTTATTTTACTTCACAGAATCCAGTGTGCTTGTGTTTTTCCGTAACCCGTCTAATTGAAAAGGTCACCACGCAGGGGAGCTCCTCAACTCTAGTGACGCAGAATCTCCTGCTCCACGCAGAGCGATTAGGCCCTTACTATTGATATTTGTTAGTTTGCACTCGAGAAGAGAGACACGGTCGACCAGACCGTGGTGCACACGGAGAGACTTGCTTGTTAAACAGAACAGTGCTGTGATTGATGAAGGATTTTCGTGACACGTTGGCACATTTTGTCATTTTCATACGACACGCTCCGTTCCTTTTCTCTCACGCACTCCCAACTGTGTAGAAACATAACTGAAGTTGTGCTCCACACACACAGAAACAAGTGTTTTGCAGAACAAATGATGAAAATTACTTTTTTATACAGTATATATAAAAAAATGTAATACTGATCCTATTAATCCTATTCTTTCCTCTGCATTTTATCTATAGTTGCTGTTAGTAATCAGTGCATCTAAAGGTATATATGTTTGCTATATGTTCAAACAACTCAAATATTCAATTCTGTAGCTTAATAGACAATTACTGTTACTATCTACACTGACCTTACTCAGACTTTCTGAATATTTTCCATATAATTGCTCTTTGCACATTCTAAATTCAAGTGGATTAATAAAATACCCATAGAACCCATTTTCATTCATATATCTTGAGGTCAGAGGTCAGTGGGATCCCCTTTGAAAAAGGCCATGACAGTTTTTCCTCTCCAAAATGTACCTGAAGTTTGGAGCGTTATTTAGCCTCCTTCCCGACAAGCTAGCGTTAATGCATTGAAGAAATTAGTGGCGTTAAAACAAATTTGCATTATTATTGCGTTAGCTTTGACAGCCCTATTATTTATCTTAAGATATTCTACAATAAACTGAAATACAATGGGTATGCTGTTAACTTACCAGCCACATCAGCTGAAGTTGAAACACTGAGGAGGCAGTAGGATCAGTGGATGCAGGTAAAGGAAAGTGCTCCTCGCCTGCAGAGAAGGATGGCAAAAAAAATAAAATAAAAGATAGCCATGTTAAGTGGAGTTGGTTGTGCTGCTCCAGCTCCAAAACACTTGAAAGACGCTCCTAGGGAAGTTTCAATAAGTACGAGTACGTAGTTGATGGAAAGAATGACTTTATTCTACCAACATAAATCATTATGCTCAGCAGCAAGCAATTTGTACACATAAAACAACTCTTAATAATCAAATAACTAATTAAGGCAACATGATATTAGAATATAATGGCAAAGACCCCCCAAGTGGTGTAATTGTCCAGTTATGCTCAAGTAGTGTGACTCTGTGTGTGTGTTCTGGTGTAGTTGTAATGAAGAGGCAGGAAGCAGCAGCCTACTGGGTTTCTGGTTCTTTGGTCACAATCTCCGTGGTGATACAAATGCACAAAGTCATCCGCTGAGCGTGTGTGTGAGAGAACTGGCTCCCCTCACGTAAATTAACAGGAACACTGAAGAGGGCCTTAGGAAAGGCTTTGGCGTGGTGGCAACGCTGAACATCTTTACACACACACACACACACAAACAGAGGCAGGAGGTTCAGAACCTAAAGGAGAAACATAGTGGATGAAACAGGATGTGTTTGTGAAATTGATGTAGTATATTTATATTAATCTGTTACATAATAATGGAAGATAATGGTTTATGGAACATAAACTTGTTTGCATTACAGAAATAAAAGGTACACTGAAAGGTAACGTTTTACTGCACAATGACTGCTTTGTACTTGAAGGACATTTTGCTGATAATACTTTTACTTAAGGAAGGTTTTGAATGCAGGATTTGTACTTGTTTTGGAGTATTTTCACTGTCACAGTGTGGTGTTAGTAACGTTGTTATGTTACTTAAAGGCAGGGTTGACGATGTTCTCCAGTATACACTATTTGTTATATAGGATATAGTGACCGTTTTATAAAAATACACTTTTTTTCAATCATATTTGCTCCAAATCTACCCACTGCTGCTCTAACCACATGTTTAAAATTGCAACCATGTGTCTGTATGTGACGAGTTGGAAATAAGAATGATGCTGCTGTCCTCTGATTCAAGGAGTGTGGCTTTTACACAAAGTGTCGTTCACTGTCAGCAGTCAAGGAGCGGATGCTGAAGAGGCGGACAGCGACTATGAAGGAAGGTCGAAAGAAGACAAATGTGTAACAGATGGAGGGAGGGGTGAGGAAGAGAAACACAACACACACTGAAGCTGTGTAGGTGTGAGCTTGACCCACAGTTAACTGTTAAAGCTGCTTACAATTGTTGTATAATTTTTCACACTTTCCCTGTTACTGAATGCCTATAAGGAATAGTAGATAACATCTTATCAATTAGAGTCATACAAGTGATACATGCTGTACAAATACCATTTTGTAACCAAGAGTGTGTAACGCTAGAGTCAATATCTGCCTGTCTTTACAGATGTAAACATTAGCACGTGGGTTGAAGGATATCCTGTCTCTGCCTGTAAAACCATCCACCTGCAGATATTTACTGAGGGAGGAATACCAAACTAAAGGTTACTGATTAATCACAAACCATCATTTAGTTATTGCGGTTACACTGGAATATTACAGAATAACTGGATAACACAACACTAAGCTAGACAAGCAGAGAGGGGGTGGATATATGGCACGTGGTTATTTCAGTGGAAAAGAATAAGCTTTATTATATTATATTTGTATTACATATGTTATAATATCCCAGGCCACATAATTACACTATGTTACAGATGTCAATTTTCTTCTCATCTTATCTTTGAAAAGTATATATTTCAATTTTAAAGCATGTTTTAAGGACAATATTTGTATGTGTAACAGAGAGTAGTGGAAGAAGAACTCAAATTATTTACTTAAAGGAGACATATCTTGAACATTTGCAGGCTCATACCTGTATTGTATTATTTTACATGCTTTAATGTTCAAAAAACATTATTATTTTTCTCATTCTGTCTGTCTGAATATACCTGTATTCACTGTTGGTCTGAAATGCGCCTGTCTCTTTAAGACCCCTTCCTGAAAAAGCCCAGTCTGATCTGACTGGCTTGCAAGACAAATATGGTGCACCATTGCAAAGGTAGTTCTCAAGTTGTGGGAGGTATTTCCTATTTTGTAATAACGTATAACTAATAATTTATTGTAATGATGAATAATATCAACCTTTGTTGTGTCTTCTCATTGACAAAATAAGACGATAGATTTGTCCCCACACCTTTAAATATGCACTTCTGTCACACCGTGTAAATAAACCACGTACCTATCAGCTGTGCGGTCAAGATCAGACAAGAGATGTAGCCACTTAAATGATGGGTGAGTAGTACTTGCTATCTTCCAACGTTTGTGTTTTTTTAAACAGAAAACAAGTTTTATGCCGTGATAATTCCTGAAAATGAACTTCAATACAGCCAACAGTAGCCACAGTAAACTTTCAGGCGATCTTCTGGCAATCTATCTCCAGCCAGCTGCCTCCTTATTTAGGTGTTTGTAGTGAAATGAGGAGGTATCATATTGATACCTCCTCATTTCAATTTCATGAATCAGCCATTCCTCATCTGTTGCGGCACTTTCAAAATGAGCTACAGGAATAAATAGAGACAGGGCGTCAGAAAGCGCGTCGTCGTTAGGATATCCCAAAAGAAAACGCTTGCTTACGTCACATTCTGTTTGGAGGGTGTAATAATATGTAGGTTACACACATCATAATACATTAGACCTCCCTGTGTTGTACACATTACATTCCCTCTGGATTTTTTTTGTGAACCTTCAAACTTAAAGTTCAAACTGCGCCTATGGATATGTCCCCCTTTAAAGGTCCCATATTGTAGAAAGTGAGATTTCCATGTCTTTGTTTTATTATAAAGCAGGTCTGGTGCTATATAAATATTGTGAAAGTAGCCCCAGGGCCTCAAGTAATATTAAGGCGCCCCTGACTGCAGCTTATGAAATCCATCTTTAAAATTGCATAACTGTGCAGTACCGTAGCAGTCGATGAGATAGCACATCCTTGTTTTTGTCATCGCCGATAGCTGAGATCCTGCTTTAATCCAGATAGTAGGAAACCTAAACACAGTGACCTCAGAGGTGTGCAACGGCTGACCCACGTTCTTATTTAGGTCAAAGCTAATCCACCGTAGAATCGATTGTTCACACCACATTAACAGAGAGGTGACAAATACGTTTTTCTATATAAAGGCGACTGCTTTAAAGGAATACACCGTGTTTGGGGAGGTTGGTGGTCAGTTAATCCTGGAAGTCCATTGTATTGACCTCTTTCCACCTCAGGTGTAAAATAGACCATGATTAGGTGTTCTGAACCCATCTATGGATTCATAAATATATAAATATATATATTTTTGAGGTCCTAGGTGTGTCTCTGTGGATCAGACAACCCCTGCATCTCAAACCCTGCTAATCCTTTTAATTAATCTAGAATCAGGCCTGTTTCTTAATAATATATCATTTCATTTTTATTTCATTTATTAGTATTTGTATTATATTTGTATTGTATTAGCCTATTTCCACAGGCTAATACAAACCACTGCTAACATTTGATATATTCAAATGTCAGTCTTTTTGGAAGGATGTTTCCCCATCGTCACTATATACTAAATAAAGAAGCAAATAGTATATTATAGGAGGGCTGTCAAAGTTAGCACGATAATAACGCATTAACGCAAATTTGTTTTAACAACACAAATTTCTTTAAAGGTCGAGTGTGTAGGATTGTAACCAACTGAAGTCTCTCCCGTGTGCCAAGCGTGTTGGAGAGCTACGGTGGCCAACGCAAAAACGTGAATGGCCCTCTCTAGAGCCATTTGGAGCGGAGCCAGTGCGTAGAGAGTGTGTGCACATGGGGAGGGAGTGGTGAAGCAAGAGAGAGAGAGAGCGGCGGCGATGGGAGTGAGTAACCTTATCGACTCTGGCCCAAGCAGGAAACGTTAACAGAGTTTGGTTGGTCCATTCTGGGCTACTATTGAAACATGGCGGACTCCATTGAGAGGACCCGCTCCCTATGTAGATATAAAAGGCTCATTCTAAGCTAACGAAAAACACAACGATTCTTATTTTCAGGTGATTACACACTAAAGAAAACATACTTATTCATATTATATTAACGCAACTTCCAATTTTTAGGTTGTAACAGGCTCAGTTTTAGATTCTGGTATCATATGAAACTAAAAAAACAAAGGAATCCATTGGTACCAACCAGGTATGTATACTTACGCTACATTTTGGCGAGGAAAAACTATTTCAAAGGGGTCCCTTGACATCTGACCTCAAGATATGGGAATGAAAATGGGTTCTATGGGTACCCACGAGTCTCCCCTTTACAGACATGCCCACTTTATGATAATCACATGCAGTTTGGGGCAAGTCATAGTCAAATCAGCACACTGACACACTGACAGCTGTTGTTGCCTGTTATAATTTGAGTAGTACCTGTGAGGGTTTCTGGACAATATTTGTCATTAACGTTGTTAATTGATTTCCAATAATAATTTGCATAAAGCAGCATATTTGCCCACTCCCCATGTTGATAAGAGTATTAAATACTTGACAAATCTCCCTTTAAGGGACATTTTGAACTGAAAAAAAAGTGCAAATAATATCCGATTAATCTATTAACTATGGACAATCATGCATTTAATCGCGATTAAATATTCTAATCGATTGACTTGCTCTATATTATAGATATTCTCAGCACATGAATTGATTGAAGACCAGTTTTATAAAACACCTGAAGCAGACTTTTAAAATTCTGCTCTTTTTACAAAATGCACTCCAGAAACCCAGCATGAAATGTGTGTTATACCACAGCTCTCTGTGCTGATTAAATATATCAGAGCAGAAGTGGAGTGCACTTCACTTCTTTGGGCTGGGTAAAAAAAAACAAAAAACAGCCCAGATTGAAAAACATGCAGTTTTTAAATGTTTTCCAAAAAAACAAACATTTTTAGAATAATAACCGGAGCTGTTCACTCAAAATGTTCCAGGCCATGAGAGTGTAATCATCCATGTTAAGCAAGGACTACATGTATTTGTCACCCGTTCGTTCATTCGTTGTCGTTGCATCATCATTTTGTCAAAGCGGCACTCTTTGAGACAGAGGACTCGTTCTAATATCAACCTGAGGATCTAGAAAAACATGCAGTATTATTAACAGAGCTACAGAGTGACACAGCGGGAGGGTCGGCACCAGGGCGAAGCAATTAAGTCCTTCAAAACCCCTGAGTCATCGCCCACCCATGGTACATCAAATCCATCACCAGACCTGGCGGGTTTACATGGCCGTAAGACGTCTGTTATATTGTTTCTGTTTGAGAGCTGTCGTGCGTCAGTGGATCAGCCTCCACACACACACACACACTCCCGAACTCACATCAGAAAGGCCTTTGATGAAAGCGCCTTATGTCATCTGTAATTGAATCTTCACTCCTGCGTCTTGTCTGCTCCGATGTAAAGCCTTTGTTGGAGCAGATTATCCTCACACGCAAGACATCCAAATCATCTGTTTCTCATAAAAGCTCCTCGTCATACAAGCCCCCATCTGTCTCATCCCTGCTGCTCCGCTGCTGTTGATCCAAGGACGAACTGCCACGAAAGATCCTGCAGGGGCAGCGTGGAGTGGAGATAAGTAGACGAGCAAGTTCTGGAAAACAAAGACATGTCGGCCTGATAATCACCAGTCTAAGATAGGTCTTACATCACCTGCAGGCCAAGTCATTAACATGGTGCGGAGCCTGGCAGGTGTCAAGAGTGGGCTGATGCTTCTAGCGACCTCAGACGAATAAGTCAGTCCGGTCGCACTAAATAGCGTATGAATGACACGGTAATTGCAAGTCATTTCGTGTGCAATAAGGTCGCCGTTCTTGCATTTGGCGTTTCATTTGTACGCCATGTAGTCTGTATTGACTGCAATGTAAAAGCATTTGCGTAAATATGCTACGCTCAGAGCTAGTGACATAGAATAAAAAGTGTGAAAGACTGCTTATGGTGGGTGGGAGGGGAGGTGGATGGGTCCAACAAACACTGGGCTTTCAACCAGAGAGTTGTTGAGTTATTATGAAGTTACGTTCGTGACATTTGTGACGTGTTTTTCGCACTTTCCGTTATATTGTTTCCGTACGTATCTTACTTAGTTTATGTACTTATTTTAAGCCCAACCATGATGTTTTCCCCAAACCCAACTACGTGTTTTAGTTGCCTAAACCTAAGTGAGTGGTTTTGTTGCCTAAACATAATTGTGCTAAACCTAACAGCGAAAGTTTCCGAAGTTATGTTGTGTTGTTTCTGTACATATTTAACTTAGTTTACATACTTATTTTGTGCCCAACCATGAGGTTTTAACTAAACCTTACTAAGTGGTTTTGTTGCCTAAACCTTACCTTACATAAGCAACACTACTGTTGCGTGGGTTATAGACTACCTCACTTCCAGACCTCAGTATGTGAGGCTTAGAGGGAAGATATCCGGTACAATTGTTACCAACACAGACGTGCCCCAAGGCACCGTTCTGTCGTCTTTTTTATTGTACATAAAATGTTTTTCTTGACCTGGGAAGTTACGATTATTTTGTCAAATGTCGTATGTTAAAATGCAGTTGTTCAATATCATGCTCTGCTGCGTGCACAAATGTGTTATTATAGAACATGCATTAGCAAATTTAGAGCAGCAGACACGACGAAAACATGTATATATCTGATCTGAAAAAAATAATAATAATAAAATATAATATATATATATAATATATGAATAATATTATAACTAACACATCATTATTTGCACATAAATTTTATGCAAAAAAGGATATATATAAACACGGGCATCTGTGATTTCACAAAGTGTGCAATACTTGGAATTTCAAGTATATATAGTATAGTATTTATAGACTTGACTCATTACTATTACATTTGTGCAGCGCAAATAGGACATATATGTAAGCCTAGAAACTGCAAATCCATGTGCTGTGAGGAGACTCTTTATGAGACCATGTGAAGATGTTAAAGCACAAACAAAAACTGAACAAAGCGTCCTGAACTCACGCTGACTGGCATTGTGATTCCCAATCTGCTCAAATCGAAGCAGCCAAAGTGCCATCTACGTATCAGCAGCAGCAAAATGTTAAATTTAGATGCCAGGCATTGTTTCGAGTCTGGACTGAGACAGACAAACACGCAGCAGTCATGTGGGCACACACACATATAGCAAAGGACAGACAAGCGCAGCTGCTGATGCACTACAATTAGATTTGTGAACAATTTTAACATGTGTTTTTTGTGTGTGTGTGTGTACATGTGTTGGTGTGTGTGTTTTGTTCCACTGCTTGTGTTAAGGTTTCTCTCTGTGTGATTGAGGGACAAAGAAAAGAAAGGAAAAAAACAATCATTCAGAGGTCATGCTCAGTGCGTACTTCTGCTTTTCCACTTTACATGTTCACTTGTGTTTTTCCAGAAAATTAGGCATTTTCTGTCCCGGTAGCAGAGGTTTTAAGATATGACTTCAGCTACAGTCAAAATGCATTGGTCATATTTCAAGCAATACTAAATGCAACAAGGAGAAATATGCATAAACCTATGGGTTTCCAACCTGACTGCTTTAGTGTATTATTTGGTGGTAATAATTATTAAAGGAACAGTGTGTAGAATTTAGGGGGATCTATTGGCAGAAATGGAATATTATATTAATAAGTATGTTTCCTTTAGTGTATAATCCCCTGACAATAGGAATCGTTGTGTTTTCGTTACCTTAAAATGAGCCGTTTATAACTAAATATGGAACGTATCTTTTTCATGGAAACACTGGCTCTAGTGAGGGCCATTCACGTTTTCACGTTTTGCGTCGGCCACCGTAGTTCTCCTACACGCTTGGCACATGGGATCATTTTCAGTTGGTTGCAAACTGCAACCTACACACTGCAACTTCAGGCCTAATAAAGTACATGATTGTACAGAAGACGAAAACGGCTGTGATTGCAATATTTTTTTAAATTTGATCCTGTTATCTCAGGTTCACGATTTATTCACGATCTGTTCACGAATTATAAAGTTGTTTTCTTGGTGGCAGGTTATCTCCAGAAAACAAAAGGTATTTTTTTCGAGAGAATGAGGAAAACTGCTTAGTCATTTTGCAAAAACAAGATATTTATCCTGTTATCTTGAAATTACGAGATAATTAAAGCTAGGGTCAGTAATGCTGAGAAGCAAGCAAGAGTACACTAGATTTTTAAAATGATCCAACCGAAAAACTCAGCCCAGTGTTGCCAACTGTTTTCCAATTACAGTAGCTAGCAGCACTAGGTCCAAAACTCCCTAAATCTAGCGAGAAAGTAGCCAAGTCCGCGACACTGATAGTCTGTCCTTTCAGGCCTCCCCCCAAAGCCACTCCCCCAAAATTATCATTATGAACATAAAAACGAACATGGCTATTGTTAGTACTCATAGCTGTCAAGCTAGCAGACTGTGGAAGTGCAATGAGTGCAAGGGCAGAGTGCGAGCACATAGTCAGAGCATTTGATTTATTGATTGCTGTCGGGATGTAATGAGAATTTCAACAAATATAACAAAAAATGTATTTAAACAGCACTACGATCCCTACCTTTAACTTGTGATTTCAAAATAGTGGAGAATATAAAATTATTGCAACCGTGGCAGTTCCAGGCTTCCGTATTTAAGAAAATTGGCAAACTTAAGACACACAAATGTTACTTTTTAACTCTAGATGACTTCCTGTGGCTCAGTTACATCCTAACTAGAGTCAATCTGATCATGTGCTAAGGAGGAGGAGGATGTGGATGGCTGCTGCTGGGATGCAACCAATCAATCAGTAGCCATAGTTTGGTAGAAACGAATCAACACACACCCACTACAACAATACCCGCTCACGTGCATCGAAGTGTAGGTTGAACCTGGTTAGGATGTAACTTGACCTATACATACAAAATAGGATCACATGCATTCAGTTCCTATGCATATACATGACACAACGAGGTGGCATTGACTCCTGCAGGGCACCCTTCCTGTTTGCAATTTAACCAGTGAGTTAATACTAACTGCTGCTTTGGGCGTGCAAGGTTTAGTCTGGAGAGCATCTCTGACATATTGAGCATGAGAAGTGAGATGCAAAGTCAGCAAACTGTTTGTGTATTTAACTCTGAATCAATAGAAAGATGAAAAGCATTGATAGATGTGGAAATTTACAACCCAAGGTTCATGAGTTGCTGTGAAAATTACATCAGATTTTTGGGGAAAAAACATTTTTACAATATGACTAAGTGGACAGTATAGTGTACAAAACCATGGCTAAAAGGTGGTATGTTTTCATTCTGTGCAGTCTCTAACGGACGACTTTGAGACGACTTTAAAGGCAGGGTTGGGAAATATTTTAGAAACATTTTTTTTATAGTAGTTGAAATTCTCATTACACCCCAACAGCAATCAATAAATCAAATACTCTGACAAAAAAGAAAATAGAAATCTGTTATCTGTGGCTGTCACGGGACTATAATAAGCCTGGAGTCTTCCACAAGCTGCTAGCTAGACAGCTGTGAGTACTAAGAATAGCACTGTTTGTTGTTTACATTCATAATGATAATTGTGGAGGCTGGATAATTTGTATAATTGAGCGTACTCTTGCTGGTTTCAAAATATAATAAATATGAAAAAATACTATAAAAAATATGTATAAGAAACATAAATATAGAAAAGAAGAAAAATATAATAAAAATATAAAAAAATTACTATAAAATTAGGTACAAGAAACATAAATATAGAGTAGAAGAAAAATATTGTAAAATATCAAAAAGTGTGTATGTATATATTAGCCTCACTATACATCACTTCCTGTATTGGTGCTCGTTGGCATCGGACATGAACCATGACATTTTTTTGTGTGGACCTGGGGCTGTTGTATTAAACTGCATTAGTTTTAGCTGCACTAGGTGGACCTAATAAACTGGCAACTGCATGTGCAGTATGTTATGTTACTATTTAATCAAGGCCTGTCCTATCAGTTTGATCTCAGCCAGTGTCTGAGCCATCTCTGCATCTGCTGTGGTGTTCTGCTGAAATATATAAATACATTACGGATTAAGACTGATGCTGCCAGAGACCAAGCTACTCATCATCCCCGTATCAGTAAATCATTTTTTGAAGAGGCAGCAGTTTGGTGTAGCAGCAATCAGCCCTGTGTTGTGTAATAAGTGTCCACAGCCTGGCAGACTGAACACAAAGGTCTCTCTTTCCTTCCTCTGCCACAAAAGCTGCAAATATCAGAAGGACAAGATGATGCAGATGCTCATTTCTTACAAAAATGTCCATGCCGACCCAGTCTGTAGGGGAGTTCATTCATAGCTACTTGTTACGTAAGATCACTCATAACACTGAGGGTTCAGAGGTAACCAAACATCCTGGATTACTTTTTATTAAATCATGTCTCAGTGACAAATTGGGGTTGTATAGTTTTCCAGTTAACTCATCGGTTATTGGAAGATTTAATTTGAGGAGGATGCCATTGAGTACAAGAGAGCAAGGTTCCCATCTTAGAGGAGCATGCTGGATAGTGATGTCACTATTGGTGTCACTGAAATAAGACAAATTGAGAGGTTGAAGTTACGTTTTTCAAATTGAATGAAAGCTACTTGGAAAATAACGTAAATCATTTTCAAATGTTTTATTTTCGATTAATTTGTCCACAGCAGTGAGCTCTTCATCCAGCAATGAGAGAGGCATTTACAGGGATCATCACTAAACAAACAGCTGCTGTTTTAATTGCTCGGTGAAGTCATTTTGCATTTTGCCTTGTCATTCAACAATGATGCACAGGCCGATTTCTACGCTCATCATAGCAGAAATTCAACCAGAATGTAATTCTGTTTCATGGATGATTCGTTTATTCCGTTATGTTAAAGCAAATAAAGCATATGAATAAATATTGTGGTTGGTGCAGGAATAATGCAATGTAAACAATCTGATATTCCTGTTTTCTTGCCATAAAGGAAAAAGATAAGTAATTCTGCCACAAAAAAAAGTGTTACATTTCCATCCACCTTATGCAAAATTAAAAAAAAAAAAGACTGGAAATTTCAGAAAGGAAAAAGGCAAAATATTGCAATAATGTTTTTATGGTTGGCTGAGATGAAAAAGTCGGCATAGCTAAATATATTCCTTAACGATTTTCCAAACAGATTTTTTGGAAAAGATACTACAGTGCAGTCATAGTATTCATGTCATGAGTGTAAAAGTTCATTCTTATATAATAATTATAGATATTATAGGACATAGTCACCGTGACGTCACCCATTGGTTTGTGGATTGCCATTTTGAAGCATTTTGGCCGTTGCCATCTTGGTTTTTTGGAACCAGAAGTAATTTACTAAATGAACATCATGCTGTATTGAAGAAGACTTGAAACTAGTGATTGAGACCATAAACTCATGTTTACAATGTTTACTGAGGTAATAAATCAAGTGAGAAGTATAGCTCATTTTCTCATAGACTTCTATACAATCAGACTTCTTTTTTGCAACCAGAGGAGTCGCCCCCTGCTGGCTATTGCAAAGAATGCAAGTTTAAGGTACTTCTGCGTGGGTTCACTGCTATTAACCTTGACAACAATAGTTTGACGATGGTAATCTTAAAGGGCCAGTGTGTAGCATTTAGGGGGATTTATTCCTTTAGTGTATAATCACCTGAAATTAAGAATCGTGTTTTCGCTACCTTAGAATGAGCCGTTTATATCTACATACAGAGCGGGTCCTCTTCACAGAGTTGGCCGTCATGTTTCTACAGTAGCCCAGAACGGATAAACCAAACGCTGGATCTAGATAGGGCCATTCACATTTTCACGTCTGCCACCGTAGTTCTCCTACACGCTTGGCACACAGAAAAAGCTTCAGTTGGTTGCAATCTGCAGCCTCACCGCTAGATGCTGCTAAATCCTACACAATGCACCTTTAACTTAAGGTCCACTTACTATAGCTCTTTTTATAGATTTCAAACTCATCTCACAGTGGTCCTTCAGTTAAAATGATAGTAGTCAAACTGTTGTGTCTGCTTCTACTTATTGTTACATGCCTGTATTGCATTGTACACTATCTGCCCAGCACCAAACGTCAGACAGACAAACATTCTGTAACGCCCCTTCATAACCAGACTAAATAAATAAAATATGGGACAAATAATGACGTACCAATGAAAACAGACCGGACTGTTCAGAGATAAACAGGACTTGTTGACCTAGAAATGAAGGATGTCCACTAGATTGGTTGCTGGAAAGGGAGAACACCTAGGGTAAAGTAATCCCAAATAACTCCTGTGATGCACAAAGCGTTGCTGGTATAGCTCTCAGATATGACTCCTCAGATTGCCAGGCTGCAGTGTAGCATGTAGTTTCCACTTCTACCTCTCCCAGAATAACTGTGACAGCAGCACTGCGTGCATAAGGCCATCTCAGCTCTATATGTCCCCAACCTCGCTGTAACGCGCTGAAGATCAGTTACGACATCAGGTTGCATAAGAAGGATCCTACGCACCTTCACTGTATCATTTGCCCCCATATAGCAATTATGTCTCCATTCTCTCACCCTGTGTGCCTTCAATGATGTACGTCAGGCTGAAAGTTGGCATTTCATTAAAGTGCAAGTAGCTTGGAACATTTTATCACAGCTCTTGGTTTTACAGTGACATTACATTTCTAAGAAGTGGAGGTAACTTCAGTTTAAGCAGTGAAAATCAAGGGATGTCTTTCCACTTACGAGGTCGTGAATACCACAAGAGGGGGGCATTCATATGGACTCTTCTCCTGAACGCGGTAAACATTTGAAGGCACCAAAAGTCTATAAAATGCTGGATAGTTCAAAGACCCTGCATACACATGGTCTACCCCCACAGGTGTTTTCACTTGTTGCCTGATAAGGACCTTAGGGTGGTGTGTGTGTGTGTGTGTGTGTGTCTGTATTAACTTTTTTATTAAAGTCAGTATTAACTATAGCTTTATTTAATTCAAACCCACCTAATGCCAGACAGCATATTGTCTACAATACAGTAAGCAATAAGCAGAACACAACACACAGCACCTCCTGCAGTGATGGCCGATGTGATAAAGGAATTCCTGATGGAAGTGCCTAAAGCTCACTGTATTCCACCAATATAGCAGTGTACTCTTATATAAAATTGTGAGACTCACGATAGACAGTTTAAAAAAAGGACTAAAATCAATCCTGCAGAAGCAGATATATGGTCTTTTTTATTTCAATCTTCCCTGTCGAAACCAGGTGCCTACATCACCCACAATGCAACTTGTTTGCCGACAGTCCCGTCAGAGATTTGGGTGTGTCATGCCAGTAGCAATGCAGCCTTGAGCTGCTAGCCTCAAGCAGAGAAAAATAGCGGGCTATTGAGGCCTGTTAAACCACCCAATTCGACTGTTATCAGCTCATTAAATGTGCATTATAAGTCGTTATAAGCTTCATAAATGTGGGTCAGTAGGGGTCTGCTACACATACTACGTTTGAAAAATGAAAGTGAGACTTAAGGTTTTGAACACGAAGACAACCACACGTTTCACACGGGATGCAAACTCCGTTGATATCTTACAAAAAGTTATTCCTCATTTTTTTTGTGTTTTCCTACGAATGTGCAGCAACACGTGATGCATGTGTGAATGTCCTCTCCAGTCATTTAAAATAAACTTCTGTCTTCACAGGAAAAAAGTTGGTTAAGTTTAGGCAACAAAACTCCTTAGTTAGGTTTAGGAAACGATCAACTTGGTTAGGTTTATGCAACAAAACTAATTAGTTAGGTTTAGGAAAAGATTGACTCGGTTAGGTTTATGCAACAAAACTACTTAGTTAGGTTTAGGAAACGATCAACTTAGTTAGGTTTAAGGAACAAAACTACATAGTTAGGTTTAGGAAAAGATCGACTTAGTTAGGTTTAGGAAAAGGTCGACTTAGTTAGGTTTAGGGAACAAAACTACCCAGTTAGGTTTAGGAAAAGATCGACTTGGTTAGGTTTAGGCAACAAAACTACTTAGTTAGGTTTAGGAAATGATCAACTTAGTTAGGTTTAAGGAACAAAACGACCTAGTCAGGATTAGGAAAAAATCAACTTAGTTAGGTTTAGGGAACAAAACTACCTAGTCAGGTTTAGGAAAAGATCGACTAAGTTAGGTTTAGGGAACAAAACTACCTCGTTAGGTTTAGAAAAAGATTGTGATTTGGGTTAAAAAAACACCAGAAGGGACGTAATTTAAGTATGGAAGTTACATGACAAAAATAAATCAACAGTTTCTTGGGCAAAAGTCTAGCGTTTTTTGACCCACCCATCCAACCCAACCTCCTCTGTACACCAAGTTTATCACTTTATCAACATTCAAATTGATTTCATAGGATATATATGAATTAGAGGGCATAATTCGTATGCATAGCTACACACGCTGTATGGGAACAGCCTGTATAGAATATGTTTGGTTAAATCTGACTATCTGACCTGCATGTGATGAAAACTAAAATTTTGCTCATGTCACAGTGTTTTATTGTGGTGTCTGTATAAAACAATAACAGCAGTGCAGAATGTGGCCTTTACTTTGCATTTCCTTCGATACAAGCATAATGTAGCAGAGACTTTGTCAGGCCGTCCCTCATCTGCGCCATAGATATTGAAATATTTTCAGATAACGATATTTACTTAGCCATTCCGAAGAAGAATGCATACTAATCCTCTCATTGTTCTGCTGCTGCATTATTTGGTACACCCTGTTCTTATCCACGCTGTAACACTGGCATTCCTCTATTCCCTGTGATGCTGGTACAAATGGTGATGTGTGTGTGTTGATGATAAATGTATGCTCTGACTGGTCCACAATGATTTTCTGTGTGTAAACCTCGAACATTGTGACCTTATTAAATATATTTCTGTGTTTTTGTTGGAGTGTCTCCGAGATTGGAGATCAATGCACACGTTTCTTAAGGACAAAAACAAATGTTTCTCTTCAGCTAATAGACACAACGATGCATGATAATAAAGACCATAATTATGTATCTTTATAATGAATGCAACAAGGGGGAGAGCACATGGTATTACTGATTAGGAGGAGGGCAGTGTAACAGTACGCTGCTGTGTGTCCCTGACTCCTACACACACTTTCTCTCTCACACATACGCAGGGTAATGCAGGATGTTCTGTGCATGTGCGTGAATTGACGGGATACAGTACACAGGAATATTGCTGATAACGAGGGGGTGAACGCGTCACAGAGAGGGAGAAAGAACTGGACACCGTGTTTCTAGTTCACCTTGGAGGCGGCGAAAGGCTACAGAAGCACGTGCAAGATGGCACTTTTGCTGTGGTTTGTTTGAATATGGGGGCACCAAGGGGGGTGGGAGAAACACACCTTCAGCTAAAAAAACATTCAGAATGATAGACTTTAACTCCCGCTTAGCCAAAGACTTGGACACAAGAATATCGTAATGTGCAATAATAGGTCATCTGTCCTACAACTATCAAATAGTTTCAAAGTAGGATTATTCACAAAACTTTCCAAACTAAACAGCCATATCTCGGACGAGCCCTTGCTTACGACCTTAACTTTAGATGAACACAGGAAGTAACATATAACCAACCTTTGCAAAAACAGGTCCAAAACAACAAGAAAAAGCTGCTTATTTATATGAAAATTATTAACAGAGAAACCATCTAATATGTATCAGAAATAGTAGCAAAAAAAGGCGTCAAGGTCTCCAAGGCCAAAATAATAAATAAAAAGCCCACATTATAAAAAACAACAACTCATCAAACAAAAACACAATGATAAGCTCCCTAACTAACCACAAAACAGGAGCTGTATCAAGGGAGCTCAGACTATTTGGGTTATTTTTGAAACCACTGACAAACAGCCTTTTGTCTCCTTTTAACCTTTCGTTGCTTAAAAGTTGAGGAACTTTTTATATGTCACAATTTTAATGGGAAGAAATTACCCCCCCAAATTAAGCGATTTAGTGTTTCCTCCAGAATTGTATTTTTTTTTTTAATGTATTTGTAATGGACCGTGTACAATATAAAACATTAATATAATGTAGGTGTTGTAACATTATTTAGATTGTGAGAAATTAAAACACTCTAGCCAACTACATTAGGAATGATTCAAATCATAGCCTCTCTTTTACCTTATCAGATGTCGGCATGCACTGCATGGATGATGATTGAAATGACATGCAAATACCAGTATTGTATATATATATATATATATATATATATATATTTTATATAGCATTAGTCACAAATGTGGTTAAATTTAATGAGGAAGTCCTGGTTCTGCTCCCTAGTCTCATCCTTCTGCTCTTCTTTGGGCTTGATGAGGTTAATTCGGGGCCTGACCTCCTCTTCAGTCTGGAGGTAGAGGAGGTCTGTTTGTATTTCAGGTCCTCCAGGTCTTTGAAATCTGATTTCTCTTTCTGGGAATCGTTTTCCTTCAGGGTCTGGATCTCCTCCACAGTCTCTTTCTCAGCCATCAGCTGCTTTATGACCTCCTGGTCCTCTGAAAGAGATTCAGCTTTGGACTGAATCTCTTTCTCCAGCTGCTTCTGAAGGCTGTTGTTTTCTTTTCTGATTACGTGAGTCACTTTGAACTCCCTCACTTTGTCCTGCAGGGTGCTGTTTTTCTCCTGAAGGGGCTTATTTGTCTCCACTTGTTGATCCTTTTCAACCTGGATCTCTGCTGTGAACTTATGACACTGACTCGTACAGCAGAGTTTATCGACGATGCCAAATTTCCTAAGGGAATCATAGACTTTATTTCCTTGAATGTACCCAATTAATCTTAACTTTGAAGCTCATATAGCAATCACAGGTGAGAACAGATAGATATGCTGTTTAGATATGAAACAGTAGTTGTTTTTCATTTTAAAGGGGAACTTTGGTATTTTCCCTATGCTCCCATGTTTTTGTGTCCAAGTGACTAATGAGGACAACAATTTCTGAAATTGGTCCAGTATTGAGGGAGAACGCTGTAGACGGCAGCCGCAAAACGAGCTGCGAGGGAAAGTGAGCCTGTCACGGTGCCTGCTTGCCCCAATAGCACCATATTGCAGGCTGTGAACAACTGCTGTCTACAGCATTCTCCCTCAATACTGGACCAGTTTCAGAAACAGTTGTCCCCATTAGTTACTCAGACACAAAAACATGGGAAAATAGGGTCCAGGTTGAAAAATACCAAAGATATTCTTTAAGTTACATGAGTGGACTCATAAAAATGATAATTTTAGTGTTAAAGAGGCAGAATCTGCCAATTCATGCTAGTTTTTTTTTTTTTTTTTTTTAAATGTGTGTGCATATGAATATTAACGCATATTAACGCGTATTCAGAATTTACAGTTAAATTTTGTGCTCATGGGCACTTCTTCAGTCATTTTGATGGACAGGTCCACTTCATTCAGGTGAATTCATTGAAGGGATAATTTGGATGTTTTGAAGTGGGATTGTATGAGGTACTTATCCATAGTCAGTGTATTACCTACAGTAGATGACGGTTGACACGCTCTCACTTTAGAGAAACAGACAGGAGTACCAGTACAGAAGCAGAGCAATGTACTGCTGAGGATGTGGGTGGTGGCAAAACATATTTTAGACACCTAAAAAAATCAATATCAGTTTAAGTGTGAGACAGCTATACAGTCGTTGTATCCATCTATGCTCTCGCCAAAGCCACCAGACTCCATTGAAAAAAAGTGCAATTCTACCTTGTAGATCACAGGCGTTGTTGGTCTACCGCTGCCCTGATCAGTTAGTTTGTTTGAGCTACTTTGACTTTGGTGAATCCAAAACAAACTAACCGTGTTCTGTAATGTAAAATCACAGTTTTTTTCAATGGAGTCTGGTTGCTTTGGCAAGAGCATAGATAACGGCTTCAGTTCCCCGGTCGGAAACATAGCTAAATGTTAGACAGCCAAACAGCCTATGTTTCCAACAGCGAACTGAAGTCATATCCATCTGTGCTCTCACCAAAGCAACCAGACTCCATTGAAAAAAACTGTAATTTTACCTCACAGAACACAGGGGGATGGGGCGGGTGTGTTATGTAAGGTAAAATTACAGGGGTTTTTTTCCAATGGAGTCTGGTTGCTTTGGTGAGATCATATATAACGGCTTCAGTTCCCTGTTGGAAACATAGGCTGTATAGCTGTCTCACCGTGAAGTAAAGCGGAGAAAATATTCTAAATATAGTATACACTGATATTGATTTTATTTTTTACGTGGCTAAAATACGTTTTGCTGCCGGCCCCGTCCGCAGCAGTACATTGCTTTATTTTCTGTGCCCGTACTCCTGTCTGTTTCTCCAAACTGGGGGCATTCCAACCACCTTCTACTGTAGGTACTACACTAACTATGCATCTCATAAAACCCCACTTTAAAACACCCAAACTATCCCTTAAAGGCTTTGGATTTGGGTTGTTTTACTAAACGTGGAGTCACAGTTGTGCAAACAGATTGGATTTCTAACCCCTGGTGGTACCAATATTATGGTTTCATTTCAAACATCATCGGACCCTGTTCAAACAACCACGAAAGCCTGCATGCTTTCTCGGAACAATTAAGCCTGTTTTTCTGTGCTGTATTTTCTTTATTTGATGAATGTTATACGTCTGTTTGGAACCAGGTGCACATACAGATCTGAAGCGGTCTGATCTGAGGGTGTTTGTGTTATATTCTGCAGTATATAGCTGCACATTTGGGATAGTTGCATTACAGCAATGAGACACATGGATGCTGAGAGGTGTCTGTTATTTGGCCCACTGATGCTTATTCTGCACAAGTGCAAGGTTGCAGCAGTGTGTGTGTGTTGTGTTGACTGCATGGGGTTAGAAATGAAGTGAATATAGCAGGTGCTGTGTAAAGAACAGTGTAGAGTGAAGTTAAGACAGAAGGAACGAGAAACAATCCAAAAAATATGTTTTAGTTTGTTTTTATTAAATTAAGATTTTCTTTGACTTCTTTGCAATAAATATACATTCACATTTAAAAAAGAGATTGCAATGAAACATTCAAGTAGCCGTTATAAAATAGATGTAAACAACATTGTTTCCCCCCCCCCAACAACATTGCCCCTTCTGAGGTCTAAAGAGTCTCTTTTCTCTCTCCACCTCTGGCATCTGTAAAAAGGCATGACGTCAACAAAACACATTTTGCGCGAGTCTTAAGCCACTTCACACATTGAGTTCTGGTTGACAGAACAAGCAAAACATTCTCAAATGTCTTCTTTTTTTTTTTTTGGCAGCTCGAGCGGACTCAGCGTGTCCAGTTTCAGTCAGTGTGTCTCCAGAGTGGAGACGGCGCTGCGTCAGAGCGCACGGCGGTGGCGGCGGCCCCGCGGCGTCTCCACACCTCCCCGTGTCAGTTGGAGGCAGCCGGCAGCACGGGTCGCCTCTCAAAGCTTGACGCACCAGGCTCCTTCTCATTTCAAAGATTTCGTGTCGAGTTTATACTTCGCGTTCTTTTCTTTTAACTAATTGAGCATCTCTCTTTGTCCTTGCCCTGGCCGCCTCCTATGGCCTTCTCCTTAATGTACATGAGGTCGCTGTGCACGCTGGGTCTCCGCGCGCACGGCGTCACAATGCCGAACGCCTCCCCGATTTCCTTCATCTTCTTGTTCTTCATGGACTTCCTGTGCAGCATGTCGCAGTACTGCACGGACACTTTGCGGTGCAGGTCGGGGCTCATCTCGTGTGGCAGCTTGGCCATGGTGAACAGAGTCTGGAACATCTTGTCCACGTTCTCGTTGCGCTTGGCGGAGATCTCGAAGTAGGCGCACTTCTCGTCTTCGCCGGCCACCAGCTGCTCTATCTCCTCCTGCTGCACCTCCCGGTAGAACTCCCGGTCGCCCTTGTTGCCGCAGATGACCAGGGGCACGTCGATGTGCTCCTTGATCTTGTTCTTGAGGCACGACTTGGTCTCGAAGATCTGCCGCTTGAGCCGCTGCACCTCCTGGAAGGAGTCGCGGTTGTCCAGGCTGAAGACGAGGATGAACACGTCACCTGGGAGGAACAGAGAGAGAGGGATGTTTGGGTTAACTTCTAGACAAAGAGCAAAGAGATGCAACATGTGTTTGTTTTCTAAGCCTACTGGTGCACACTGCATCCATGCGTAAAGTGTGCCTTTATGCATGGTATCTCATAATATTGACAGTTTTGATTTACCATGACTTTTTTCATTTATTATAATTTCTAATTTAATCATGTTTTTTTTTTCTTTTCCTGGCAGAAATGAGCTTCCATAGTATAAATCGGAGGTTTCTTCAAGTTAAAAAAAAATTAAAAATAGGCACAAATCACAAAAAAGTGCGCCTTTACGCATGGCCAAAGTGCTCTTTGACCATGCGTAAAGTGCGCCTTTATGCATGGCCAAAGTGCGCCTTTACGCATGGATGCAGTGCTCTTTGCAGCATTTAAAAAACGCACTTTTTTTACACCATCTAATTCCCTAGAACTATTCATCAAGCTGTGGATAATTACCTGTGAGTATGGACAGTCTCCTCATGGCTGGGAATGGGTGGTTCCCTGATGTGTCCAGTATGTCCAGCTGGTAAACGTCTCCCTTGATGCTGTACAGTTTCCTGTGAAAGTCCTCGATGGTCGGCGTGTACTGCTCCTCGAACCTCCCGTTCAGGAAACGGGACACGATGGCCGTTTTACCGACTTTGGTGGATCCCAGAATCACCATCCTGTAACAGTTCTTGGCTGGGATGTCGAAATCGCTCTCGGAGGGAGACATCTTCTTAATCATGTTGATATACTTGGACTGCTTTTTTTTTCTCCCTTGGATCGAGATAGAGTGCGTAAAAAGAGCGGTGGAGCAGTCAGTCAGTGGAGATGGTTGCTGTTTGCTCTGCTGTGTGTTTTGTGTCTGAGGACTGGAGTCCTGTATTTATGCGCCTCTGCGCGCTGCTCCTCCTCCTCCTCCACGTCACAGCTCAGTGAGGAGGAACTTCATTGAGAGCTGGGAGAAGCGGACCAATCTCCCACTGGTGCGTCAGTCTGACATTTCTACTGAAGACTAGACTGGGAAACAGTGAGCAGCAGACTCCTCCAAAGAAACCACATTGTACAAGTTTAAGGGACAAATAATAACTCCCACGGAGTTGCACCAAGTGAATAATTGACTTCATCATCCGGCATTTAACCCGGTTTGGCACAAAAACAACAAAACAGGGTGACCCTTGGACATTTTTCTCATAATATAAAACCTCAACAGCGGATGTGAGTTCTTCCAGACAGAGCAAATATGTTGCAAGACAGTTTTACTCCATGTCATCACTGATCGTGGATCAACAAGTGGCCTTTAAAGTGTTTTTTTTTTTTATTATAACAAGCAGTAGTTTATTCTCATGCTTGCAAAAAATAATACACTGAACACATATTTGCACTTTAAGATTAGGCTACAGTTGTGCATTCACTGCTATTGTATATAAAGTTGCATTCATGAATGAATGAATGAATGCATTCACATTCTCAGGAACTGCTGCAGCTTCGTGTCACCAGGCAGAAAGAAGTAAGTGGAGTAGTTGAGGATTGAGACGCTGCAGTTACCGAAGTGACCAAAAGGGGGCACTAAGAGTTCAATTTTTTATCTCCACATGAAAGGCATAAATTTACCTGGAAGGAAAAATACACACACAGTGGAGGAGCTTTGTGTCTGTGTGCATGGATCAGAATATAAGCAGTCTGCCATCTCTTTGTTTAGTGTGGACTGCGTTTGAGAGATTTTTGTTTTTAAATGCACATAAGAAACACGACAATGTGATGAAATGACTTTAAAACCTCAACAAAAAAAAGTGAAAAAATTAAGAAGACACTTAGACTAAAGGGAAAAATAAATAAATAAATAAGAGGTAGAGCGTGTTTATTATTTGATATAGTCCCAGTCTTCACTGGAGCAGATGTTTTTCCATTTCATGCTGTGCTGTGCTACATTTTGGTGGTTTGTAGCAATTATTTTTTCCAAAAGAAACTGTCTTCGCAATGTATTATTTAGCAGACTTAGAGATTCAGATTAGTTTTTTAAGTTTTGAATATAAATAATTTATCCAACAGAATAATTATATTCAAGAGATTTATTTTTTATTTATCACAGGTGGCTAATGCAAAGAAAAACATGTATCTGTAATGAACAACGGTCATTACAAAAGAAAAAGATGTGTGAATGGAGGTGGGAACAGAGCTGTTTTTCCTTATTTTTCAGTAGCGCTTCATAAAACTGAATGGAGTCTCTGTAAAGTGAAAACTTGATTGTTTGCTGCTTTAATGTGGCTCATTCAGTCGGGTGTGAAGAACAACTTATTAACTTTGTGGCACCAAATGATGAAAATGTGAAAATGCAGTTTAGTCTGCAGGGACTCTGGTGTGGAGGGGAGTTGTAACTGTGCAGAAGTGAGATGAAAAGGGAGGCTGGAAAGTGTGACAAAGTGCAATAAAAAACTGACTTTCTACATAAATCATGTCTCAAACATCACTTGGGCTTCCGCTCCACCGAAGAGACGAAAAGTGGAGCAATGGAGACTCTAAACCTTCATCATATTAATACATGGAGTAAACATAACATGCGATATTTACATCATGTTTTCTACATCGTTTTCGTTTGTTTGAGATTTGACTGGTGCTGCTGGTGGGTAAATATACTTGCTTTGTGCAAATGTATGCATATATATTTATTATTGGAAATCAATTACCAACACAAAACAATGACAAATATTGTCCAGAAACCCTCACAGGTACTGCATTTAGCATAAAAATATGCTCAAATCATAACATGGCAAGCTGCAGCCCAACAGGCAACAACAACAGCTGTCAGTGTGTCAGTGTGCTGACTTGACTATGACTTGCCCCAAACTGCATGTGATTATCATAAAGTGGGCATGTCTGTAAAGGGGAGACTCGTGGGTACCCATAGAACCCATTTTCATTCACATATCTTGAGGTCAGAGGTCAAGGGACCCCTTTGAAAATGGCCATGCCAGTTTTTCCTCTCCAAAATTTAGCGTACGTTGAGAGCGTTATTTAACCTCCTTCCCGTATGGTTGATACCAGTGGTTTCCTTAGGTTTTCTAATTTCATTCTTCTCCTGGTAAGTTTGACAGGCCGCTGAGCCTTTACACTCCGGGGTAATCAGTAAGTGTATCGGAGGTGTCGGTGTCAGATCAGGTTAACAAACTACAGATTGTGCGTCACAGAGTCAGCGGCACAACGCTGCTCGGCCGTCGGCCCGCTCACGGCCAACTTCAATGTTTTCTTTTCCCAGAGGCACCCTGCTAAGATAAACAATATCTGCACGCTGACCCACCGTAACCCCCTGACCTGGCCACCTGTGTGGACACATTGTTTAATGAGTCATGGCAGTTTCAAGTATGTGCCTGTCTTGGGGGAACCTGCAGAGTGAGAGGAATTATGTGTTCTTGTGTGTAAGAATAGGTTTTCTCCAGCATGTAACCTCCTGATAGAGAGAAAAGACATAAGCAGTTCATAACACAAAATGGACAAGGTGCTCATTACAGATATAAATAGATGCAACAAAGAGGTGTTGGGGGGAGGCAAAAAAGAAAAAGCACTTGAAAACCATCTGAAGAGTTCCCCACAGCCATCAATCAGCTCTTCCTCCTTCGCTCCATCACAGGTACATAAGACACAGAAAAAATATTACAAGTGTATTTTTTCCCCCCGCTGTGTGAGCAACAGTAATGAGGAAGAGGAGGCGTGTGAAAACAGTCAGGTCATGTTAAGTTGGCTGATAGATAACGCCACTGCGAGGGAGGACTGTCTGTGTAGTGTAGTACAGCAGCGGAGCGGGAGTCGCAGAGGAGAGTGGAAAAACAAACGGTGCCGACGGCGAGCAAATACGACTTCTGACGGACAGCTTATAAAAGACAGAGTGCAGAGTGCAGAGATACAGATCAGGCATCAATGGGAAATCAATTGCGAAGTCAGCACAGAAACAGGCATGAAATATTGTAAAGCAAATAGCGTAGACTCGGGCTGAGGCTGGAGCAGGTTCAGCTTTAGAGTGTAGATAAAGGAAGGAGGTTAAATAACGCTCCAAAGATGGGCTAAATTCTAGCGAGAAAAAAACTGGCATGGCCATTTTCAAAGGAGTCCTCTTGACCTCTGACCTCAAGATATATGAATGACAATGGGTTCCATGGGTACCCACGAGTCTCCCCTTTACAGACCCATGCTCACTTTATGGTAATCACATGCAGTTTTGGACAAAGCCATGCAGTTTTATGAATGCAGTATGTTATTTTTGCCTATTCTAAAGATGATGTGTTTGAATATTTCTGCATCCTGGGGTCCCTGAACAGTCTTGAATTATGTAAATTGTGTATAACTGTAATGCTGAGACTCTTGTGGATCCAGTTGAAATTAGACCTCACCGTATAAAATGACCTGTGGTGACCTCTAGGATAATCACAGCCTCATGAAACTTTACAGCCACAAACTAGAGACCTAGAGCATTCAGAAGATGTATGGTTTTCCTAGCTAGATTGACAATAAGGGGGTTTCTGAGCAGTTTCCAGAACAGAAGTGCTCGCTATACAATCACCGAACAATTTAATTCTTGCAGAAATCTCCAAATGTCAAAAAGTTTTTGATCCCAAATCACAGCATGGCTTTTTCTATGGTGTTCCTCAAGGTCTTGGTGTCTTAATGTGGTATTTTGGAGGGATTATTGTTTTTTTTCAGTTCTCGGGTGGTAAAAAATGGTTAAATTTGACACCAAATCTGTGTGTGACGGAGTAGGCGTCACTAACTGAGGGCAGCGCACACACCAACATTTCTCTGCTGCGTCGCTGGCTGCAGGCAGCGTACACACACACACACACACACACACGCATACGCACACACACACACACACACACACACCAAACATTTCTCCGCTCCCTTGCTGATTCACTCAGAAGTTAAAACACATCGCGACATATCCCTCTCCCCTGAACTGTTTGTCAGTAGTGCAACCAAGGGTGCACACTTGACTGTTCTGCTGTTTTCTAGACGCATATATTCACACAAACATTATTCTCACTCACTAGTCGATGAAACGCTGCCTGTCCATCCTGTCATCATGTCCCCATTCATGAGTTTGATGAGCGAATTTATATGTAAAATATGGCTAGGTTAAAGGGGCTATAAATGTCTTCTCTGCTGAAGAATGTTGTTCATTGCAAATTTTTCTATGTAAGTAATATGCCCAGGGTTAGGGGCTATTAGTTTAAAAGGGGATCATCTTAGCCTGGTGAAGGCAGTCACACTATATTAGCACCCTCTACATCCACAGCATGTCCGGAATTAAAACCATCCAGGAAAGAACAACATCCTCACTCAGAGATATATACTGTACAGAGAGCCATGCGCAACCCTGCCATGACACAGTTAATCCATGAAGGACAATGGGCCAGCAGAACACCTTTCTACATAATACTCGAAAACAAACCACCATAACTATCAACCCCCACCACCACCAACATTAACCCATGATTACATTTAACTCCAGTTACAGTCCACACACCACATACAACCACACCATCCTTTTATCCATCATTCTTTAACTTCCATCTTCTATCTATCTGACTGACAGCCAGCCACCCACACCCCTCTCAGGCGCACACACACTGTACACAGTCACATGATATTGATCTTTGGCTAGTTATGTTGGCTTTTTTAAAGTTTTCTTTATTTTTCTTTATTGATTTATTTTATCCGTTTTTTTCCCCATTTTTTTTATACATATTTCATTTCATTTTATTTTGTTATAAGAAAAAAAAAACAAAAAAAACTTCTCAACTGGCCGGGCACTGGCCATGCTGCCTCAGCACCAACTGGGCTCCTCCTCCCTCCAATGATGGCCTATGGATAGAAAAGGGCAAAAGCTCTGAGCTATCAACCAGGCTCACGAATTTACGTTACGTTACATTTTGGTGAAGGCAGTCTTGTCTTGGTTTGGTTACAGAGAAGGTAACATTCAGTGAACTCACAGATTGCATTTTGGATTTTTTATTATTTTGCCTGTTTCTAACTGGAAAAGTATGGAGTTATTGAGGAACTCAATTGTCAGTGCTGGTTGATGTTTTTGTAAATAGCTTATTTTATATTTTTTCACTGGATAAAAGCTGTTTTTAATACCACTTTGTCCTATACCTTGGAACACTAAACCTTCATCCAGAAGGAAGAAGCTAAATTCACTGTGCAAAGGGTTTGGAGTCATCATTAAAACATGGAGCCGGGTATCCGTTGTAACTGTCTGGTGTACAGGGACCCTGAGTTCAGCTGTGACTCACCAATCAGCCTAACTAGACCATTTCACAATCTGATTCAGAGAAGTTCTGTTCTTTAAAGATACGTTTCCAAACCGTGACACCAAAGAAAAGGACAAGATTGATTCAATAAAAGCACGATAAAATAAGGTCATCGTGGTTTTGTCGGTGTGAAAATAGGTCAGTTTCCTCAAGCAAAACAGACGCTGCATGGTGCCCCTTTTTGCACACGGCTTCCCAATTAGCTTCAAAGTTGAACTTTGAGTCAATAATTGTTCCAACATATTTATAAGTTTGCACCCATTCCACTGTCTGGCTCTTGATTGATGTGACTTTGTGTGTGGGCACGTCTTCTAAAATCAATCTTATTTTTTAGATATATTTTAATTGAAGTATAATGTGGGGTTAACTTGGCTACTTTTAGGCTGCAGCTGGTGTTTTTGTAGCACTAGATATTGTTTGACAGTGATGTGATAGCGCCGACACCTACGCGGCGAAAACTCCAATGAAAAGCCAGGTGTTTGGAGTACAGGTTTTTTTTCTCCAGACAGTTACAAGGACAGATGAAACTTGAGGAACCAGGTGTTCTGTTGTAGAGAATTTTCATATAACAGACTTCTGTTCTTGAGACAAAGGAACAAAATGTAGCCAAGGCAGTTGTTTCACAGTGACTCTGACCTACTTTACAAGTATAAAAAGGCATTATAGGGAGGAAACAGCCAGTCTGGCTCTGTCCAGCACCTCTAAAGCTGACTACTTAGCATGATTTGTTCAGTCAGTACAGAATTGTAAAAGAACAAAGAAAAAGAAAACTGTCATGGCCATTTTCAAAGGGGTGCCTTGACCTCTGCATCAAGATCTGTGAATGAAAATGGGTTCTATGGGTACCCACGAGTCTCCCCTTTACAGACATGCCCACTTTATGATAATCACATGCAGTTTGGGGCAAGATTTGAGCATATTTTTTATGCTAAATGCAGTACCTGTGAGGGTTTCTGGACAATATTTGGCATTGTTTTGTGTTGTTAACTGATTTCCCATACAATACATACATACATTTGCATCAAGCAAGCATATTTGCCCACTCCCATGTTGATAAGAGTATTAAATACTTGACAAATCTCCCTTTAAGGTACATTTTGAACAGATAAAAAACGTGATTAATTTGCGATTAATCACAATTAAATGTTTTAATCGATTTGCAGCCCTAATCCATGTATTTGACAAATTATTATACCATTTCCTTTATACGTGTTTTGTAATTAATGGACATACAGTGCTGTGTCTCTAGAAGTATTTTACTAGGCAAAGATTTCCACTACTGCCACTGAGTCAGAACCTGTGATGTTAATTTCTTTGTTGATTTTTGCTTGTGATGTTTACACAGAGAAAACCTACTGTATGTAACCTAACGTGACCTCACCTTGACTTTACCTCAACTGAAAGGCATTTAGACTCATGTTTCTCTCTCATATATCAATGCATGGTTGGTATGGTTTGATGTTGGGTGATACATCTGCCTGCAGCTTTTGAGCGAAGAGGGGTACTTGTCTCTGAAATCACTCAGTTGATAGAAGTGTGTTTCAGGCTCTCTGCTGTTGCTCTCGTCTCTGACGCAAATAACTACTCGCTGCAGGAAAAAAAGAAGAGAGGAATGTTAGAAACCACTTGCTGGAATTGCTGCTCTTCTTGCTCACTCAGGGTTCATTTTACATGATCAGTGCCGAGAAGGCCAACGTCTGACGGTGTATAGTGGAAAGAAAAGTGAAACGAAAAAAAAAAGTGCCGCATTCACATTGAGGCAAAGAGTGACACATTGCTAGAATAATGACAAAAACACGCTTGAAAGCTCCAGAACAGATAACAATTGGACCTTGTGGTGAGACAGAACGTTCTCGTTCCCAGGGCGTCAAATACCGACCAAATTGTCACGGCCGTCGGCGTGAGACGCACTATCAAGGATGGAGTGATGTAGTTTAAAGAGCGAAAGAGACACACGGGGTAGGCGGGAGGGGAGGTTGATGGGTCCCACAAACACACAGAATAGTTTTGCCGGTTTATTTTGCCGTGAGACAGCTATACTGTCTATGTTTCCGATGGGGAACTGAAGTTGTTATCTATGCTCTCGCCAGAGCAACCAGACTCCATTGAAAAAACTGTAATTTTACCTTGCAGAACATTGGAGTTGCTGGTCTACTGCTGCCTAGATGGATACAACGGCTTCAGTTCCCTGCCAGAAATGGCTGTTGGACAGCAAAATAAAGCAAAGAGAATATTCTAAATATAGCGTACACTTAACCTGATATTGCTTTTTTTTAGGTGGCTAAAACATGCTTTACTTCTGGCCCCATCCACATCACTACATTGCTTTACTTCCGCGCTGGTACTCCTGTCTGCTTCGCCAAACTGGGGGGCATGGCGACCACCTACTATGGATAAGTACCTCATACAACCCCACTTCAAAACACTCAGGGACCCCCGGCTATTCCTTTTAAAGTAAAATAGCTGACCTATTTTCTTTGGATTATGACTTAAATGTAAGAATCCAGGCTACTCTGTACCCTACATAGATAGGTAGGTACTAGCCAGTATGTATTTAGTTGCTACTTAATCACAAACCAAATCCAATGTGTCATTTATCACAGGAGCTGCATTAGCACTGCTTGCTGCGATCATAAAGAGAAACAGCACTCTCCTAATAATCCTGAATCATTCAAAGACAGAATAATTATGCGTGATGTTCCCACATGTGTCTGTAAGAGGTCCATATGCAAAAAGTGCTGCCTTTAAGTGCATCAATTAGTAGTCGTGAGACACAAAGAGAGAGCTCACTCTTTTATTACATAAATACACCATCAACAGAGAGTACATCAGCATGGCAGTGTGTGTTGTTCAGTTCGGAATGGTTTGCATAGGTAGAGTGTAAAGCCTGTTATTAGTATATAGCTCCTCTGACATTTAAAATGGGTTCATTATTCACACTGAATAACAGTCACAACGACAATGGCAGTGTTGAATGCTATCTTTCATTTGGTTACGTAGAAATACAATATGTTACTCTGAACACAATTGCTGAGCTTAAGTTTTCATGACCCTTAACTCTTTTGAATTTTTTCATTGTGCCTTGAAGGACATTGAAAGTTTCACTCACACCAGTTGATTCAGGATGATGTCACTTAACGTACAAAACAGTCACACCATCAAATCGAGCACAGTATTTTCATTAAACATAGTCATCATGTAGGGTTTTTATATGAATTTGAAAGAGAATTAATTGAGAACTTGTGGCAGTGATCAACTAAAGAAACATTTTGGGATATATTCTAGCTGCTTCCCTGCATTTAGGTCTTTGCTAATAGAGAGGCAAAGTCCCGCCCCCTTCTGGTGGACCACCATGGGACCGTATTTTGGAAGAAATATGAACAGCGGGAGACAAATCATTTTTTTTTTTAATTGCACCATAAATTACACATATGATGTTTGTCAATTTAAAAAAATTTTGCAAGTCAAGAAATTCGCAGTTTGACTTAAAATACATAATTAGAAAGACGACACACCCAAAAGTTGCGTAAGTGACGTCTCTCTCTCGCTGAGGCTACGATGCCTGTGTGTTTCCTACTGGGATGTATTCACACTAGCAACAGGTCTCGCTCGCTCTTTTGCTCCCCGGCTGAAAAAAAGACCAGGAATCGCTGGATAAAACACATCAGGTAAGATAACGTTTCATCTGTGACTGGAACAGAGCTAAGTTAGCTAGCTAGAGCTGATGACGTATATTGTGTGAGATGAGAGATGTAGTTCACTGAGTGGTTTCACACAAAGCTAACTACAACAACCCATACGACAAACTGAGACTTTCTTGGCTTGCTAAATTATCTTTTAAATTGACAAACATCTTATGTGTGATTCATGGTGCAATTTAAAAAATATATATTTCATTCTCGTCGTTGACTACCGTTCATATTTTTTCCGAAATAAGGTCCCATGGGTTCCACCGGAAGAGAAGGGACTTCGCCTCTCTATATCTTACTAATATCTTGAAATGTCAAGAATAGCACAGTGCCTGTAGGTAAAAAAAGTGTTGACAAAGTAATTCATGCATCTGGAGAGGAACACAAATAACACAAGGAATGTTATCAACATCAGATAGGTCATTAATACAATACGTGTTTTTTCACAGTGGACTTGTCAAACACAGGTGTAAATGTTTACCATCAAATATGACTTCATTCCATTGAGGCGTGTCAGGTGCAGGTGCTGGGATTGTGCAGGGAGTCTAGTGACAATACCTGAGTTAAGGGGGATGAGTTTCTGTTTTCTGTTCTGCATGATTTAGGCTGTTGATGGCGGTGGGGGTGTTTTTACTGCACATACAGTACAAATCTAACCTAGTACAGCTTTAAAGGAATAATTTCAAATTTTTGGGAAATACCTTTATTTGCTTTCTTGCCAAGAGTTGGATGAGATGATTGATACCACTGGTTCAAGTATGGAGCTCGAGTTGGGAGGAGGTAAACCTAGCTTAGTATTAAGATTGGATGGTTGCAAAAAGAAGTCTGATTGTATAGAAGTCTATGAGAAAATGAGCCTACTTCTCACTTGATTTATTACCTCAGTAAACATTGTAAACATGAGTTTATGGTCTCAATCACTAGTTTCAAGTCTTCTTCAATACAGCATGATGTTCATTTAGTAAATTATGGTCCCATTTAGAGTAAAATAGACCATAAAGCAGGGGATGCTTTAGGGCGTGGCTACCCCTGTGATTGACAGGACGCTACCGTTCAGCGTTCGGTTGTACTAAAAGACACTCTAAGGATACTGTTCATTTTTTCCAGTAAGTACACAAACAAGTGTTTTTCGAAAGCCAAAATTAGCATCCCAATTAATATCAAAGTTAACGTGAATTATGGATGCACCTTGCTAACCAAGCTGGCTAGCTAGTGTCAGCTGTTAATGGTACTTAGCCCTGTCGGGCCTCGGCTACCTTGTGATTGACAGGTCGGTGTTTTCAGTTCCTGAAAGTTAATTGTAACAGTTTGGTCGCCTAAAAATGTCTTATTCAGCGTTCGGTTGTTCTTAGCTCCACCCTCTCGTGTCACTTCTGGTTGCAAAAAAAAACCAAGATGGCGACGGCAAAAAATGCCGAACTCAAGGCTTCAAAACGGAAGTCCACAAACCAATGGGTGACTTCACGGTTCTGGCTCCATACTTACCTCGCAGACATGAGTGGTATCAATCTTCTCATCTAATTCTCAACAAAAAGAAGAAAAAAAAATGTTTCTCAGAATATAAATTACTTTAACTTGCCATCCTTAGCCCAAAGTATGCCATAACCATGTGGTCCAAAATTACATTTAAAAAATGGCTCCATGTAGCGTCCACATTCATGAGAAGAGCATAAAACCAAATCAATAATGGAACCTTTGCAGCTGTAGTGTGAACATAGCCTTTGGATCCACACCAGAGGTGGATTAATGATCAACGGTGTTGTTAAATCTGTCTGTCGTTCAGTCTGTCTGTCTGTCCTCGTGACAGGACGGGGAGTCCTCAGCCAAACCAGGAGCAGGGGGAGGTGATTATTCAAGCTTGCGGCGCTGACTCCTCTCCTGGTAGATCTGCTCAGTGAATGGTCTGTAAATACAGCAGAACAAACAAGTAATGGGACAATAAATCAGAGAAAGGAACGCCGTACCACTCTGTGCCAGGACCGCCGTGTGTGTGATGAACCGTGAGGGAGCCGGAGCGGATCGTTTGTGAATGATAGGAAGATGTCTCTTGTCTCCACGTGTTCCTCCACTCTGTTGCACATGAATGCACTCGCAGTTTTACACCACCATGAACCCCCATATCAAACAAACAGCTGCACCACAAAAACAGCAGCTCTGTTCCTTGTGGGTAATTGAGAGTATATGGAAAATAACATCCCTAATAGGTGATAGGTGACAACTGAGAGGAGCTCTTGAACAGTGCCATGGTGGTGTGGTTAACTATACAGTCTTTATTCATATTCTTATTCAATTAGAAAGGCAAAAAAATTGGTATATACATTGAATATATATTATTATTTAGCATCTTTATGTAAGCTTATGTGAATAAACCTCAAAATAAATGCTCAAAGAAATCACAATGTGGACCTTTACAGCAAAAATCTAAAACATTTCAAATGCATAAGAGGGAAATAGGGGCATGATGACACACCAAGTCTTTTTCCATGGTTATTTTTTGCTGCTCTCGACTCAATCAACAGTCCTTTGTCATTTTGCACAGCCAGGGAGAAGTCCTTTCATGACAAGTTGGCGCTGTGCTGCATCTGTTTCTTGAGTCTGACCACTTAATGTGTCACCAGAGAAAATCCTCTCTGCAAAAGGCATCCGAGCCTAGTGCACAAACCAGGCTTCACTTGCTGCGATTTTGTAATTTTCCACAGTAAATGTCTCAAAGAATTTCTTTTCTTTTTCCATATTTGCACATGCCAAACCGTCACCAGACAAAAGCCGTTGAGTTAATTCGTTAAAGAAATTAGTGTTGTTAAAAGGAATTTTGTTGACGCGTTACTATCGCGTTAACTTTGACAGCCCTAATAAAAAATAATAATAATAAAAGTAATTTAATACAGTAATAGTCAGTTAAACAAGTTAAAAAATCATCACAGCTAAAAATAAATCTGGATTCTGACTAGATTTCTGAATTGAGACATTGGAACCAGAGTATCAAGCTTCGAAGTACAGCTGCCAAGTTTATTTTGGGGATTTAATAATATGGGATGGGACTCAAAATCATTATTTAGTGTCAGCTTTCATTGCTGCATCTCACTTTGCATCATAGAAGATGATGAGCTGAGAAAGCTGAGAGGCATTATCCCAACTCACTTGACATCTATTTCCATTCACAGTGTAGTTACTGCATCCATCCCATTGCTGCTTCACACCCCTTTCAGCTGCTGCGTGAGGCCGTATATCCAACCGCCCACCTTTCTACGCTTCACTAAATGAGATCATTCAGAATCTATGCCTGAAGGCAAACGATAAATATAGCGTATGAATCTTTTCCCAGTCGCAGTGTGTGGTTAAAATCTGGCACCTGCCTTACCTGCAATTCACGGGCTCGGGCTGAATGTGGACTGGTGCTGGCCGGAAATTGCCGCAGCGACATGCACACCTGCGCTCTCGCTCAGGGCGCGTGTTAATGTGTGACATTTGCAGAAATGCATGCTTCCGACACCGCCGGGGCTAACATCTCTTTTCCTTTACAAGTCGAACATGACACTTGCATTTAACCTGTTGGGCAAATGAGCCCCGTTCTGAGAGAGACATCATATAAATAACTAAAAATAACCTTCAGGAGCTCGAAGAGGTAGGGAATGTGTGTTTATGGTGTTTCTGTGTTACGGTTCATGTACGTGATAAAGTAGGTCAGTCAGTTGTGGCCTCATCAGTCTGCCATTTTTCTTTTTTTTGCTGCTTCTACTCAGTTAAACATGTTGTTTGTGTTCTAATTATGGGGCTCTCAATATAGTAATGCCGGGTACACACTACACCAGAATCAAGCCGATGCCTCCCTCCCGACAATCGTCAGCAAAGCCACGATTTTTTGATGATGTTAAAGATTATCTTTCCAGATATTCTTGTGGTGTGAGGTGTGTTAAGAGTATTTTTTACATCCCCCCTAGGAATGCCCCGATCCCACTTTTTCAGTCCTGATACCGATAGCGATACCTAAGGTTTGGGTATCGGCCGATACCGAGTTCCGATCCGATACCATGCAGTGTTTAATTAATAAACTGTATGCCTCACTGTGTGGAAGTGACTTTTATGGGTAAGGCAACATCAGGCTCGACTTAAACATTGCTTCCCTAACTTTGTAAAACAAAATGTAACAAATAAAAACATACATTTCTAAATTTAGTGAATTGTTATTTATTATTAAAATAATAAATCATACATGGAAAAACCTTCAAAATTAAAAGGAATTACAGTAAAACTTTTTAATGCTGCAACAAATTAACAGGAATTCCAATTCCAATATATAATGTATATAGTATATAATAATATAATTTAATAGATCTGCCCCGATATCCGATCCAACTGTTTGAGTCCGTATCAGCCCGATATCTGATCCGGTATCGGTATCTGTGTATCCCTACATGTCCCGATGGGCTCAGAAGTCCATCCTGGCCGCACTGATCTCAAATTAAACATGTTCAATATTTACAATCGGATATCCTGTTGTGTGTGGGAAACCCCGAGGACAGACGATGACGCAGTCATGTGGGAAAGAACGATGCAAAATGAGCTAATACAAAACACAGAGCATAAAGTAGTAGTAAGATGGCGCTCAGAGATGGAGGACCAACTTGTTGATTTGTGGCAACAACACAAGTGTTTATTTAACATGTCGCCATGACTTCATCCATCCATCCTTTGTGAATTCTCAGTACAAAGTAGTGCAAAAACTAACCTCACTAATTCTCCCTGCCCGTCATCGGCCATATTTGTTTAAAGTCACGTTTGATTGCGAGAGATTTTGCGAGGTTTACGCTTTTTGTCTTGTTGTTCGTGAATGGAATCTGTTAGTGTGTGGTGTGCTGTTTTGGCCAAATCGTCGCTCACTACACACTATAGGAACAGAACTGTTAAATTTAACATAACATGTCGTAATGTGTGGGGTCTCTCACATATTCAATATCTATTAAGATTAGAAAAATCATCTTTTAGTGTGGGCCAGCCTTTAGTCGTGACAAAGTGCGGTGTGTTTGGGTACAACCGTGTGCATCTGTGTACCATTGTTGTGCACATATGACTCGTAAATCATATCACGATGCTATGCGACTGGTGTCCCACAATGCAAAGGGCCGCTGCACAGTTAACACACAAACAAACACCTGTACGCCTGCTCTGAAGATGAGAGGACACACGCACACACACACGCAACGCTCGATGAGTAAGTGCACATAGCAGCTGCTTCCATGCCGAGCTCTGCCTCATTTGTGACTGGCCTTGTGACCGGTAGTGGCGCCTATTTTGTGTATTTCTGTGTCTATGTGGCGTGTGTGTATTTCTGCACGTATGTGTCTGTGCAGACAGATGTTCAGAAGTAGGTCGCTGTGTTATAGGTCTGTGGCTTAACTCGTAATCGCCGTGGACGAGCGAGAGGTGGAGGACTAATTAATGTTTTGGACCTACTTGTGCTGAAAATCTAAATGATCTAAATTGACAGATAGTGAGGCATTCACACGTGTGCACCCGTGACCATGCCTGACTATGACCCGAATGGTCCGATTTCACTCTGTGCTTGGCGCATGTTTGGGGCGCACTCCCGGCCGTACACATGAAAAGATTAGTCAAATGTATTTTATTGACATACAGTATGTGAACATTGGCCTGAGACAAAGAAAGACTTACCCCTCAAATCTTATCGCCACCTTGTAAACCACGGCGACTACGGCAGTCAGGACGAGCCCAACAGGACTGGCACCACTGGAGACGGAGAGGGAGAGAACAAAAGAGCGAGACAGACGGGTTAGGTTATATATTATGTACAACACAATATGTACTGGACATGAGAAGCACTTCTTAGATGTGAAGTGTGTAATGATAGGGAGCGAGAGAGGTCGGTACAAAAAGAGTGTGACAGAACAAAGACAGCAGAACTTGAGATTGAAATAGAAATGATTATCTTTGTGCCCGATATGCCACAGAATATTATAGAGTCTGAAATTTGACACCTCTTTTGCTGTTTGAGCTCAAGCCCCCCACATAACCAAGTTTTTTTCTGGTAAATTTATGACTTTATGATCTTGCAAATTTGGGATTTTTTTTCTTGTAAATTTGCCACTCTATTGTTTGTTTCCTTACATTTGTGGCTTTATAATCTCACAATTTCTTTTTTGTTGTTGTTGTAAATTCAAAACTTTATAATCTTGCAATTTTGTGAGTTTTTTCTCTTAAATGTATGACTATATAATCTCACAAATATATGATTTTTTTCCTGGAAATTTGCCAATTTTATATCAGAATATCCAAGTTTTTTTTCTCGTAAATTTACAACTTTAATCTCGGAAGTTTCTCAGAGTATTAACCCCCTCCCCCAGCTCCATAATTATTATTTTTTTAAACCTACAATGGCCCTAATATGCAGTCGTACAAAAGTGAAACTGGATTTTATTTTATAAGTGACTGTTTGATGATGATAAATAAAGTAAATATAAAACAGTAAAGTAAACTACAATTACAAAAAAACTATTTTAATTATTGTTTCATAAATAATAAACTTTAAACTAGGTTTAAAAAAATGGTTTACCTTTGTAGTTCATCCTTGTGGACAAACATAAACACACACAACACACTGACCTAAATATACCTGATACCTGAAAGTGGCCCAGTGACACAGATTTATTTTATCAAGACAGAAAAAAAAAAACATCATAACAAATCCTGTAGGCTCACTTTCATTCAGAGGCGCACATAATGGTGGTAAAGCAGGGGGAATATTTATATAACAAAAAAAAGCTTATGAGTGCTAGACTAAAAGCCCTCTCATGTAGAGCACTAGTGTGAGTAACAATAAGCTATTATCTCAAAACACTGTGGACACATAACGCATTTTCAATATACACTCAGGCACACCAAGTGGTCTGGTTTCATTTCTCGCCAGACTGAACCTCACCATTACCAACCATGTCATTAAAAGTAAAGTTAGAAGCATAATCTCAACACCCAGACACAACCCAACTTTTGCTTTGAGGGTGAATACAGCTTTATTCAGACAGATAGAAAAATAATGTGTTTTTTGAACATTACAGCATGTAAACATGTTCCAGCAGAAACCCAAAATACAAGTATGAACCTGAAAATTAGCATGATGTATCTCCTTTAATATTCTCTCCAGCTAGAATGCTTATAATCACCCTCAACCAGAGAAGGTTAGACAGCAAAGAATATTCAAAAGGGCCTAAAGACTTAGTTTCTGGCTGACACTATCTGCTGAAATGTGGTTCAAGGAAGAATCGAAATGCTTCAGATGTGCGATTCCCTTCCTCTCTTAAGCCCTACAGAAAGGGTGTCGTCACACCCTGATTGGCCAAGAGGGGAAATGCAACAAGCTGCTCTCAATTCTTAATTAAGAGCCAGTCTCCAACACCCTGCAACCGGTGATCTGAATAACCCTCCAATCAACTCAGGGGAATTGTGACATTCAGCTAAAAATGAAAAATGCTAATTAGCACATAACACAAAGCTGAGCTTAGTGCTATAGTTGGGACACAGTTTTATCATATTTGGTCAACTTCATCCTGTTTTACTGGGTCAAGTTTTAATTGACTAAGTGTCTGTGCATTTTAGTCTTATCTTCGTCAAAGAAAAGGGCAACTATTTTGGTGTAGTTTAAGTCAATAAAAACTGTTGACATTTAAATTGTTTTTTAGTCAACAGTTTACACTGAACATTTCAGTCAATCTAGTCTAGCCAAAATATCACCTCATTTCTTTCTCCCAATCCCTGCTGTTGTCATTAACTTTTTATTTTTTAAACTAAATTTTAGTCCTGTTTTTTTTGTCAACAAAATTGCATGTTGTTGCACGGTTTGTGCAATATCTTACAAAAAGGTTTTCCTAATTTTTTGTGCGTTTTCCTATGAATGTCCAGTATCAATTTCCGCCCCAGTCTTTTCAAAATGAACTTCCGTCTTCACAGGAAACAACTTGGTTAGGTTTAGGCAAGAAAAGAACTTAGTTAGGTTTAGGAAAATATCGTCTTGGTTAGGTTTAGGCAATAAAAGTACTTAGTTAGGTTTAGGAAAATATCGTCTTGGTTAGGTTTAGACAAAAAAACTACTTAGGTTTAGGAAAATATCGTCTTTGATTAGGTTTAGGGAAAAAAACTACTTAGGTTTAGGAAAATATCGTCTTTGATTAGGTTTAGGCAAAAAAAAATACTTAGTTCGATTTAGCCACTCTTTATACTTCCTTGTCCACAATTATGTGGATTACATACAAATTGATTTTGTGGGATATATATATACGAATTACAGTGCATTTACTTTTTGTAGGTATAGCTATGAACGGTGTATGAGATGTAGATGCATGTTGATATAGTCACAGTTGGTGTTTAATGATGGTGCCGTCTCGTCTTAGTCATGGAAAAAAAGGAAGTTGACGAACATACCTAGTCATAGTTTTTGTTAACGCTGCATGGACGATACCACTAAGGGTCGGGAGAAAAATATATTTTTTTGTAATTTGAATGAACTGAGCCTTTAATTTCGACTTTGTTAGTTGGTCTACAACTTTAGCCCAAATCAAATTCACAGTGACTTTATGTTCACAGTTGGAATACACCCAATATTTTTGCTTTCGTTGCTGGGGGATAACCATAAACCAGGTCAAGACATGTGAAGTGACGAAGGGTTTGACACTACCTGTGGTTTCCAATGATTACTTCCTACAATTCATTTAACTGTCTTTGACCTTTTTACAGGATCACAGGAGCCACAGAAAATAGGACTACAGCATGATGAGTCAGTAGATCTCCATTTACCACTGACCTATATTACAAACCGTCATAATCACAAATGACAAAACCAAAAGTCAGACCGTCAGCTGACTTGCTTTTGTCAATCTGGTACATCATTTCCAATTATCAGAGTAAGACAGTGTTCCCTTGAACTAGAACTGAATGACATTTTTTTTCTTTTCTTCCTCTGATTCATTTTGTCCTTGACCAGCTACGGGAAAAAGAACTAGAGCATAATTCACGACACAAATCTTTTTGTACATTTGCCTATTCATGAAGTTTCACAGTTACATGATTCGTTATTAGAGAGAGAACAGCTGTTGGTTTGGTGCAAGTTAATGAGCATCTGAATAAACAACACAGTCTCACAGCAGTTTGTGAAACTGTCACGAAATTTAATCTATTTGATTCGTGTACACAGACACGAATTTCCCTTTTTATCGTGACGCTCAGCACGACCTTTCAAAAACGTCTTTACCGTGCGTTTTCCTAGAAATGTCCAGCAACACATGTCGTATGTGTCAATTTCTGTCCAGTCTTTTCAAAATCAAACTACTTAGTTAGGTTTAGGAATAGATCGACTTGGTTAGGCTTAGACAACAAAACTACAGTTGCAGTTTGGGTTAAAATAACTCCAGAAGTGTTATAACTTTAGTATGGAAGTTACGTGACAAAAACTACTTAGTTAGCTTCAGGAAAAGATCGTTGTTTGGGTTAAAATAACTCCGGAAGTGCCGTAATTTAAGTACGGAAGTTATCTGACACTAAGTTATCTGTGGTTTCACACGGGACACCATCTCCTGGGAGAATCCCTGTGTTTTTTGACCCACCCATCCACCCCGACCTCCTCCCAACGTGGCGTTCGCCACTCTCTGCACTTCACAGTTCACAATTACATGGATTACATACGAATTGGTTTTGTGCTGACCATCACAATTTTTTTTTGAAATTCATGTCTATGTACACGAATCAATACACTAAGTTCTGCGACTATTTCACCAACTGCTGTGTGACTGGGCTGGAATAAATAAACGCTGATATTAGAGTAGTGATATTTTTTCCGCAAATGCCTGCATGCTGTTATCTGAATCTATGTACATGACTATGTAATGTGTGTTTCCATGTGCTGTCTGTATGAATAAGGCTGCAGATCTCCTATTCTAGCAGCGTGGTAGCGTTTGGACAAGGACATCGAGCAGACGGAGGCAAAAAAATAAATAATTAAATCAATATTAATTTGCTCAGGCAGTCAGTGTTACATTATCTTTTTTGTGCACAAGACAGGGTAACAATGTGTGGAAATGGCCCCTGTGCATATGTTAGTGTAGTGGAAGTGTGCAAATTTGATAACAAAAGCGCAAAAACGTACTGAAAATGCATATACGGCATGCCCACTGGAGGCGAGACCTTGGTTACATGGCTTGAGGGAATATATAGGTCATATGCTCATCTCTGTGGTGTTCTTGATGAATGACATTACTAGAGCTTGTGGGAGGAGTGCACACACTGATCCATATACTGACACACATTCACAAGATAGTGGTCATGAAGGGACTGTAGCAAAACACAGGCAATTGACAAGTTTACTTCCCAGCTTCAGAAATGTGAGAACACATCTACAGATGTCACAATCCTTGCAGCCCTCGGCAGCTATAGTCACTGCCATTGTTGTAAGTAGGGCGAGGCGCTATGGCTGAAGTCAATATCAAGATATTAATAACAGAGTTTTTCCTATATTGATATCACAGTATGGCAAATGTATACACAATTGCAGATGAAATGACCAAATTATTGCTTAAAGCTAGGGTTGGTAGTGCTGTTTAAATATGTCTTTTGTTAATTTGTTGAAATTCTCTCTACATCCCAACAACAATCTGTCCAAAAAAAACGAAAATAAAATCCGGTACTCGCTGGACTGTAACTGCAAATCCGTCTGCTACTTCAGCACCACGGACAGCGCCGTGGATTTATCAATACACTGCACAGTTAGGTCTGATATTTCAAAGCCATGGTCAGGGCCAAAGATTGTTATTTGCACAAACCTCAGATAAAGGATCAACGAGTCAGACAGACTAGACTCAGGCAGACGCATCCCTTTTCAAATCGCCCACTGACGTGGAGGCATACATGACTCTAGCTTTGACTGTTGATGTGTACATTGCCTATTTATCCCCATTATCATCTTATATAAACTCGAAGGGATAGATTTCCGTCTGAGCGAGAGAGGTTCCCCCAGTGAAACTGGGTTAATAGCATTTATTCAAAGCCCTTATACCTCCCACATAAACACTCACTCGGTGACAAGCAGCAGACGGATAGCATGCATGAGCTTTAAGTGCGAGCGTGCTGTGATTCACTGTCACCCGTGTCATTCTTAACAATATACATATATAATACCTGCCCTCTGCCCTCTGGGACAAGCGATGCAATCAACATAGGACGCACAAACAACAAGCAATCAGGTGTGACGATCATTTGTGCGTGAAGGAGTTGGAGAATGAGAACTGCTCCACTGACCTATTTTTCAGGAAAAGGAGAAAGGAATCCGACGTAGAACCCTGAGTTCAATGAAAAACTCTATCATTCATAAAATACGTATACACAGGACGCATGCATCTTTCATCTTTTCTCATTTCATCCTATCCCACCCTCAGTCCTCTGGAGACCCCGCTGCGATCCCATCTGACCTTTGGTGAATCAAATGGAAATAAGATGTGATTGAAAAACAGAAAACATGATGTCTTCATTATGTGGACAGAATGGAGAATAGCGGTGAGGGAAGCACCAGCATGATGGATCCAATATAGAGATTTGGCATGTTATTTATGTGATGTATGCCTTAGGCCCTGTCTACATGTAAATGATGAAAGGGAGGTGTTTCAGGTTTATGTCCATAGCCCTTATGAGTTCTACAAACCTTGCCGTCAATCATCCCAAAAGCACGTTAAATCACCATTCGGCGTCCACATGTTTAATGTGTTCCCTGCTTTGACCTCCTGTGATTGGAACATTTTTCAAATGTAAAGTAGTAGTTAGTCCGAGCAGTGCTAACAAAACGTCAGGCACTTTAGAAGGCGTTTTCAAAAATATCAGTTTTTGTGACCCCAAACTGTGTTTGCGTGTGGACGAGACGCCAAAACTTAGAGGAAAACATCCATTTTTAAAAATATCGGTATACGTGTGGACAGGGCCTTAAAATAGCCAGAGATGCATACCAGTGTCAATCTTGCAGGCCATAGCCAATCCTGTAATCTTCATTGTATTCTGCAGACATTATACTTTAAGGCATTGCCTCCTCCCAGGGAATGGTTGCATTGCCCTAAAACGGCACCACGCCAAGAGCTTTGTTGAGTATCAACTTCAGGTATAAAAGTCCTTTCCCTTGCTGTGATTCCCCAAAAAGCTTTGGGATAGACACCACGACAGTGCTGGCTAAAAGATCTGAAGACATTAGTCTATTAACTGAGAAATTGGAACATTATTTTTGGATGTTTACTTGTAACTAGGGTGTAAAATAAACATTTTTATCCACTGGCCAAACGGCTAGTGAGTGTTCAAATTTGACCAGCCACTCAATAGATTACTAATATTTATTAGCTGGTGAGTAAAGCAAATCTACTGGCCAATTGCATATTTTACCAGCATTTGGCTGGTGGCTAAGTTCATTTTGAGCAATGGTTATAACACGACAGCAATCTTCTGCAGACAATGCTCAAACTGTTGAATGCAGCTCTGAACTACTGTATGATTTGGAGATGATGAAGCATGCATTTCTGATTAAGCCACTTGTCGAGTGGCAAGTGACAATATTAGATTTTCACTACATGGTTATCGCGGCCAATTCACAATAACGATATTATCGCAGTATCTATAGAAAATCAGTCAAATTCATACTTTACTTTGTTTATTGTGTGTTTTGTCTCTTTTTCGGCAAATAAATTACACAAAAAAAACGGAGTGTAGGGAGGTGGAGAGAGTCTTTAACCATTAAAGAGGTGCTGGTTTATTTACACAATATTATCATATGTGTATTATTAACATTATATCAATATTTCATTTATAAAATATCAAGGTTATTGTTAATACCGGTTATATCGTACCCCTACTTTCCATCTAGCACATCATCAGCTCAAAATTTGTCCAATACTTGACCAACAACAACAACAACAATGACCATTGGTTTATGACCAAATACCTGCAAAACTAAAGACCATCAGCCTCGCCGGTACTTTGTGTTTTGTTTGTAACATTTGCTAAATAGCAACATTTGCTAATTTGCAACATTTTCTAATTAACAAACGTTAGCATGCTAAACTAACATGGTAAACATTATACATGCTACACATCAATATGATCGCACTGTCATTATGAGCATGATGGCATGTCGACGTTAGCGTGAGCTGCTATCTTGGCTGTAAACTTTTAGTCTTACCGAGTGACGACTTAAAGATCCCACATTGTAAAAAGTGAGATTTCCATGTCTTTTATATTATAAAGCAGGTTTAAGTGATATATCGATACTGTGAAAGTATCAAAACACTCAATCCATGGAGAAATACACATAGCCCGTATTCAGAAACTGTGCGTTTGAAACAAGCGGTTAGGATATCTGTCCATTTGTGATGTCACAAATCTACAATATTTCGATTATTTCACAGTTTTAAACGTAAACATACTGAATGTGTCCCAGTTTATTTCCTGTTGCAGTGTATGTAAATGACATCAGCTGACAGGATGTAAACATGGACCCAGGCTGTTTCCTAGCAACGCAGTTCCGTTGCAATTCCGTTGCAATTCCGTTGTGATTCCGTTGCGATTCCGTTGAAATGTGCTAAAACGGAACGTTTCAGACAGAGCATGAATACAGGTATATTCAGGCAGACAGTATGAAGAAAATAATGTGTTTTTTGAACAATAAAGCATGTAAACATGTTCTATTAGAAACCCAAAATACAAACTTGAACCTGAAAATGAGCACGATATGTCCCCTTTAAAGTATGCAAGCACGCAAAACTCTAAATAGCACATTTAATTATGAGGGAAACACAATTTGCACAGAAAGGCAAAGAAACAATGTAAGAGATAATGTAATAGAAAACCTGAACAACAACTGATCAAATGTGCAGGATAAAAGCAATACAGAAGGTCTGTGCCACATGACCTGACCTAAAGTGTATACCTCGAGCAAAACCAGACATCTACTGGTGTTATATCGTTCTCTTGTTACTGTGGAACAAAAAAAAATCATACTTCTATCACAGGAGCCATGCCGTGATCACGGTGTAGCAAATATAGCCATGAATATATGCTTTGTCCATGAAGTTATGTGTCGTGACATGTATTTGACCGTTTCATTGCTACCCTCTGCTGTTGTTGCACTCTCCACATATACACACTGTATTGTGTGAGCTGCAGCCGAATAGCAACAAGGCAGGTAAGAGAGGGGAGCGCAGAGAGACGAGATTTGGCCCGGAGCAGAGAGCGACCTTTTGAAAGTCAGAGGATCGTTGTTCTCTCTCTCGCTCTAAGATACCGCTCCTTTGCACAAGCACAGCACATGATGGTCCATGATGTACTAGAACTGAAGGGCAGCATTCACCACACTGTCAATCGCTCTGGGAAAGAACGTGAGTGAGTTGCCTGGAAGGGTTTTCTCAAAGCGTGAGAAAAAGTGCAAGAGGAGGACAGGGCGGGGGGGATGAAATAGCTAAAGAGCTTGTTTGAACATATGCTACACTGCTTGAAGCTATAATCCATATGACTTTCATCGCATCACACCCCAGTTTTGATACTATTTATGGACAGCATTTTTCAATAACAGCCATTCAATGTACTATATTTGAATTCCATAATTGAATAATCTTTATAAAGCCGTTTTTGTTGTTAAGGCCTTTACACACCGGGGGCTTTTGTCCTTGTTGAGTTCTTTCACACAGAACATAAATATTATGCGGCGGAAAAGTGACATTGAGCCAATCATTATCAAAGCAGGGAAATTCCTTCACTGCGACAGCCCCGAATTAAATCTTATGGATTATAAATTTAATACGTTCCCTGCTTAAAGTCACATTTCAGCATATAATGAAGTCAGAACGCCTCGGTAGTAGTCCGACACTGTCATCCATACTGCTAGTGGCTAAAATATTGACGCTGTATCATGTATATTGATGGGTTGTGAGATAAATGTATGAATGCTTAATTGTCTTACTGTGAATTCAAGTAAAGGACTGTTCCACTGTGTTTTTTACAGAGATATACAGATGTAAATAGGGAGCAGATGTTACCCCTTGTCATTCTTGATCTGATACTACTGATTGGAATTTAACCACATGTCTGAATGTTTCAACTCAAAGGGAGGAGTGCAGCCAAAATACGTTATGCACCCCACAGAATACAGTACTTTTGCTACTACTCATGTAGTTTTTGCTCTTTAATTTGCATCATGCAGCAATTTGAGCTTCCATCTTAGTCATTTAGCGGCACGTGTCCAGATCGTGTTCATGTATTAGTCTAAGTGCAGCGTGTGTCGGCTAATCTCTGTTTCCAGGTCACACGGAGAGGCCGGTAAGTGGCCTAATTTGTGGGTGAGATTGTCTATCACAGCGAGGGCCTTCTGCGAGTGAATGGGGTGTGAGTTTTCCTTCCTCCTTATGTTCTTTGTGTGTGTCTGAGAATATGACATCCGATGAGGTCCTTCAGGATCACTGAAGTACTCTCACAGTCACAGTGGAGCACGTCCTTGGTGGCTTTTGCGTTCTAATTCTTCACAACATATCTGAAGTGCATATTAATAACAGATGAGAGTAAACAAAAAAAAATGGCAGGTACAGAAATGTATAAAGTGTACGCTATATTTAGAATATTTTCTTACCGCGAACTGAACTGAAAGTGAAACGTATCTGTACTTTTTTCGGAGTGGCTGGCTTTGGAGAGATAAGACATAAGTTTCACTTTCAGTTCAGTTCCCCGTCCGAAAGGAGTGAGAAAAGGGTTGTCTGACGGCAAGATAAAGCAGTCAAAATATTCTAAATATAGCGTCCACTTAAACGGATATAGATTTTTTTTAGGTGAGCCATTCTTTTAGGTGGCTAAAATAAGTTTTTCTGCCGTCCCCGTCCACAGCACTGTATTACTTTGCTCTGGTGTCGGTACTCCTGTCAGTTCCTCCAGGGCGTGCCGACAGTCATCTACTGTAAGTACACTGACTATGGATAAGCACCTCATACAACCCCACTTCAAAACACTCAAACTATCCCTTCAAGTCAACGTGGATGAGAAACTCCTCCATGACAACTGAGCAAACTCCATCAGCTGACCCCGTTATACGGTCAAAAGCTCAGGAACAAGCGAGTACAGTAATGGTTGGTTCAGACTACACGATATCAGCCAGATTATAGTCCGACACGGCCATTGTAAGGTGTCGGCCAGATCGGGAACAACAATGAGTGTTGCGAGGAACAATCGATTGCTTTATGTTGTGTAGTGTGTCATAGGAGACGACAACCAACTCCGCATCTGGGACGCCTCATGACTAAAGTCTCCACTTTACAGACATGCCCACTTTATGATAATCACATGCAGTTTGGGGTCAAGTCATAGTCAAGTCAGCACACTGACACACTGACAGCTGTTGTTGCCTGTTGGGCTGCAGTTTACCATGTTGTGATTTGAAATATTTCTTATGCTAAATGCAGTACCTGTGAGGGTTTCTGGACAATATTTGTCATTGTTTTGTGTTGTCAACTGATTTCCAATAATAAATATATGCATATGTTTGCAAAAAGCCCACTCCCATGTTGATAAGAGTATTAAATACTTGACAAATCTCCCTTTTAAAGGTACATTTTGAACAGATTGTGTGATTAATATGCGATTAATCATGATTAACTATGGACAATTAATATGCGATTAAATATTTTAATTGACTGAAACTAAAAACACCAACAAATATGAAGCAGTGAAGACATACATACACAAAGACATTAGCAAGTTTGTACTAGTATAGAGGGGGAGAGAAAGATGGAGGTAAGTGGAGGGACAAAGGTGAGAGAGAGATGCAGAGAGAGAAGAGGAGGTAGTGAAATTAGGCGATCATTGGAAGCTCGCAGTGCAGAAGACGCTGGGCTGAAAGTGGATTAAATCCAAAGCAGAGAGAAAATAGAAAACGAAATTAGTCACAAACAAGTGAAATGGCCATAGAGGCGGTAAAATTAGGAATGGAGTCCACGTAGCTCTGTGAGGGAAAATGGGGGGCTAACAGCTTTTTATTGGCGACTGGCTCGTCAACCCTTGAGCGCTCGCCTAGCAACTACGCACGCCGGGCTCCGAGAGATGTGGTCACGGTTGTCATAGAGACGAGGCACGAGTTTTTTTACATCCCCACCTTTTTCATGAGGGAAGTGATTTGCAACTTGGGAGAAAACAACATTTGCAGGTCGCAGCTTATTATCTTTCTGCATGCCCTCACTGTATTTAGAACGCCAGTTGACGTACTTAGCAGCCAGCCGTCGAGCCATTTTCCTTTAATTTAATCTTATGTGTTTATGTGTTAACAACCCCTCGGGTAACGGTTAATGGCGAACCTGGTAAAAATAACTTGTTGTGATTTATTAGAGTCAATCTCAGCTCCAGACCTCTGCAGAGGCATTAAGTTCAAATTACACTCTAGCTGACCTCAGATACATTCATGGAAGTGACCTCTCCTCCTTTCCAGGCACGCACGCACGCACGCACGCACGCACGCACGCACGCACGCACGCACACACACACACACACACTTACATGAGTGCCAAGCCGAGGTAGTTGGCGGTGCTGCCCCAGTACATCGGGTTCTCGATGATGTTGAAGGGAAAGCCTGTCACCTTCTCATCCATCAGGATGCCAAAGTAATCACCTGGAAAATCAATGCAGACAGATACAGGTTTAGTTGAGATCTATTTAACACTCCATTTAACAACTGTACATTTTTTATACTCGCTTTTTCCTGTTCAGTGATGCAGGAGGCTGGAGTATATCCCAGCATGCACTTAGCAATTAGCAGGAAACATCTCTAAAGGTGTAATTTGTCTCCAGGCACCAGTTTATCAACTAGTTCAGGTTTGACAGGGACTCAGTGTCAAACCTGGTGGGCTGTTTCAAACTGTTGCCATGGTTACAACCTCGACGTCTCGTTTTGAACTCGGACTTTGGTCCGTTTGTCACGCTACAATCATTTTTGACAAGTTTCTGACAAAGCGGCAGACCCTGAAGTCGGACTGAGGATTCACTGCCAGGCAGAGCCTCACTCTGGCACCACACAGCCTTGTTAACGCCACGCTGTCTGGCTGCCCCTCCGTCACCTGGCTGCTACTGATGTCAACAAATGTGACCACATGGATATGACCTCATGTGAAAGAGTGAAAGATTGACTATTGAGTAACACTTGTCAGAAAATATTAAAATGGAAATTCAATTCTTCTCCTATTGTGTGAGGAAATATTAATTATGACGATATTCTGTGTATTTTTCAAAAAGAGGATAAAACAGTTGTTGGACATTGTATTTGTTGAAACAGTGTGAAAGGCTTAAGCCTCTGGGTAGGTGTTTCTCATGAAAATGTTGCTAAGAGACCCGCTGTCAACTTACGTGGTGCTCATTTTCAGGTTCATACTTGTATTTTGTGTTTCTAATAGAACATGTTTATATGCTGTAATGTTCAAAAACACTTTATATTCCTCATACTGTCTGTCTAAATATACCTGTATTTACCCTCTGTCTGAAACGCTACGTTTTAGTGCATTTCAATGGAATTGCAACGGAATTGTGTTGCTAGGCAACAGTTTGGGTCCATGTTTACTTCCTGTTAGCTGATGATATTTACATACACTGCAACAGGAAATAAACTGGGACACATTTAGAATGTTTACATTTAAAACCGTGTAATGGTTTAAATATTGTATATTTGTGACATCGCAAATGGACAGAAATCCTGACGGCTTGTTTCAAATGCGCAATTTCTGAATACGGGCTGTGTGTATTTCTCCGTATATTGAGTGTTTTGATAGTTTAACAGTATTTACATAGCACTTAAACCTGCTTTATAATATAAAAGACCTGAAAATCTCAATTTTTACAATATGGGACCTTTAAGAAAGCTGGATATAGTGCTGCCACTTAGCCTTGTTGCCAATTTCTCACAGTGGTCTTTTACCCAAAAGACCATCGTTACGAAAGAGACTTCTAGAAAACTGCTGACAGCTCAAACTGCAAACAAAGTCAATTATTTAAAAAAATATATTATTAAATATTTGTTAATGATTACCAAATGATTTGTAATCTTTAAGAAATTGTTCACAAACATATCTATACATCTATAAACATTACATAGATAGATGGACCAGATATTTGTAACACTTTGTTAATCGTTAATAATCTGTTTCTGGTACATCTATTTATGTAACATTTAATAGATGTTATACAAACAATTTCACAGGTTTACAAATCATTTAGTAATCATCAACAAATATGTTATAATGTGTGTAACAATAAACTGTTTTACTAATTTACTAATATAATCAGAATGTAATTGTTATTGTCTCTTATCAGCCATCATACAATATATCATTTATAAACTAATTATTTCATATTGCACAAACTAATGATAAAATAACAAAAATGACAGCATTACTAATAATTCTTAAAGATTGTTAAATATGTTTTTTTTTTGTTAACAGTAAAATAACCGTTAACTAAAGTTGAATTAACTATCTATTTACTTACCATTTATAAATGATGGTTATTATACTAGAAAAAACATGCACCCTGGGGTAAACTCGTGTAGGGAGCTCCATCAATGTATGACAATAAATAGAATTTAAAATTTGTCCTTTTGGGTAATTAAAATGTTTAACATCATAAGTACAAAAGTTAAAACAAACACCAAGTATATGTATACTGATATCTTCGCAAAAATGAAGATATCAAACATTGGGGTCAGCTGACGTACTGTAGGACACCGTTCTATATAACCTGAGCACTTACTATTCTTCAATACGTAATAAGTTCCCCAGGTATTATGCACACACATACATTCAAATATTTCCCTTAAGCCTCCCTCGTACATGCACACACGCACCCGCACGCGCACGCGCACACACAGTAGGTAACAATGACCTGTTGAATTACGCATGTGGTGCTGCTGGCCTTGTTTTTCTGTCAAAGAGAAGCTGTTAATGCCCAAGTTGTATAACAAATTGCATTATGTATGCTTAAACCACCAGTGGGGCAGGATAGAAAAAAGAGATTATATAAACAAATGTGTTTGGTTTTGAATTGAAAACTGGCCTTCAGAACAATACGCTAACCTCATTTTTGACCTCCAAAGCGACTACCAGTAACCCATTCATTTGAAAACCAAGCATAACCTTTTTTTTTTTAAGTGCATGTTCCCGCGTCACTGTTGTTCCATTGCGGTTATGAAAATGGGCAACCTGGATTTGCTGAAGAGTAGTGAGAGCACTGTGGTAGCCCAGAGGTTAGAGAAGTGGGTCTGTGATCGGAGTTTACATCCTGGGCAAGCAAGCGGAACAATGAGTGAACACTCTCCGTGTAATTTCATTGTGTCTGGATCTTTGTTTCTGACTCTGTGCCATCAGTTTGAATCATCAGGTCACAGTGACTCCAGAGGCTTAATATAGAGCGAATAAGACACATCAAATTACGTACACACAGCCACAGGCTATTTCCTGTAGTGTGTGTGTGTGTATATATGTTTGTGGGTGTCCACGGTAAGAGGAATTGGAAAGAAAACAGGTTACAGGTAGATCATGATGAGGCATAACAATCATCCCCACATATACACACCCTTATCCAGAGTAACTTCAAATTAGTTCAATGGTCAAATAAGTAAATAAATATGTAAAGTAATTCCTAGATCGCCATATTGGAAACATACTGAAAAGGGCTTTATCCTGTGATTTTCCCAAAAATTAATGAGCTAAATGAAATTCAGCTTTCATTAATTATATCATTTACACATGTGCTATTGCTACTGTGACATGACAAAATGCTCTGAGTGAATTTCCCTCCTGTAAACGGTTACGCGGTGTATATGTCTAGGGCTTTTATTGTTAAAGATAAGAAAAGAAGGAGTGGATCTGGTATGCGCTGCCTTTGTTTGCCATTTTGGTTCAGAGTCTCCGCGTTGTTGTATTCTATCGTGCACAAGCCTTTACACACCTGGGGCATGACGAATAAACAACATGAAAATGCCAAATACTCGCCTGCGAATATTATATGTCCAGGGCTCTTATTGTGAAAGGTAAGAACGGAAGGATTGGATGAAAAAAATATATTGACGTATGAATTAATCAGAACAAAGGTCCGTAAAGGCCTTTAAACCTGCTGTATGCCGAATGTTTTTGGCATCATTGGGAAAAAATGTCATAATAACCTCTCAGTAAAAAAGCTAGACTTCTGCACCTCCTCATGGCTCTGTTTTCAGGCTTTAAAAAATCTAGCCTGTGATGGAAGACTTTAAACAATCACAGGTCATTTCAGAGAGAGAGAGAGCGTACCTATTGGCTGTGCTCTGGCTGGTGGGCGGTGCTTGGTAATTCCTCAACTTAATCTCAACATGGCTGCCGGGTCACAAACGTTCTCATTTTACAGCTAAACCGCGCACTACAAGATGATTCTAAGAAACATCTGAGGAGAGAAATAGGCATTACAGAAACAGAATATGGATTCATATTTGATCAGCGCTGCCTAGTTTGACCGTTTGATCGGAGTTCGCGAATGATTGGCAGCTGACTCATAGACGACAAGGCTCCAGCTCAGCTCTGATTGGTTGTTTTCCTTCGGTCTGTGAAATCTTGCAGAAGCCACTAGGAGAACCGGAGGACACCGGAGGAACATGATTTTTTTCCGATTACCGGTCTCATGCACTACTGTCAGGATATAGTGACCGTTTTATATAAATAACTTTTTTAAATCATATTTGCTCTATTTCTACCCACTGCAGCTTTAATCACACACATACACACACACAAAAACATGCATTTAATGTGTATGAAGTGGATATGCAGTTATCATTTTAAAATGGTCTGGGGCATCCTGATACAGTTTATACAGCCATTTCATAGAGAATCTCAGTGTGAGTACTAAAGAGAGACTGCATTCTCATAAAACACTGGATGGATGAAATGATCTACTATGAGCTACAAAGTCAAATTTCCTTCTGGAGATATTGAACATGTTCTATGCATCACTTATACAACAGGCAGCAACAACTTCTCCTCTCCCCAGTTTTCTGCACTACTGTTACTCATTCACGTTGTTCACATGTGCCTGGGAAACTTGTCTATTGGCTGCTACTGGCTGGGCCTGGTCTCTTCTCATTAGTCACACTTTTCCTCGGAGAAAAACATTGCTAGATAAACTTTAACGTTTCAAACCTTGCCAGCAGAGTCTGTTGTGATCACTTCGCATGATCTGCATGCAAAATAAAACGCCTGTTCATGCACACTCACACACACTAACACACACACACCCTCCTGCTGCCCCTGCTGCCTCCCCTCTGTTGACTGGGTATACGGAGTGATGGACTGAGGGCATTTCCGAACAGCGATGGACAAAGATGGTGCAGGAGCTGAGACTCTGCCTGGAATCTTGGAGATGACTCACTGCAATGACCGACCTAGAAACCAGAACTTGCCAAATGGTCCTAATGTACTGTCATATTCGTGTTCATTTGAATCGATGTCTGGATGTATTCAACAACACGACAAATGACAATAAACATGTTTGCTTCGGAGGCAAATGCGAAGATAATTTGTGCGTGGTGCATGCAAGGACACGAACGCGTTTGTTTACATGCATGGAAATGAGCCGGGCTCTATAAATTGGCACAAATGTGTCTGAAGTCACGTGTCTTTCCTATGTAACTGCATTTATATGTCCTCGTTAGGAAACAGCACGTGTGTGCATGTAAATTTCTCCTGTATCCCCAACTTAAAAATGATCCCCATAACTAAAGATTTGGTGTGTTGCTTACGGTATGTATGCTAACTTATTAAATTCTATTCTATTCTATTGTATGGGTACCCACGAGTCTCCCCTTTACAGACATGCCCACTTTATGACAATCGCATGCAGTTTAGGGCAAGTCATAGTCAAGTCAGCACACTGACACACTGACAGCTGTTGTTGCCTGTTGGGCTGCAGTTTACCATGTTGTGATTTTAAATATTTCTTATGTTAAATGCAGTACCTGTGAGGGTTTCTGGACAATATTTGTCATTGTTTTGTGTTGTAAACTGATTTCCAATAATAAATATATGCGTATGTTTGCATATTTGCCCACTCCCATGTTGATAAGAGTATTAAATACTTGACAAGTCTCCCTTTAAGGTACATTTTGATCAGATAAAAAAATGTGCGATTCATTTGCGATTAATCGCGATTAAATATTTTAATCGATTGACTGCCCTACCATGTACACCATTTTAGTTAAGCGCGTTACTATACTAAGAATGCATCCAATTTGATACCAAACCATGTGATAGTTGTTGAAATATTTTCACGCAAAACCATAAATTTTTACCTCATGGTGGAGGGAAAGTCAGGGGATCGACAAAGTCATTACAATACATTCTCTGGGAACCATGAATATCCTCCTGTACCTCTGTCCCAAACCAATCCATCAAATAGTTGTTGAGATATTTCAGTCTGGACCAAAGTCCACATACGTTTACATTATGTTTGTGACTTTAAGTGACTTAAAGACCCTAAAAAAATTTCTATAACATTAAATATTTATGACTAAATTCATTCATGACTAAAGAAGCAACAACAACCATCAAAATTGAAGCGTCTTTGGGTATTAATTGAGAGTTTTACACTCACAAATGTAATTTGCTTCATCAGGACTGTGTGGGTGTGGTTTGATCAGATTGGATGTGAGACTGACCAAACAACCCACCAACTCATTCGATTTTGATTTGAATATTGCCAAATTCTGAGCCTCGCCCACTTCAAACCAATGAGAAGAGCACTGAGAACAAAAGAAAAACAGAAATTTCTTAATTGAAATAACCAAAACTGTTCTAACTTTGACCGAAAAAAGTGTGTCCATGTAGGGTTCCATCCCTCTTAGTAAGGAGGTGATTGAGAAAATACGTTTTCAGGTTCTTTTGAAAAGTACTACGCCAATTTAGTGTTGGGGGATTTGCAGAAGATGGTTTACAACAGAAAAAATCGAAGCAGCAGAGGCCCAGATATACTGACTCAAATGTGGGTCAAGCTTCATCCTACACTTTCCATGATGCAACTCTCTTTCAAGTCTTTATAACGCCACACAAAACCTGTAGCTGGGATTACTCTGTCATTAAAAGTCTTATTGCTAACATTTTTATGTACATGATTATTTAAAAAATATATAATAATATACCCACCTAGCTTTTAGAATAAAAGTATGGTTTTCCTGAAAAAAAATATTATGATTGTGAATTAATCATTTAAAAAAATGTGGAGGGTCCAAAATTAATGTTTTGTTTATCTCCGTGGAAGATATCTGACATTTGGTTCCCACTTTTAACAAGGCTTGTGAGCTAATAGAAAAATGATGTTGGTATCACGTGATATCTCTGGGTTGTCAGTTGGTGTGGAAAAAAAGGATAAATGGAGGTACAGTAAGTGCCTGGCAACGACTTGTTGTGAAGTAAATGCAATGGAACGAGGGAGGGTGAATGTGAAATGTCGTGGCTGAATGTTATCCATGTTATCAATAGCACCGTTAAACAACTGTTTTCATAGATTGAGTACTACTTCTTGTGACAAAAAAACAAATACCTCGACATGTAAAATCACTGGACTGCCCCTTTAATATTTGACACTGTGTTTGCTACCCACCCAAGAAGGTTCCAGTGAATCCCAAAGCCAGAAAGCTGCCAACCACCAGCACAGTGCCCAGCACGATGAGGGCTACTCCAGCGTAGAAAACATCAGTCCTGTCCATCACCTCCCACTTGGCCTGGGCCTTCATCGCCACCGTCATACTGCAGAGAAAAACAAATCACGACAACCTTTATTTAACCAGTGTAATACTGCACACTCTCTTTGTTTGATTACAGCAGTAGTGCAAATGGCATGGACCGCAGCATACCGAAAGACCTTTACTGTGGATTCACCTGGTAAAAAGTGAGTGAGAGATAAAATGTGTACAATGAAAGAAATGTAGAGAAGCCTTGGACTCTGAATTATATAAGAAGACTGTTGTGTTGACCTACTTCCATCAGAATGTATTCATTGCTGAAGTTAAGTAACGCTGAGGAACATCACGTGTCATGGCCATGCTGATATAAGATCAAATAATAAATGGAATAGAATACCTTCTCCAAACGGAGTCTAACCAAGTCAGAGATTTTATTGTAGCAGAATTTGTGTGAATCAGAAAAATCCCTTCTAGATGCAAACTTCTTTTTGAAGCATTGTAATGTTTTTACTAAAGCATTGTGTACACTGTAAATCACACCCAATTGAAATACTCTGAACTCTCCATGAACATCACAAACTAGATAATCGTGAATTTGGCCGTTTGTAATAATTGATCAGTCAGAGAAGAAGAGCGAGAAGAGTCATCTGGATTTACTCTGTGCATTGTATTTTAAAGTTTCCAGTTTTCCAATTACAATAACCAAAAATCCAAACCAAAAATGTCAACCTCATGGTGCTAGAGGAACAATCAGAGGATCACCAAATTCATTCATTAATCCTCTGGGGACCATGACTGTTTGTACACAAACTGGTGGACTCACCCACTGACCCAGACTGTGAAGCCACACGGCTAGCATGGCCAAAAATGAAGTCAGCTGGGCGGATACTTCATCAGCTAATATTGCTTAGGGAAATATTATGTCCCCTCTGCCAAGACAGAAAACGCCTGACAAGAATGTGATGTCAGACTGAATAATGAAGTAAATCCAAATGTTAATTGACCATTGTGTCATTATACATGGACTTGATATCCAGGCTGGGTATCGGTACTCGATACCTTTATCGACCGAAATAACTCAGTACCAAATAGTATCAAAACATGTCCAGTCAAACGATACCTGCAATCGATCCTTGTCGTGCCCAGATCTAGAAAAAAATCCAACTATTTTTCAGAGAATGTGAGCAGAGTTGAGCGAGAGCAAGCAGGGAAAGCGAGTGCAAGGATTTTGGATGAAGCCTGAGTGGATTGTAAAAAAATTATCTCCTGCTCCATCCCGCTTCAATATTGCTCCGGTAGTGCTTACACTATGAGTTCCAAGCATGTCTGAGCGAGCCCGACTCAGATTTTGTATCTGTGTATCGCGCACGGCGGCTGCGTAGGATTGTTTCAATGTGATCCAAACATTTCCAATAACTCCAGAGCGTTATCAAGTCCAAAAAATAGATTTAATAATTTCCAAAATTCACAACATGTTCTACCAAAATATTCTGCTTCAACACAAATTTGTTGGCGTTTAGCCTTTAAAAAATTACATTTTCACTGCGCTTTGCACTTCCACTCGCCGCACACAAAGGACACACCTGTAGCCTATTAACGGGCGGTCTAGCAACAATCAAACAAAACTTACAAGGTACATTCATTAAAGAAAATTGATTTAATAAAAAAGATTGGCTTGTTTAATACGATGTCAGAATTTTGTTCGAGGATTGTTTTTCAGGGTGATGTCATCATAAAATATGACATTTGAAGCTTCATCCAAAAACCTCAATAAGAGCTTTAAATGTCAAAAATATGATATTTCGTAGCTTACAGCCCTAATTAAAATACAACGCAGCAGGTTTCATTTTTGGAGCGATTTGAGTGGAGCGACTTTGAGCTGGGGAGCAAAGGGAATGAACAGCTCAGTGAGCTAGCCACACAACTTCCATTCACATGATGGGTATTGAATGAAGTACTCTATTGGCATCGGTATCACTTTAAGGGTACTGGTATTGGTACTGGCATAGTTATTCTTTAAACGATATCCAGCCCCAGTGGAAGTGCAGAAGTGTGAGAGATTGAAATTCAAGTCTATTTTTAAACCACCAGTCACGGGCCATCAGTGCAAAGATGCAACATCTCCCCAGGTTTCATCAGGCTTGAACGCCGTCACTCTGGGATCAACAGACTCTGAGATATCATGACATCAATGCATGGAAGTACATCCACAGGGGAGTCGTCAATGACCACTTACTGTTCATAAACTGTTTAATGATAGTAGAGAGTGGAGTCACACTTTCATTTCGTTCGTGAGGGTCAAAAAGAGACTTCCAGTCATTTGTTGACTCACTCATTGGGTCCACTTATGTTTGTTTTTGCACCTCAGAGCCAATGTGTGTGGCTTCATCTTAATTTGAACTGTGGCACCTTTAATTGGCTTTACACAGGAAGTCTCGGTGCATCAAATATCCTGGTAGCCCGCAGAAGCAGCAGTCATTACAGACACGATCAAGCACTTCCTTTCCCAACACAATCTGTTCTAATGCATCAACTGTGTGTGTGTGTGCGTGTACTCCTTGTTAGCGAGAGTGCTTTTAACTTTCCCTGACGTCACACTCAAATGTAGCCGGCACTGACTGATGATTTGAGGGTTGTGTGGTCTTCAAGTAAAAGCATTTTCATTTTCTATCCGCTCTGATATCTTACGATGTTTGTGGTGAAGAGTTTCTGGAAGGGTGAGGGTCTGGCTGTAAAAGGTTCTCAGTTTGGTTTATAGCGTTGCCTGTGTATAACAGATGGTACTTACAGAGCGCTGACAAAGAGGATAAATTTGTATTAAGATGTAACAATTGATTTAAACCTTGGTGAGTCAGTTCAGTTTTGTTTAGCAGTTCAGAACAGCGCTACTTGAAATATGGTGGTACCAAATAAGTATCTCGGCCTTGTTCCAGCACTGCTGCATAGTTTGGAAGAAGTGGGAGCATTTTTACAAAAGCTCATGGTTTTAAAGACTATCCAAACACACTGAAATGAAGGCAAACTGGAAGGTAATTCAATGTAAAAATGTGAAGAAAAGTAGGTAAAGTTATCATCGTCTTCACTAATGCCTCAGCTGCCAAGTCCCCACATCTATACTATGTAGCCCCTCTTCCACTGGACAAACCACTAACACCCACTAACACTTGCCTTTAGTCAGAAGGGTTGCAATCAGCATTGATTCCCGGGACAAATGACTCGGGTCATTTATCGGCCCCAGCTCCGATCGGCAGTGATGGAAACATGACACCCGGGTAGACACGCAAATTTTTGTCCCTTTTCCAGCGCGATGCTATCTGATGCACGTTGAAGTGAATATAAATATAATTAACAAAATCAACAGGGATTTGGACGATTACTGTAATTTATTAATGAACAAAACACACAATTACTATGCTCTCCTCAAAGCCACCAGACTCCATTGACAGAAACAGTCATTGTACCTCGCTAATCGTCGTAAAACACACTTCATTCAAACTCGACAGAAACAAAATAAAACTCATCTAAACTGTCTTTCCACTGTTCCAACAATCACCAACGTTGGTTTGAGTTTGAAAGAGAGACTGAACAAAGCAAAAGTGAGCATGGTTCGCATACCCCTGCTCACTGCTTGACCCCTCCTAAAGTAGGGCTAAATGTTTTGCCCTTTTGGAAAGATTTCAGAAATTTTGGGCACTCTGGACTTCTAACCCCCAAAAGGCACAACTAGACCACACTGTCAACCATCATACCAAATTTGAAGTTCCTAAGTTAAGTAGTTTGCGAGTTCTACTCTGGAAACGAAATTGAAGTTGAAAAAGTCCCAGTTTTTGGCCAAATTTAAAAAATTGTGGGCACCCTGGACTTCTCACCCCGAAAAGGAACAACAAGACCACACTGTCAACCATCATACCAAATTTGAAGTTCCTAAGTTCAATAGTTTTCGATTTCTGCTCCGGAAACAAAAGTGTGACACGTGAACAGACGGAAGGACGGACGGACGGACGGAAGGACGGACACGTGGAGCACTATATACCCCTGACTACGTTGTCGCAAAACTCACTTAAAATGCTAAATATTTATGTTGCAGAAAAACGTGATTTACGGGCCTAACCTTTAGTTCATACTACAATATGCAAGAATGCAAGATCATTTATATAAAAACACACCTATTTTACCAGCAGGAATCCCACATTGTAGCTCCAACATTAATGCCCCATTCTGGCTAATTGAGACCCCATTGATTTGATATATTTACCCAAATGATTTTTTGGGGAATTGCATACACTTCTGCATAATAAATTGTCAACTAAATCTTCAAAATTAATATACTGGAGCAGTTAGGGAGAGCTTTTTGAAAACTGTGTTTGGTGTTTTGTTCCTTTCATTATTTTTGGATGATAATTTAAGTTCTTCAAATTTGGAGAAACTGCAGCTTAAAGACCAATAATGCTAGTTATTGCATATTTTTGTTGGCCTTCTGTAGGCTCTTCATTTTGCATTTTACGTTTTTCTAAATTTTGTTAAGGCTGTCCCGCAGTCTTTAAACGTAACTAGGAGTTTAAAAGTTTAGTATTTGCAATGTTGAAAGGGTTCGTAAATTATAATGGAACACGCACACAGTGCAGTCGTGTATGTGCATTAACATACCCTGTGCGGTCCGAATGTGGTGTACTTCCTGTAGACAAAAATGGCTCCCAAACCAAAACAAAGTTTGGGGTATATAAGAGAAAACTGGGTTACGGGGTCGGTCATGTGAGTCTTATGGTGTTTTCTCTTTGTCAAAGGAAGCAGGAAGTGTAATGTGATGCGGCTTGTTGTTACGCCACGTCACACACAAAGAGCGACCGCTGGGCTCTCTATGAAGTGAGGTGGCCTGGCGCGGCACACTGCTGGGATTTGGATTGGAATAGAGATGGGAAAGGAAAGGAGGTCTGGGTGGATGGAGACGTGGGAAGGGGGTTAGTGGGTATGAGGGACTGACCGCTGTGATGCACTGTTACGACTGGTGACAAGTGACTGCTGATGTAGCGCACTCTGTAGTTTCTAGAAATAAAAGAAAACCTTTTTTTGGAAACTAGCAATATGGTCATTGATGCATGCTTTATGTCGTTGCATTTTACTGAATGGTTTGATGGTATAATGTAGCATATTTTTGTGATATTTGTGCCTTTAGTGTCTGTGCATTCAAGGATGATGGTAACAGATAGCAGGGAATGAAAAGACCCACGACTGTCAAAGCCATACATCTGCAATTTTTTCAGAATATGAAATGGAAAGTGTGATCATAGAGAAAGACGACAAGAGGATGAGGAGGAGGAGGAAGTACGTGAGGGTCAGAGAGGGAAGGTTTGGTGTGGGAGTCAGACAAAGTCCCTTTCATAATGAGCTGCTTTACAGCAGAGCATAGAAAAACAAGGCTGGTGATTTCACATAACCACACTTCAGTGTTCTGATCCGGTGTGGTTGTTTCTATACATTCAGACATGAAAACATTGGGTATGCAGTTGTCCAAATCCATTGTTTTCCAAATCCATCGTTTAATGTGACCAACGTATCCTCATAGAACGGTACGTATGATATCTTAGGAAATCAAATTTTTTGTGAGTTTTCCTAAGAATGTCCAGCAACACATGAAAAATGTCCAGTGACGTGTCGGTTTCCGCTTGTTACATGCATACAGTCTTTTCAAAAACAACTTCTGTCTTCACAGGAAACAACTTGGTTCGGTTTAGGCTACAAAACTACTTGGTTAGGTTTAGGAAAAGATTGTGGTTTGGGTTAAAAAAATAAACTACCGAAGTGGCGCTACTTGAGTACAGAAATTCGGTGACAAATGAGTCAACATTTAGGTTAAAATAACGATGAAAATGGCGTTACTTAAGTAAAGAATTTACGTGACAAATAAGTAAATGTTTGGGTTAAAATAACTACCGAAGTTATGTGAAAAAAAATCAACGTTGTCTTCTAGTTTCACACAGGATACAAACGGCGGTCTCCTGGGTGAAAGTCCGGTGTTTTTTGACCCAACCTTCCACCACGACCTCCTCCCTACGCTGCGTTTGTCGCTTTTATACTTCCTGGTTCACGATTATGTGGGTCTCCAGTTCAACTCTGAAATAAGCTTAATAGCACTACTTCTACTTGAGTAGCAAACTTTATCTTTTGTATGTTTTATTCCTTTTTCTATTTCAATGACGAAGAAAAGTGTCAAAGTTTAAAACATGATATACTTCCGCTTGCAGTCGACGTGTAGTAGGTTAGTTATTGCCGAGTGCCCACACACACATTTGTAAATACCATCACTTCTGACATTCCAAACTAATACAGTAGCTTGACCTATTTTCTCCTCTGGCACCGCAGTTTACAACACAACCATACTGTGACCTCCGCCACAGTGCATGTATTTCTTTTTTTATTATATTCGGACAAAAGCAGATGCCTGAAAAATTCTTTCTAGTACTGATGCAATTGAAAGGCACAAACGACCTTTTTACTCCCTTGCAATGGATTCTATGGTTGCCATGGTAACACATAGAGCCACGGCGACAAGTTGAAAAAGTTGAACCATCGTAAACTCCAAATGCAGCGGCAAAGAGCTGTGCGTAACCATCATGGATGGATAAAGAGAACTGGATGTTATTATTTTACTAAAAAAAAACAACAAAAAAAAACTGCTGTGTCTTCGTACAGCCTCACAGAGCTGCATGACTGAGACTCTTAAAGCTTAGTTCATAGGGTCTGTAATGATGACAAACTAACAAAAATACGCTATATTTAAAATATTAGCCAACCGAAAAACCCAGCCCAGTGTTGCCATCTCTTTTCCATTGAAATTAGCTAGCAGCATTAGCTCCAAAAGTCCCCAAATCTAGCAAGAAAGTCGCCAAGTCGCCAACACTGACAGTCTGTTCCTTCAGGCCTCCCTTTAAAGCCACTTCCCCAAAATTATCATTATGAACGTTCACATATGATAATCAATGTAAACAACGAACATGGCTATTGTTAGTACCATAGACTGTATATAAAGATGGACATCCTCCCAGAAGTGAAGTCAAAATATCCCGAATACGGGAGCTGCCTTTTGAGATTTATGACTTATATTGCAGCCAGCCACCAGGGGGCAATCCAGATGTTTTGGCTTCACTTTAAGGGAGCTGTCATGTCGTCCATCTTTATATACAGTCGATTGTTAGTACTCACAGCTGTCAAGCAAAAAGCTTTTGGAAGACTCTGGTGATGCACAAGGAGTGTACAGGCAGAGTGTTTGCAGGTAGGCAGGTAAGTTAAACAGGCAGGTAGTACGTCAAATCATTTAAATCAGGCCAAATTAAATGATTGGACGGCCTTATTACAGTATGCTACAGCCAAAGATATACTGGATTGTCCTTTTTTTGTCAGAGCATTTGATTTATTGAGTGCTGTCGGGATGTAATGAGAATTCAACAAATATAACAAAAATAATTTTGAGAACATTACCAACCCTAGCTTTAAGACACTGGGATACTTTAATGCAAACAGCTACGCACATGTGCTTCTATCTTTTTACATGGTACAATCAGGGGTCCTTTAATTTGATACCCATTAGCCTGTGCCATAGCAGTTACTAATCTTCCTGGGCGTTGTATTTAACTGTAAAACAAGAAAAAGACAGAAAAAAGAAAATGGTGTGCGTGACCACACCGTGGATGTGGATTACAGTATATACACAGACCCCCTTTACATCTCGCATTAAAATGCGTCACATATCCAGATTGTAATTAATGCATTTTGGGTGCATTTAAACCTGTACTCTCATGTGATCAAGCACTATCTGATTGCATCTGATCACCCAAAACACATTTAAATGCCAGGTGTTAAGGGGGTACAAAAAACAAGCATCCAGTTTGCTTTTCTAGTGCATAGGTGGTAATTGGCATGCTTGCAGTGCGCACAGTTTCCAAACACTAATTATGTTTCTAAATTTGGCTTTTGATACGTTCTTTTTTTAGCTTTTTATATTTCCTGAGCATAAACACAGGCAGTAACATTTTTACATTTAACACTTCTAAATGTGGAAACCCCAATCCTCCCGTCTCATTAGGTTTCGTGTTAATAGCAAGAGTGGCAATTAAACACACACACAGTTAATTAAAAAATTGACTTGAAGCCCTTGGAGCTTTCCCTGAAGGTTTCATTATTATTATTGAACAGTCAGCGGAGGGCGTAACAGCAGTGTGCTTAGAAGATAACAATGCACACTCTGTATCCACTACGTGTCGAGAAGACTATGAATCTGTAGCGGAGCTATAAAAAGAAGTGGCTGTCAGTCAGCTAATCAGCACGCCTGTGAATCACTCAATGTATAATAAGTAAGTCAATTAGGTAGACAGATAAGCAGCATAGCAATGAAGCTGTAAGTTAATTAGTCTGCTGGTCAATCAGTCTGTCCGTTAGTTGGGTTTGGAAACTAATATGTTTTTTCCAGAGGACCGCTGTAGGTGTTGTATGGTAGCAGAGCCGACTGCTATTGAGTCTTCTTTTTTTTAAGTACAGTATTGCTGAGTTCATTTTTCTTGCACTTTTTAAGGTTTGCATTTAAATTTCGTTGTACTTGTACAATGACAATAAAGATATATTCTATTCGATTCTATTCTATCTCTCAGTACTTTTCTAGTTTGTAACAGATCAGCCCCACTGTTGACCGGTAGTAATGTAAATGTACATTTTCTGCTCACGCTTCACATTAAAGTCGTTCGCCAGCCAACAACTGGGAGGCTTTTATTGTGAAGGAATTACAGGAAATGCTATGTGCTTTGTTAGCGGTCTTGTAGAGTTGCAAAGTGGGAGGAGCTGCTGGTTCCAGAAGGGCTTTCCCTTTCTGTACAGAGCGGTGCAGGGATGACATATTTTTGTAGGCCAACCAGGAAGTTAGCATCGCACAGGTTCTCTCGACAAAAAGCCAATGGGATTTTTCCATTGGATTTTGGATTATTCAGTAAATTAGCTCTGTGGCAAACAAATGTTTATGATACTTTCACGTTTTGTTCAGCAAGATCATTTTCATAAATTCACACCACTTTTATGATTTTTGAAGCGTGAATGCAATCGCCAGAAGTAAAAAGCTAATGTTACGCTATAAACAAACTACACCACGGTCACGTGACTTCAATAATATCACCACCACTGAGATAAAGGCAGACTAGTGGTCGACGTGTAGACGTTTTGTAGTCTCATTTAGTCACTTGTTAGCAACCGCCTTTTTTAAGAGATGTAAAAGCTTCTAAATTCACGAGTGGGATATTTACTGACATATTTTATATCGTAGAACAAAACTTTAAAATCTCTGAAGCTTGTGTTGACCACAGACCTTATTTCAAACATCTAACTAAAAAAAAAACATTCAAAAACATCTCAAAAACCTCAATCATTCAAGGTCAGTCCCTAACCTTAACTATTCAAGGTCAATGTGTTACCTTAACCATCTGAGGTCAATGCCTAACCTTAATCATTCAAGGTCAATGCCTAGCCTTGACTATTCGTGTTTAATGCCTAACCTTAACCATTAGAGGTCAATGCCTAACCTTAACTCTTCAAGGTCAATGCCTAACCTTAACCATTAGAGGTCAATGCCTAACCTTAACTATTCAAGGTCAATGCCTAACCTTAACCATTCAAGGTCAATGCCTAACCTTACCCATTCGAGGTCAATGCCTAACCTTACCCATTAGAGGTCAATGCCTAACCTTAACCATTCAAGGTCAATGCCTATCCTTAACTATTCAAGGTTAATACCTTAACAGTCTTGCAAGAGTTTCACAATTTGTGTTACCTTCTAGACTGGACCCAAAATGCTACAAAACCCATGAGAATGTGAGGAAGGGTAAAATAACACCCACAGCGAGCTTTTGGATTAAGAGCTGTATAGAACAAAAGGCTCTTACTGCTGTTTGTGCAACTCAGCGCATCACGAAGGTTAACATCTTTTACCTTGCCAAGCTTTCCTGTGGAAAACCATTTGCACCATGCCAGCACAGCTGGGACGGTTGCAGTTGCTCAAGGCTCAGTGCGACTACCCATCTTCATTGATGGTGTTATGCATCAGTCTAGTCAAGAGGTACTTGTGTTTTGTATTTGTTTTGAGCATCTTTCTCTTCTTCTTCTCTTTCTTCTTTAACTTTTTCTCTTTTCCTGAGTATATTGTCCAAGCAATTATTGCTATTCCTCAACCATTACATTGCAATAGTGAAACTAAAACGCATTTTAAACGCCATGCAGCTTATTTCAAAGGGTTATTTCCACAACAATTGTAGCCATTGTTCGCCTCATTCACAACTCCTGTTCCTAACACATCTGAGTAAATGAATTGCTTTGTACTACTACTATTTTTAGTTCCTCATGTTGCACTGTGTGCTTTGATAAATATTCTCTTCAGAAGCACAAGAGAAAACTGGCAAGACAATTTATCGCTTCGAAGCAGCTTGTTCCAAAAGCGTTGTTGCCTGGCAACAGACATCCTTTTAGAGAGGGGGAAAAAAAACAATAATCTTCTGGCACTGGCATACTGTCTAAGTGTGGTTTTGTAGAATGTAGAGGGTGCTTTGTCACCATTTTGATCCACAGTGGGAGTTGTGGGAGTGTGTACTTGCACTGGGTGCTGTATGATGGCAGGCGTGGGGTGACACTGGCACGTATAGAACCGTGGGATTAGGATGGGAGGGAGGAAGAAAAGAGCAGCAGTGGAGAGAGGAAAAGAGGACACAGAGGTGGAAGAAGAGGAAAAAATATAATAAACACAGGTTGAAAGAGGAAAAAGAGTGAGTCCTGCATGCTAGAAACTGAACAGAAAGGTTGATAAAAGTTGCTCAGCTGGGTGCGGTGTTTAGCATCAACAGGAAACTGGAAACAAAACTGGGTTACTGAGAGAAAAGTTGTATAACACAGGACTTTAATCTGCATTTTATGTTGTGAGTCAACGGGTTGGAGCGGGCGCCAAACACTGCTCTACATTCAATATGATTGCACCTTGAGGCTACCAGTCGTCTCCCCATAATTCAAGCTAAAGTGTTATAGTGAATCATAAAAATTATGTGTTAATCAAAACATTTGAATAACATTTGAATTGATCAAAACTGAGCTAATCTGGATGGAAATGAAGAGCATAAAAACATGACCTGAATTGAGCGGAATGAGCAGAAAAGTGTGTGCTTGTTCACCTGTGACTGCGGTACACGTTGAGCAGAACGATGGCGAAGCCCATGCAGTAACAGCCCATGTAGGGGCTACCAAAGAGCCCGGAGAGCGTCCGTGTACGATGCTCCCATCTCGCCACCTGGCAAATGACAGAGAGAGACAGAAAACAGAGGTCATGGGATGATGGTGTTATCCTTAAATATCCCATCAAGTAGTTATCGAAATTGCGCGGGGGTTAGTCTCCTCAGAAGGGACCAGTCCGGAAAACAAATGACAGGAAACAAACTGCACTGGCAAAAAGTCACAATGTCAGTATATGGATGGATTGAAAAACTCATTGGCTGGCAACCTAAAATGACTTTGTGGCAAAGTTTGTAATGATGATTTAGTTACTTCAGGTATAAATCTGCATTTACCCCTTATAAAGTAACTTATAAAGTAAATTAGGGTTGCACAATTAATCAAAATTTCATCAAGATCACAATATGGCCTACTACAATTTTCAAATCGCAGGATGAGGAGGAAATCACAATATTTGTTGGAGGTGTAAATTATGTGTCAAAATACCATTTTAGATTAAATATTGTGGTGCTGTAGAGATGTCATGGCCTACATATATTCTACAGACTAAAGGAAACATCTTTGTTTTGTACGGTTTAGGGATGCACCGATACAACTTTTTCAGTCCCGATATCGATAACGATACCTGATGTTTTGGGTATCGGCCGATACCGAGTACTGATCCAATACCTGTGTTTAATTAATAAGCTGTATGCCTCACTGTGTGGAAGATGATCATTCCTTTATGTGTAAAAGAAACATCAGGCTTGACTTAAACATCACTTTCCTAATTTTGTAAACAAATAAATACATCGGAAACCAACAACTTGGTTAAAAATCTTCAATATTAACAGGAATTACATTCAGTTGCAAACCTTTTTATTGCAGCAATAAATTGGTCAAAACTTAAACAGGAATTAAAATTCCAGTGTATAATATATATAGTATATAAACATACTTAGCTTGTTTGCGTGATTCTGTGACTTTGGTGAATCTGAATTAAACATTAAAACACAAAAGTCACACAATAACTCAAACAAACCAACCGATCGAGGCAGCGGTAGAGCAGCAACTCCCGTGTTCTGCGAGGTAAAATTACTGTTTTTGTCAAAGGAGTCTTGTGGCTGTAAAGAGAGCATAAATGGATATGATGGTTTCAGTTGCCTGTCGGAAAGGGCTGTCTGACAGCAAGGTAAGGTGGTGGCGATATTCTAAATATAGCACACACTTAAACTGACACTGATTTTTTTTCAGGTGGCTAAAATACGTTTTGCTGCTGCCCTCCGTCCACAGCAGTACATTTCTTTGCTTCCTTGCTGCTTCTACTGTATATAATACACTGACCATGGATAAGTACCTCATACAACCCCACTTCAAAAAATCTGAACTATCTCTTTAAAGTCTTTTGTTGTTAGATTGACATCATTTTGTTGTTGCCTCTACGCTTTCTTTCTCAAACCTCACAATGAGTAAAGAGCCAGTATGCCATTATTCACTGCTTACGTGACTGCTTACTTTCACTTACCTCCAAAAGATGGTTGTTTTGATGCTTTGACTAAAAGTGCTTGATCTATTCTTTTGAAACCTTGGCCCCCGAGATGGTTGTGGACTTTTCTAATGTTTTTTTTTTTCCCTCACAATGACGGAGGAGTTTGTGATTCAGGCATTCATTTCCGTTCCTTTCCCACTACTTGAAAATGTCAGAAACAATGTATTCCAACATTTCATGAACGGTAATAGCTTTAACATTATTAAAGCACTTTTTCTTCCTGAGCCTGTAATCACCTCCATCTCCATCGTCCCTCAGCTTTTAGGGAAAAGTTAGTGTTTAATGTAGTGGTTGGTGTAATGATGTCTTCATCATTTTAAGCATTGCTCTATCATCAGTGGTAGCATTGATTAGCGAAACACAGAGTAAAATAGGGACAGCAAACAGAATGAGATGCTATAATTGAAATATATTTCGATCTAGACAGCTCAGAATCCATTGGGGACACCGTGTTCAGACAGCAAGCATGTCTGAAAGTACCATTGAGTTTTTTTGTCTGTTTCAGCGAGGCATTATGCCTCCAAAATTAGTAAAAAACTGAGTGAAAGCAGGACTCCATCAAGAAAACAAGCTCCACATAAACATGTTTTCAATCATGATTCTTGTGTTATATGAACATAAGGGCCCTATCAAGGGCCTTCCATCAGAGTGCTGGATATAAAGGTTATTGCTTACTGATGTTTAACATGTTTATTTTGAGCAGAGTTCTTGATGGATCTGCTCTTTTTTTTTGCACTTCATGAGATTTGTTTCCCTTATTTGCTTTTCAAATCGGATCTTAAAGTGCCACATGATGATTTACAAGTGATTGGATTTGTGGATTTGGACCACACAATCACTTCCAGGGTCTACACCAGAAGTGGTTGGAAATCGTCTGCTTCATTTTCTGTGTTAATCTGTTTTCTACTGCTATTTATACTCATACATATATGTTTAAGTTTAGCTGCATACAAAATATATGAAATAAGAGAATATTTTCACCATGTACCTAAATTAATAAAATAATAAACCATGATTTGTATTTTAAACCAATCTTAAAGGAACAGTGTGTGTGTGTAGTATTGGGGGAATCTGTTGGCAGAAATGGAATATAGTATTAACTAGAATGGCACAAAATGGTTATTTTTGTTTATGTTGAGATCAGCTGTACGTAGCGGGGCATCGTAAAAACACTTAATTTAAACTGCACGGGAAAAAAATAAAACTAACCTACTACACCTAAACCGTCGTCGTTACTCTTTCCAACAATCATCAAGTGAGCTTTGGTCGACCTCAACTGTAATTTCACCGAGTTTAATGTGAAAAGCGCTGGATCTGCAGTCGTCACTCCCCCCCCCCCTCCGCGCTCTCTCTCTGAAGGAAGAAGGCGTGGTCATGCATCATCAACGCGTCATCAGCTACACTGCGCATGTGTCATACCCTGTGGTTTTAATGCTCAGGCTGATCGGAATTCTTAAAAATATTCCTGAATCCGGATCGCCACCAAAATCTAATGGATTGTTCATTGTGCCACACCCCACCCCTCTAAAAAATTTAATTCAAATCCATCACAGACTTTTGGAGTAATCCTGGTAACAGACAAACAAACAAACAAACCAATGCCGGTGAAAACATAACCTTCTTCCTAGGCCTTCGGCCTTGGCGGAGGTAATAAGTATGTTTTCTTTACTGTATAATCATCTGAAAATAAGAATCGTTGTGTTTTCGTTTTGGGTGACGGCCACCATGTTTGTACAGTAAACCAGAACAGATGAACCAAACACTGGCTCTGGAGACGGCCATTCACGTTTTCACATTTCACGTTTTTGTGTCGGCCACCGTAGTTCTCCTACATGCTTGGCACACGAGAAGTTTCAGTTGGTTGCAATATGCAACCTCACTGCTAGATGCCGCCAAATCCTACACACTGCACCTTTAAGATACTTAGCCATTGACAAAAACAGGCCATTATACGAGTTAGCTCAGGTAGCTCATTGGGTCATATTGCATTTTTTTTAAAGGATGTGTATGCAATGGGAGGAGGTCAAAATGAAAATAAAGTTGGTTTGTCTGTGAAAAAATAACAATTGACCAAACAAAAAAAAAATCTAAAAACCTCTCGTGTCATTTTGCATGCACTTTTGAGACGGTCCTTAACTTCAGCTCTTAAGTTTCAAGACATCCCAGGCGCCAGGCCTTAAAGGCTAACTACGCCCAATTTCAAAATTCATACATGTTATTCCTATGATGTAGAGCTAAAACTCAAACGTGTGATGTCATCGGGTATAAATTGCGGAACCGCTCCATTGACAATGAATGGAGAAAGATGTTAAGAGATGACGCTGAGAGCACCCAGGGAAATGTTCTGAGTATATGGGAACATTTTCTGTTTCAGATCTGACAACACTACAATACAGAAAAACTCATTTGGGTTTAAAAAAGAAAACAAACAAAATCAGCCTCCCATTCATTGTCTATGGAACAGCTTCAGACTTTATACCCTATGACATCACAAGTTCAAGACTTACTTCTCTGGTTTCTGGCTTTGAGAGAGACTAGTTCATGTTCACAAATATTTATTGACCTTTACTAGGTCGTGGAAATAACATATTGGAATTCTTAATTTAGGTGGTGTTCCCCTTTAATACTGCATCTTAAGGTAAAAATAACATCTACGGTGCATCATTCAAGCTTCATCCTGCACTGCATAGCAAATATGATCAAAACCGATGAAAAATCATTGAAGATGGACCTCGCTGAATATTGAACGTGTGGCAAATTGTCAACCAGATACTGTTTGTGTCTGCTCAGAGGGAATCATCTGCTCATAATGTTCTTATTTGTGTACATCCCTATAAGACAGCTGGTACATAAGCGCTAACCAGGCTGCTGTATTCTCCAGCTGGAGCTCCTAATTGATATTTGTTTACAGTTTCCAGCTCTCCGAGTTGCACCGTGCACATCGCACAGGAACTGAGTGACCACTGTTGACCTCACGCTTAAAATAGAAACTATTCAACTATCGTTTATGCAACATAAAAAGCGTTTGACCCGTCTATCCATATGGCGAACCCATCTCTTTACTGACAGAAAGAGTTGCTGCTGGACTGACAAGCGAACTCCAAGTTACATACTGTCAGACTGTGGGCTGAAGAAGTGCGTAGATGGACTCTAAAACACAGCGAAAGAAAAGGACACAAATGTTGCCATGGCAACACCTTTTCTATGTTCAGGAGAGGATAGATAGATGGAAATGAATAAAGGTGAGAGGAAACAAACTGTATAAAAGGGAAAAAAAGGTGTTGGTGGTTAATAGGAGGGCTTTAGCGACTGCAGAACTACACCTACTCAAATGCAGAGTTTGACTGTTAGTCACTAAGCAGCCTGTGGCAATGATGGGAGGTTAAGCTCCGCGCTCAAGTGCAATCGGAGGTAGTTGATGAAGCTTTGTTTTAAAAGTAAAAAACAAAGCGTTTTACTTTGATGAAGAGATTAACCCATGGGTACTTTAGTGGCTGCCTTTGGATCTTTAGAATAACGGACATCGTCAGTGTCCTTTTCCATGTTCCTCTGCCCCCCCCCCCACCCACTGCGTTTTCATTGCAGCTGTGCCAGCCGCCTCTTCCCTAATGTCTCTTTCATCCCTATTTCCTCTCCGTCTCCATGCCAAGGGAAGAAGATGGCTGTGTAATTAAAGCACAACAATTTTAAGCTCTTCTCTGACTCACACTGAGGCTACGTCCAAATGTTGATTACATTGGAGTCTGTGCTCTGTAGGAGACACTGGAACACAGCGAGCCAGAGAGAAACAGAACGTTAGCAATAACAATGGGGGGGAATAATGGTAAGGAATTAGCCTCGCAGGTAGAACAACCTTGTGCAGGGATGATAAGATGACGGAATGCATTTTAATGTTGTAGCATTTTAAATGTGAGACGTAATATATACATATATACCTCATCATCATCCCTTTGCTTATTCATAGAGCATGATTGCACAGGTGTTTCTTGAGGAGGGCGACACTGATTGAATACCAGCCTGAACAGCTGACGCAGACTGAAGCAGCCCCGTCTCCCATAAATTATGTTACCATACAGCTAAACTGCATTCTCAAATAGGTTTCGAGGGAAACATATTTCCTCCTGGAATACGATCACAGTTTTAAACAGTTTTAAACAGTTTTAAACAGTTTTAAACTAGGGCTGTCAATCGATCACAATTCATTTGCGATTAATTTGCAATTAATTTGCACAATCACGATTGTCCATGGTTAATTGCGATTAACTATGTTAATTTATTGATTGCTGTCGGGATGTAATGACAATTTCAACGAATATAACAAAAAAATATTTTTTAAGAAGACTACCAACCATAGTTTTAACCTAAAATTTTTCACACTGGCTGTCGTAAGCTCAAGAAGGCACACTTAAGTGCTTTCAGTGAAACGTTTCGTTCTCAAGAGGTTTATTTCGAGAAATACATTTGAAACACGTCTTATTATATTTTGGGAAACACAAAAAGCACGAACTATCCACATTAGCCTTTACATTCTAGTCTGAAGCGGCGATGGGACTGCGAGCTCCCAACTGTCGTCCGACGTGATGAACCACTCGGTGAGCGAGGACACTAAAAATACTTAGGTGTTCTGCAGACGGACTACTGATGTCGTTATCAAATCATCAATGAAGCCGGGGATGAGGAGAGTACAGGGAGTGGCGCCAGCTTGGCAGAACTAGCAGCTCTCCAGGACAAATTCAATCAAAGCTTAGGTAATCGGCTCCTCCTGCATCCCCCCATCAGCCCACTTAACTCTGAGATGGAAGCACTTGAATGGGCTTGAATGCAGCACATTAGGAAGACATCTGACGGGGAAGGGACTTCTGACTTCTGATGTTCCTTAATGGGAGAACATTTAAGCAGCAAAAACGGGAAAATAAAGCTAAAAGCACCTTCATCCTCACTTCATCACACCCTTATCCACACGCCAAGAATACACTCACTGAACTTCATACAATGTCTGAAAACAACCCGGTCTCACTCCGTCGGCATTGGAAACCAACGCATGGAGGCAACCTTTAGCAAAAGTATGTAACGAACCAGGCTTTCAACTAACTCCAATGTAAACCCACCCGCGGCGTTATTCAACAGACGGAGAAAGTGACGTAGTATTAATAGCGTGAGAGTCCGTTCAGGGCGGGCAAGAAGGGTCAAACAAACACAGGACTTTCATCCAGGAGACCGGTGTTCGTGTCCCGTGTAAAACCAAAAGTAACGTTGGCATATTTTGTCACGTCAGTCTTTAGTCATGTGACTCGTCGGTTTGGTCAGTTCCTTGAGTCCCGTGATTCGCTTGTGTCATCAGTCCCGTGAGTCTCGTAAGTCGTTAGTCACGTGACTCGTCAGTATCGTCAGCCCTGTGACTCACGTAAGTCGTCAGTCCCGTGAGTCGTTAGTCACGTGAGTCATTAGTTACGTGAGTCATTAGTATCGTCAGCCCCGTGAGTCACGTGAGTTGCTCGAAGTTTACACCAACCACGACCGTTTTCTAACCCTACCTAAGTGGTTGTGTTGCCTAAACCTAACTTTCTGTGAAAGCGGGAGTTTATTTTGAAAGGACACTATGCATGTAACGAGTATGTAACGTATTTCTACACGCCGTCCCTGGTCCGTCCAAAAGTAACGCAAAAGGGGTAGCCCGTGCGTCGGTCTCCGATGCCGAGGGGCCCTGACCAAGCGGTGGTATTTGACGAGTTGGGAGTGAGAATGTGTCGGTGAAAAGGGTACTTCAGTGTACCTTGAGTTTAAGTAACGTTCAGTAAAAGTCTCCAGCTTGGACTGTGACTATATCAGCCTGATCAAAAGCTGCAGGTGGGTCCGTTATATCAATGTACAGCTGTGTTCCACGACTTGCCACCAGGCACGAATGCAGACACACGCACAGCCAACAATTGCATTAATGCGAGGATGTGTGCTGTCCTGGAGGAGAAAGAGAACAAGAACATGATCGGATCACATGCACATCGGCGACACCCTGATTAAACCCTCTTCAATTCAGAAAACACTGATTTAGTATTTAATTTGTCTGGGGATTTATGGACATTTTGTCAACAGCAGATACTGGGAGCACATGTTCTTCCAACAAAACAAAGCCCCCACGCTAGCAGTGTGGCTCTCAGGATGGCACAGTTGTCTGCCAGTCGATTGGTCCGGACTGAAAACTCAACAAATATTGGATGGATTACCATGATTTTTTTAAAATTTTGCACAGACATTCATAGTCCCCAAAGGATGAAGCCTACTAACTAGTGATCTCCTGACTTTTACCTCTTGCGCCTCCAGCCAGGTCAAAGCTTTACCATGAGGTTGACAGTTTTATTTTTGTGATATGTCTCATCAACTATTGGATGAGTTGCTTTGTACAAACATTCATGATGCCAGAGGATAGGGGTGGGAATCACCAGAGGCCCTTCGATATGATATTATCAGAATTATTAAGTCACAATATGATCTTATTGCGATTTTAAACATTTTGTGATATGCTGAGAAAAGACATATTGCGATATATCTATTTAAGATTAATCGTATGATTGTCCATGGTAAATGCACATTTTTATCTGTTCAAAATCTACCTTAAAGGGAGATTTGTCAAGTATTTAATACTTTAATATGCTTGCTTTATGCAAATATATGTATACATTTATTATTGTAAATCAATTAACAACACAAAACAATGACAAATATTGTCCAGAAACCCTCACAGGTACTGCATTTAGCATAAAAAAATATGCTCAAATCATAACATGGCAAACTGAAGCCCAACAGGCAACAACAGCTGTCAGTTTGTCAGTGTGCTGACTTGACTATGACTTGCTCCAAACTGCATGTGATTATCATAAAGTGGTCGTGTCTGTGTTTGGGAGTAAGTTTGGAGCGTTATTTAATCTCCTTCCCGACAAGCTAGTATGACAACAATGGATTCCTTATGTTTTTTAGTTTCATATGATACCAGTTTCTTCACTTTGGCCTTGAAACTGAGCCCGCTACAACCTAAAAATCACAAGTTGCGTTAATGCGTTAAAGAAATGGCTGGCGTTAAAACGAATTTGTGTCAACGCGTGAACTTTGACAGCCCTAGTAATAGATATATTGTGATTTATTACCTTTTTTCAATTACAAACTATGCAGTTCTGTCATCTTATAAGATACAATTTTCACTCTGTTCATCTCAGTGTTTTCATTCACATATCTTGAGGTCAGAGGTCCAGGGACCCCTTTTAAAGGTCCCATATCGTGCTCATTTTCAGGTTCTTACTTGTATTTTGTGTTTCTACTAGAACATGTTTACAGGCTGTAATGTTAAAAAAAAAACTTTATTTTCCTCATACTGTCTGCCTGAATATACCTGTATTTGCCCTCTGCCTGAAACGCTCCGTTTTAGTGCATTTCAACGAAATTGCAACAGAATTGCGTTGCTAGGCAACCGTTTGGGTCCATGTTTATTTCCTGTCAGCTGATGTTATTTACATACACTGCAACAGGAGATAAACTGGGACACATTTAGAATGTTTACGTTTAAAACCGTGTAATGGTCTAAATATTGTATATTTATGGCATCACAATTGGTCAGAAATCCTAACGGCTTGTTTCAAAAGCACAATTTCTAAATACGGGCTGTGTGTCTTTCTCCGTATATTGAGCGTTATGATAGTTTAACAGTATTTATATGGCACTTAAACCTGCTTTATACTAAAAAAGACTTGTAAATCTCACTTTTTACAATATGGGACCTTTAAAACGGCCATGCCAGTTTTTCCTCGTCGAAATTTAGCGTAACTTTGGAGCCTTATTTAGCATTGTTCCTGACAATCTAACCTGTATAACCAGTAGTATTCACTAGTTTTAAGAGACTTAGCCCGCTACAATCTTTGAAAGATAGAATAGCAGCACGGACAATCATGTTCCCCTTTTGGATGAACTGACTTCTCAATTAGCACCATCGTCAGATCATTTCAGTTTCAATGTGTCCAATAGTTTGGTCTATGACCAAATACCTGCAAAACGAATGACATCCCCATCAGATGTACGTTTAGTCAGTGCTAATTAGCAAATGTTAGCATGCCAACACAATGGTGACCATGGTGACCATGGTAAACATCATCATTCCATCATACCACAATGTTCACTTGTACACAAGAAATACAAATTTTATAGGCACATCAATCTGAAGGTTGATTCTATTTTACTGGTTTGGTAAAAAAAGCAGTAAGTACGTCATCTTGCTCCAATAACCATTGTTTGATTCTGCCCTTAAATAATCCCTTTGGTGTCAGTTAAAGCCTAACGAGATTATGATCTCTGTTATGACTGTATCCATTCCATCTCCAGGCAGGAGCAGAAGGTCAAACCTATTATATCACCCTGATTATGTCACTAAAAATGATTCAGTTGAAATTGTTTCAGGCTGCGAAATCGCAAAATGAATACAGGCAGATTAGTCAAGATTATGGACCCAAATGCTCTCCCTGTAGCAATTTCTCCGGGGACATCAAATTGAACTAGACCAAACAAAGATACATAAAAGGAAATCAGCTTGGAAAAATGCTGAAAATGTACTCTATAGCAACCATAGGGGTTGACAGTCCAGACTGTGGCTTGGTTGTTCATGGACACAGTTATGTGACTATAATCATGTCTATAATGTTAAATTCAGCGGTACATGTCCACCAGGTCCGGCGAGGACACTAGGGGACTCGCTGCTCCACTTAACTGGTCATTCAAAAGGTGACGTGCCCCATCAATTAATGCATCTGGTCCCTGGTTTTCTGCTCGTCGTTTCAAACAAGAAACAACGTGGCGGCCTGTTGAACACTTTCTGTCATTCTGTCTAAACAATCCACCAAAATCTACTTCAGAGAATATTTAAGGGAGAAATAAGGCTATGCCACTGCTGAATCTTGTTTCATTTTAAAACTAGATTGTCTAGTTTGACAGCTTGGTCCAAGTTTCGTGTTTCCGGACGCGTCACGCTTGACGGGCTCATTTGCATAAAGGACTGTTTCCCGCCTTTTCTTTTTGAAAGAGCAACACACACGCAATGGCGTTTCTGAACCAAAACTTTGTTTCATAAATCCGTTTCATATCAGCCCTGTCTCACGCTTGCAGAAACGCAATGGCAAGTGGTTAGCGTTGTGAAACAATTGGTTAGGTTTAGGCAACAAAACTACTTGGTTATGGTTAGAAAAAAGCTCATGGTTTGTGTTCAAATAATAATGTAATAGCTTAAAAATGTAACGTAACAATGTAACAAAACCACTAAAGTTAAATTTAGGTAAGAACTACATGGTTAGGCTTAAAGGTACTATGTTTGTACAGTGAAAATGACACTGAATGTTGTGAACACGGAACATGAACAAACAGCTGATAGTAAAGTGATTAATTACACTTTAATTAATTTGCACTTAATCATGATTAACTATGCCAATCATGCAGTTAATTGCGATTAAATATTTTAATCGACTGACAGCCCTAAATATAATACACTTACAAAACAGGACAAATTAGGAATACAGGACTCTCGCTAATGAATACCTGGTTCAAATAAAGGCCTGATTCTCTGGAGTAGAGGTAAATAATTGAGGCGGCTATTTGGAAAAATGATGGTAAATTAATGTTCTATTGTTTTTAGTTTTTTATAAATTGGCAGGCAGTAAGCCAACACATGTTCGTTTTTGTGTTTCTTTTGTTTGTGTTCTTTTTCGCTTAAAGAACATGTTGAAACTTCCCCAGAACACGCCGTCTGCCTTTAAGAACATTTCAGAACAGTCAAATCCTCGGGGACTAATTTGAAGCCAATTTTTTTGAAAAATAATAATCATGTAAAGCTTCTACAACTTATGTCCTTCAACATGAACAGCACATCCGCACATGCTCGTTAAACACATTTCATACTTCACAATAGTGAAGTATGAAATGTGTTTAACGAGCAACAGATTTCTTAGTGATAACCAATGTGGGAAAAAAAAAAAAAAACTTGACATAGTTCCTAATGCCCACGGGTATGACTCACACACACACACATACACACATACAAACATTAGCCTACAACCCGTGGGTACATCTGAGGTCAGATCACAGCTGCAATCAGTGTAATTGAGTCCAATGAATAAAAACATGAAATGTTTGATTAATGAAATGAACTGATGTTCTTCACTGAAGTCATGAATATCTATCTGAATGTCTCTTACCTGACTGAACCAGATAACAACATTGATCATACTGTTATCTTTCTGTTATCTTCAATATCACAGTCAACGAGGTCAAGCTGCATTAAAGGAGACATATCATGCTCATTTTCAGGTTCATACTTTTATTTTGGGTGGCTGCTAGAGCATGTTTACATGCTTTAATGTTTTAAAAAAAACACTATTTTTCTCATACTGTCTGCCTGCATACACCTGTATTCACCATCTGTCTGAAACGCTCCGTTTTAGCGCCTGTCTCTTTAAGGCCCCCGTCCCGTAAAAAAACCCCAGTCTGCTCTGATTGGTCAGTGTTTCCGGTCTTCTGCATCTGCTCTGCCTGCTGCCGGGGAGCCACTGTAACAAAGGCTATAGCTGCACTTCTACAGTGAACATCGCCACAATAACTGCTTTCAAAACAAAACTTCACAACCGCACATGTTCCAGCGGGAATCTGATCCAAAATCGGGGAGAAATTAACAACCACAGCTACCAAGACTACAGGTGACATTTGCTTCAAGTAAATACTGCTAATTATTAGTCACATAATATAAGCTTACTATTTATGCATAAACTCTGTAAAACGTGATAATAACACGTTAACACAAATTTGTTTTAACGCCACTAATTTCTTTCACGCATTAATAAAAATTGAGATTTTTAGGTTGTAGCGGGCTCAGTTTTTAAGCTAGAGTTATGTAAGGAATCCATCGGTACCAACCATGTCATACTAGCTTGTTGTGAGAGAGGCTAAATAATGCTCCAAATTTACGCTAAATTTTGGGGAGGATGATATCAAAACATCCCTATTGGATGTTGATTAACAACGCTTGATTGTGATTGGTGCATAGCACAGGCAGATAGAGAGATGGTCTGCGCTGCCTCAGTGTGTCATACTAACTTGTCGGGAAGGAGGCTAAATAACCCTCCAAAGTTAGACAACATTTTGGCAGGGAAAAGCTTGCATGGCCCTTGTCACACGGGTCCCTCGACCTCTGACCTCAAGATACTGTATGTGAATGAAAATGGGTTCTATGGGTACCCACGAGTCTCCCCTTTACAGACATGCTCTATGATAATCACATGCACTTTTTGGGCAAGTCATAGTCAAGTCAGCACACTGACACACTGACAGCTGTTGTTGCCTGTTGGGCTGCAGGTTACCATGTTATGATTTGAGCATATTGTTTTATGCTAAATGTAGTACCTGTGAGGGTTTCTGGACAATATCTGTCATTGTTTTGTGTTGTTAATTGATTTCCAATAATAAAAATATACATACATTTGTATAAAGCAAGCATATTTGCCCACTCCCATGTTGATAATGGTATTAAAAAACTTGACAAATCTCTCTTTAAGACACATTTTGAACAGATAAACAAATGTTTGATTAATTTGCGATTAATCATGTTTAAATGTTTTAATCGATTGATAGTAAAAGCCATTCAAACTCCTCGATTAGGAAAAATAATTTGATAGAAACAAAGTAAAGTACAATATGTACAAAAGCCCTAGAATTTTGCAATTAGGGTAGATAATTTGACAGATTAAAATGTAAAATGAAATACAGTTATGTAACAACAATTATAGTTACAATTACCTTTACATTTGTACAAGTACAAGTTGGGAGATTTAAGAACAAATGTTGTAAAATGTCCGAAAGGTATAAGTGAATTGATTTTAAGGAGGTGCTGTATTTTGTTCCTATAGTCAGGTGCAATAAAATTAAAAGCAGTTTTTCCAAGTTCAGACCTTCTGTAGCACGTGGAACCTGAAGCAGGAGAGTAGAGCGTGTCTGATAAAACCCGTCTGAGTGAAAGAGCAATTCTGAGAGGTAATATGGTAATTATCCACTAAGAGCTTTATAGATGGAAAGATACCAGTGAGCAATGCGTCTCACTTGGAGAGAAGACCACCCAACCCTATCATCTAAAAATACAATAATGTGTACCATAGACAGTTGAGGCACTTAACTCCAATAAGTTGAGCAAGCTTGGAACCCGGCAGAACCTTGGTTAAATTTCCCCTTGTTTGTTGGGTTATACTTAAATATGCTATTTCTGTTCAAAGTAGGGATGCACCGATACCACTTTTTCAAGTCATAGTCAAGTCAGCACACTGACACACTGACAGCTGTTGTTGCCTGTTGGGCTGCAGTTTGCCATGTTATGATTTGAGCATATTTCTTATGCTAAATGCAGTACCTGTGAGGGTTTCTGGACAATATTTGGCATTGTTTTGTGTTATTAATTGATTTACAATAATAAATATATACATTCATTTGTATAAAGTCAGCATATTTTCCCACTCCCATGTTGATAAGAGTATTAAATACTTGCCAAAACTCCCTTTAAGGTACATTTTTAACAGATAAAAAAGAACATCAGAAACCACAAATGGGGAAAACTATGGTTTATTACATCGTGGGTTTTATTTTAGAACTGGCATATATATTGCAGCATTGCAAAAAAAAAATAGGGCAATTGGACAAATAATAAATACTTATGGCCAGATGATCTATGAGACTATCAGCTGCTGTAGCAGATGACGTGGACAGGATGAGCTGACGAGTATCTTGTTCCCGTAGATGTAGGTCACTGGGCGGCACAGACGTGATGACTCAGACTAACTCAATATGTAGGGTGAAGATCAGGTAACGTTTAATATGTTGTTTTGCTCAATATCGGCTTTATCGCCACATTCGGGCAGGTTGATAATGTGTGCACCGTGTGGCATCTATTTGTTCAACTGAGGCTGACCTCTGCTTGTGAGGGCACAGTGAGAGGGGAGATCTTGTTTGTACAGTTGCTGAAAAAAGTATAAAAAAAAAGAAACAGGAATCAGGATCATCTGATTGCAGATGAAACTAAAGGAAGAAAAATACACTATTGGAGTTGTTTTTTTGTGCGTGTCTCTTTTTTAAAACTAAAAACACAAGATCAAGAGTGTAATGAATGGATTAAATAGTCAATCACATTCACTGCTGTTATACCCTTTAAACACAGGGCCCTCTCTGTCATGAAAGGGGAGTTTCCCCTCAGAGGAAACTTATTATTGTCTGCGAGGACGTACAGAGAGCTGATAAGAAAATATGAAATATGAATGCAGGGGAAAAAAATCGGAGATTTCGAGAATAAAGTCATAATATTAAAAGAAATTAGTCATAATATTACGAGAATAAAGTCATAACTTTACAAGAAATTAGTCATAATGTTACGAGAATAAAGTCATAACGTTACAGAAAAATAGTCATAATATTACGCGAATAAAGTCATAACTTTACAAGAAAAAAAGAAAATAACACGTCAAATTACTACGTTATAATATTGACTTTATTCTCATAATACTACCACTTTTTTTCTCATAAACCTATGACTTTATTCTCGTAATATTATGACTTTATTCTCGTAATATATGACTTTATTCTCGTAATATATGACTTTATTCTCGAAATCTGTGATTTATTTTTTTTCCTCAATGTGGTCCTAATACTCCATCGTACCGTCGTACCATAGACCTACAACAATGATAAATAAAAATGAAAATCTAAACAAAAAAACAGTTATTCATTTTCACAAATTTTTTTAAGAATCCACAGGGAGCCACTGGAGAGGAGCTAAAGAGTTGCATGTTGCAGACCCCTGCTATAAGGGAACCATAATGTTAATGAGGCAATCGACGAAGCGGTCACAGCAGGTGTGCGCGGCGCCAGGTGGGAACCTGCAGCCTTGCAGTGAAAGTTCGACCGGAGAGGCCGGACACACAGCCATCCAACGTTAAAGACCAAAGTAAGCGCTCTGCATTTATTGAGCTTGTAAAATGTCCAGTGTAATCGGTAACACCGGTGTTGTCATGAGTTTATTAACCGGTTGGAAAACTTCCTCACCGTCACATCCCTACTGCCAAGAGCAGATGATGACTCTTTTTGAGTTGAATTCACACGGAAAACAGTTCACGATTTGTATTCTCATCACAATGATCCATAGAGTGCCTTACTGCCTTTAAATACCACCAAAGGGCCATAAATAAAATGAAAGTAGAATAAACTAGAGACCTTCTTGCGATGGGATCACAGCTGCCGCCGCGACGCCTAATTGGGCCACAAGGTGAAAACAATACCACACGCTGTTGCGGTCTAGTTTTATCACCAACTGCAACAGCAGCAGGAAGTAGGGGGGTAGGCAGTGGGGATTTTTATCAATCCAGAGTTGATAAAAATCATCAATAATCTTTCCAAAATACCACATTAAGACACCAAGACCTTGAGAAACACCAGAGAAAAAGCCATGCTGTGATTTGGTATTTAAAAACTTTTGACATTTAGAGATTTCTGCAAGAATTGCATTTTTCGGCGATTGGATGGCGAGCGCTTCTGTTGTGTAAACTGCTCAGAATCCCCCTTATCGTCAATCTAGCTAGGAAAGCCATCCATCCTCTGAATGCTCTAGGTCTCTAGTTTGTGGCTTTAAAGTTTCATGAGGCTGTGATTATCCTAGAGGTCACCACAGGTCATTTTATACAGTGAGGTCAAATTTCAAAAAATGGTCTAACTATAATGAAATGGCTACTATGGGGACTAACATCATCACACATGAATACAGTTGGGCTCATTGGATCCACAAGAGTCTCATTTAAACTGCAGGCCAAAAACTGCATGTGATTATCATAAAGTGGGCATGTCTGTAAAGGGGAGACTCGTGGGTAACCATAGAACCCATTTTCATTCACATACCTTGAGGTCAGAGGTCAAGGGACCCCTTTGAATATCACCATGACAGTTTTTCCTGGCAAAACATTTAGCCTTTGGGGCGTTATTTACTGTCCCCCCCAACATGACAGCATGACATGGTCGGTAGCGATGGATTCCTAATTTAGGTTTTCTAGTTTCATAAGATATTTGTACCTTCGCTCTAGTTAAAACTGAGACTGCTACAGCCTCTGAATGACAGTAACGTTGGTTGGGATCGCGGGTCTCAGAGGGTTAACCAGTGGATCTGCCGTGTGCGTAAATGTGACTCGAGAGTGAGCAACGGCTCGTAGACTGCAGGTGGAACAGATTCCAGTTATCTTCAGATGTCTGTAAAGAGTCACCAGAGTGAAGGAAGGACGTCAGCATGCTGCCAACTGTCATGGATTAAAGGGCTGATAAGAATTACTCATTGATCTTCATTCTGTCTGGCTGGCATTAATGTAAGAAATTAAATAAAAACTTCTTTGTCTGCATAACCTCACGCTAAAAGTCAATAAAGGGGTTTGTGTGATTTTAGAGAGGTTTATATGGGTGTGCCTTCACCAAATAAAGTCTCAATTGTCTTACTACACAGTACATCTGAGGAGCGTCAAGTAATAACAGTCACTTCTGAACCCTAAACCGAACCTTAAAGAGCTCAGCATTGGCCAAAAGCCTGACTTTACACAAATGTTGTCACTCGAGGTCTAAACAACCGCTACAGCTGGCTCCCCCCCAATCCACGCACGCACGCACGCACGCACGCACGCACGCACGCACGCACGCACGCACGCACGCACGCACGCACGCACGCACGCACGCACGCACGCACACACACACACACACACACACACACACACACACACACACACACACACACACACACACACACACACACACACACACACACACAGCGGCAGCATTCAAACTCTGACACTTTAATGCACAGTCCTCAGCTGACACAGTCTTGCCGCTAATTATCCTAAATATAACTGCCATTAAGTTTGTGTTCTAAGACAAACCCTTTATGCCCCCATGTGCGCAACACTCATGCGTCAGACCATAAAAATAATCTGACTGAGTGTTGATTGTTGAATTTCATCCTGCCAGAAACTACTGTGGCAGCATGTGAACTGAAGGGTTTCATTTCAAAATAAATCCACAGTAGCCTCTACATACTGTATATCTTCATCCTGCATGTAAATATGGTCAGAAAAGTAAGTCTCAAGATTCACTTTAACACTGTAAAGCCCAAAAAAGAGTTACTATCTCAAGATACCATCAATAGAAATGTACTATATGATTTTCTGCACTTTTACACCACAAATCTAAGAGTAAGTATCATTTTTCTTTTGTTTTAAAAATGAACCGATCCTAAGTCCCGCCCCCCCTTATTGCCGGTCAAGCTTGACGACAAGAAACATACTTCAACATACTTCGGGGCGGCACAAAGCGGAGATAATACAAACAGAGGAACGGAATCAGGCAAACTCATGCAGGTTCACTAGAAACTCCTTCAGCTCAGAACTCCAGATCCTGCTGCAGTAAAATGAGAGGTTTTCTAAAGGGAGTCTGGTGCTTGGAAACACTACTCACTTTTGTCCACAGGGACCGCCAAAATCAACACCAAATCAAAGTTCCTCGTAGTAACTTTGACTATATACTGTATGATGTGTCTGTGAAGATTGTGACACTAATGTAATGTGACTTGCATAGTGATGTTAACTTTGAACTAAGGATGCACCGATACCGATGCCAGTATCGGGTATTGGGTCCGATATTGTGCTCATGTACTCGTACTCGAACTCGCAAAACGGCTCCAATACAACGGCACCGATACCACTTTACAGCAGCGCGACGTTAACCTCTCGTCACCATCTTTAGGGTCCTCACACTCCACCTCCCCAACGGTGCGGGTGAGACGGGCCAGTGGTGCACCCGGCCCCACTGGGCCGGGATCCTACCTCAGCCGTCACACGCCGGCCCTCACTTTCAATGCGACACAGGGTTTGCTTGCACCCTCTGACTCGCGCGTGCGTTAGACTCCTTGGTCCGTGTTTCAAGACGGGTCGGGTGGGTTGCAGACATCGCCACAGACCGCTGGCACCTTTTACCCGGGCCACGGCACGACACGGTTGGGGCGCACTGGGGACAGTCCGTCCCGGTCGACAGTCCGCACAGGGAGCCTCGTCACGGTGTGGCGAGGTCTGGGTGGGGAGCGCTGTAACCCCTTTAACCCCGAGCCTTTCCAAGCCGACCTAGAGCCGGTCGCGGCGCACCGCCTCCTATGCAGGACTCCCCAGCCTGCCGTGTGTCGCTCACACCCTCCAGCTGGCTGTTAACGAGGGTCTTTTCGCACAGAGAAGTACTCGTATCGGTACTCGGTACCCAAATGTAAGTACTTGTACTCGGCCTGAAAAAAAGTGGTATCGGTGCATCCCTACTTTGAACAGAAATAGCATATTTAAGTTTTAACCCAACAAAAAAGGGGAAATTTAACCAAGGTTCTGCCGGGTTCCAAGCTTGCTCAACTGTTATTGGAGCACAGAGCAAAAAGGGGTCAATGAAGTGCCTCAACTGTCTATAGTACACATTATTGTATTTTTAGATGATAGGGTTGGGTGGTCTTCTCTCCAAGTGAGACGCATTGCTCACTGGTATCTTTCCATCTATAAAGCTCTCAGTGGATAATTACCATATTACCTCTCAGAATTGCTCTTTCACTCAGACGGGTTTTATCAGACACGCTCTACTCTCCTGCTTCAGGTTCCACGTGCTACAGAAGGTCTGAACTTGGAAAAACTGCTTTTAATTTTATTGCACCTGACTATAGGAACAAAATACAGCACCTCCTTAAAATCAATTCACTTATACCTTTCGGACATTTTACAACATTTGTTCTTAAATCTCCCAACTTGTACTTGTACAAATGTAAAGGTAATTGTAACTATAATTGTTGTTACATAACTGTATTTCATTTTTCATTTAATAATCTGTCAAATTATCTACCCTAATTGCAAAATTCTAGGGCTTTTGTACATATTGTACTTTGTTTCTATCAAATTATTTTTCCTAATCGAAAAGTTTGAATGGCTTTTACTATTTTTTAAGACTGTCAATCGATTAAAATATTTAAACATGATTAATCGCAAATTAATCAAACATTTGTTCATCTGTTCAAAATGTATCTTAAAGAGAGATTTGTCAAGTATTTAATACCATTATCAACATGGCAGTGGGCAAATATGCTGCTTTATACAAATGTATGTATACATTTATTATTGGAAATCAATTAACAACACAAAACAATGACAGATATTGTCCAGAAACCCTCACAGGTACTGCATTTAGCATAACAAATATGCTCAAATCATAACATGGCAAACTGCAGCCCAACAGGCCGTCAGTGTGTCAGTGTGCTGACTTGACTATGACTTGCCCCAAACTGCATGTGATTATCATAAAGTGGGCATGTCTGTAAAGGGGAGACTCGTGGGTACCCATAGAACCCATTTACATTCACATATCTTGAGGTCAGAGGTCAAGGGGACCCCTTTGAAAATGGCCATGAAAGTTTTTCCTCGCTAAAATTTAGGGTAAATTTGGAGCGTTATTTATCCTCCTTTGTGACAAGCTAGTATGACATGGTTGGTACCAATGGATTCATTAGGTTTTCTTTTTTCATATGATGCCAGTATCTTCACTCAACCAACCACATTCTAGCAGTCATTGTTGCTGCTTTGTTTTCCTTTTCTTTCCTGTGATGTCACTGTGAATGCCCCTAAATGACCTCTCGAGTATGAATAAAGGTTGAATGAAATGAAAAGTAAAAAACAAATTTACTGACATCACCGCCACATGTCAGGAAATAATGGCTTTCCCAACATGAGTTGTATTTCAGAAAATGATAAGGAGAGGTGGCAGACCAATGACACATCCTATCACCAACTTATCACACCTCCTTTCACTCTTACTCTCACATGTCTTTCTCTTGTATTGTTCACCTTTACTCTGAACTAAAATATCTATTCAGCTACTGATTGCGTTTTTTCCTAGCCTTGTCCTTCTCGAGTCTTGACGTAATTTTCATTTCTGCTCCTGTGTCCCCTCAGTTTGTTTCTCCTCAGTTTTTATAAGCTGCACAAGGTTCCTCTGCTTCCTCCGCACAGTTTGCTTTTATTTTCTCCTTTTCCCAACATTTACAGTTTAGTTTGTAAATAATCAGAGATACACCGGAGGTCACATTGACCTCGCATTGCACTTTCCACGCTTTATATACTCCCTTTGACCTTGGGTTTCTTTTTTATTTCATCTTACCATTCTCTCCTCTCTAATTTCTAAAGGCACTCCTGATGAAATGAAACACCTACCGCTTTACCATTTCGCTCTGCTTCTCTCCATTAAGTCCCTTTTTCTGCCCGTCTAAACACAGATGACTCATTCAGGCGCTATTGCTCCGTCCAAGGCCGAATCAGGACTCCTGACCCCTGAGAGCTGCAGCACAATGATGGAGCCTTACATCGATGATGTTATATATTCATACTTTTGTGTGAGTGTAAGCCGGCGTCTGCTGTCAGTAACCTGCTGACTCACCTGTAATTTCATGGGGTGCTGCTCACGATTTCTGTAATTGCAAATGCTTGGTTGTTGTCTAAGCGGTAATTAGGGCTTGAAAGCAAAATATTCATTTGAATTGATTTTGAACGGCATGTATCTTAATCAGGGCTGTCAAAGTTAATGCAATAATAATGCGTTGACGCAAATTTGTTTTAACGCCACTAATTTGTTCAACGCATTGACGCAACTTGCAATTTTTAGGTTGTAGAATGCTCAATGTTAAAGCTGGAGTGAAGTGGGATCATATGAAGCTAGAAAAAAACTAATGAATCCATCGGTACCAACCATGTCATACTAGATTGTCGTGAAGGAGGCAAGACATAGTCAAGTCAGCACACTGACACACTGACAGCTGTTGTTGCCTGTTGGGCTGCAGTTTACCATGTTATGATTTGAACATATTTTCTATGCTAAATGCAGTACCTGTGAGGGTTTCTGGACAATATCTGTCATTGTTTTGTGTTGTTAACTGATTTCCAGTAATACAAATATACATACATTTGCACAAAGAAGCATATTTGCCCACTGCCGTGTTGATAAGAGTATTAAATATCTGACAAATCTCCCTTTAAGGTACATTTTCAATCAATCGTGATTAACTATGGACAATCATGCGATTAATCGCGATTAAATATTTTAATCGATTGACAGTCCTAATGTTAACACTAACCAAGTGGATATTGTTACAATCATTTCTTCATAAAATTAAGCGGTGAATGTTTACGTTCGGTTTGGTCGGGTTTGCAATCGTGCTGCTACCGCTTAGAGTCGCAGAAGCTATTACTTTTAGCTAACTCCTTCAACCATTTATCCGTTACTTTGAACTTTTTTTTTATCATTTATGCAATACTTTAAAGCGGCTATAATTGATACTTCTATAATAGCAGTAGGGATCGGGGGCTGGAGCCGCGGTATCAAGGTCCCACCCACCCAAACACCCGCCTGAGCCAATCGTGAGCCGAGCAAGGCCGCAGCTTGTTAGAGTGAGCCACTATAGCTGCTATAAAGACACAACAACTAACCAGAATATTTCTATAACTACATTTATAATCAAATTTACACATGTTACTGCGCGAATCTATTCAAACCTTTCATTGAAAAAGTGTCGCAACTGTTGCATATTCACATCGCTACCTGAATAGTTTTGATGCAAAATATTTGGAGGCGAGTATTTCACATTTTCGTGTTGTTTATTTGTCACCCCGGTGTGTAAAAGTCTGTAATCACAAAATGTAGTTTTTAGTTGTTATTGCTGACTATATGCAGACATATTTTTTCAATCAAATTGTAATTTCTGTTTTTTAAAACCAGTTGAGCAACCTTTCCAAGTACCTCCTGGCAACTGCAGAAGTGTATCCCTGGTTAGCAATTACTGGTCAAAGCAAGAAAAGACATCATGTCAAATGCTCTCCATTTTGCAGTCCGTCTCTTAAAACCTATTTGTTTCAAACTGTACTTAACAATGCACTTTTCCAACAATTTATTCAAGGCTTATTTTGAAGGTCAGCAGAAAATGGCTCGCACAGCTTTCTTGTAGTTGCACAGTTAGTTCCCACATTCTGTTATCTAAAGCCTGACGTACGTCCACGTGATTCCAGCTGTGATGTCAGCCTAAGGCCGTGATAGAAAACGAAAAGGAACAGGCTGACCACTCTCCTCCCAGCGGCCTCAGTGTCAGCGTGACATCTACGTATATCATGCAGCCCCAGACCCGATCTAATCTCATTTAGGTATGTATATATTTATTATTGGAAATCAATTAACAACACAAAACAAAAACACATATTGTCCAGAAACCCTCACAGGTACTGCATTTAGCATAAAACAATATGCTCAAATCATAGAATGGCAAACTCAAACCCAACAAGCAACAACAGCTGTCAGTGTGTCAGTGTGCTGACTTGACCAAAACTGCATGTGATTCTTTCAGATATCTTGAGGTCAGAGGTCAAGGGACTCCTTTGAAAATGGCCATGACAGTTTTTCCTCGCCAAAATGTAGTGTACGTTTGAAGCGTTATTTAGCCTCCTTCACAACAAGATGATATGACATGGTTGGTACCAATGGATTCCTTAAGGCTACTATAACCTCTGAAAGATTGAATAGCGGCTGGGCCCGATGGCGGCCCGTCATATTTTTAAGATGTAAAATTAAAAATGTATTTGCATTAACGTGTTATTATCGCGTTAACTTTGACAGCCCTAGTATTTACTTTGTACTGGCTTCCAGCTGTAAACTAGGGTTGCAGTATTGAATATGTTGATTGACAAAGGTTAAAGGTACTCCGTTGACTCCCGCAAACAAAGTCTGTTTATATCCACCAAGCCACACTGTGTATATCCTCGAGGCCAAAATATATGCGTTGAATTCATTTCCTTCCTCAGAAAAACACTTGCAAAATTTTGGAGAAAATTCGAAACTTGCATTGTTTACACTCATGTTTGCTAACTAAGAGTCTGTTTCATCCTTTCATTTTGCTGGCACGATGCTACTTTCTTGACGTATTAAGACACCTGTAGATCAGAAACAATTGGCAGAAATGTGTATTGTGTCAACTTGCATGCCCGTGCGTCCTTGTGCACAGGTTACTACCAGATGGGGACCTATACTCATAAAAACATGTTCATGTCTAGGAGGCAAAGCACAAATTGTAAAACTCTCACGAGATGGTTGATCTTGAATGGTTAAGGTTAGGATAGGTTGTCGGGCAGCGAGTCTTGCAAAGGTTTTTCCAAGTTTTTAAAGTTTTGGCAATTTGGGGGTTACCTTCTAGACAACCTAAAAACATTGCTCCATAGCACTGCTAGTGGTCAAAAACTCCACAGGGTACCTTTAAGGTGCAGAAGCAGCAGAGAAGTTCTAGAAAATGTAGTGATGTGCACGGAGCTGCCCAATGCCTGAGAAGAAAAACCTCATTCACACTTTTAGTTAATGGTTCACTGTTTCTAATATGGAACGCAGTTTATGAGTTTAAAGTGCCTATGGGTTGCAGCTGTCACATGACTAATAGTAAATTGGGAATTATTCATGATTTTGAACTTTTAATTAAGGACATAGTACAGGCACAGTCTGTCTCTAAACTCAATAAAAGGCTGTCATTTTTCACAACACTTTCAAGACTGCAAAATTGTAAGAGCAATTCATCAAGTAAAAGGTAATAATCGGAGCATCTCAGTGCAATCCTCTGCACACAGACAGAGGATTATGTAACCAGCTGATGAGTCATGTTGTAATCATTGAGATAAAGATTAAAAACGCATCAGTTTCAAAAGCAAAATGAAGATTTGATGCACCCTGATAAACTAATCACAAGGTTATCATGCAGAACAGACTCTTTACAGCGAGTTAAAAACTCAAGCTAAAAAATTGTGTTTATAAATCTGCCTACAATCTAGATAATCAATATAGAATGATTTAGCAAGAAATGGACATTGTGTATATACAGTGAAGGGCCACATATGTTTCGCCAATTGGAAGAAAGTACAGCAGAGCAAACACACACAATGGTTTCTAGGTTAGCAGAGGAAAGTGAAAAGAACAACAGAAGCAGAAAACTACCTCTGGTAGGCGGAGTAGGCTACGGCAGAATAGGCTACGATGGAGTAGGCTACGGCAGAATAGGCTACGATGGCGTAGGCTACGGCAGAATAGGCTATGACGGAGTAGGCTACAGCGGAGTAGGCTAAGATAAAGTAGGCTACGGCAGAATAGGCTATGACGGAGTAGGCTACAGCGGAGTAGGCTACGATAAAGTAGGCTACGGCAGAATAGGCTATGACGGAGTAGGCTACAGCGGAGTAGGCTACGATAAAGTAGGCTACGGCAGAATAGGCTATGACGGAGTAGGCAACGGCGGAGTAGGCTACGATGGAGTAGGCAACGGCGGAGTAGGCTACGATGGAGTAGGCTACGACAGAATAGGCTATGACGGAGTAGGCTACAGCGGAGTAGGCTACGATAAAGTAGGCTACGGCAGAATTGGCTATGACGGAGTAGGCGACGGCGGAGTAGGCTACGATGGAGTAGGCTACGACAGAATAGGCTACGATGGAGTAGGCTACGGCAGAATAGGCTATGACGGAGTAGGCTACTGCGGAGTAGGCTACGATAAAGTAGGCTACGGCAGAATTGGCTATGACGGAGTAGGCGACGGCGGAGTAGGCTACGATGGAGTAGGCTACGGCAGAATAGGCTACGATGGAGTAGGCTACGGCAGAATAGGCTACGATGGCGTAGGCTACGGCAGAATAGGCTATGACGGAGTAGGCTACAGCGGAGTAGGCTAAGATAAAGTAGGCTACGGCAGAATAGGCTATGACGGAGTAGGCTACAGCGGAGTAGGCTACGATAAAGTAGGCTACGGCAGAATAGGCTATGACGGAGTAGGCTACAGCGGAGTAGGCTACGATAAAGTAGGCTACGGCAGAATAGGCTATGACGGAGTAGGCAACGGCGGAGTAGGCTACGATGGAGTAGGCAACGGCGGAGTAGGCTACGATGGAGTAGGCTACAACAGAATAGGCTATGACGGAGTAGGCTACAGCGGAGTAAGCTACGATTAAGTAGGCTACGGCAGAATTGGCTATGACGGAGTAGGCGACGGCGGAGTAGGCTACGATGGAGTAGGCTACGACAGAATAGGCTACGATGGAGTAGGCTACGGCAGAATAGGCTATGACGGAGTAGGCTACAGCGGAGTAGGCTACGATAAAGTAGGCTACGGCAGAATTGGCTATGACGGAGTAGGCGACGGCGGAGTAGGCTACGATGGAGTAGGCTACGGCAGAATAGGCTATGACGGAGTAGGCCACGGCGGAGTAGGCTACGATGGAGTAGGCTACGGCAGAATAGGCTACGATGGAGTAGGCTACGACGGAGTAGGCTACGACAGAGTAGGCTACGACAGAGTAGGCTACGGTTGAGTAGGCTACGGCAGAATAGGCTATGATGGAGTAGGCTACGACGGAGTGGGCTACGACGGAGTGGGCTACGACAGAGTGGGCTACGGTGGAGTGGGCTACGATGAGTGGGCTACGGTGGAGTGGGCTTCAGTGGAGTTGACTACGACAGAGTAGGCTACAACGGAGTAGGCTATGGCCAAGCCTACAACATTTTGGCTGTTTGTCCAGTGTTTTTGTAGGTAGAGGAAAAGAGATTATAAAATAACAAACTTTATCAAAATTGTTATCGTGGAAGATTTACCGTGAAAATTTTCACTGTCACTAAACATATACAGTCCAAAGAGCCACAGCCACATGAGAGCACGCTCACTGAGAAATATTGGCGACTCTCTTCAAAAGTGATGAGTTAAGGTCTGCTCAAAAAGGTTTTTTGGCACCTGTTAGTGCAGGACAATTTACACCTTCATCATTCTTCTCGGCACATGGAGTCCAGTGACCTCATATGACTCCCTGCCCATCTGTGCCCACCTTCTACCTCAGCGGAGGCAGAAACACTCCAGCGGTCAAATTCACACCATCATCCCAAGGCAAAAAATGTGCTTTGTGTTGAGTCACATTTGTAAGAGCAGTTTTCAATACTCAGTGAAACGGACACATTCCCAATCCCGTTGATGAGCCGTCATTGCTTTGGTGATTTGTTCTGGGGGTCAGGGTTAGGGTTAACATTAACGTAGCACAGTTTGTTCATGTGGATCAGAGGATGTTAGCTCTGAATGAGGTTGTTTGATTGTGATTTTAAGAGAGAAAGGCAGAGGAACAGGCCCATCACCAAGGACAGAGAGAGGGATAGACACTAACGGATATGTGGGCGAGAACAGACCTGGGGATCATAGGGGAGTGGCGAGAGGGGGGCATGAAGACCTAGTCATGCAGGAAAAAAGAGAAAATGACTACAATGTGATTCACTTCCCCGCGACAAAACCATTGGTGGTGAGAGCAGCAGGGCACACTGGAAGGAGGAAACTGCAGGGGAGTGCAGTGAAAATGACTGAGGACAACTCATACGCTATGAAACACTTATGTATGAGCAGGACTTATTTTCAACCTGGACAATGAGTCCGGGGCTGAAGGAGGAGTGCTGCATTTGACTGCTTATTCTGTCCCACTCCAGCTTATGTGGCTGTGCATGAGGCAGTGGTGGGAAATCTCTTTGGCACATAGGAAATGGTGCGTTTTATGCAATAGGTAATCAAGACAAGAGAATTACACCATCTATGGGTTAGTTTGGACGGTGGTAGGCAGGGGTTAAATTGGGTTGGGACTGTCCAGAAGTTTGCTGATCCTGCGGGTGGTCCGAGCCCCGGTGCTGGGGTTTGCGCTGGCTGAATTTCAGTTGCTACAGCCGTAAAATGAAGGGTTAGGGTCCAGACTTTCAACCAGGAGACCGGTGTTCATGTCCCGTGTGAAACTAAAAGTAAAGTTTACTTATTTTGTCACGTCAGATATTAGATAAGTGACTCGTCAGTATCGTCTGTCCCGTGAGTCGCTAATCAGTGAAGGTACGACCGTTCACCATGACCGTTTCCTAACCCTACCTAAGTGGTTGTGTTGCCTAAACATAACTTCCTGTGAAATGGAAGTTTATTTTGAAAGGACACTATGCATGTAACGAGCGTATATTGACACGCCGTCTCTGGTCCGTCCAAAAGTAACGCAAGAGGAGTTTATTTACTTATATTATATTTAATATTATATATTTATATAATATTTATATTTATATTATTATATTTATTTATTTAACTTTTGTGCCCGGCTGCTTCCCAGAGGAGCATAAAGTGAGCGATGGACACAAATGTAAGTTTGGAAAATCCAGCCCACAAATTTTGAGAGTAATCTCAAACTTTTTCATGTCAAGGAGCTCCAAAATAGATGTCCAATAGACCACAGACCATGGATTTATTAGTTAATAGCCTACAATCAATGTAAATTCTTTGCTAAAACTACATTGAATTCTGTTTATGTAATGCTACTAGCACTACTAGCTACTGGCTGATAGCCAGTTGTTTGGGAACAGAGATGTTAATACATCCACCACGGTACAGGCTTACAGCATACAGCCCATGGATGTATTAGAAGATAATAAAAGTGATGAATTACAGCCAATATATCCATTATTACAGCCACATACAGCTAGCAGGAAGCTGGTAGAACCGGATATCTCATATGAACGTGCAGGACGGTGCAGTCCCGTGGGTCTGATGCACGGTCATTATACCGATTCAGCTAATAGTTAATTTTACAACGTTTAGGACATAGTTATTTAAATGAGGGCTATGTAATTGTTGGTACTGGGAAGTTGTTTTACCTAAAAAAAAATAATCTTCTGATTTACTGAGTTCTCGTTATACATCCATGACCACAGACTCATTGGCGTTTTCAGTCCAAAATGGTCACAGATCAAAGCCAAATCATTAAAGAAGAGATTAAAGATTATTATATGACTGATCTGCCTTCGCAACAGAAAAAAATAAAGATTTTATTTCTATAGGTCTTCTGATAAGTCACAGCTTTTGATATCTTGGGCAGACGTCACGTTTGTCTGTGTGTGTGTGTGTGAGGTCATTGTTTCCTTCACGGACAGCGCTCGTGCCAGTGCGATAAAAGATAAAAGGTTAACGTCCTGATCTGTGCCCACACACAACACAGATTCAAGGAACAGGCCTTGCTGTGTCTGTGCTCCAGTAGGAACACTGTGTTCAGTGCACATGCAAAGTATACCTCCATTATTATCGAGCAGCTGCGGTGTCCCTGCCTCTGTTACTTGACTGCACATATAGTGCATGTGCGTTTAAAACACGTAAGTGAGATACTAAGGAGGGAGAGACTTCCCCTTGACGAGGATACTGACGTTTGAGTCTCCATGAGTAGTTAGCTCTCTCACTGGTACCGGCTCTTAAATTGAGATTCATAAGCTGCGTTTCCGCCAAGAAGTTCCAGGTAATTTAAGTTAATAAAATGTTCCTTCAGCCCATTGTTGTCTGCGTTTCCAATAGCGGTCTAAAGACCTGCGAAGTTTAGGCAAATTAGTCCGCTGACGTATGAAAAAGCAACATGACATGGGACTGGTTGTGATCGCAGCAGTACACACACTCTGCAGCCTGCAGTTCAGTGTGTCCACCCGTTTCTAGAGCTGACCCGGATGCTGCGTGGTAATCAACGTCCAAATCGGTATTCGAATGCTTCGCTTTTTTTTTTTTTCATATAAGTATGTAATAATAAAGTATAAATCCCAAACTATAAGGAATAATCCCATTACATTATTCATTATTCATATTCAACATTAATTATTATTATTTGTTATTCTCAGATAGATATCGCTGTTTGTTGTGCGTAAAGGCGTGCATGTGTACAGTAGTGCCGCAGCAGCGCTGTCTCAGGCACTGAAACGGGGGAGATGGAGAAGGAGATAGAAGTCAGCCTGCTGACCCGTTCCGCACCTCGAAGCTTCGAATAGCTTCGAATATTTCTCATTGAAGCTTAGAAGCCAAAAAAACGATATAAGGGGCAGTCATACACATTTCATCTACAAAAAAAAGTTGAAAAAAAAAATTAATGTTAGGTTTTGTCTCACTGTGACAACATTTATACTGCTGCATATATTTACTGACTCATATTGGATGTAATGAATGAAATGCAGTGGAGGAAAATGAAACTAAGAGCATCTGTCTCCACAGTAAATCACAGAGTTGAGTGTTTGATGGTTATTTATTTGTGCTTCAGAACGTAAACCGCCGTGAAACAATCTGAAAACAACTTTATTTTTCTCTCATTCGCAGCACTGCCATTCTGTCTGTATCGGGAAGCCGACAGCGAAGCCAAACTTTACTTTTAATGTTATCAAAGTACTAAAAATAGTAGAGTAGTTCCTGTGTGTGTGTGTGTGTGTGTGTGTTTCACCAATCAGCAAGACAGTGACGGTCATCCCTGGAAACTCCCACCCGAATGTTCATGTACTTTCAGAAAGTACATTATTAATGTCATTATTCCAGTAGCTGGGCTCATAAAAACTCCAGTCCCGGGACCAAAACTAATTTGGTAGGATAGCAGAACTGTTCAAAGCAAGTTATTAAATCCCCTTTATAAGAAATGTAGTGGTTTGGATGAGTGTACTAAAACCATCCTGGAACACGATGAACTGCTTAATGTGACCTAATAAAAGGCCGCCTCTTAAAAGAGCTGCATACATGTTGTACCACACTTTAATCACTTGGTCAGACTGCTGGGTCGGTTCATACTGCACCGTGCATCTTCAGCTCAGACTTTTATGGTCACAATGTCCGCAGAGTCCGCGGTCATACCAACCATCTCTTACTGTATTACAAGTACACCCACTAAAAGGGCAGCATGCACCTCACACTGCTATTGGCTACTGTCTTCTCTCACAGAGTCTCGGGGAAGATCAGGGAAGGGAAGGGAGGGGAGTGGAGGAGGAAAATGAGACTGAAAAGATTAGACAGCACCAGACACTTTTGAATCAAAACCATTCATACCAGCAGCGATGCAAATTTGCAACATCTGCAACACTTGTTCAATGAAAGGTTTGAATAGATTCACGCAGAGAACCAACCACATGGATCCTGTTGACCCAGAGCAGCATCTGGCAGTCTGTCTGAGGTAAACTGCTGTATAGACTAAACTACTGTAAGCTATTTTACCTTCCTTCTAGCAACATGCTCTGCGTGAATTTGAGTTCCCTCTGGTAAACAGTTATGCAGTAATTGTGGAAAGTATTGTGCAAGGTAACAACAGAAGGAGTGCATCTGGTCTGCGCTGCCTTTGTCAAGGTTGAAAGGAGTAATCAAAGTCTGCCATCTTGGTTCGGACTACAGAGCCTCCGTGTTGTTGTACAATATAGGGTGCATCCCAAGTCTCAAAATTCTTATTTCTGCTCGTGGGAGTGAGGATAGGAGGGATCTCTGAGGAGCCATGTGCGAGGATTCACAGAAGTCTTTTACCGACCGACACGCCCCCTTATTGGATATCAGTTACTGATTGGACGCTGCAGCAGACCGGACTGATCACTGGAGTTTCATACCGGAGTGAAGACAGATAACAGATTAAAAGTTTTATATTTTACTAGTCTTCCAATTCACCATCTAGGTAAAATCTGTGTTAATTGTAGGTCTGAACAACAAAAGGCAGCGTCTTAATTAGTAATAATACAATTCAGGCACATCAAAAGTCTATACAGCTGATCCAGCTGTGATCAGCTGTCGCTTCACTCGATGCTTTAGAGGGAAAGGACGTTTCATTTCTCTAAAGACATTATTTCCTTGTTTCCTCTCTCCTTGCGTTGTTTCCTCGATGCAAGTGAGGGAAATGTGGATGCAATTAAGAGACTTTGGATGTTGGAACATTCTGTGTTAAAGTACTCATGACAAAAACAACAGTTGGAAAAAATATCTACCGACCTGTGAATTCAAAAAAATGCCCCCAGTGTGTAAAAGACCTTTAGACATAAACAGAAAATAGTGCACAAATTAAAATATGGGAATCAAATAAAAATGAATAAAATATTAAATTAAATTAAATTTGCAGTTGAACTGACTGGCAAGATTTTGGATGAAGACCAAAACAGAGCTAAAAGGAGAGTGGAATTTGGACTTAACATTTGCCAGGAAGCCAGAAGAAACTATGAAAAAAAAAACAGCCCGAGTCAACGTGATCCTTTTATTCAAGTTGAAACATTTCAGTATATTTTTGAGCACTGACACGCTACACCTCCAGCACTAATCAGGAGCACGGGACCGGCACGGCACATGCAGCACACAGTGTGCCTTGAAACAAGGTGACAGAGTGACCTGCAACAGATGATGGTGAGAAGCGTGCTTCACTGCTACCTTTCATCCATATGTCATCGCCATAAATGTAAACACGTTCCTTGGACGAGGCGTGCAGGGACAAATGTACAAATTATATATATCAGCGGTTGTCTGAGCCATGTGACAGAAATAATATGATTTAGGCACAAAAACGTGAATCACATACTGTTTCTTTCTTCACCCTTTTAGAGATGGTAGTCCAATAAAACCAAATGAAACACCATCCTTTGTGAGAATACGGCGTTATAGCTCAAAACAGATAAGATGAAAAGATCTTTTTTCACCTGCCTCTCTAGTGTAAATAAGTTCCATCAGTCCTAATGCTGTTTGCCTCAATAACCCCCATTACAGCCACTTACAGATTATCTTCCAGCAAAATGAAGAAAAAGGGTGATTTGGGATCATATGCGGGGCGGAGAGCATCTCCGCGACATTTACTGTAATGCAAATAATTGGCTTCTCTTTTGTGAGGGAAAAAGCTACTGTATGATGGACGTGTGGGCTGCCGCGCTGCGCAGGTGTGATGAGTCAATGATGAAATGAGCCACCATTACAGGTTAGTGAAATGGCAATGTTAATGTGAAACGCATGGACCTGCAGTGAAACTAATTTCAAAAGCAGCGAGTAAATTACGGCAATTTTAGCCAAATGATCCTAAAGCCTATAGCAATTTGATCAAATCTGGATGACAAGAGATCATTATAACGTGTAGTTAAACATCATAACCAAGTAAAAGAAGACTGATGGAATTATTCAGCTGCAGTATATCGCTTTTGAATTTGTATTTTGTTATATATTTCGCTTTTTTTCTTAGTCGCATTTTTTGCTAGAAAAAAGCCTGTTATGCTTTTGTGCTTTTCCCCTTTCCTTTAGTGTTATTTTATTTTTTGTGCATGTTAAAGGTCCCATATTGTAAAAAGTGAGATTTTCATGTCTTGTATATTATAAAGCAGGTTTAAGTGCTATTTAAATACTGTTAAACTATCAAAACGCTCAATATACAGAGAAATATACACAGCCTGTATTCAGAAATTGTGCGTTTGAAACAAGCTGTTAGGATTTCTGTCCATTTGTGATGTCACAAATGTACAATATTTAGACCATTACACGGTTTTAAACATAAACATTCTAAATGTGTCCCAGTTTATTTCCCGTTGCAAAGGATGTAAATAACATCAGCTGACAGGAAGTAAACATGGACCCACACTCCTGCATAGCAACGCAATTCTGTCGCAATTCCGTTGAAATGCACTAAAACAGAGCGTTTAAGACAGAGGGTAAATACAGGTATATTCAGGCAGACTGTATGAGGAAAATAAAGTTTTTTTTGAGCATTACAGCATGTAAACATGTTCTAGTAGAAACACAAAATACAAGTATGATCCTGAAAATTAGCACGATATGGGACCTTTAAAGGTCTGCAAAGTTACAAAGCCTAAAATTCAAGTCAAACTGCTCCTGAACTGCCTGAAACGCCTCGCTTGAAGTCCCGCTTTGTCTTCCGTAACGTGGTGATGTCACCAAGTAACACATTTGCATAATACCTGCCTAGCTTGGCATGCGTTCAAACGAAGTTAGTTAGAGCGGAGCTGGAGCGGAGTCTGAAGAGTTTGGTTTGGTTGACCAATCACAACAGAGTGGGGCAGGAGCTGAAACAGAGCGTTTCAGACAGACAGAGGGTGAAAAGAGGTGCTGCAGCACAGCCGGTATGAGAAAAGTAAAGTGTTTTTTTTGAACATCAAAGCATGTAAACATGTTCTAGTTCACTGGTTCCCAACCTCGGGGTCACGACCCCCAATAAAGGTTGCCAAAGCTTCACGGAGGGGGTCGCGAGGCCTTCTTGATTTTAAGGGGTGTAAGACAACAGATCAGCATTTCATTCATTTCTGTGACCAAAACTAGATGAACTGTTGTTATTAAAGTTTGGATTATTATTTAGGACATAAACAGCATAAGGGCACGGTGACGACTCGAACACAAGTTATATTCACAGAGCCTTCCCAATCTGCTAAACAGCCTCATCCTACCTAGTTAAAACAACCAAAGAGCTAATGGAACAACGGCCAAGCATTAGGAAATAACAAAATTTGTCAAAAAAGACGTCTATTAAGTATGTTTTATTGTTAAAAAAAAATTTTTTAAGAAAAATGTATAATAAAAAGAATTGTATTAAAGATTCTTAAACACATGAAAACTCATCTCTGCTCAAAATTCATCCTTTATACAAACCTCCTGTAATTATTGAGTTCACTATTTTGGTTAATTGTACAATTTATCAGTACAGTTATGTACTGTCATTGTTATGCATTGAATATAATATGAAATATGCATAAAATATGTCACATAATCAGGGCTCGTCAGTTTACTCAATCATAGAAATGGGGTCCCCTAAGGAAAAAAGGTTGGGAGCCACTGTTCTCGTAGAAAATCCAAAATACCATTATCAACCTAAAAATGAGCATAACAGGTACTCTTTAAACATTCATAATTATGCGCAACAACTACATTATAATTAATGGTGCTCTTTGACCGTGTATGAAAGCAAAGTGCCACATAAAGAACGTGGGTGAGGAATACAGGTAGAGAGGATTTTTTTTTTTTCTACTTCAAGTTAATTGCAGTATTGTGTCAAGCTCAAAAACATAGCTGAAGTGTTGGCAAGATTCACTCAGTAAACCCCCATAGCTGAGGAAGATGCAACTTGGAGTGTGTGAGTCAAGTCTGCATAGCACTTATCTCAAGCCTATCTGATTGATAATAAAAGAGAACATTTTCTTTCTCTGCGTCTTTGTGTAAAAGGGATCCTTCAGGGCTGACTTCTTTTTCAGTGAGTTGCAATCAACATGCAACATTATTTATGGCCTGATACTGGGATGCAAAATGATGTAATGAGTAGTCTATTAGATATGAACTGTAATCAGTCTTGATTGCCCTAATCGTGATCCTGACTAATTAAGATAAGATATGTGATATGTAACCATCTCGTGTGTAAAATATTACCCTCTGTGATAGACAGAAGGGGCCCTTTTATCAGGCTCAGGGACGCTGTCGGGACAGTTTGCCTTGATTTGACGAAGATTGATCGACAGTCAATGACGGCGTATCTGTGGACAGATACACAATTTTCAAAGCTATAGCTTGTAACACTCATGTTCCCAGTTTTGTCTGGAGTACTGTCTGGGGGGTAAGAAATGTACAATGTCATTTTTGTTGTGTTTTTTGGGGCCTATCAAAGTTAATGCGAAAATAACACATTTACGCAAATAAGTTTTAATGCCACTAATTTCTTTAATGCATTAACGCAACTTGCGATTTTTAGGTTGTAGCGGGCTCAGTTTTAAAGCTAGATGATACTGGTATCATATGAAACTAGAACAATTTAAGGAATCCATTGGTACCAACCATGTCATACTAGTTTGTTGATAAAAGAGGGTAAATAACGCTCCAAACTTACGCTAAATATTGGCGAGGAAAAACTTGCATGGCCATTTTCAAAGGGGTCCCTTGACCTCTGACCTCAGGAAATGTGAATGAAAATGGGTTCTATGGGTACTCACGAGTCTCCCCTTAACAGACATGCCCACTTTATGATAATCACATGCAGTTTTGGGCAATTCATAGTCAAGTCAGCACACTGACACACTGACAGCTGTTGTTGCCTGTTGGGCTGCAGTTTGCATATTTGTTATGCTAAATGCAGTACCTGTGAAGCATTTGCATAAAGCAGCATATTTGGCAACTCCCCTGTTAATAAGAGTATTAAATACTTGACAAATCTCCCTTTAAGGTACATTTCAACAGATAAAAAATGTGCGATTAATTTGCGATTAATCACGATTAACTATGGACAAGCATGCGATTAATTGCGATTAAATATTTGTATCAATTGACAGCCATAGATTAAGTAGTAACTCAAGTGGAACTTCAAACTTTCCTCTTCAACCTTCCCCTATCCATTAGGTGCCCCAAGCAACCAGTGGGAGTTAGTAATGCAGCAGCAAAAAGGACAAGATCCCTCACCGGCTTCCCACCAATAACTCAATTGTGTGCACCTGACTAAGCCAAAAGCACCACTGCTCCTTTTTTTTAGTTAAGAAGTGAGTTATGAACACAAACAGTGACTATGTTAACATGCACAATAATATTATTCCACTACTATTCCAAATATGACAATGTTCCAATGTGATATGGGTCATGTAAACAGCATATCGTGTTTGGTTATTCTGAATTAGGCCTCATTTCGAAAGGAGCATTTTCCAATTAAGACATGTGGGATATGCTGATGTTATTCAGGTTACAGGAGCATTTGGAATATGCATTTTTTATGGCAGTTTGCGACACACAGCCTCTTGCCTGCTTTGGGCCAACTCTGTGCGTTGTACATAAACCATCTAGCTGACAGTTTGCAGAGACACGTGTCCAAAAGAAAAGCCCACATTTCTGGTCAGAAGGAGAAACACACCTACTTTAAAACATTATGAAAGACTTGGATATCAACAGGTTTTTTGGATATATAGCATATATATAATCATAATAATAAGATATAACCTTTTCAAGAAGGTGGTTGAAAGAATGAAAGAGGAGGCCGTGTTCGCACAGTCCAACAAGTCCTCCACCGGTTACCTTAATCGGAGTATGCACGGCTGCATGTAAACAGGAATATTCGTGGAATATTCATTCTCATTAGCCATGTAAACAGCTTCATAGGAATATTGTCTTTTTTAGAATAAGGGCAAAAACCAAAATATTTTATGCATGTAAACGTGATTCAGTGATTCACTCGCTGATCAGCTTGTTATGCTTGGTGCCAGCTGATTACTCACAGCCATGAACAGCAGGAGTTTTGCTATTGTTTGTGGCTTCCAAAAAAAATAACTTGAATTGAATTACAAAGCACCAGACTTTGGTAGAAAAGAGTGAAGACACACTAAGCTGCCTATATACTTCAAACCAATACAATTACGCTATAGAGAATTTGCTTAGATCCAACAAATATCCAATCAGGAGAACGGTTTCTGGAAAACTTAGACTTTTCAGCCAATCAAACAGCAAACGGTCATGATTTCCACGTCTTGATTTCCCAATTTTGTTGCACCAGACCTCAGTGAGCTTAACCAGACAAAGTTTTTTTTCTACACAGATTAAGAATACAAGAGTTAATACATGACATATTTAGTGGCTACAATATCTACAGTATCTCTTACCACATTCCAGAAGAGAGGGTTGAAAACGATGGCGATCACAGCGATACAAAAGCTGGAGTCGTGAAAGTTGACGTGTTTTAGAAGTCCTTCCATCAGCGTCAAGTCCATCTGAAAGAAACAGCCATGTGAAAAATACACGCAAACATGTAAAAAACATAAATCAAGGCTTGACACAGTGTGTTGCCAAATTGCCATTGGCAACCATTTTGAGAAATTGGCAACCAATTATTGGCCTTGGTTGCCATCAGTGGCAAAATGTGCACCCCAAAATAGATTTTTTTTTTAAATATTTGTTCCATTAGTGATATTCAATATTGCTGTCACAGTCAGAACCACAACCAGACAACACTCTACGAGACAACGCTGCATGTGCGTCAGTGCGTTTACTCGCGGATCATGGTGTATTGAATAAGACTTGAAACTAGCGATTGAGACCATAAACTCATGTTTACAATGTTTACTGAGGTAATAAATCAAGTGAGAAGTAGGCTCATTTTCAGCAGATACATCTGCATTTTCTTGACATGTAAGCAGCTATTTATTAAATTATTTGAAGTTATTTTACACCTTGAAAAGACACACACCGTCTGTTAGTTTTGGTCTAAAATAACTTTTGCTCTAATTTGACCTTCGTGTTCTCGTCTTAATGTCTGTCTTCACCTATTACTGCGTAATAAAACTATTCTTGTACTGCTGTATCAAATCACAGCAGCAGGCTTTCGTACAATATTTTCATTGTGAATGAAGAGGGAAAACGGACGACGGGCGACCCCGGGCTTTCCTGAAAATTAAGCATGGCACATTGGCGTAAAAATTTATTCTAATGACTGATATGAGGTGTGGCAGCATAGATTGGTATTCCTTCTCTGACGCATATTGGAGTGCTGTTGTGTATGGTTTTCCATCTTATGCTTGCTGACGCCAGAGATGAAGAGCCACAAGGGGCCACAAGGGCAATACAGCCATAGTTCTTCGCAGTTTGACAGGCCCTATGTCCACTTGAATAATAAGTTAAGATTTCCTCGTGCTAATGTGTTATCATCAGAATGAACAAACGAAAAGAGTTGATAGCAGAATTTATTACGTGGCTTTGTTGAATACTCGATACTGATTGGTCAATCACGGCGTTCTACGGTCTGTTATTTCTTTATCGCAGACCGTTGCTATGTATAACAGACCATTGCTAAGGGCGCAGTTCTGATGTCGCACTCTGGCGGATTGTTTTTTATGTCAAATTATTGATTCCTTAAAGGTCCCATATTATGCTCATTTTCAGGTTCATACTTGTATTTTGTGTTTCTACTAGAACATGTTTACATGCTGTAATGTTAAAAAAAAACTTTATTTTCCTCATACTGTCTGCCTGAATATACCTGTATTTACCCTCTGTCTGGAACGCTCCGTTTTAGTGCATTTCAACGGAATTAAAATGGAACTGCGTTGCTAGGCAACAGTTTGGGTTCATGTTTACTTCCTGTCAGCTGATGTAATTCACACACACTGCAAAAGGAAATAAACTGGGACACATTTAGAACGTTTACGTATAAAACCGTGTAAAGATCTATATATTGTATATTTGTGACATCACAAATGGACAGAGATCCTAACGGCTTGTTTCAAACGCACAATTTCCGAATATGGGCTATATATATTTCTCCGTATATTGAGCGTTTTGATATTTTAACAGTATTAATAGTAAAGCACTTAAACCTGTTTTATGATATAAAACACATGAAAATCTCACTTTTTACAATATGGGACCTTTAAGTAAGTAGCCGTGTAATAAGCGACATAATGTACAGCTAGCAGGTCATTGTTGTGAAAAAAAACCTTCAGAGCGATGCAAGACCCTGACGCGAATGGCTGTCTCGCTGTACATTATCCCTTACATGACATAATGCCTAAAGCCCGGTTAGCAGCCCTTATAGAGTGTGATGTCCATCACACTCTACTAGATAAAAGCGTTGAAAACAACAACATAAAAAATGTTCCTGTTCTTAGAGGTTTTGTCTCGAGGGTAGTGCTGAGGGCCTGTCTTGTTGAAATTGTGTATGCCAATTACAAGCCCATCACAAGCTGCTTCTGTTGTTCACTGTGGAGGGATACTGATCTCAGATCTTGTTTTCTTTCTAATCAGTTTCCAGTGATACAGGCTGACAGAGGCAGCAGGTCAGGGTTAACCAGTTGCGTAACTAATGACTGCTCTGACCTTGACCTTAAGTAGCTTGCAAGTGATTGATTGAAACAGGGACTTTTCATGGTAAACTACTGCAGGCCGGGTTTGTTATTGTCAACAACATGACATCACCTGACTGGAAATAAATGAGAATAAATAAAAAACAATATGCACAGAATGGTTTGAAAAATAGGTAGGGCATATGGTATTTTTTTTTTTTTTTTTTTTTAAATGGTAACCCCCAAATTGCGGAAACTTGTAAAAACTCTTGCGAGACTCGCTGCCCGACGACCTATCCTAGCCTTCACCATTCGAAGTCTACAGGCTTGTTCGAGATGAACTGCGCCTCGCCTGGAAAGTAGATGAGATCAGGGCGCAGCAGCACACCGGTCAAGTTTCCAGCCATTTTCAGCAGCCTTCAAAGAATTTACAGAAAGTCACAGGAAAAGTGACATCCTGTTAGATCCCATCTCTAGGCTACTTATAGTTTGCAGACCAGGTTTGGCTTTATTTACATTTGTTTGTAAATATATGTGGAAATGTGCGTGTATCTGGCATTGGATTACATTTTTAGGTCTGCCTGGTAAAGCACTTTGTAATGAGCACTCGTTTTGATCGTTTTGTATAATTAACCTTCATTATTATTATTATCAACCACACCAGATATATTTGTTAACAGATCTTTCATTGCACAACATGAGACTAATATCCTACAATCTAGCGTTAAACATTACAATTACACAGAAAGTTTGGACTTTCTTCAACACGTGGTGTTTGATGTCAAAACTAAGAGCCAATCAGCTCTTTGATCAGGCGACAGCCAGGCACTTCCCATCATGCCTTGGGTCTTTCAGTCGGGGGAGAGCAACTGCGGCGCCTGGCTCTAAAAAATGTGGCCGCCTCGATCTTGTGAGCTTATTGTTGCCCACGTGTGCATGACGTCAGAGCAAGTCAGACACAAATCTAACCTGTATGCATTGTGCGCCGATCACCGGTGATCGATTCTGCGCAGGCCTGGCTCATCTCGAACTGGCCTAATGTCTTACCTTAACTATTCAAGGTCAATACCTAACCTTAACCATCTCACGAGAGTTTCGCAATTTGCGTGTTACCTTCTTGCCACAAAACCAAACCAATGGCAGGCTACTTAAAGGTCCCATATTATAAAAAAGTGAGATTTTCATGTTTTTTATTATAAAGCAGGCTCAAGTCCTATATAAATACTGTGAAAGTATCAAAACACTCAATCCACTGGGAAATACACATAGTCCGAATTCAGAAACTCTGTGTTTGAAACAAGCAGTCAGGATTTCTGCCCATTCGTGATGTCACGAATAAGCAATATTTAGACCCTTAACACAATTTAAAATAAAACATTCTAAATGTGTCCCAGTTTATTCCTGGTTGCAGTGTATATGAATGTCATCAGCTGACAGGAAGTACACATCGACCCAAGCTGTTGCCTAGCAACGCAATTCTGTTGCAATTCCGTCAAAATGCCTAAAACGGAGCGTTTAAGACAGAGGCTAAATTCAGGCATTTTCAGGCTGACAGTATGAGGAAAATAAAGGTTTTTTTGAACATTACAGCATGTAAACATGTTATAGTAGAAACACAAAATACAAGTATGAACCTGAAAATGAGCACGATATGGGACCTTATATGATAATTATTATATAATACTTATATAATACCTTAAATAAGAGTTTAGAAATAGTATTTATGTTGTAAAAATACATTCTATTATTTAATTAGTTGCAAGTTACTTTTATACTGTGCTTTGTTTGAGTTTGCATTGTGTTGCTTGGAGTCAACATTTGTTTACTGTGGGTTTGCAGAAAATCATGCTTTTATTTTGAAAAAAAGGCGACTGTCCCTCCTGTTTTCCGGCTGTCACTAGCTCAGCAAAGAGGCAGACTGGTTCAGTCGGTCAAACTGGGACCTTCGCTGCTCGTCTGTGTGCTTACACCGATTCATATGAAGGTTAGAGAAGCGGATCGGCTTCGTACTTGATCGTTTGAGTTTTACCTTTGAATAGTCGAGGTTGTTGAGTCCTCCGCAGCAGTCCAGCGGCACAGAGTGCTTGTTGTTTCCAGCCGGATTATTGTCCTGACCGGCGGCTGAGTCGCTCATCCACACTGAGTGGACTCTGGCAGATCACCAGCCCTCATCTATGTGCGTGAAAGATAACAATTATTGCACAATATTGAGTGCAAAGTTCTTATCTTTCAGTCAAAGAAGGGCGCAGAGGCTGGAGGAGAACTACACAAGTCCTGATATCCTCTAACCCTGCGCAATGCGTTCTGGGAAATGTAGTTCATACTTCGCTTGTACTGGATAGAAACTATTGACTGGTATTTCTCACCCACAGCAGCCCATATTCTGAAATGAATTAAAAGCTTCAATTTTTGGACCTGCTGCTCCACATGATGATAATCTGTGGGATTTGTTTTGTTCCTGCATTTTCTTCCTCCTTTGTAGTAAATGAACAGTCTGTTGCTCTACATTGACATCTGCTGGCTGACAATATTAAGGCTTTTCAGATGGCATGTGTGGGGGAGAAAACTCCCAGCATTATATTTATGAGACGTCTTATCAATCATCACATTTATTGGCATAAAAACAAAACTAGAGACTCAATCTGTTATGTAGTGTAAATAAATGTAAATCAAATCAAAGGGCAGCATTAACACCAATTCCCAAGAGGATTGACAGGTCTTTTAATACAGGGATAAAATACTAGACATGAACTCTGAATTAGTTGTTGTTTTTAAATGCTTTAAAAGGGTCAGTTTACATCTGTAATGTTAATAATGCATATGTATATATATATATATTTGTATATATACATACACATATATACACATACAGGTGTATATATATATATATACATATATATATGTATATATATATATAAATACATAAACATGAAAAACAGACATAAAATAAATTCATGTTAAAATATGTCCTCTCCCTGCCTTTTCATCTATTCTAGTTTATCTTCTCTTTTCCCTAATTTTTCCTTCTCTTCTCCTCCCTCTCTTCTCTTCTTTACACATTTCTTCTCTTCTTTTCCCTCCTCTTCTCTTCTTGTCCCTCTTTTTCTCATTTTCTCTTCTCTTCCCATTTTCTCTTCACTCCTTTCCTCTTTTTCCTCGTCTTTCAATTCTCCTCTTCTTTTTCCTTCTTTCCTCCTTTTCTCCTCTATTTTTCTTCTCTTCTCACATTAGTGTATTCCTTTTCCTTTGCTCATTTCTCATTCTCTTGAGTGTCTCAATTGTTAAAAATATGTCCTTCCTCCATCATCACCATTATTCCCTGCTCTCTGTTTCCCTCTTCTTGTTCATCCTCTGTTCTCCTCCCGTTGTTTACATGTCCTCTTCATTCCTATTTCTGCTCAAATCCTTCTCTCCTCTTCTATTTTGACACCTTAATCCTTTCTTCTCCCCTTCATCTTGCCACCAATTTTCCTCTCTTCTGATCTTTTCTTCACTTTCTCTCTTTATCTCCTATATTATTATTTCCCTTCTACTCTTTCACCATCTTGTTTTTGTGTTTCTCCCTTCGGTCCATTTTTTTCTTTTCCACTCCTCTCCTCCCCTCCTCTCTCCTTTCCTCCTCCGACCCCCCTGCTGTTTGTTTGGAGTCGATCTGTTAAGTAGAAGATGCCCCATGTGGTGGGAGACATAGAGGAGGCGCGTGAAGCCGATGTCTGTTCATCAGCCCGCGAGCTGTCAGAGGCGAGAACGCGATCATGTAAAGCGAGCATGACATCCAGCCAGCAGGAGAAGATTACGGCTGTAATTGAGACTCTCTCCTCCACACTCCCCTTCCTCTTTGCTCCTTCATCTTCTCACTTTATCCTGCTGCTTCAGCTCCTGCCACCCCAGATGCAAACAACATAAGGAATATAAACCCAAACAGAATTCAATGTGAATGTGAACACTAAAAAAGTCAAGTTTTATCCTTTCCGCAATCCCTTTCATTTCCCACAAAAAGCTCACTTGAACCCCTCAGAGTGTGTATGTTGTTTAGTGTAGACCATAGGGGATTGTGTTGTTCACGCTGCAAACAGAGCCAGTAGCCTATACTCACCGTCTCTATTATTGTGTCCAAGCCCTTTGCATTGACAGAGGCTGCTCTCTATAAGCCTCTCTTGACTCTTTTCATTCACATTTATATACTGTATGTCCCTGAAAGTACATCGGTATGAAATTGTTTTAAATGGTATTACATCAATTGTGAAGATTAAATACTAAGAGCAAACGGATGACAATATGATGGGAGGAAATGGTTGTGTAATTGCAGAGTCAGACATGTGCGCTCGGGGACATTTAAAGTATAAATATCGTATGTATACCTTTAACAATGGATAGTGTAGTATGTGAACAGGGTATAATTATCACCAGCTCTGCAGTTGCCTTCAGCTCTACAGGTGGTTATGCTGCATTCACATGGAAACAGGCAGGCGGCAAACTGGATATCATGTTAGTGGATAATAGACGACATTGCCGTCCAAAGTATTTTTAACTTTAACTGTTATGTAGCTCCCTCAAACCAGAGAAAGTTGTTTGAATTTGCATTAGAACATTAAGAGAAAGCTGCATTTTATAGCCGCATGCATTGCTAGAATATACGTAAAATAGTAGGCACAAAATAATTTTATTTAATATATTTTATTTCTTCAACATAGAAAATATCGTCATGCATGTTTCCTTTTTCATTTGTTGTGTTTATGTAAGTTTTTACTTAGTTTACGTACTTATTTTAAGCCCAACCATGATGTTTTTATTGATCCTGAGGGAAATTCAACAGAAAGTTCGGGGAAATACACCTCATTGCTTTCTTTTCAGGAGAAGATTAATACTGCTTTCATATCTGTATGGTAAATATGTAGCCTGAGTAATACACTGTAATTCATATATATCCCACAAAATCAATTTACGTGTAGTCCATGTAATCGTGAAAAGAGCGACAAAAACTCCATGCAGGGAGGAGGTTTCGGTGGATGGGTGGGTCAAAATACATCGGACTTTGACCCAGGAGACCGCTGTTTGTACCCCGTGTGAAACCAGAAGTCGACGTTGATTTATTCGTCACTTAACTTCCGTACTTAAGTTTAGCCACGACCTTTTCCTACACCTAACTAAGTTTGTTGCCTAAACCTAACCCAGTCGATTGTTTCCTAAACCTAACTAAGTAGATTTGCAGCTTAAACCTTACCAAGTTGATCTTTTCTTATACCTAACTAAGTAGTTTTGGTTTTGTTTCCTAAACGGAAGTTTATTTTGAAAAGACTGTGGTTGAAATTGACATGTGCGCCATGTGTTGCCGGACGGTCATAGGAAAACGCACAAAAATTGAGGAATAACTTTTCGTAAGATATCATACAAACCGCTGTATGAGGATACGTTGCACTGATTAACATGTTGTATGTTGTTTCTTTAATCCGAACAAACACCTTAGTTTTGCTGTTTTACTGGAGGTTAGGTGCTGGCATGAATGTACTTCATTTGACGTCAGTAACATCATCTCTTCCCTCAGTCTCCCTATTGGAAGAAAATAACTATCGCATTACATTTAGATGTCATGAATGGAATATGCAGGACGAGCAGAGATAGGAAAACAAGGACACATGAAAGAAAGACCAGCATAAGGATGTATGTTACATGACAGTTGACAAAGGAAGTCATTGTTGATCACGCAGCAGCAGTAACTGCTTGCATCACTCTCTGAGCTGAATTTTTGACACAGTTTTTTTTTTTTTTTTTTACAAATGAATGATTTGTACACGCAGCTCTAGGGTGATAGTGATAGGTCAAAAAAAAAAAGAAGAATACAAACCCATATTTTTAAAAAAGAGATCTGAATCACTCCTTTATGTGTGTGTTTGTCCAGGCAGGATCAAAAGGTGACTATTACATTTGTTAGTTACCTACACAAAGACACACACACACACACACACATATACCGTCTAATCAAATGTTTTGCAACACCTGCCCGTTACATACAGTGTGTGTTCAGTTTACACACAGACGAACCCATTTACACATACGGTTAAACATTCACACAGCCCGCTGACTGTGTTTACTTTTCCGTGGATTAAACAGGAAGACCATGTGTGTTGTGTTTTCAATCACACAATCAAACGCGCACACACACACACACACACACACACACACACACAGAGGGCCATCATAGAATGTAATTGCACACACTATTGGTATATTGTTGAAATAGAAAAAGGAGGACTAAACAAAGCAGAGGGTGATAAAAGACTTGGTCTCTCATGCCAACCTTTCTCTCTGCAATAGAAACACTGTTGTCAAGGTGCTGTCGCAAGTAAACATCTGTTACTCAATCCAACTTGATTGCTGCATTCCAGGTGGAGTTTGCAAATCATGGGTTAACTATGATGTAAGAGCTGTTTAGTTGTACACCAGTGCTTCCAAACGTTTTTACATCAAGGACCCCTAAACGGACACAAATTACATCCCCATTTGATCTGAGATTTTTTTTATCAGGGTCCCCATCTGATAGGATTTCTGCTTTTAGATGTTTTATTACAGAAAGTGTATGCAACCCATGACCAAGATAGTACATTCTGTCATTGTGTTAAGGCTTTTGCACGGAGCCCCCCTAGACCCTTAGGAGAATTTTTTTGAATATTTTTCCTATTAAAAATTCACCCAAATTATGCAAAAAGCAATATTTTTCCAAACTAAGTATTGTAGTACAACTATGAGGAGACCATTGATGTGTGAAGTAATTTATATGGTACTACACTGTATAATAGTGAAGTCATGAAATATTTTTATAGCATCTCTTTTCGACGTTGCACTTTGTAGACGGTCCCTGAATGTTTGGAAGAAGTGCACTATGAAGTAATTCGAAGGAAGGAGTTACCTATGTCGAGGGAACGAGTTACTAACTTGAGGGCATGAATTTAATAAACATTTTCTACCGACTCCGTACTTTTGCACACCAAATCCATATATATATATATATATATATATATCTTTTTTATCCGTTATCCGATAAAAAACGTCACGCACAGAAAACTTGCACAATGAGTCCGATGCGTTTTATTATTCTATTTGTTTCCGAAAATCCACAATACGACACAAAACTTAATTAACTACATGTGTGCAATGGATAACACTAGTCCCAAACAGGGCTAATGAATGACCGACATTACCAAGAAGCTATCATTTAGCTGCCTAGAGCACATTCACTACCGTCTAATCTTTCATACATCCTCTGTTTTGCAACCATCCCCGATTCCAAGCTGTTCTGCAATCACCTACCACAAACTATCTTTCAATTCTGCATCTCTGTATTCTTTACTTTGTTCGTCGTTAAGTGTTTGGTGTAGGGAGAGAATGTTTATCAGATGCCATTTTGGATGATGACATTGGCACGGATGGTGGCCAAAGAGCAGCGGTCAAACAACCCTCTATTGGCTTTTGATGGGTACAACGAAATGCAGACAATCGCTATTTATTTTTAAGTGTGGGACAATCGGATTCCCCTATGGATAATCATGCGATTAATCATGATGAAATATTTGAAGCGACTGACACCCCTAATTAAAACACAAACCCACATTACACATACACAGACAGCCAGAAGGACACACACACACACGTGCAAATGCACATGGTGTTCAGCACACGTAAACGCTGTCTATCAAAACAGCAGCTCATTGTGAAATCATTTCCTCCAGCTTCCTGTCCTGTTTACAGTCAGACCCAGGCTGAGGCAGAGAGAAAAAACAACCAATGGAAGGCTCTATACGCTTGCTTTCCCACAATCCCTCTGTCCCTAGCCTTGAATCATCAGAGACAGATGAAAAAATAAGCCTGAAGTTATTCAAAACCACAAGCTCTCATGAACACACGCATGTGAACGCATGTGAGAGACAGAAAGGTGAATGGTAATTGGTCACGACACTCATATGGTGCACATACAGATACACATTCTCACACATGTTGAGCCCTCACAGCCGGTACTGCCAATGCTGTGCTATGCAGTGTTGCAAGTGAACAGAGAACATTTCAAACAATCCGAACTTTCTTTTAATAAATAAATATTTTTCTTTTAAAAAACATCTTGACATACTGAATGATGTACTGGCATTACATGTTGGAATACTTTCAATATACTATCTATCAAATATATTAGTCATTTTAACGATAGTTATGAGGAACGCGTATAAGAACTCATGGTACAACTGATTCATCATATGGCGATGTCAGCTTTCAACTGTTTGCACCTAGATGCTTATCAGTCAGTGTCTGTAAAGCTACATTAATCAATATTTTCCATAGACTGTATGCCTATATAAAAAGTGGACGTAGTCACCATGACGTCACCCATTGGTTTGTGGACTGCCGTTTTGAAGTCTCAAGTTTGTCATTTTGGCAGTCCCCATCTTGGTTTTTTGCCGTCGCCATCTTGGTTCTTTGCAACCAGAAGTGCCACAAGAGGGTGGAGCTAAATACAACTGAACGCTGAATAAGACATTTTTAGGCGACCAAAATGTTACAATTAACTTTTTATGAACTGAAAATACACTGTGAAAGGGTTAAAGTTGTAAGACGAAAACACGGACAGCTCCCAGACCGGACAGCGCTGTGGTAGCTGCCTGTAAATCAAAAGGTAGCCACGCCCTTAAACATACCCTGCTTTATGGTCTATTTGATTCTAAATGGGACCATAATTTACTAAATGAACATCATGCTGTATTGATGAAGACTTGAAACTAGCGGAGGAGACCATAAACTCATGTTTACGATGTTTACTGAGGTAATAAATCAAATGGGAAGTAGGATAAGTAGAATATTTCCTTTGGGGTTTGGTGGAGACCAAAATCGGAGCTAAAAGGAGTGAATGTTGCATTTGCTTTCATCAAGTGACCAGAAACACAACTCCAAATGAATGAATTGCTTGCAACTTACAAACACAAAACTTGTAACCTATGAAGAGGATTGGTGAGGAAACACTGCTTCACCTTAAAGGGCCACAAGCTACCAAGGTTAGGAACCAATGCCTAGAGCCACTCCAAGACTGGAACAGTTGATCTTGTGTTCACAGCTCACCTCTAAGCTAAGTTTGTCAAAATAAAATATTTGGAAGTGCTAAAATGCTTACTCATTTCCAGGTTTTAGGACTCATTCCTGTAGCACTCTATTTGCATTGCAGTCAATACAGACTGCCGTACACATGACACACAAAAAGCAACAAAGGCGTTGTAATTGCATGTGAAATTACCTAGAAATTACCGTGTTATTCATGTGCCATTTGGTGAGACTGGGCTGTGAGTTCATATTAAAACTGCTTTGGATTGCTGATCATTTCAGTTAATTCAACAGTCACAATGTGGGTGAAGAGGACAGGAAAATGAGCGAGGGATGCATATGAGAATAGGAGGCGACAAAAAAAAGTGGCATAATCATCTGATGACCGAATCATTCATGGTCAGAGGATCCATTAGGTTCAGTGTTCTCACTTGACTTCCTCATTTGTTTAGTGTGTGCGTGCTGAGGACTTTAATGAAAGCACATGCAATGTCCTCATCTGTGCTCTGACTTTTCCTTCTTGTCATTCTCCAGTGTGAATTTTAGTCTTTATGTCGTACAGTCAGCAGGTTAATGAAACTCAAGAGACCCACAAAGAACAAAGATGCTGTACTTGCCAGTACTAGCAGCAGACAGGAGAATGTTCTGAGGGTGTTAATGTAATTTTCCACTGGATATCTTTAGCCTGAACAAAAGATGAAGCTGTACTAAACTCTGGCTGTGGGAACAGACTTTCTATTTTTAAGCAATAACTGCTGTTTTTTTGGAGCCCCTTGGGGCAGGGGACGTTACAAACACAGCATTCACCTTTTAAATTGATATAACAACCAGCTGCTTAATTACACAACCAGCAGACATGGAGCACCATGCTATTTGGAGTCATGTCTCTAGTCACCTGATGAATGTAAGTCCAGTATTCACTCTCTTTTAGCTGTTTTTGGTCAATACCTTTATTTTAACCATGGATTAAATAACTATTTTGTAATGTAAAAGGGTTCCCTCGTAGTGACAAACCCAGCTGTGTTGGTTTCCCTTAGGCTTCAGTCCAATTTAGGCTATCAAATGCCAGTGTGAGTCTTTGCCTCTGCCAGATGTTTGACATGGAACATGAGATTCTTTCTGCCCCCAGATCAGCTTGGCCTACAAAAAATTATGTCAGGTTTCCACTCTGCACAGAACCCAACTGTGTAGTAGAAAGGAAATGAACCCTTCCAATCATGAGCCATATTTAGCATCACAAATCAATTTTCAAGCTACCTATCCATCCATCCATCCCTCCATTTACCCTGCTACCAATGATCCACTCATGCATCCATTCATCAACCCATTCAATCATCCATCCATCCATCCTTCCATCTGCAACCAGTTATGAAAACTAATCTGAGCTGCGCTACATCTTATTTCGGGTCTCTTATCCCAGCGCCATTGTCAGGCTATGAGATGGTTGTGTTTAATCATTTTATTGCAGTTATATATTTGAGGGTTGCTGTGTTTTGAGTTGCATACATTATATCTAGGGCTTTCAGAGTTAATGTGATAATAACATGTTAGTGCAACTTTGTTTTAATGCCACTAATTTCTTTAACGCATTAAAGCAACTTGGGATTTTTAGGTTGAAACACTCCAAACTTGCGCAAAATTTTGGGGGAGTGTCAGTGTTGCCGACTTGGCGACTTTTAGAGCTAGTGCTGCTACATGTAGCTACTTTCATTGGATAAGAGTTGGTAAAAGCTGGGTTTTTCGGTTGGATCATTTTTAAAATCTAGCATACTCTTTCTGGTTTCTCAAGATTACCAAGTAGATTTAATGAGTAAACCTAAGGTACCAACCATGTCATACTAGCTTGTCACGAAGGAGGATAAATAACGCTCCAAACTTGCGCAAAATTGTGGCGAGGAAAAACTGTCATGGTCATTTTCAACGGAATCTCTTGACCTATGACCTGAAGATATGTGAATGTAAATGTGTTCTATGGGTACCCACGAGTCTCCCCTTTACAGACATGCCCACTTTATGATAATCACATGCAGTTTGGTGCAAGTCATAGTCAAGTCAGCACACTGACACACTGACAGCTGTTGTTGCCTGTTGGGCTGCAGTTTGCCATGTTATGATTTGAGCATATCTTTTTATGCTAAATGCAGTACATGTGAGGGTTTCTGGATAATATTTGTCATTGTTTTGTGTTGTTGTGTTGATTTCCAGTAATAAATATGTACATACAGTGCCGTGAAAAAGTATTTGCCCCCTTCCTGATTTCTTATTTTTTTGCATATTTGACACACTTAAATGTTTCAGATCATTAAACAAATTTTAATGTAAGACAAAGATAACCCAAGTAAACTCAAAATGCAGTTTTTAAATAATGATTTAATTTATTAAGGGAAAAAAGCTATCCAAACCTACCTGGCCCTATGTGAAAAAGTAATTGCCCCCCCTTGTTAAATCATGAATTAACTGTGATCAACGACATGTTTTAGAAAGCTGAGTTCAATTTCACTAGCCAATCACTGTTCAATCAAGATAACAGTTAAATAGAACCCGTCTGACAAAGTTAAGTAGGCTAAAAGATCTCAAAAAGCAGCACATCATGCCGCGAACGAAAGATATTCAAGAACAGATGAGAAACAAATTCATTGACATCTATCAGTCTGGAAAGGGTTACAAAGCCATTTCTAAGGCTTTGGGACTCCAGCAAACCACAGTGAGAGCCATTATCCACAAATGGAGAAAGCTTGGAACAGTGGTGAACCTTCCCAGGAATGGCCGGCCTACCAAAATTACTCCAAGAGTGCATCGCCGACTCATCCAGGAGGTCACAAAAGAACCCAGAACAACATCTAAAGAACTGCAGGCCTCACTTGCCTCAATTAAGGTCAGTGTTCACGATTCAACAATAAGAAAGAGACTGGGCAAAAATGGCATCCATGGGAGAGTTCCAAGGCGAAAACCACTGCTGACCAAAAAGAACACAAAGGCTCATCTCGCTTTTGCCAAAAACCATCTTGATGATCCCCAAGACTTTTGGAGAAATATTCTGTGGACTGATGAGACAAAAGTTGACCTTTTTGGAAGGTGTGCGTCCCGTTACATCTGGCGTAAAACTAACACAGCATTTCATAAAAAGAACATCATACCAACAGTCAAACATGGTGGTGGTAGTGTGATGGTCTGGGGCTGCTTTGCTGCTTCAGGACCTGGATGACTTGCCATAATTGATGGAACCATGAATTCTGGTTTCTACCAGAAAATCCTGAAGAAGAATGTCCGGCCATCAGTTCGTGACCTCAAGCTCAAGCGCACTTGGGTTATGCAGCAGGACAATGATCCGAAGCACACCAGCAAGTCCACCTCTGGGTTAAAAAACCCAAAATGAAGGTTTTGGAGTGGCCTAGTCAAAGTCCGGACTTAAATCCGATTGAGATGCTGTGGCATGACCTTAAACAGGCCGCTCATGCTTGAAAACCCTCCAGTGTGGCTGAATTAAAACAATTCTGCAAAGACGAATGGGCCAAAATTCCTCCGAAGCGATGTGAAAGACTCATTGTCAGTTATCGCAAACGCTTGATTGCAGTTATTGCCGCCAAGGGTGGCGCAACCAGTTATTAGGTTTAGGGGGCAATTACTTTTTCACATAGGGCCAGGCAGGTTTGGATATCTTTTTTCCCCTAATAAATGAAATCATCATTTAAAAACTGCATTTTGTGTTTACTTGGGTTATCTTTGTCTAATATTAAAATTTGTTTAATGATCTGAAACATTTAAGTGTGACAAATATGCAAAAAAGTAAGAAATCAGAAAGGGGGCAAATACTTTTTCACGGCACTGTACATTTGCATAATGCAAGCATTTTTGCCCACTCCCATGTTTTGTCACATTTTGAACAGATAAAAAATGTGTGACTAATTTGCAATTAATCACGATTAACTCAGGACAATCATGCGATTAATCGCGATTAAATTTTGAATTGACAGCCCTAGCAGTTATACTGTATATTTTGGGTTGCTGTGTTTTGAGTTGCATGCTTTATATCTTATGTTAGTTATTTTGTTTTGCATGTAATTAAAATCACTTAGATACAATTTTGCTGTGGGTCGTATACCTTTGTATGTATTTGTGTTGAATTCTAGTGTGTAGTGTCTGTTTGACTTTTACATAGTTTTTTCTATAATTTTATACCTTTTATAATTTTTTTGTTAGGCCTTGTTTCTATCTTTTTAGTCATCCTGCCTGGTGCCACGTTTACTGAATAATTTATAAATAAATGATTCAACTTGAGTTCTGTCTCCTTTTGGATCTTTTCTACTGCTCACCCCTGCTATTACAAAAACAAAGAACCTCTCAGCTCACACCATTATGAGCTTTTGCTGGTCGAGCCGGTCCCTGTTGGGCAGTTCACTGTACTGTACACACTGTAATACATCTCAATAATGAAGAATCAAATAACGCAGGACAGGATATTGATAAGCAAAGCAAATTCATCAAAGGAAGCAATGGAGAGCATCCCCTCATTTATGTCTCTATAAACGGCCACTGCTGCCGTCAGTTTAACTGAATTAGCACAGATGATGATGTGTAATCCCCAAACTCATCAATATTTGGTACTGTCCACGGATTTTTTCCACTATGTTGTCACCCCAGCCGTAATTTACGCAAAGAGCTCTTACGCCAATTAAGGCAAAGAACACATTGATCCCTGCATACTACTGACTGTAATTTACAGTCATATTTGCCAACGTAATATTTGCCAACAAGATTGTAATGATAGTGTATATGTATTCAGGGGTTTCTTGTAATCCAGGGCGTCATTGGGTTACGCAAATCGAGTTTATGATGCGTAGTAACGGATGTTGTTGTTTTAGTGCAGAGGGGCGGACGTACGTGCTGTGCACGTGTCCTCTTTCCTGTTGGCGAGTAAACAAACAGAAAACGCTTCATTAAGGTACTACCTGCTGCCGCATTGATGTAGTGACGGCTAAATATATTTATTTATTTATTTTGAAGAGTTTACCTCTTCCCGTAAAACTGTAAACAACAGGAAAATACACATGGGAGTCACAGTGACCGGTGCATGGCAACCCGCATCAACACGACAACAAAACAGTCATTTCCATAAACAAGACATGATCATTAAAATGATAACAAAAAAAGATATTAAAGACATGATTAAAATATACAAAGGACAGTAATAAAAATAGAAATTGCAGAATGGTCCGCCTCTCCAAAAAACGATGTACATTATTCCAAGATAGATTTGAAGGTAAATAGATTAAATTGTATTATGTTATGTCTGATTTTAGTTATTTTTGGCTTGCTGTCACTATTATTTCTTTCTATTACATTGAACAATATACAATGTTACTGCTTCTTTCTCTCTCTGATAAATTCACTGTATTTAAATTGTGTTTAGGGGGTGTTACCTATGCTAATAACTTCACCTTATATAGTGTTTAGGGAGCGTTACCTATGCTAAAACATTCCCTTTATAGTGTTTAAGGAGCGTTACCTATGCTAATACCTTCGCCTTATATAGTGTCTAGGGGGCGTTACCGATAATACCTTCCCTTATATAATGTTTAGGGAGCATTACCTATGCTAATACCTGCCCTTATATAGTGTTTAGGGGGCGTTACCTATGCTAATACCTGCCCTTATATAGTGTTTAGGGGGCGTTACCTATGCTAATACCTGCCCTTATATAGTGTTTAGGGAGCGTTACCTATAATACCTGGCCTTAAATAGTGTTTAGGGAGCATTACCTATGCTAATACCTTCCCCTTATATAGTGTTTAGGGGTAGTTACCTATAATACCTGTCCTTATATAATGTTTAGAGTGCGTTACATATGCTAATACCTGCCTTTATATAGTGTTTAGGGGGTAGTTACCTATAATACCTGCCCTTATATAATGTTTAGGGGGCACTACCTATGCTAATACCTGCCCTTATATAATGTTTAGTGGCATTACCTATGCTAATATTGACTGACTAGTTATAGGAATTTTTGAAGTCAGTGCTGCTAGCTACTTTCCTTGGAAAACAGTTGGTAACACTGGGCTGGATTTTTTAGTTGGATAATTTTTTTTAAATCTAGCATACTCTTGCTAGTTTCTCAGCATTACCAACCCTAGCTTTAATATAGAAGCAATAATCATGGCCACTTTACGCTGCTCTGTCACCTTTTGTGTGTCAGTTATGTCCAGCACCATAGAGAGGACATTGTCAGAAAGTGTATACCATTATCCCCATTTGTACGATTCTTCACATCTTGTCCTTTTCTAAGACAGCGGGCTTTTTTCTCCGCCTTCTAATGGTGGCCTTTTAGAAAAAGGTATACCATTTTTTACTTTAGACGTGGTGGGACGACCTATGACCTCATTCATTTGAAGCATACTGACACCTTTCTTCATCTATTTCCTCCACCTTCCCCGTCGTTCTAAAAACCCCGGGCTATAATTCATCACACAAGTTCACTTCTCTCGCTTCCTGATTCCTCCCCCCCTCCTAACCTCTTTCCATCTTTCCTTCCATAAACTCTCTCCTCTCCTCTGCTCCATCCTCACCCCCTCCCTCCACCGTCATTACGGCGTTAATGAGGCGAGCTGCGATTGAGCTCTGTATGTAAACAAAGAGTTTCCCTGTCACCGTGGATCAATACAGCTGATGAGTGCTGCGTGATCGTAGCAGCAGACTGATGGGAAATGACAAGAATGTGGGATCATTAACATATAGGAAAAACAACTCCTGCATGCGTCAGTCATAGACGCTGAAATGAGCATTTCCATCAAACAAGTCAAGTTAATGTAGCAGTCTTTTACATATTTAATAAAGCATGAATCAGCCATAAATGAATTATAAATAGATTCTGGAGTGCAGTTATTACCACTGCAGTCCTCTTAAAAATAATGACACCAGCTTAAGAAAGCCTTGACATTTAACATTTACAGTCTCCCAATGAATATATTAAAAGTGAGACCTTACAGTTACATAACATGGAATATATTCTCCCATTAAGATGAAGAAGTGACAGAAGAAGAGGCATCAACTTCCTCATCTTTTCCTTGTCGCCGAGAGACATGCGTCACCTCTCTGTGGGAGACTCTCTTCAGTCCGTCAGTCAGTTTTTTTCTAATTTGATCATAGTAATTTTATGAGTCTGTCAACGAGAGGCCTCTGCAGCAGTGACGGAGGCTGGTTCGCAAAATGGCCTTTAATTTTGGCTGCCAGCCTGAGGAAGTGGATGAGTCACAGCGAGCATAGATCGGCGGCGTTCGATCAGTTGGCCCGCTGTTCTTTGCTGGAGGAGTTGGCTGCACAAACACATATAATATGCATTTCCCTTCTTATCGTGCCTTTATTTCCCTTTACACTCTCAATAGCCCTCATGCAGGAAGCAATATACGAACACATTCACTCTCATTTTTGTTCGTAGCCAAGATTTGTTCTTATTTCGTTAGTACCCATTGATTTCTTGGAAATACCTGCCCTTATATAATGTTTAGAGGCTTTACCTATGCAAATACCTGCCCTTATATATTCATTAGGGGGTCTTACCTATAATACCTGTCCTTATATAGTGTTTAGGGGAACGTTTGGTACATCTAGAGTTGACTTTCCTTATTTTTAAGAGAAAATATAAGAGAAATTTAAGAGAATGTTGCTGCGTGAGGCCCAATAACTTGGGAAAAAAAAGTCCAATGGCTCTTGCTCACTCACTTCTTGATTCAGTTGCTCACTTAATGATTTTTACATTGACTCGCTGACTTTTTCACTGAGACATTCAAATACTGACTTCTTTTCCCAGCAGTGACTTCACTAACGCAGGTCTCTTCCTCCCGCTATACCTCCCTCCTCTCTTTTTCTAGCACACATTACAAAATACACTCACTGGCTCCCATGTGCCTGAGAATGAACTGGGCATAAATCAACACCCCATGGTCACACACACGCGCACACACACACACACACACACACACACACACACACATACACAGACACACCTTTAACTCTGTCCAACCAAGACTGATCCAGGGCAGGAATCCACATACAAACAAACTGTAACCACAGTGCTGCTCCTCCCTGTGGAACTAGTTTTTAAACATATGACTGCTGAAAGTAAAATGTATGCTGCTTATCTACGTCAGTAGTGGTTTAGTGAATATGTGTGTTGTGTGCATGACGGGAGGAGTGGCAGACACTCCTGTTGACTGAAGGGCCACATTTCTTCAGGGGAAAGGAGCCATACAGAGTTGCATTGTGCTCTTGCACAGTGTATAACTTATTACTAAGAGTCACATACAGAATGTAGCAAAACACTCACAGTGCGATTGGACAGGAGAACAAAGAGCTGGATTTCATTTCATGTCATAGTTATGGCTGTTTCTTTTTTTTCACATTTAAAATTGTTTTGTACTCATGCAGTATACATTATCTTATCAAAGAGTAACATTGTAATTGTGGTCCATTAAAGATTCAATTTAGTTTACATTTCATCATGTATTCCATGGTCAGCTCACAATGTATATAATTAACCTGATCTCAATAGCTTCTTTTTGCGTGTCACACAACTAAACTTCGGTAAAGGCCACAGTTGGGTTTAGAGCAACAAAACCACTTAGTTAGGTTTAAGAAAAACATCATGGTTGGGCTTAAAATAAATATGTAAACTAAGTAAAATATGTAAGGAAACAACCGGAGTACAAATATGTCACAAACGTCACTAACTTCAAAATACCTCAAAAACACTTTGAGACACGAACACTGGTCTCCTGGTTGACAGTCATGTGTTTGTTTGACCCGACCACATCCCCTCCCACCCACCATAAGCAGTCATTCTCACTTTTTATTCTATATCACTAGCTCTGAGCGTAGCATGCTTGCACTTGCATTTATCTGTTTGACGTGCAAACTGTGTAACATTATATATTAGATTTGTAGCTTGAGTTTGAGGGCAAAAAATGTGACTGAGCATACTGATGAACAGTGGAGAGAGGAATTATGCTGCAGAAGTGGTTGTTGAGGCATTTTACTGGATATTTGGGTCATTTTTTAGTTTTTCTCTGTCCAACTGGGTCACTGTTGGAATTAATTATAATGGATGTGAATCCAAACTGGCATGCTCTGTAAAAGAGCCAGCTACAAATTATTCAGAAAAACCCAAAAGCGGGGACTGTTCAAAACATCGATTTTCAGTGGAGTAGTCCTTCAAAGTTATAATCAATAGGATTTCAGTCCTTGCTCATTTGGCTGTTCTTAGTCGCCACAGCTGTGTTTGAGCAATAGAGCTCTGATCCAGCTGTAGGAGAGTGAACAGTAAACAGTGAGGCTGATGTCAATGAGATGAGATAACAAACATTGTATACATTGCATTGTTTCCTGAATCCAGCACAGCAATGACGGACTCCGCCACTAGCAATGGAAACTTCTGTAAAGAGAGGTCACAGAATGTAAATTGTATCTAAAACTTGGTTCAATTTCATGGAAATCTTAAGGATTGTAGCTTTAAAGTTCTGGTGTTAGAGCATATTTGTCTTATCATTTCAGTGAAACGGAATATTTGAGTTTTGCACAGTTACGAGAGAGATATAAATAAAATCCTCCGCATTTGATTGGACCACTAAAAAGTGGGCCAGTTTAGAATCTAGCACGTCGCTAAAAGTTGCAGATTGATTGATGGATGGATGTCATGATATTGGTTGGTACTATCTTACATAAGCACATGTGTCATATTTTGTTTTACAGGAAGAAAGGGCAAAAGGATTTTGATATAAAAATACAAAGAAATATATATTTCTTTAATTTTGTTTGCATATATTGTTAAATAGGTGCACAAATTCACCTGGGGAGGTGATCTAAAAGGGTTAAAAAGGCATTTTTGATTTCATTTCAACTTTAAAGTAACAGGCTCACTCAATGCAATAGTTTATAGTATAAAACAGATGGGACTATAATTAAAAAAATAATCATGTCAATGCAATGTTTGCAGAGGGTTAGAGTTAGGGTTAGCCATGTCTGTGTTATTGTAAAGTAACAACCACCACAGCACATTACCGACCATATTCTACACAGTGGTCATCTGTGGCTTTATAGTCCCTTGCTGTTTTGCTACCTTTCTGGGAGGAAAATGATATTGGCTCTTGAGGAAATGCGTGGGAGTTTTTGGATTAAAATTCAAAAGACTGATTCAGCTTCTCAGCGTGAATACCTCTTCAAAAAATTAACAAAGGGAACATTGAAATCCTTCCAAAAGAGTCTTAAGCATACAAAATTTGAGCTCCTGTATGTTGTGTCACTTTTCATATCAAGGGATAATCTTTGGGATTTAGTCAGCAGATTTGAGTGAGACAGACTTTGTTTATTCTTTGTAAAAACCTGAATGAAACAGAAGCTGGGGGATGGATTGTTAACTCACACACTGTTTCCAGGTAATTGTAGTTCCGTGTGAATAGGTTGTGAATAGGTGTCATTACAGGAAAGGAACATATTTTAAGTGGATTTTTTTTGTCACATTTAACTTTGCTCAACATCTCCCTGTGCTGGTTTCCGAAAGGAAGCGGCAAAGAGTATAGAAGCAAAAGAGACAAAAAGAAGAGACATTTTGGACTGAAAACACCAATGAGTCTGTGGTCATGGATGTACAGTATATAAAGAGACATCTGTAATTTAGAGGATAATTTTTTTTAGGTAAATCAACTTCCCAGTACGAGCTCTTAAATAGCCCTCATTTAAAGCTTGTACCGTAGTGGATGTATTGAAGTCTCTGTTCCCAAACAACCGGCTATCGGCCAGTAGCTAGTAGTGCTAGTAGCATGACATCAACAGAATTTAATGTATTTATAGGCTATTTACTAACACACAGGGCAAAAGCAAAGGACACAACCTCTTATACATCCATGGTCTGTGGTCTATTGGACATCCATTTTTTGGATCCTGGACATGAAAAAGTTTGAGATTGCTCTCAAAATTTATGGGCTGGATTTTTCTAACTTCCATTTATGTCCATCGCTCACTTTATGCTCCTCAGGGAAGCGGCCGGGCAAAACAGTTTAATAAATAAATAAGTAAGTAAGTAAATAGTTATAATATAATGCATATTTATAATAGTTTTATGGTTCAACAGAGGACATTTCGGTTGAGACATTAAATATGTACTTGTACAGCACTTTGTAGGCGGACGTTTTACTGGCGTCCGATGGTCGCTTTCAGTCCAACATGGCAGAAGCGTAGCTCTGCTGCTGGGCGCTGATGTTGCATAAAAAACAACCGATTAGCTTTCACTTCTTATCAACATACAGTACGTTCTTTGGTAGCGGTCTGAGCTGCATTCAATTTGAACCACTTTGTGTCCTCACCAGTCACCTCATCTATCATCTCTACCAACAACACTTGACCTTCAGTGTTTGACCTTCTTATTGTCACTGTTCCTCTATTCGTCCTTATCAGACACATAGTTGAAGTGGTGCTCTGGCAGAGCACCCACTAGGTGATCAACTCTCACTGGACAATAGGTACAACAATTTGAGTCTTAGATAAATACAAGGATTCGGAGAAGCAAGAGAAAAGAAAATTCTTTTACATAACCCGACATGAGACACATCCCATCATGTCTCAATGGCTTAAAAGAGGTCTGAATCACAAGGTAAAGACAAACATTACTGTACGTCAGACCTTGAAGAGACACAGGATGATACTCCTGCCATCACTGTTGAGTTCCTGTTGCATAACACAGTGAATCACAGTGTTGGTGAGAACGCCCACATCTGCAGGTGAATGGTGCGTCTCTGATGCTTAATGATGCACTCTCATTAATTGCAAAGTTTCTAAAGTACATTCAACGAGGCTATCACTGTCGTCAAGTGCTTCAATTTTATGCAAAATCTGTTTGATCATAAATCATGGATGGTAAATGTAAAGTCAAAGTGAAAATAAATGTCTTATTTGCTAAAGAAATTGGTATATTTTTGGTGCTTTGTTTATTCACAGGGACCTTGACCTTTGACCAACAAAATCTAATTAGTTCATCTTTGAGTCCAACGTTTGAAAATTTGAAGAAATTTCCCTCCAATTCCTGAGATATTGCGTTTATGAGAATGATACAGATGAATGGACGGATGGACAGACGGACAACCTGAAAACATAATGCCTTCGGCCACAGTAGACAGCGGTGCAGAGGCATAAAAAGGGGAGATAGTATCTTGTTTCTACGTTTGTAGGCTATACAGGCCTATGACGTGCTCCAGTCAGTAAGACGAGGCGAAGCAAGTTTATTTTTATGGTACCTGCAACAACAAGGCACTTCAAAGTGCTTTTTATAAGCCACGGAGGTTGAAAGCACGTCACCTACCGTAGCAAGACTGGGTCTCAACTGTCAGTGAACCGCTGCCCACACACAGGCATGGAGCTCAGAGACTGACTCCAGTTTGTAACAGCTGAAGTATCAGTATGGTTTACATTTACTTACACACAAAATGAGGAGAATTCAAATTTCAGTTTGACTTTTATGTTATTCAATTAGGCTGCTGATCATATTTTTAAATTACTAATTATTAGGGCTGTCAATCGATTAGAATATTTAATCGTGATTAAATGCAAATTAATCAAAAAAAATTTATCTGTTCAAAATGTATCTTAAAGGGAGATTTGCAAAGTATTTAATACTCTTATCAACATAGTAGTGGGCAAATATGCTTCCTTTATGCAAATGTATGTATATATTCATTAATGGAAATCAATTAACGACACCAAACAATGACAAATATTGTCCAGAAACCCTCACAGGTACTGCATTTAGCATAAAAAATATAAGCTCAAATCATAACATGGCAAACTGCAGCCCAACAGGTAACAACAGCTGTCAGTGTGTCAGTGTGCTGACTTGACTATGACTTGCCCCAAACTGCATGTGATTATCATAAAGTGGGCATGTAAAGGGGAGACTCGTGGGTACCCAAAGAACCCATTTTCATTCACATATCTTGAGGTCAGAGGTCAAGGGACCCCTTTGAAAATGGCAATGCCAGTTTTTCCTCGCCAAGATTTAGCGTAAGTTTGGAGCGTTATTTAACCTCCTTTGCGACAAGCTAGTATGACATGGTTGGTACCAATGGATAGCTTTTTTAGTTTCATATGATGCCAGCCAGCTTAAAAAAAACTGAGCCCTCTACACCTCCAAAAGATAGATTGTGTTAATGCATTAAAGACCTGCAACGAATCCTGGTTGAGGAATGGAACGCCATCCCACAGCAATGTGTGACCAGGTTGGTGACCAGCATGAGGAGGAGGTGCCAGGCTGTTGTGGCCGCGTATGGATCTTCCACTAATACTGAGGCTCCTGACGGTGTTTTAAGTGAATAAAGTGTAAAATAGCCAATATGTCTTGTTTGTTCCTTGTTACTGATAGAGAGTTCAATCATCCAATCCACCAAACAACTCAAAACAAGAGTCAACACCAACAGGAGAATACACTGTTTACCATTGACGGAGCATTTTGGCAAATTTTTCGTGTGTGCTACCCACATAATCAGCTGTGCTGCTCATCCCACAAATGCATGATCCTTAAAAGTTGGACACCATTGTGAAGGTAAATAAACAGGCTTTCCAACGATGTAAAATACAATGCCAATTAGCATTGTAACAACAGAGAAATAATCCACCAAACACAAATTTCCAAACTTTTTTTTCTGGGTTTAGTACATTTCTATTCGTGCCTCATGGTGTGTCGGCTATTGAATTTATGTAACATCTTCAATTTCATTATTTTCATTGCCGAGGCGAACATTTGCAATAACCAGACCCTGTGAGCTCATCTCTCATTTCCTTTGCAACCAGGATCTCATTTTGTTCATCATACATCATGTCGATGTTTGCAATGTCTGACTATCTTGAAGCTGCATGTGCTTTGGACCAGAGCCAACAATTACTGTTTCTTACCATAATCCACAGAGGCAGCAGCGCAGCATATCTGTCCTGCTGTGAAGTCGGACAGAGAGACACAACAAGTGAATCAATCTGTTTTCTTTCTGCAGGAGGGAAAAACAATAAACACTGTGTGATAAGAAGGCCCTAAATACACTTAAAGCTATAAGAAATTTACATTTATTATATCACACTGTTTTGTTTTTTGTAATTTGACTGGAAATATAAACAGACAAACACATGACATACTCTAGTCAGTTGAGCTGTACACACTACACTATTAACACTTAACTTTACATGACGTTTTACATGAATGATACAATGCTCATTTTTAACAAGGAGCATTGATTTACAATATTTACCAAGAGTTCATGTGCCACGCTCACAAAAGTTATGTTTACTGCTGCTTACAGCAGTGGTTCCCAACCTATTTTCCTTGTGGCTATGAAAAGCTGAGACCCACCCCCGAGATTTTCATGACGTCATCACCCTAAAAGAAATTACAAATCCTCAAACAAAATCCTCAATTTGAGTAAAGAGATTCAGTGTATTAAATTAGTTAGTCTTTTTTTTATTATTAAATCTTAATTTCTTCTCTGTGTGCGGCGGGCGGAACAGTTTTTGACCTCAGTGAAAATGTTGTTTTTGAAAGGCTAAACGGCAACAAATATGGATTGAAGCAGATTATTTTGTTAGATAAAAACATGTTGTGAATTTTGGAAATGATTACATCCATCTTTTTTTCAACAAATCTTGACTTTTGGACTTTACAACGCTCTGGAGTTATTGGAAAAGTTTGGATTACACAAGTCTGAAACAATCCTTCGCAGCCACTACTGGAATCTAATTATACTAATATTATAATACTCATAATATTAGTGGAGCCTGATATTCATTTGCAATTGTGCAGAAATAATGGGTTTAAACACAATTTGGCCTACTAAGTAGCAAAAAATTATCAAGCAAGTGTGTTCTTATTTTAGTTATACATGTGCAAATCTAATTTTGTCAACCTCAGAGCAGACAAATGCTGGCGCACCCTCTGTGATCTTTGGCGCACCCCTAAGGGGGACCTGGACCCCTGTTTGGGAACCACTGGTCTAGTACCAGGGTTCTTTTAAAATGAGTACAACTCAGAAAAGGCTTCAAGTAATAGAAAGTAAGGGGGAAAATGCAAATGATCAGCTGTTTATGTATGTAAGTAAGTAAAATAAACAGTTAACATTTAACCTACTGAACTCCTGAGAGTTTGTAAATGGTATGTCTGATATCCAATCTTCACTAGATTTTTGTAACAATAATGTTTTTAAAAATCCCCTTTATTCCAAACATTATTCCCAGAGACAAATGAGAAAAAAATGCAAATGAGCAGCAGATTTTGCAGCTCAAGTAAGTGAAAATAAACAATTAAATGTTTGAAATGACACAGGAAAAGGCTATATTACATTCTCATGACACGTGGAATGTCCTTGCCATGTCGTGCTATTTCCATAAGATCGGGTTAAACAAACGAATCTCTACGCAGTGCCCTCAATTCATGGTTTTCAAAAACAACAAAACAAAGGCCGTCCTGTTCATCCATTGTGACACCGTGAATAATATTTATCTTATAGGATCCTTAAGGAGACTGACGCACACCATTTGTGATTGGCATATTCGGAGAGGTACAGTAAGGGAGGAGTGATCTGGGCAAGAAAGACGGTCGACAGTTATTGAGGGAGAGTGATTGTGCATTATGACTGAGGTTTCTCTTGAGCTCTGACATGGTCCAAGATATTCCATAAAAAAAGGATTTTGTGGAACGTAAACATAGGGTGAGTGCAGATGATACAAGAGACTTTCCAGGCAACAGGGAAAAAGAAAGAAATACCACATCTATACCGCGTTAGTCATGATTAGGTCCCATTTTTTCTGCAACTGTCCCCACTGTAATCAAAATGCAACATTCACAAAATAATTGTCGCACCATGAAGGAACAGAGGAAACGTTTGCAGTAGCCACAATCGTACATTACAATGTATATCACCAAACAAAACTGAATATTATCCGCAGTGCATATTAACTAACTCTTTCTTATATGCACCTGTATATGCTTATGTATAAGTGTGAATGTATTCCAGGCCACTTCACTTGATAAAGAGGTGTAAATATTGCTACAATACAGGAAACTGTAATCTGATATGTTAGATAAGACGGAGGCGCGGAAATGCAATAAACCGGAGCTCAAAATAAAGTGTTTTATAACATTTATGCATAACATTTCTGTCTCTGACCTCGTTAACTGTCTGCTTTTGATGAGTTTGAGACATAATCAGACCAAGAACGGAACAACGCTACATTGCTTAGCAACGTTGATGCTTTTGTGTGTGTGTGTTGTTGTTCTCACCAGTCTTCTTGGGGCACCGCAAAGCCCTCCACCATCTGCTCATTCATGCTCAATGCAGAATAAAAGTCTCTCTGTCCCACTGCATGGTATATTCACATAGAATATATTGGTAAGACTTGTTCAACAGCAATGTTAGAACTATGAGAGAATATCAAAACATCCCTATTGGATGCTGATTAACAATGCTTGATTGTGATTGGTGCATAGTACAGGCAGATAGAGAGATGGTCTGCTCAGCCTCAGTGTGTCATACTAACATGTCGGGAAGGAGGCTAAATAAAGCTCCAAAGTAAGGCAACATTTTGGCGGGGAAAAACTTGCATGGCCCTTGTCACAGGGGTCCCTTGACCACTGACCTTAAGATATGTGAATGGAAATAGGTTCTATGGGTACCACGAGTCTCCCCTTTACAGACATGCCCACTTTATGATAATCACATGCAGTTTTTTTCATGCAGTATAAATGTGTTATTTTCGCCTATTCTAAAAATGGTGTGTTTGAATATTTCTGCATACTGGGGTCCCTAAACAGTCTTGGAATTACATAAATTGGGTATCACTGTAAAGCTGAGACTCTTGTGGATCCAATGAGCCCAACTGTATTTATGTGTGATGATGTTAGTCCCCATAGGAGACATTTCATTGTAGTGAGACCATTTTTTTTTTTTTAATCTTCACCTCACTGTATAAAATGACCTGTGGTGACCTCTAGGATAATCACAGCCTCATGAAACTTTACAGCCACAAACTAGGGACCTACGGTATTCAGAAGATGGATGGCTTTCTTAGCTAGATTGACAATAAGGGGGTTTCTGAGCCGTTTCCAGAACAGAAGTGCTCGCCATCCGCTCGCCAAAAAATGCAATTCTTACAAATCTCCAAATGTCAAAAAGTTTTGATAAAAGATCACAGCATGGCTTTTTTTAAATTACTGCAACAACTTATGAGACATAATAGAGCATGGGGGTGACCATCAGATACTTCTATCATAATGCTCTAAATTTGTATACACTTTAACAATTTATTTTAATTCTTTCATTCTGATTTATGACGAAAACAACTTGTCACACAGTTCAGAAGTGAAGGGGAAAATGCAAATGATCAGCTGTTTATGTATGTAAGTAAGTAAAATAAACAGATAACATTTAAACTAGTGAACTCCTGAGTGTTTGCACAGTAAATGGTATGTCTGATATCCAATCTTCACTAGATTTTGTAACAATAATTTTTTTTTTTAAATCCCCTGTATTCCAAACATTATTCCCAGAGACAAATGAGAAAAAAATGCAAATGAGCAGCAGATTTTGCAGCTCAAGTAAGTGAAAATAAACAATTAAAGGTTGGAAATGACACAGAAAAAGGCTAAAATACATTCTCATGACACGTGTAAATGTCCTCGCCATGTCGTGCTATTTCCATAAGATCGGGTTAAACAAACGAATCTCTATGCAGTGCCCTCAATTCATGGTTTTCAAAAACTATGCTAAGGCCGTCCTGTTCATCCTTTGTGACACTGTGAATAATATTTATCTTATAGGATCCTTAAGGAGACTGACGCACACCATTTGTGATTAGCATATTCGGAGAGGTACAGTAAGGGAGGAGTGATCTGGGCAAGAAAGATGGTCGACAGTTATTGAGGGAGAGTGATTATGCATTATGACTTTGAGGTTTCTCTTGAGCTCTGACAGGGTCCAAGATATTCCATAAAAAAGAGTTTTGTGGAACGTAAACATAGGGTGAGTGCAGATGATACAAGAGACTTTCCAGGCAACAGGGAAAAAGAAAGAAATACCACATCTATACCACGTTAGTCATGATTAGGTCCCACTTTTTCTGCAACTGTCCCCACTGTAATCAAAATACAACATTCACAAAATAACTGTAGCACCATGAAGTAACAGAGGAAACGTTTCGTACATTACACTGTATATCACCAAACAAAACTGAATATTATCCGCAGTGCATATTAACTAACTCTTTCTTATATGCACCTGTATATGCTTATGTATAAGTGTGAATGTATTCCAGGCCACTTCACTTGATAAAGAGGTGTAAATATTGCTACAATACAGGAAACTGTAATCTGATATGTTAGATAAGACGGAGGCGCGGAAATGCAATAAACCGGAGCTCAAAATAAAGTGTTTTATAACATTTATGCATAACATTTCTGTCTCTGACCTCGTTAACTGTCTGCTTTTGATGAGTTTGAGACATAATCAGACCAAGAACGGAACAACGCTACATTGCTTAGCAACGTTGATGCTTTTGTGTGTGTGTGTTGTTGTTCTCACCAGTCTTCTTGGGGCACCGCAAAGCCCTCCACCATCTGCTCATTCATGCTCAATGCAGAATAAAAGTCTCTCTGTCCCACTGCATGGTATATTCACATAGAATATATTGGTAAGACTTGTTCAACAGCAATGTTAGAACTATGAGAGAATATCAAAACATCCCTATTGGATGCTGATTAACAATGCTTGATTGTGATTGGTGCATAGTACAGGCAGATAGAGAGATGGTCTGCGTAGCCTCAGTGTGTCATACTAACATGTCGGGAAGGAGGCTAAATAAAGCTACAAAGTTAGGCAACATTTTGGCGGGGAAAAACTTGCATGGCCCTTGTTTCATGGGTCCCTTGACCTCTGACCTTAAGATATGTGAATGGAAATAGGTTCTATGGGTACCACGAGTCTCCCCTTTACAGACATGCCCACTTTATGATAATCACATGCAGTTTTTTCATGCAGTATAAATGTGTTATTTTCGCCTATTCTAAAATGGTGTGTTTGAATATTTCTGCATACTGGCGTCCCTAAACAGTCTTGGAATTACATAAATTGGGTATCACTGTAAAGCTGAGACTCTTGTGGATCCAATGAGCCCAACTGTATTTATGTGTGATGATGTTAGTCCCCATAGAAGCCATTTCAATGTAGTGAGACCATTTTTTTAATCTTCACCTCACTGTATAAAATGACCTGTGGTGACCTCTAGGATAATCACAACCTCATGAAACTTTACAGCCACAAACTAGAGACCTAGAGCATTCAGAGGATGGATGGCTTTCCTAGCTAGATTGACAATAAGGGGGTTTTCTGATCAGTTTCCAGAACAGAAGTGCTCGCCATCCACTCGCCAAAAAAATGCAATTCTTGCAGAAATCTCCAAATGTCAAAACATTTTGATAACAAATCACAGCATGGCTTTTTCTAAATTGCTGCAACAACTTATGAGACATAATAGAGCATGGGGATGACCATCATATACTTTTATCATAATGTTCTAAATCCTTATACACTTTAACAATGTATTTTAATTCATTCATTCATCATTTATGACGAGAACAACTTGACACACAGTTCTGAGCTGCATCTTAAATTAATTCAATGGTGCCCATCTTTCAGATGATGTACACCACTTCTATGTGACATCTACTGTTGACCTGCTATCTCCCTTTAAAGACCGCCTGTACCCCCCTAACAAAGACAAAAACACGTCTGTTGTGGGTCTCAGAGAGTTGAATAAATACTTTGAGCTATAACACGTTGTCATCTGGAGTAATACTTGTACACAGTGTACAAAACAAGATATGGTGTCAGAGTTAAAACGATTTTCAAACGACATGTCATGTCATTGTAGAAAGCGACCACAAGCCACTTGAGTCCATTATGTGAAAACCACTCACAGCAGCACCGCCAAGGCTACAGAGGTATGACTTCACTATCGTCCACAGACCAGGCAAGGACATTCCTGTCTCTCTCCAAGAAGTCACTGTCTGACGAGGATGACAGCTTCAGAGGAGTTATGGACAAGCAGGTACGTACACACTGTACTTAGCATCTTGCCCATCAGTGACACTAAACCAGAAGAAGCTCATGTTACTGAGAAAGACAATCAAGGAAGGGTGGCCTGAGGAGAGGAGAATGTGTCGAATATACTGGAACCATTGAGATAAACTTTCGCAGATGAATGACACCATATTCAAGTGTGAGAAAATCATCATCCCGTACCTCATTGCATGCAGAGATGTTGTCCCGAATACATGCATGTCACATGGGCATGGAAAAGTGCAAACAGAGAGCCTGTGACATCCTATTTTGGCCCGGGATGAACAAGCAGATTGAGGAGATGGTTAGAAAAAGCCCCCAACTGTCTGGTACACGGGCCTTCCAACAATAAGAAGCCCATGATAAGCCAGAAGATCCCAGACAAGCCATGCCAAACATACTATTGATCTAGTCACATGGAACAATGAGAACTATATAGTCACAGACAGTAGACTGAAGCCAAGTTCACACTACACGACTTTCAGAGTCAGATCGCTGTACTTTTCACACTACACAACTTGCTGTCATGACTGGCCGGTAGCGACAGGGGGGTCACAAGATCTTTCACCGAGACGAATCCCTGAAATCCGAATTTCACCTCAGGCTAGAGCCGGCCTTGATCATAAATACAGGAAACCAGCAGCTTTCATCTAGCCAGCTGATACTGATTGATTATACCACATACTGTATGCACAGCTGAAGGGCAAGAGTAAAGAAAGACCCCACACACCTCACTTAAGCTTGTTGGCCACAAAACATTGTGGCTGTGTTTAATTTAGGTCACTTCCAGTTGATGCACTCTTTTTTTCTACCTATGCCAAGGTACAATAACAGCAACCTTAACCTTAACCCATGACGACGGAATTCTTTATGAATAAATGAATCCATATGAGTCACAGGATACGACCGTCACTTCTACAGATTGTTCATGCTTTATAGTGTGACACTGAAGAGAGCCAACAGAGAAAGAACTTAAAGTGGAGCAAGGTTTGCTATTTCAATGAGAAATGAGCATATTCAATTGACGGTTATGTCCTTGCTCTCCATGCATACTATATCTTAAGTAGCTTATACACTATTGTAAATTATCCACTTGACAAAAATGTCCCATAAACCTTTGAAAAGCAATGCCATGAGCAATAATTAAACATCAGAGATGATTTAAAATAAGCTGATCAAAGTATTACAGATTTTATTGGGCATTTATGATTAATTTTTGGAGAACCGGGGATTCGTTCATTTCTCCATGTTCCATATGATTGCATTTCCATTTCTGGATTAATGTACTTTTCCAATGAAATAATTTACTGCAGGCACGAGCAAGGAGGGAAAACAAACATTGGCACAGACAGGAAGGGAATCTAATGATATCTATTTCTGTCTTTATGAGACAAACAGTCCTCTGGCTCGGCCATGGCCTGTTGTCTCTGTGTCTTACCCTCGTCTGGTCGTCTTGTGTCTCTCCCTTAAAAATGCAGTCGGTAAACTTTGAGCAAATATGATGATGAAAAGTTATTCTTATTCACTATATCCTGAGAGGAGTGCACGAAACAGATAACGAAAAAAAAAGCATGCTCCTCCGTGTCGTCCTGTGCTCCTAACGGCATTTTTGCAAGATTTCATAGTGCACAAAAGGAAAAAAACAATCAGAGCCGAGTCTCCACAGCAGCTCTCAATCACTGCTTGCGAAACTTGCAATCTCCAATCAAACTTTCAAACTAGATTCTGTAACTGTAATGCTTATTTCTCACCTCAAAGGTTTATAGAAAATTAGTGTACTGTTAAGCTGTGAAATGAGAAAGTTTGCTCTGGCCAGTGGACGCTGCTTTGGTTACGGCTCGACCGTTTTCAACATGGCAGCCGGGTCACAAACTTCCTCATTTTAACAGCAGTCATGTTAGGCGGCGGATGAGTTAATGCTACTGGGCGTAGCAGTATACACAGGAGTCACAGTTCGGTTCATACCCGGGTTTAGGAGTCACGGTTTGGTGCAAGTTTGGTACGGCGGGACAAAAACCAAATGCATACAGATCTGTTTCTTTTCATTTATTTTGAGCAACAGTAGTGCAAGTGTCAAAGACAGACACAATCCTCTTGCTGGGGACTGAGATAGCATTTTCATCATAAAAATAAGGAACATGCATGTTCCATGTGTTTGCATTCACACACCCTTCAAAAGGTGGAGCAACGCTGGCACACCGCAGGCGAGTCTTCCAGCTCCGGCGTTTCATTTGCACTCACCATAGTGTTACTGACACACACACCAGTCAGCTTGTTGTGCTAGCCTCAGCACGTTACCAACAGTGTACGGCTAAAAGTTTCTGGGCGGAACTGGTGCTTGTGACTTTGGTTCCGCATTAAGTGCATCAATCTACTGGATCGTGACCCCCGTACCGTGACGGTTCGGCACGAATGTCTTACTTCACAAACAGAAACACCATTATAGGTTTTGCACTTTCTGCTTTCTTGTATTCAGTGCTGCAATTGGTCACCAGAAGTTATTTCTCATATACAATATTTAAAAAATCACATCTCTATTAGTCTGTTTTCCTTCATCAACCATATTAATCGGGGGAAAATAATGAACTCATTCACTGTGTGGGTGTATTTTGTTGTGAATATTATTTGTTTGGATATTTATGTCGTGTGTGGGTGGGATGCAATAATACTGTCTGTGATGATCTGTGTGCACGTGTATTTCTATCTCTTGGCATCAACGCGGCTATGATAGCTTGGTTTCTAGCACGTGCTCGCTCAGTTTGACGTCTTCATTCTGGTAGTTGAAGATCCAGAATCAATACTACACTTGTCATTTTCTTGTTATTGCACTGTCGTCTTTGTCTTGCTGTATAGGTTGTAGGCCTAGCAAATGCCCCCGGAAACTCTTATAATCAGTGACTATTCTTTCATTGGCTTTTCCTTTATTTCATTGACATTTCTTCCTCAAAAATACTGCTTTGTCACCTGCTTTTCTCAAGAGCTCTTTTGTGGTGCTGCCGTCACTGAGCAGTTGAAAAAGTGAGGAGGTGGACAAGCAGGGGAGTTTTTGTTCTGATACACAATGCAGGCTTCAAAAGAGAGTTTTGAAGGCCTGAAACTTTATCAGGAAAAATTTATGTTATATTGGCAAAAATACAGCAGCTTGATGCCTCAAGTTCTCAAACATACATATAGGACAAAATAACCCAGGGCTTTTGCTGCTGCAGCCATACTTGTATGGTATGAGCCGTAGTTTATGGTAACTAATGTTAGCACTGCTGTGTCACTGACATTACTTTATGACTCTTCTCTACTTGTGCTGCAGTTAAACTACATCTTAGCTCATTCAGATCACCTAATGATGGCATCTTTAAAGCAACTGAGTCGTGAAAATCATGGGGAAATAAAAGCAAATTCAATATGTCCTTATCCTGTCATGACCAGTTGTGTCAACACTGGACACGTTTCGGAAAAAGTTACATAGGCTCGCTTTAAGTCAATAAGTTTAGCAAACTACAAAATACTTGGTTATGGTTAGAGAAAGTTCAATGTCATGTAGTTACACAGAGATAGATAGATAGATAGATAGATAGATAGATTAGAGCAGAAAAGAATAGAGAGGCAAAGTCCCGACCTTATTTCAGAAAAAATATAAATGACAGTCAACAGCGAGAGACAAATATTTTTTTGATCCCGTTTGAATTCCTCCATGAATCACACGTGATGTTTGTCGATTTAAAAAAATAATTTTGCAAGTCAAGAAAGTCTCAGTTTGTTGTTAAACTGTTGAAGTATCAGACTGTGAAAACACGTCATTAGAAAGACGACACACCCAAAACTCGCGTAGAGACGTCTCTCTCTCTCTGAAGCTATGATTATTATGTGTTTCATACTGGGATGTACTCACACCAGCAACGGGTCTCGCTCGTTCTTTCTCTTCCCGGCTGATAAAACGACCAGGAGTCGCTGGATAAAACACATCAGGTAAGATGGACTTGCATTTATACAGCGCTTTTCTAGTCTTCCGACCACTCAATGCGCTTTACACTGCATGTCAGCATTCACACACACACATTCATACACTGATTGCAGAGGCAATGGCCATGCAAGGTGCCAACTTTTGGGGTTAACATCGACATGTGACCGGAGGAGCCGGGGATCGAACCACCGAACTTCCGATTGGTGGACGACCTGCTCTACCCTCTGCCGCCATTTTCCCCTCATGGACAACTACATTTGTGCGTGGAACATAGCTAAGTGATGTATATTGTGCGAGACAAGAGATGTAGTTCACTGAGCAGCTTCACACAAAACTAAATGATGACAAACTGAGACTTTTCTTGACTTGCAAAATTATGTTTTAAATTGACAAACATCATATGTGTGATTCATGCCGCAATTCAAACGGGATCAAAAAATTATTTGTCTCTCTCCGTTGACTACTGTACATATTTTTTCCAAAATAAGGTCCCCTATGCCTCTCTATAAAATAGAATGCAACACTAGAGGAAGAGAGTTTGTGCATTTACACTAAACAAGCAGAGAAACATTAAGCCACAACATTCTGGTGTGCAGGTGGATGTGATGTTGTCTTGTCTCACCATCACAGAAAGAGAGAACAGCACGTACAGTAGTGGGATTAAGGATCCAGCTCATAAGCAGTGTTTGCTTCTGTTACCGTGTGATCCCCAGAGAGTCAATCTTGGCTGACTGAGCCATAATAGAGGGAATTACAGCATGTGGAGGTTCTTACAGGGCATGAGGACATTAGACCTATACAGGAAAGGTCACATCCGTCCATTCCCCATGCAGTCAAGCTATAGGATCAGTCAGTCTGTATGACATTAACACAGGCAACTCATTACAGATGATGAGAAAAGAGTAGCCTCATTTGTATGCAAGTACATGATTGGAAAAGCATTATTCATGATTTGTCCATGAGAGGAAAAGACATCTGGAACTGACAGTCTGTTGCAAGAAATGGTTGATGCAGAAATAGAGAGATAATGAGCACAGAGAGGGAGAGTTAGTTAGTTAGTTAGCCGCCCCCCATATCCTCCCCATCACTTCCTACCATACTTCCGAGAGCTATAAACGAGGTACAGTGTTCAACGGAAAGAGCGAGTCAGAAAGAGAAAGAGGTCAGTGCAGATGCACACAGTTTGACATAACATGAATTGTAAGTAGCTCATGCTCACATTTTTAGTCTGCATCCTTAATGAGCTCGCACCGTGCTGCTTTAGCGATATATACCCCCGTCGTCATGGAAGCGGTGGCCATAGCGACGACTCCGCTGAGGACTGTGATGTTTGGCTTTAAGGAGTTAAGTCATGCTGTTTTGTCAGAGACTGCTTTGGGAATCAGGTTTTGCTTATTCAGAAGGATTTCTGACTCAGTGATTGTATGCCAGTGACATAATTTACAGTCAGATCAGAAGGAAAGACACAAATTAAAGTGATTTAAAGGAACAGTGTGTAACATTTAGGGGGCTCTATTGGCAGAAATGTAGTATAATTAGGGCTGTCCGTAGATTAAGGTATTTAATCGCGATTAATCATGATTGTTCATAGTTAATCGCAATAAATCGCAATTTTTTTATTTGTTCAAAATGTACCTTAAAGTGAGATTTGTCAAGTATTTAATACTCTTATCAACATGGGAGTGTGCAAATACGCTTGCTTTATGCAAATGTATTTATATAGTTATTATAGTAAATCAATTAACAACACAAAACAATGACACATATTGTCCAGAAACCCTCACAGGTACTGCATTTAGCATGAAAAATATGCTCAAATCATAACATGGCAAACTGCAGCCCAACAGGCAACAACAGCTGTCAGTGTGTCAGTGTGCTGACTTGACTATGACTTGCCCCCAAACGGCATGTGACTATCATAAAGTGGGTATGTCATTCACATATCTTGAGGTCAGAGGTCAAGGGACCCCTTTGAAAATAGCCATGCCAGTTTTTCCTCGACAAAATTTAGCGTAAGTTTGGAGCGTTATTTAACCTCATTCACGATAAGCTAGTATGACATGGCTGGTACCAATGGATTCTTTAGGTTTTATAGTTTCATATGATGCCAGTATATCTTCTAGCTTTAAAACTGAGCCCGCTACAACCTAAAAATCGCAAGTTGCGTTAATGCGTTAAAGAAATTAAAACAAGGATAACATATGCAAGCGGAAATACAGTATATGTATGTGACAGGAGAATGTATGTGTGTGTGAGTGCAAGAATGAATAATGTCTTTGTACGGCCCCTCATGGCCTACTGCAGGTTTATGGTAGAATTATTATTATGTATGTATTTGGTATGTAGTTGGTTGATGGTTTAAAGAAGATCAGCTTGTTCCACAATTTAAAAAAATAAACCCTGTCTACCGTCTGGGACGATGAGCCAGCCAGGTTGGTATTCTTTATATTCAAAAGTGCAGCAGATGCAGACTGACAGCAAACGGATGGAGGGAAGGGATCGCTTCCTTGTTTGAGTGTTCCGTACTCGTCGATCTTTCAAAACGAGACAAAACGAGACTGCTGGAAACTCTACAGGGAAAAATGTGCTTTATATTCAGCCAAGTGATGGATACATGAATCACTGCAGTGTTGTTTTCTAGGTTAACAGGTTTACTGTGTTCTCACAGGGTAATCCCTCACTGACTCAGGTTACTGGAGAGCACAGTGACATCCACACTGTGTGTGTGAGTGTGAGTGTGTGTCTGTGCTCTGTACAACTTCATACAAAGAGTCAATCTCCTACTCACATGAGATGTCCTAGTAGGGTTTTGGGTGGGATTTAGTCACAGTGACACAAACTCATGGACGCCTTTTGTCTGTCTCTCTATATGCCAGACTTTATCCCTAAAATGAGTCGAATGAGACTATTCGTTTTAGAATTGGCCAGAATTTCCACCAGATCTGGTGTTGTTTTACGGTCAGTTTAAGGGGGGTGGCGGCACCTGATATATTACCTTAACAATCAACCATCTGCCAAGTCTGAAATTCAAGCTGTTTTGCAGCTTCAGCAGTTATATTTTTTACACAGCTGCTGTCATAATATTTGCCGTCTGTTCCAAAGCAGACACAAAGTGGCACTTTCTGACCCAGTAAGGGGTTCATATTGGGAGCATAGAAGTCGAAAGTTTCGAGCATGCAGAAAGCATGATTAAAATATGTTGTGTGAGTTAACCCAACCTACTAGATTAAAATTGCAGTGCGTAGAATTGGAGCAAATATGATTAGAAAAAGTTATTTTTCCTAAAACGGTACGGTTACAGTAACAGTAACTCCGTTGAATGAACAGCCAATAGGAACGCTCTCTCTCTGAAATGACAAGTTTTTTTTTGTTAGGGCCAGGTATAATGTCTCGGAAGTACGTAGCGACATACACATAAGAAATACATGGTTGGAGAACTGTGTATGGGAATGGCCATAATGTTTAATGTTTAATCTTTGCGCGACTTTAGTGAAACAATTGCGGCATAGCGCCATCTCCTGGAAGGTCAAGTCTGTTTCATTGTCACAAGAGTTGCTGGAAATTCATGCTGTCTCCTTTTTTCGGTAGTGATATATTAGAGCTAAAAAAAAATTAAACTGAAATGAATTTCCGTTCATTTTTATTTTATTTGTATTAGTTTTTAACCAGATAATGTTGTTTCAGTTTAGTTTTTCTTAAAGGATATAGTTTTTATTTAGTTTAGGTTTACTAAGAATATTTTTCACTGCTTATTTTCGTTTTAGGTTCAATTTAGCTTACTATAATAAGAGTTTGGTTGTAACGTTAGTATATCCAGCATCAAGCAGCAAAAGTGAACTGCAGTCAATGAGCCGGAGCCTGTAAATGCCCGCTGCTGACGACATGCTCGACTCAGTCTGCAGAGCCCTTAAACCCCGTCCCCGCTGCTGCACAGAGCATTATCGCTTGTTTATTCAAAGTTTATTAACATTTAACGTGTCGCGTGTCCAAATCGCACCAAATCCCACCAAATCCGACACTGCATGTCCTTGACTCCCCAGCAATATACCAGCCAAGTGTGAAGTAAATCGGAAATACGGTTCTGAAGATATGTGAAGGACACACAGACAGACAGACAGACAGACAGACAGACAGACAGACAGACAGACAGACAGACAGAGATTCCTTGCTTTGTAGTTACATTCACCCATACAACTGGGATCTACTGTCCATGACTGCCTTCAAAACACAAAACAGAAAAAGAAAGGAGAAGCTCAAGATGAGAGATAAGAGGAAAGAGAAGAAGGTGCTGATTCTTAAGAAAAATCACACTACAGAGGAACACACACATACAGCCTCTATAATCACCACCTGTACAGATGTTGCTATGACAACTGTCTATATTTATACCTGCAGCTGGATCCAGGCCGGAGATTTTGGAGAGGAGCACTGTCTCATTACCAGACATCTGCAGCCATACTGTCTGCATATGAAGTGATTCATGCCTTCTCTCACACCAGATCATACGTTCAGACCTGCACCCCGAGGTGGGACCTCACCAGCAGACTCTCCCTTTGATTTTCGTTAAAATAACGTACAATCCATTCTCTTGTTCAGCAGCACCCTGCTTCACACTCATAGATACATTGTGTATGGACAAGTACTGCCTGAAGACAACTGTGTGGACAAATGGGATTCTTCAAAGCAAAGTTCCAACATGTTTTCACAGTTGAATGTGCTGTATCTCATGATTGGAATGTAACATTTTATTGTTTATCTTAGTTTTTCCTGTATGTTTCATTTCCAACAAATCGGATACGTATATAGAGAAAAGTCTGTAACGTTAGTTTCTGTACACATTACATGTTTGGGTTGTTTTTAATTACTTAAGTTTACAAATACTAATTCATGTTGCTTATTAAGTTGCAAAATATACTGTGGTGCGTTATATGTATATCCCCTTACCACTCTAAAGGCCTGCCAGCGGGCTGACCGCTATCCAGTCTTTCAGCGGTAGTGGGCTCACTTTTCAAGATAGAGTGAAGATACTGGGATCATATGAAACTAGAAAACCCAATGAACCATGGTACCGACCATGTCATACTAGCTTGTCGGAAAGATCGCTAAATAACGCTACGAAGTTACAATAAATTTTGGCGAGGAAATACTTGCATGGCCATTTTCAAAGGGGTCCCTTGACCTCTGACCACAAGATATGTGACTGAAAATGGGTCCTATGGATACGAGGTCGTGAGTCTCCCTTTTACAGGCATGTCCACTTTATGATAATCACATGCTGTTTGCCATTTGCACATGCAAATCTGCATGTAGACATCTGACACTACATGTAGGTATGCATGGGTAGTCATCCATCTGCAGAATCCCATCTGCAGGTAGACATCCATAAAAAATATCATAGTATAGTATGCCATAAAAAATTTTTAAAAAATTGAAAAATACAGTATATTATACCATAACTAATATCATAGTATAATATGCCATAAAAAGATCATTGTATAGTATGCCATAAAAACTTTAAATATCATAGCATAGTATGCGATAACATATCATAGTATAATTTGCCATAAAAATGCCATAAAAGTTTTTTAATATCATCTTACATCCATCTGCAGAATCCCATCTGCAGATAGTCATCCATAAAAAATATCATATCATATCATAAATATCATAGTATAGTATGCCATAATAATATTCTAAAAAATAAAAAATATAGTATATTATACAATAAATAATATCGTAGTATAATGTGCCATTAAAAAGATCATTGTATATTATGCCATACAAAATCAAAGTATTGTATGCCATAAAAATGTCACAGTATTGTATGCCATAAAAATGGTATAAAAAAATATCACATCATATCATAAATATCATAGTATAGTATGCCATAAAAATATTCTAAAAAATAAAAAATATAGTATAGTATACAATAAATAATATCGTAGTATAATGTGCCATTAAAAAGATCATTGTATATTATGCCATAAAAAATCAAAGTATTGTATGCTATAAAAATGGTATAAAAAATAAAAAAAACATAGTATATTATACCATAAAAAATATCACAGTATAGTTTGCAATAAAAAATATCACAGTATAGTATTCCATAAATTCTTTTAAATATCACCCTATACTATGCGATAAAAATATCATAAAAGTGTTTTAATATCATCAGTATCAGTACATCCATCTGCAGAATCCATCTGCAGATAGACATCCATCTGCAGATAAACATCCATATGCAGAATTCATCTGCAGGTAGACATCCATCTGCAGAATCCCTTCTGTAAATGCCCCATGTCTGTAAAGGGGAGACTCGTGGGTATCCATAGAACCCATTTTCATTCACATATCTTGAGGTAAGAGGTCAAGGGACCCCTTTGAAAATGGCCATGCCAGTTTTTCCTAGCCAAAATTTTGCGTAAGTTTGGAGCGTTATTTAACCTCCTTCTTGACAAGCTATGACATGGCTGTTACCAATGGATTCAGGTTTTCTAGTTTCATATGATACCAGTATCATCACTAAAAATCGCAAGTTGCGTTAATGCGTTCTTATCATGTTAACTTTGACAGCCCTGATAAGAAGTCTACTCCAGCATCAGAAACTTGATCAATTGAATGTGCTTCTAATGGGGATCCTTAAATAAACAATAAACAATTTTAGGCTCTCAAGCAGACCCAGATATTTTGTCTTTTACAGAAACTTGGCTTAAGAAGAGCATTAGTAATTCTGAGATGGCCTTAAAAGCACACGTTGTAGAAAGTCTTGCTGAGCGTCAAATAAAAAAAGGGAAATTTGTGTCTATGTACACACAAAAATCCTAGAGTCACTTGTAAATTATCATCTCGGGGAATTTCTCACCACAAACTATGTTCTCTACAAAGTTTGGCAGACCCGTTCTGCATCTAGAGATGATATAATCCTTGTAACTTCAAATAATCATTCCAAAGTGTATTGAAAATGTGGCATATTCTAGTCAGGAATTCAAACTGGCAACTTTCCATGGACAACACACTTCTCTATCAACTAAATCACGCCTGATTTGTAAAGCTTTTGAGCTGGTAACTTCCCGCATGTCCCTCTGGGAATTCACCTAGAAGTCATTAGTGAAGTAAAAGGCCCCTGGAGACCTTTGACAAACCCAGGCTGATGAGATTTTTGTCTGCAAACAGCAACTTGTTCCAGTCTGTGACTCAGATTCCAACATTTCCCCGAGGCTGTGTCCACATCTAACTTTAGGCCGCATTGTGAGTGACGAATGCAACGAACTTGCCTGTGCACGACTGTAAGACGTTGCTCCATACTGGATCCCCTGAGTGTTTCTCCTGGTCTAACTTTAGCTGCTGAGTCATGTGGCTGCAGGTAGCGTTTTTTTGGCTTTTGGAAAGCAGGTAACGAGGTCCCTGCGGTTTTGTTTCCTGCTGTTGGGAAATACCTTAAAAGGATAATTTCGGTGCTTTGAAGTGGGGCTGTTTGAGGTACTCATCCATAATCAGTGTATTACATACAGTAGATGACGGTCGCCACACCCCCAGTTTGGTGAATCAGACAGGAGTTACCAGTACGGAAGCTAAGGAATGTACTGCTGCGGACGGGACCAGCAGCAAAACACATTTTAGACACCTAAAAGAAAAACAAAATTAATAAATATCAGTTTAAGTGTACACTATATTTAGAATAATTTTGCCGGTTTACCTTGCCCTGAGACAGCTACTGTATACAGTCTATGTTTTCCTATGTTGCCCTTATCTATGCTCTCACCAAACTCCATTGAAAAGAACGGTAATTTTGCACACAGAACACAGGATTTGCTGTTCTACCGGCTTTGATTAGTTTGGATTCACCAAAGTCACATAATAGCACAAACTATCAAGGCAGTGGTAGACCAGCAACCCCCGTGTTCTGCTGGGTAAAATTACTAGGTTTTTTAATGTAGTCTGGTGGCTTTGGTGAGAGCATAGATGGATACAACATTTGTCTGACAACAAGGTGAAGCGGTGAAAATATTCTAAATATAGCGTACAGTTGATACCTCATACAACCCCACTTCAAAACACCCAAACTATCCCTTGAAAGTATTTCCCAACAGTAGGTAATACACTGACTATGGATCAGTACCTCATACAACCCCTCTTCAAAACACCTGAACTATTCCTTTAAATCCACATGCTGACCTAGGTGATTACCATGTTCACTATCTTAGTTTAGTGTGTTAGCATACCAAACACAAAGTACAGCTGAGGCTGATGGGAAAAGCATTAGTTTTGCAGGATTTTGATCATAAACCAAAGTATATTGGACAGATGAAAACTTTGTTATATGGCAACCACAAATGTGACCTCAAGGTGGTGACAGAAGAAAAAGTCAGAGGATCACCAAAGTCAGTAGGATTCATTCGATGTGGACCATAAATGTTTGTACATTTTATGGTAATTTGTCCGACAGTTATTTCAGTCTGGGCTAAAGTGGTGACTGAAATTGTCAGGCTATTAAATAGACGTTATCTGTCACTATAAGCCCCATAGATGTGGGTCAATGGGGGCCTACTAGTAGGTTTTATCATCTACTCACAGGGTAGTTCACCGAAAGAAGGTATAAAAGAAGACGACAACGACCTCTAGCGACCGTCGTAATCGTGACTTTCACTTTCACTTTTACAACGTAGTAGGCTCCATACTGACCCACTTCTATGATGCTTATAGCGACTGATAGCACCTATTTAATGGCCTGATAATAGACAAATGATGCTAACATGGCTAAAAATAGGATTTTTGGAAGCAAACAGAAGAAAAGTTAAAAGCTTGTGACGATAGAGCCATTGTTATAGTTTTGTGCCAATAGCTCCAAACATTTAGAAGTGTCAAACTGAAATATCCCTTTGAGACAAATCAAAGGCCTCCAGTATGTGTGTAGAGTCCAAGCTTTTCCTGACGTTTGGTAGAAGTCAGGGAATGATGAGTCTTTCTGAAAATAACCCAACAAGGATGAAAAACAGCAGATCTGGGTCATATTGGCAAAAACTGTAAAGGAATTCCACAGGGACTGAAATGGGCGAAGATAAATACCTCACCTCAAATTGAGAGAAAAAAAACAATAGTGCATCTATTCAGTATTCTCTTTTCTGAATCATTTTGATCCCAACAGATACACCAGAATCCCCCCCCCAAAGCAATCATTCCTAAATCTGCTCCTTCATCAACTACAGACAAAGACGCATCATGACTCCAGTCATCAAGGGACCAAATCAACGTTCAAATGCGTACAGCGTATACAGTCCTCACCAAACGCAGGGCTAAAAATACTGGCCATGAAATCATTCCCCATTATCTCTGCTCTGAGCGATCATGCATTCCCCTCTGGAATCACGGCAGGATTGAGGCCCCACAATGGCACAACAGGGATTTGGAGGAGCAGCAGCAGAGACTGGACATGGCAGCATCGGCTGGACACAGCAGGTTTGCTGAATCCCTCTCTCTAAAGAAGGCATGAAAGAGAGAAGTGATGGAAGGAGCCGACGGGAGCTCGTTTTTGTAGCTGATTTGAAATGCAGGGCAGCAGCTGTGATTACATCATTCAACCTTAAGGCAGGACCAATTATTTATCCCTATTCTCCTGTCCCACACTTTTCCAACCTCATCTACATACACAGGTACACACTTTTCTGCCTAAAGATAAGATAACCTGCATCCATAAATCCTCCACCGGTGTTGAAGATGCAGACAGCAAATGCAGCCAATCTGGTGATTGATTTTTCATTCTCCTGATGTTTGCTGTACATTTAACTTGGCTGGCCTTTCTCTACCTGCTGATTCCACCGTTGCAGTTGTTGCAGTGACTGTTATGTAGTGGCCTCGCCCGCAATAAGTTATATAACAAAATGTCTTCAACATCATTTACAAGAATTAGCTGGAAACATATGATTGGATATATTGATTGTTTGGTCATTGTGCTCAATTGTAGCCAAATTGTTACACCGATAGTCTGCGGTGTCTATAATGTGATTCCTGGATATTAAACCTGCAGTAGGCAGAATGTTTTTGTCATCATTGGGCAAAACCTCCATAATAACCTTTCAGCATATTGTAATTCAAGTGTTCTGAGAGAAAACTAGACTTCTGCACCTCCTCATGGCTCTGTTTTCAGGCTTTAGAAAATCTAGCCCGTGACGGGAGACTTTGACCAATCACAGGTCATTTCAGAGAGAGAGAGCATTCCTATTGGCTGCTCATTCAACGGAGGGAGCTGTCAATCACTCGCAACCTATCAAACGGTCAAACTAAGCAGCGCTGATCAAATATGAATCAATATTCTGTTACTGTAATGCCTATTTCTCTCCTCAAATGTTTTCAGAAACATCTTGTAGTGTACAGTTTAGCTGTAAAATGAGAACGTTTGCTCCGGCTGGTTGGCGATGCTTGGTATTTCCTCAACTGATCTCAACATGGCAGCCGGGTCAGAAAAACAAACTAAACAGTACACTACAAGATGTTTCTGTTTTCATGAAGCCAAGTGGCCCGACTGCCGAGTTATAAAGTACCCGGATCATCCGGAAATCTTCCGCATCCATTGGGCCCGTAGAGCAGGCGCAGTAGTGTTTCCTTTGACTCCGCCTCCCAGCCCTCATTCACATGAACGGAGGAAGGGAAATAACGCTGGTTTCGGCTTTTAGTGGATTTTACAACTTTTAGGACCTAATGATTTGAATAGGGGCTATTCATGTTGGTATTCGTATTGGGAAGTTGATTTACCTTGTATTATCAGCTGATACACGGATGTCTTTTTCCCAATGTAAGTCTATGGGAAAAAGTTCCCATAGAAGTTCTCCCTGGGGGCTTGGATTATATACAATGTAGCAACTGTAAGGTACTTTCTCTTCCATCATGTGTGTGTTTTAGGTAATCAGTGACTCAGTGTCACATGGATCAAAGCAGAGGATGGGAGGGAGGAACATGTTTTCCTTTTGTCTGCATGGTTATCTCTCACGTTGCTCTGCATTCCCCCCCCCCCCCCCTAACAAAACATTCTCTGAGTACAGCCATTGTCAAACAATAAGACGACCACGTGAAGTGCCTCCTCCACATCATTTCGCTCCGAGCGTTCATTGTGTGCCTCTTCCACCTCTCCGTTTGTTGCCTCATCTTATCAGGTAAATGTCAGCGATCGAGGGTGGAATCTGTGGATGAACACACACAATACAGTAGACACACGTGGCAAGGCCAGACTACTCCGCAGTAAAGTAAACAAGCCGAGCCGAGCCCGTGTGTGTCGCAGCAGGAGGTCTTCCTCGCGGTTTGTTGACGTTCTCCGGCTGAGTGGAGAGGAGGCTTATCTTAATGGGACCGCATAGCTGGAAGGCCGGCCGTCTCCACAACAGAAGCCATAAACGCATGCGCGCGCACACAAATATGGAAACCGCTGTTGCTCCATTCACATGTGCAAACAATTACTTCAGCTCCCACATTACTGTCAGCCCCGTCGCACACCGGTAAAGATTAAGGAAGTGTTTATTTCCCAGTATTGATAATCAATCTGTTTAAATGAGGCCATTAGGCTTTGTATACAAATACTGGAACACGTTTCCCACATCACCACATTACGAAGAAACAGGAAGGGTCAGAATCGATGCACTGTGACAACACGAAGGCCAAAATATTCCCGCAAGAGATCCCAGAGGAGTCATTTACTGTAAAAATTTGAGAATTATGGATCACATTGAAACCAAACTATCAATATATTGTAGTACATCTCTCTCTCTTTTGTCTTTTTTTCCTGTGTTGGACAGTCTTTCCACAGATCCACTCACTTCCCGCCTAGTCCAGTCTATTTTAATCTTATCCAATACAATTTAATCCAATACAACCCATTACAATCCAAATATAGCCCAGTCCGGTACAATCCAATCAAATCAATTCAATACCAGTCCAGTCCCTTACAATCCAATATAGTCCAGTCCATTCTAATCTTATCCAATCCAACCGAATCTATTACAACCCATTACAATCCAATATAGCCCAGTCCGGTACAATTCAATCCAATCAATTCCAGACCAGTCCAGTCCTTTACAATCCAATATAGTCCAGTCCAATGTGACTTAATCCATTCTAGCCCTGTTCAGTCCAGCAAATCCAATATAGTCCAACCCAATCACGGCCCAATGAAATCCAGTTCATCCAGGTCTAGACCAATCCAGTACAATTCATCCCAATCCAATCTAGTCCAGACCAGTCCAGTGCAGTTCATTCCATTCTAATCCAATCCAGTCAAGTCCAGTAAAATCCTGTCCAGTCCAGTCTGAAATCCAGTCTGATGCAATCCAGTCTAATCCAGCCAGTCTAGTACAATTCATTCAAATCTAATTTAATTGTATGTCCTGTGCATTTCAGTCCATTCAAATCTAACCAAATCAGGTCAAATCTGTAACAGGCCATTCAAATCCAGTTCAATCCAGTCTAGTCCAATCCAATCACGTCCAGTACAATCTAACCCAATCTATCAACCCAGTCCAGTTTAATGTAGTTAAAATCAGTCTCATCCAGTCAAGTGAATTCCAGCCTGGTCTAATCAAATAGTCTATTGTAGTCCAGTCCAATCTAATCCATTCCAATCAAGTCCAGTCAAATCCAGTCCAGTTCAGTCTAGCCCAATCCAGTCTAGTCCTGTGTGGTCCATTCTGCTCTAATCCAATCCAGTCAAGTCCAGTTCAATCCAGTACAACCTAATCCAATCCACTCCAGTCTAGTTCAACCCAGTCCAATATAATCTATAACATGATGTGATTACAAACATGATAAATACAGCAAATAAATTACACCAAAAAAAAAAAAGAAAGTATTTTGGAATACATCAACACAGTCCCTGACATGCTGTGATATGACATGTGGTCACTATTACGTACAGTGTTCAGACTACGATGGAAATTAACCTAGGCTGTTGCGTTATTAATCCTCAAGGGAAGCCGCGCCTTTTATTATTGTATCAACAGATGATAATTATGCTGCTGACTTCACTGAGTGTCATTACAATAAGGTCCAGTGACTCAGAAGGAGACCGCCGCCGACGACAACGACAAGGACAACAACAATAACAACAACAAGCCAAGACATTAAGACCAATAAGACCAGCCTCCTCCTCACTTTGTACTCATTCTCTGGTCACCGTCTCATCCTAAAATAACCCAGAGCTCTGTCTGGTGGTGTTACAACATGTGGTGCTACTGCTCCAGGCCATTGCACTCACTGTGAGGTGGGATCGTTTTAAATAGCATAGACAGGCTGCTGTGTGTGCATGGTGAGTGTACACAGTTAGTACGGAACATTTAAAGGGATGGTTTGGGTGTTTTTAAGTGGGGTTGTATGAGGTACTTGTCCATAGTCAGTGTATTACCCACAGTAGATGACGGTCGGCACACTCCTAGTTTGGAGAAGCAGACAGGAGTTACTGCACAGGAGGAAAAGAAATGTACTGCCCACCTAAAAAAAAAATAAAAATCAGTTTAGGTGTACGCTATATTTAGAATATTTTCACCGCTTTACCTTGCTGTCAGACAGCCCTTTCCAATGGGGGACTGAAGACATTGTTTCCATCTATGCTCTTGCCAAAGTCACCAGACTCCACTGAAAAAAATGCAATTTTAAGTTGCAGAACAAGTGGGGTTGCTGGTCTGCAGCGGCCTCAATCGTTTAGTTTGTTTGTGTTATTGTGTGACTTTGGTGAATCAGAACTAACCAAAGTCACACAATAACACAAACAAACTAACCGATCAATGCAGCGGTAGACCAGCAGCCCCCATGTTCTAAGAGGCAAAATAGCTGTTTTTTTCAATGGAGTCTGGTTGCTTTGAATAGATGATGAATTCAGTTCCCCGTCAGAAACATAGACTGCATAGCTGTCTCACGGCAAGGTAAATCGGTGAAAATATTGTAAGTATAGCGTACATTTAAACTGATATTGATTTTTTTTAGGTGGTTAAAATACGTTTGGCTGTCGGCCCCGTCCCCAGCAGTACATTGCTTTGCTTCTGTGCAGTAACTCCCGTCTGTTTCTCCAAACTGGGTGTGCGCCGATCGCCAGCTACTGTAGGTAATGCACTGACTATGGATAATAACCTCATACAACCCCACTTCAAAACACCCGAACTATCCCTTTAAGGATTTTCCAGAAAGTGATAATACCTTCTCGACAAACTGTAGCTAAAGAAACCAGCTACACTACATTTCTACACGCACACACACAAATACACACACCACATGGCTTTGTTTGGGGTTCCAGGTCACTTTAGCCCAGTAGAGTGGACTGCTTGGCAACTAGTGATGGATGAGCACACACGCACATACAATCAGACACACATACACAGACCACTACAGGAGAGCCACCGGGGTTATGGTGCCCTCAGGTAGGGTTAATGACACGGAGAGCAACTGGTGCAACAGATGGCCCTCGCTAAGTCATCTGAGGGCCTCCGTGAGCAAAAGGCATGACTATGACTGTCTATTATTTACTTATTCACACCATTGCACACATTTACACATATAATCTGGCAGCACGGCCACTCCTGGACTCATTCTCGGTCTTGTGCTTGCCTCTCTGTTTCTGTGGATGGATGGAAATACAAATTGGGGAGCATTTATGTTCATATGATAAGGATCTATATATGAATAAATCATCATAAAAATGTAACAGTAAACCAAGACTTTCAGCAGAAAGACTGTTGAGACTAAGTCAGTGTGGAATCTGCTGGTGTGATTTACGCATGTTGGGGATCCAGGGGGGAAAAAATTGCTTCGAGGCCTATTGTGATTGACAAGTCGCTGCTACGGCGTTGTCCGGTGTGGGAGTTGTCCATGTTTTCGTCTTACAACTTTAACCCTTTCACAGTGTGTTTTCAGTTCATGTTACATTTTGGTCGCCTAAAAATGTCTTCAGTTGTAGCCTACAGCTTGTTCGTGTCTAGAAGGTAACACCCAAGTTGGGAAACTGTTGTGAGATGGTTAAGGTTAGGCATTGACCCCTTGGTTAAGGTTAGGATAGGTTGTCGGGCAACGAGTCTCGTGAGAGTTTTCAGACGTTTTCGCAACTTGGGGGTTAACTTCTAGACAGGACCATTTAGCTCCACCCTCTTGTATGACTTCTGGTTGCAAAAAAACAAGATGTTGACGGACAAAATCCAAGATGGCAACGGACAAAATCCAAGATGGCAATGGACAAAAACCAAAATGGCGACGTACAAAAACCAAGATGTTGACGGACAAAATCCAAGATGGCAACGGACAAAATCCAAGATGGCAAAGGACAAAAACCAAGATGGCGACGTACAAAAACCAAGATGTTGACGGACAAAAACCAAGATGGCAACGGACAAAATCCAAGATGGCAACGGACAAAAAACAAGATGTCGACGTACAAAAAACAAGATGGCAACGGACAAAATCCAAGATGGCAACGGACAAAAAACAAGATGTCGACGTACAAAAAACAAGATGGCGACGGACAAAAAACAAGATGTCGACGTACAAAAACCAAGATGGCAACGGACAAAAACCAAGATGGCAACGGACAAAACCAAGATGGCAACAGACAAAAAACAAGACGGCAAAGGACAAAAACCAAGATGGCAACGTCACGGTGACTACGTCCACTTCTTATATACAGTCTATGGGAGGTACCCTCCAAGTTTCCGTGCACACAGTAGACAACACATAGCAGCTTCATTATCCAAGAGAGCAACCACTATTCCTAAACTTGAGTAATGGTACCGGGCCCCAGGCTCTCTGTGTGCCAGCTTGATTGTGATCATTTCATTAATCACAGCACTATTTATGAAAATGCACCATGTGAGCACAAACTAGATATTGTTACAAGGCACGTCTACGACAGCGATCCCCAACCTTTATGGTTTATGACCCCTTTAAAAAGAAGCCATGTCTACTCGTGACCCCCTCATCATTACATAAACCTGACATAACATCACCTGACAGCTTGGGAACCACTGCTCTATTGTATACGATACATGGCCACGAAAGTAGGTAATGCAGGATCTCTCCTAGTTGTATGGTAATGTCACGAATTCTGTAACCAATTTGCAATTATTGAAATGACCAAAACGAAGCCAAAAACAGAGAGAGGTTGCCGCTAATTCAGATCTTAAACTTATAAAACGTCCAGCACATAGAGGAGACACATGAAAAAGTGAATGCAGACAGAGGAAAAAACGGCATTACGCCCTGCGAATGAGAACAGGCTGATACTTTAGTAGTAGGGCTGTAACGATACATCGATCTTGATCGATATATCAATTCAATGATCGACGATCCAATATCATCGATGCAAAGTGAAAACATCGATACTTATCATCACCTTTAACGCACACCTTTATTTTGAAATTCCCACTTTATTTTTTATTCTTTTTATTAAAAAAGAGAAGATTGGTTTTCATTTAAAATGTCTGGAAGAGCCAAGCAATAAAATTGCCAAATCATTTGACAGGATGAAATCATTTTCTGAGGTGATATAAATGTAACTGATTGAGTTGAATGGGTATATGATACCGTCTCATATCGATCGCAGCTCCCTGAATTTCATCAAATTGAAATCGTATCGTGGCAGACTTGACATATCAGCAAATATTGTATCGTTGTCCAAAGAATCAATATAATATTGTATCGTGATAAAACTTGTGATTTACACCCCTATTTAGCAGTCTCTTTTTCTCTGCAACATGGCCCTAACACGAACACTGAAAAAGGGTATAAAATGACACACTTTTACAGACGTAGGCAAAATCGTTGGTACCCTTCCGTCAAAGAAAGAAAAACCAACAATGGTCACTGAAATAACTTGAAACTGACAAAAGTAATAATAAATAAAAATTCACTGAAAATTAACTAATGAAAATCAGATATTGTTTTTGAATTATGGTTCAGCAGAATCATTTAAAAAAACAAACTAATGAAACTGGCCTAGACAAAAATGATGGTACCCTTAACTTAATATTTTGTTGCACAACCTTTTGAGGCAATCACTGCAATCAAGTGATTTCTATAACTCTCAATGAGACTTCTGCACCTGTCGACAGGTATGTTGGCCCACTCCTCGTGAGCAAACTGCTCCAGCTGTCTCAGGTTTGAAGGGTGCCTTCTCCAGACTGCATGTTTCAGCTCCTTCCACAGATGTTCAATAGGATTTAGATCAGGGCTCATAGAAGGCTACTTCAGAATAGTCCAATGTTTTGTTCTTAGCCATTCTTGGGTATTTTTAGCTGTGTTTTGGGTCATTATCCTGTTTGAGGACCCATGACCTGCAAATGAGACCAAGCTTTCTGACACTGGGCAGCACATTTCGCTCCAGAATGCCTTGATAGTCTTGAGATTTCATTGCACCCTGCACAGATTCAAGACACCCTATGCCAGATGCAACAAAGCAGCCCCATAACATAACCGAGCCTCCTCCATGTTTCACATTAGGTACAGTGTTCTTTTCTTTGGATGCTTCATTTTTGCGTCTGTGAACATAGAGCTGATGTGACTTGCCAAAAAAGCTCCAGTTTTGTCTCATCTGTCCAAAGGACATTCTCCCAGAAGCTTTGTGGCTTGTCAATATGCATTTTGGCAAATTCCAGTCTTGCTTTTTTATGATTTGGTGTCCTCCTGGGTCGTCTTCCATTAAGTCCACTTTGGCTCAAACAGTGACGGATGGTGCGATCTGACACTGATGTACCTTGACCTTGGAGTTCACCTCTAATCTCTTTGGAAGTTGTTCTGGGCTCTTTGGTTACCATTCGTATTATCCGTCTCTTCAATATGTCATCAATTTTCCTCTTGCGGCCACGTCCAGGGAGGTTGGCTACAGTCCCATGGACCTTAAACTTCTGAATAATATGTCCAGCTGTAGTCACAGGAACATAAAGCTGCTTGGAGATGGTCTTATAGCCTTTACCTTTAACATGAAGGTCTATAATGTTCTTTCTGATCTCCTGAGACAACTCTCTCCTTAGCTTTCTGTGGTCCATGTTCAGTGTGGTACACACCATGATACTAAACAGCACAGTGACTACTTTTCACCCTTTAAATAGGCAGACTGACTGATTACAAGTTTGAAGATACCTGTGATGCTATTTACAGGACACACCTTAGTTTAATATGTCCCTATGGTCAAATTATTTTACATCTTTTCTAGGGGTACCATCATTTTTTGTCCAGGTCAGTTTCATTAGTTTGTTTTTTAAAATGATTCTGTTGAACCACAATTCAAAAACAATGTCTGATTTTCATTAGTTCATTTTCAGTAAATTTTTATTTATTATTACTTTTGTCAGTTTCAAGTTATTTCAGTGACCATTGTAGGTTTTTCTCTCTTTAACGGAAGGGTACCAACAACTTTGCCTACGTCTGTAACATGACATAGCAGAGATAGCAGGACAGGACAGGACAGGACGTAACTTAACCATACTGTATGATGCATTTTGTGGTTTCAGAAATAATTGAACTTAAAACTCTGTCCAGACAAGAAAATGAATGCTCCTCCTGTCCTTGTTAATTAATCTTTTTCTCTTCATCTCTTACATCAGCTCATTCTTCGGCAGTGAGCAACAAGTGCTGCCTGTGGCGACTGAGCAAATCTGTGATACAAGTGTGACCCCTGCTGAGCATAACAGGCATTGCAGCTTGAGTTCACTGTTGACCAGATCACAGTGCTGGAAGACATATTCAGATCCTTTACTTAAGTAAAAGTTCTAATATCACACCGTAAAAAATACTCTGTTACAAGTAAATGTCCTGAGACTTTGACCAATCACAGGTCATTTCAGAGAGAGAGTGTTCCTATTGGCTGTGCTCCGGTTATGTGAGCGGTGCTTGGTATTTCCTCAACTGATCTCAACATGGCTGCCAGATCACAAACATTTTATAATTTTACAGCAAAACAGTACACTACAATATGATTCTGAAAACATTTGAGATGGGAAATAGGCATTAACGTAACAGAATACTGATTCATATTTGATCAGCGCTGCCTAGTTTGACCATTTGATCGGAGTTTGCGAGTGATTGACAGCTGCTCAGAGACGGCAAGGCTCCAGCTCGGCTCTGATTGGTTGTTTTCCTCCGGTCTGTGAAATCTTGCAGATGCCGTTAGAAGCATCGGAGGAGGACACAGAGGAACATGATTTTTTTTGTTTTGATTACCTGTCTCATGCACTACTGTCAGGATATAGTGACCGTTTTATAAAAATAACTTTTTTAATCATATTTGCTCCAACTTGCCTACTTCAGCTTTAATGGAGTAAGTGCGTATTTCCTAGTATTATGTCCTTTGAACAGAAATCAGGGTATTGCGCACATTTTGCAAATTTATGAGATCGTACTGTGGCAGAAAATATAAAGTATACGCTCATTTTGTGGCAGACTAGAGGTTTCTGGCAGCTTTAAAACAGCATGTGAAATGTTGGTGATGAAAGTGAATGATTAATGATTCACACTTTAAGAATTCAAGTTTAGTCAAAGTTTAGTTACAGTGCAGTTAGGTCAGCATGCCTGTAATTCACATTTAATAATTAAAGTCCTTGTTCCATGATACAATATGTGACGAAACTTCACATCATCAGGTCACCGTGTGCTTCACATCGCCCACCTTTTCTACTGAGTGCCACTGAATCTAGTAAACAAGAGAGACAGAGAGAGGGGAAATATTTGTGGGTGTCACTGTCATACTGTTCCAGACTGGGACATTTTAAGGAAATTGGAATAACTATTAGTCAGAGTCTGAGTCACGGTGTTGATCATGTATGTGTGGTAATGTATTTTCCACTCGCAACGAGGGACACGGACAGAAAGATGAGAACACTAGATTCATCAAAAGTGGACAGAATACAATGGAGATTCATTGTGTCTCCTTCACCATCAGCAGCAGCACATTATCTAAACTGAACGCCTGAAGAAATGCAAGCTTATTCAAATTTCTGGTGTCGAAAACTGAGCTCAAGACAAAACAGTTGGAAGATGGAAGTTACTATCAAAATTAAAAAATTGGCATATGAAACAAGGCATAATGTAATATGGATTTGTACAAATTAAAAAAGATATGATATTAAAACATTATTTATCTTAAAGGGACTGTTTGTAACTTTTTACACGTATAAATCTACCGGGTCGGGATCCCATGCGCACGCTCGCGTGTGGCCGGAGTCTCTCCTCCTCTGCCTGCCTGCTTGCCTTCACTCACACAGCGCGAGCGTTCTCGCTCTCTCGCTCTCTCGCTCTCTCGCTCTCTCGCTCTCTCGCTCTCTCGCTCCACCTCTACACGTGCATGCGTGCTCACTCCACACTACAGAAGAGTTAGTTTAGCTCTGAGAATATCTAGTAAATGTACAGTGGACGTTTGTGCAGAAATAAATGCTGCAGCTCCTCCAGACCAACAGAGGTTTCCAGTGTCTTGTGAAGTGACGGGGCTCTGCAGAGAGAAACATTATCATCTCTGACCGGGTGCCGGTGTCTCCCTGCGGGCGCAGTTGGGAGACGATAACATTTCTCTTCCTGCTTCAGCACGGCACCGATCCGCTTTTCCTGCAGTGATTCATGGAGAGACCTTCGTCTGGTCAGCTAACATTACTGCCAAGCAGGTGAAATATACGCTGACTTTCGTTGACTTAGCAGCCACAGGTGTCGCTGTTAACAAGCAATTTCTGATTCTTACAAACAGTCCCTTTAAGTTCAATACATTTTTCAATAAGATATATAGTGACATAAAATGCACTCTACCAAACAGTCGAGCAGAACATTAAAGTGTTATTGAAAATATTTAAAAAATGATTCAAATGTGCATGTTCTGTATCGCACTATGTCACTAGAGATGAGAAACAGTGACCTCCTTCATCTATGGTTGAATGAAAATACTGTTGTATATTGTTGTAAATACACAATGCTGTTTTGGTCAAACTGTGGAATTTAAACTTTGTTTGAATTCATAGGTTCTATATATGTACAGTATATATTTATTTATTAAAGTTCATTAAGCATATTAGAATTAATTTTAGCACCATGCACTGTTATATCTAAACTAAACATCCTTGCGCGGAATGAGATGCAGCATCCACGGTTTCCATGTCTCTCTTCATGGGGGGTTTAGTATTAGATGTTTCGAGGTCATATTTATTGTGATTTAAATGAGGCATGTATTTATTGTTATCTACAGTCGATATGTATTTAAACTTGACATTTTGACCTGATGATGGCGCTAGATGTAAAGTCAGAGGATCACCAGTTATTACAATTTACAATCTTCTATGTCTAGGCAAAAATTTTGAGCCAATCCATTTAGTAAATGTGAGATATTTCACAGGATACCTGAGAACTGCTGCTAGCGTGGCTGAAAACCTCATTATGGGGTCTGCATTCCCCTCTGATTAAAGCTTCAAGACTCTTTACCATTTCCAACTGCTTTTTTTCAGCTGCAGGCCGATGCTGTGAGCGTGCAAAAGAATTCAAGAATTTTCATCTGCAAAGGCTTAGAAAATAAAGGCTTAGAAAATAGATATATCAAAAAGATAAATTCCCTTCTTGCAGCGGGTCATGATGTTCTCTTGCTTACCTGTATGACATCTGCTTGTGTCATACTGTGTGACGTTGACCTGCTCCATTCTGTCTCCTCCTCCTCCACATTCTTCCATTTCCTTTCACTTTCTTCTAATCTGTTGCAGAACGTCATGGCGGATTAGTCATTGACCGATAATAAAGAGAGGCTCTCAGGTTAAGGTGCCCCTGCACCTGCACTGAGTCCTGCATTTGAAAAACAGGGCTTTTCCCTATGTTCCACACCCACACTGTTCCACACCATACCTCCAGGTTAATACGTCCTGGTCTCACAGTCTCTCCACTCTCCCTCCCACCTCCCTGCACATTTACGTTTCAGGCATCATACATATTTTTTGGAGGCAGAAATGATCTTACTGATTGTGTCACAGGGTGAAGTAACATGTAAATAGTAAGCAGGGCACATCAATTACAGCTATTACTCAAAGGACCAGTGTGTAGGATTTACTCTGTCATTAATACTGCATTTATACTGTACATTTCAAGAAATATTCTCATTTAAACCATTCTGGCATTAATATTTAACACACTTAATAGATCCCACTTCTCAGCATTTTGTATTTATGTTATATATTGCATGTCTTAATGTAAATATTTGTACATATTTCTTATATTCTCATTTCTTGTTTTTATTTTTTACCTATGTTTCCCTACATACAGTATATTGGGTTTATATTGTAGCATTATTTACAATATTGTAGCATCATTTACATAATTTACATGTTACATACTCCTTTATTTCTATTTTCTTACATTACTTTATGTTTATATAAGAGCAACTGTAAAGCCCCAAATTCCAATTTTCAAAAGTATTTTTGATTCTGATTAGGGGGATCTATTAGCAGAAATGGAATATAATATTTATAACTATGTTTATTTACTGTATAATCACCTGAAATTAAGAATCATTGTGTCTTCGTTAGCTTAGAATGAGGGGTAGGGTTAAAACTACATATGAAGCGGGGTCCTCCTCACGCAATCTGCAACCTCACCACTAGATGCCACTAAATCCTACACACCTGTGCTTTAAATAAGCACAATAAGCAATTTAACAAATAAGCAAACACCAATCCTAAATCTCTGTGAAACCTGGCATCCACTGGTGTAGACAGGTTCAGGTATGATTTCAGTGTTTGTACACATTTTTATTTCTATTTAGGGGTGATTAATCTTAACTCTTATTTTGCTAGCTATATCAAATTACTACAGATTTAGTAAAAAAAAAAAAATGGAAATCTCCACATGAATGATTTTGTTTATTTATATATGTATATATATATATATATATATATATATAGAGAGAGAGAGAGAGAGAGAGAGAGAGAGAGATTTTTGAAATGTTCATGGACAAATGTCAAGTTATGTCAATCCTGAATGAGATTCTATACACATCAGAGGCTCTGGCTGTATTGCCTTTTGAGTAGCATTATGCTGCCTTCAGGTGGTCCAGTCAAATGTTGAAATAAAAGTATATACTGTACGTCCAGTGTACTGGCATTCATAATGTCTTGTTTAAATTGCAGCAGGTTAATGCAGCATTGAGCAGTCATGTCAAGGCTATAAAGACTCAAAAGGTTAACAGAAAACTGTGAATGCACAAACTAGTTTCATAAAACATCAAATTAATTAATAATGTGGTTTGAAACTGTGAATAAAGAAAAGTGAATACACATTTAACTTCCAAAAGCTGTGGCACTCAGTATGAAAGACATCTGCACACACATGATAAACTACTTCTTCTTCCTATGTTTTCAATACACCCACCTGTATTCAAGCCACGAGTTTCATGTCCCAGTGCTGATGGTAAGACGTGCTGACCAGTGTGTCTATTCTCTGCTGATCCACAGTCAGTGTTTTGGTAGGGAGCTTTCCAAGAGCTGCAGGTTAACACCATTCAGGAGCTGAGACCATGAGGGAGTACGAGAGCTTGGAGAAAAAATGAGAGAAGGTGAGGGCAGCAAAGCAGGTCATTTGTTGAGTGTAAAATAACTTTCAAAGCACCACAAGAAGTTCCATTACATTTTACAAACCGGTCTTGATGTTCCAAGGCTCTGTAAAGAGATGGTGCTACATCAGATATCATTGTATTGCACAAATACAGTCAAGCTGTAATAACAAGACCCCGCCAATTGGTGGTGGTGTAGATACATGTGAGAGGTAAGAACAACTCATTCACTGTTGATTGATTTATTTATTGTGAACACTGGAGATTGATACAATACAAATAATTTCAGTTAAAGATACAGTATACAGATTACAAGTCAACAATAAAATTAATGACTTCTGATTCATACTGAAAATCTATTGTAAAATCTGTATATCAGTGTCGCCATTTAATGTACGCAAATTTAATCTGTATTTATAGTAATTCATGATAGAATTTATGGTATTTTTTAACGTAAGCAGAAAGCAGTATGAAACCATCTCTGATGAAACATCTCACAAAAAAGATTAAAATGCCAGCAAAGATCCAATAACAATGGCTACATATACCTACGCAACAACGGGTACTACAAAACAGAAACAGATTCAGTCAAACCTTCTTCTAGGTTTCACAAATGCTTCAAGCGCAAACACTTCTGGGAGTTTCAGTTTTCTACATTTTGTGACCTTGATTGAAAAGCACAAGACTGGCACTCTACGTATCTGCTGTGCTCATGTTTATTTGATCTTGTTTTGACATGTTTAAGCATTGAAATTAAGCCTGGCAAAGTAGAGGAAAAGAATCAAGATGTCTGCTGTAGCAGTTTTAAACATTTATACAATATTATGTATACTTGAAAATTCACTGTGTACGTACAAAAATTGGAGAATAACAGATCCTCTATACTCTATAGAACCGCTATCTCAAACCAGCAATATACAACTTCTTCGAATTTTAAAGGGGAAGTAAACCCATTTTCAAAATTCCTACATGTTATTCCTATGGTCTAAGATATCCAAAAAATATTAGTAAACATGAACAACTCTCTCCCAAATCCAAAAACTAGAGTGCTAAAACTGAAACTTGTGTTGTCATAGAGTATAAAGTGTGGAACCGCTCCATAGACAATGAATGGAGAAATATGTTATAGATGACAGTGAGATCACCCAGGGGAATGTTCTGAGTATATGGGGACATTTTCTGTTTCACAATTGACAACACTACAATAGAATAAAGCTGATTTAGGTACAAAAAAGAAAACAAACAAATAGTCCCATTCATTATCTATGGAGCAGCTCCAGATTTTAAACACTATGACATCATAAGTTTGAGACTTACTTCTCTGGTTTCTGGCTTTGAGAAAGAGTAGCTCATGTTCACAAATATTGATTGAACTTTACTAGGCCATGGAACTAACATATAGGAATTCTCAATTCAGGTGGTGTTCCCCTTTAACTCAAAGTCCACTTATTAGCTTTATCTGGATCTTTCAACCACATCTTGCTGTCTTCATCTGGGAATGGAGTAGATCTGTTAAATATCACATAGCTCAATATTGTTTAGTTTTGTCAAAACTGACAGAGTTGATGTTTTGATCTTCATCAGAAGATTGACTCTATAAAGAGAGTGAGATGTGGTGGAAAGCTCCAAAAAAATTTGGAGAAAAAAAAGTGGACCTTGAATCAAGATTGTTTTTTTCAATTTCTGTTTCCAAAGTCAAGAATGAACTTCACACTCAATATCTGACTTTTAAAAATCCCAGTTAGACCAGAATTCACAAGAACCTTGTTGCTTTGTGTCACAAAAAATATATTATTTGTCTCCCTTTCCCTTACTCAAAAAGGATTGAGTGCTACAAGTGATTTCTATAGAAGAGCAGCAACCTGCTCTTGTTTTGTGCCATAAAGCAATACAACTGATTACTCCCCAAATCTATAAAACGCAGAGTAGAGTCACTCTCTTTTGCCTATGATCTTGTCTTTTACATTTAATATGGTCTCATACAGGGGTCATCAACTACATTTCTCCAAGGGCCAGAATTTTTCTAAGCAGACACTGTGGGGGCCGGACTTTTAAATAAAAAAAATAAATACATTTATTTAGGCCTAATTAGCCTATCATTGTTTCATATTTTCACTTTCTTACAAAAATTCTTATTTTTATTAGCCTATATCAGTGTGAACACTCTCCATAATGATGGTTCAAATCTGAAATTACAGAAACGTAATTGTAGAATGCAGTCCTGATTGGCAGGATATATTAATCAACTTTAACTGGTTTTGATGCTATTATGCTAAAGTGTTAAAGGAACAGTGTGCAGCATTTAGGGGGATCTATTTGCAGAAATGGAATATAATTAGTATGTTTTCTTTAGGGTATAATCACCTGAAATTAAGAATTTGTGTGTTTTCGTTACCTTAGAATGACCCGTTTATATCAACACATGGAGCCGGCCGCCATGTTTCTACAGTAGCCCAGAATGGACAAACCAAACTATGGCTCTAGATAAGGCCATTCGTGTTTTCACGTTTTTGCGTCAGCCACCATAGTTGTCCTACACGCTAGGCACATGGGAGAAGTTTCAGTTGGTTGCAATCTGCAACCTCACCGCTAGGTGCCGCCAAATCCGGCACACTGCACCTTTAAATGACAGCTATGAGTTTGTCCCCATTCTTACATGAAAATATGGCACAACCATTTATAAAAGGAATTTGTTCCAGCTTCACCCATCCTAGGCGACTGCTATTCAGTGTACAACCAGCGAAGCAAGCACAGTTTTGTGAGTGAGGTAGGCCTGACTCCTGCATCGGGTTGTGTAGGCTACTCATTAATAATAATCTAACTGATGGATTTATAACATCTTTAGTACCTGTGGGTCAAACGCACATATTTGGGGTTGGTAAATCATTCCTAATAAGATCATTTTCATCTCAGTTGTTTTAGGGGTTGCTTTAATGTAGGAAGAGAAACATGCCAGAATACCAGAACGCATTTTTTTTCCTTCTCACATTTTCTGAATTCATAAATATTCTGCAGGCTGGATGGGAAGCTTTGGTGGGCAGTATGTGACGATGACGACCAGTTGACGATTTAGTAATCACTAAGGGAGATTTCTTAAAGGGCGAGTCCATCTACGTTCTGTTTTCCATTTTTTCAAATGGAAACACAAGCTACCAAAGTAAGCAATAAGGTTATGAATACTGTGAACGTTAGCACTAGTTGAGTCAAAGTTAGCTGTGCTAAGTTTGGAAATAACTGAAAGGGTTAGATTGGATTTTCTGAAGTGGGGTTGTATGTACACTCCCGTGTTCTGAGGCAAATTTACTGCTTTTGTGAATGTAGTCTGATGAGATATAATGGCTTCAGTCCCCCGGCAGCGAGGTAAAGCAGCTGTGAATGGGAGCAGCAGAAAAACGCTGTCTTCAAAGCCACCAGACTCCATTCACAAAAACAGTAATTTTGCCTCGTAGAACACGGGAGTTGCTGGTCTACCGCCGCATCGATCGGTTAGTTTGTTTGTGTTATTGTGTGACTTTTGGATCTGAACTAACGTGGCGTCCACACAGCAGTACATTGCTTTGCTTCCGTGTCGGTTCCCCTGTCTGCTTCTCCAAACTGGGAGCATGCCGACCTCCATCTTAATTACTGTATGTAATACACTGACTATAAGGATATATATATACGGTATACTGTACATGTAGCAGCGTCATCATTCAGAAATCAAAAGTTTTTAGAAGGACTTGGGAAAATAGCATTTTGAAGCTAAAACGTACGTACCAAAATTTGAATATTTGGATTTGAAAACATACGGAACACCACTGAGAAGCTACAGTACATAAAAAAAAACAAATAATGGACCCGCCCTTAAATGTTAAAATGCTTCACATAACAGCTTTAACCTCAAACTGAACAATCTGTGTATAAAAGGTAAAGAGCTCAAATTAAATTCCACACATCAGTATGATAATAGTCATGATCACAAGTATTAAAAACAGTTAGCATATGATATCCTGTACATAAACAGCACACAGTGCCATTTGGCAGCTTACATTAGGGTGCAACGGTGTATCTGTACAAAATGTGTTCATAAGATCTATTCATTTCTATTACTTTGACGGGATGGATTTAATATTCAACAAATTTGTGTCCATGTTCTTCTGTTTCAACAAGACGGGCATTTACAAACTACAAAGCTTCAGAGCACAGGATTTAAATTACATTTAAAAATATGTACATCACATCATCATCTTATGGAAAAAATGGACCGAACGGGCTGTGAAGTCAACTTAGCCGTGTGTGTGTGTGTCTATGTGTGTGTACATGCATGTGTATGTGCAAGCATGTAGATAGGAGTTATATTACATTCACAGTTGCAGAGGATAGGTGGGTTGGGAGAGAGCATATCACCACTGATAGAAATATTACCGTCAGTGAGAATTTCATGATAATTCCCAGACATACCAGATTAATTACCACTTTAATATATTGTACCTGTTCTTTTTTTCTCTTTCTTTCTCTCACACACACACGTATACACACACATAGGATAGGTCTACGTGCGGCAGCAGCCAGCAGTCCTCATTTCTTTGTCGACGTACTCCTGCAGCTGAAACTTTGGCTCGTCGGGCTCCTTCATGGTCCTGTGCTTCAGTTCTCTGAGAGAGAGACAGTATAAACATGAGGCCGTAATAACTCTGCTACCAACAGGTGGCGACAGAGCACAGCAGTATAAGGATGTCACGAGAACCGATACTTCGGTCGATGCCAAAATTCTGAAAATGTGACGGTATTCGTTTTTCTACAGTACCTCAGGCACCATTGGTACTTTCAGGGTTTCGAGACTAATGGCGACCCATTGTGCCGGGGAAAATATAAATGTTCCCTGATAATGCTACATTGTGAACAACAAATCTGTGTTGAAATCAGCAGGAGGCGAGTAACCTTAGCTGTTAGCAGCTGGGGGGAAGTACAGTCCTGCTTGGCTAAATAACGGAGCTAACAGCTAACGTTAACGGAGGTTGCATTGATGGTGCCTTCAAATGGGGTCGTGTTTACCGTGTTCACGAGAAGAGTCCATATGAATGACCCCCTCTTGTGGTTTTCAAGACCTCGTAAGTGGAAAGTTTCTGAAAGCTCAGAGTTTACGAGTTGTGCCGTGTTTGTTGCCGTTGTCAGAAATGGTGGAGGCCTTGGAAGTTCATTTTTCGGTGCATAATAAGTTAAAAAACAGTATTGTAATTTTAGTCATCTATCGTTTTTCTTCGTAATTTTATAATATGTCTAAGGGAAATGTTGATATTCCCAACGGCCTTATCTTTTCCCTCTGTCATTAAGCCTTTGCATTTCCTGCATTATGCTACCCACTTGCTAGCTTGCTAAATTGTTATCCTCTGTGGCTTCTAGACGCCGACAGTAACGTTAATATTGCCATTGCTTAGCAGCGGTGTTCTCACGACTTCTTGAACGCAAAGCATATTGTGTAAACTTCCCATGTTGTAAACACCAGCTCACACATTTGAAGGCACCATAAGTCAATGCCAAAATTCTGAAAAGATGACTCTTTTTTTCTACACTACCGAAGGTACAGTAGGTATTGTCAGGGCTTGAGGCTAATGGCGTCCCGTTGTCCCGGGGACTATAGAAAATGTCCCTGATAATGCTACACAATGTTCCCACAGTGAACAACACATCCATGTTGAAAACAGCAGGATGCGAGTAACCTTGTTACATTATGATGAATGTGTAATGTGAAGCTTTATTCAGTTAAATTCAGCAAATATTGGGCAGAGGTAAATTAGAACGTTATCATGTTTCAAATGTATTAAAAACAAGAAACTTGAGGGCGGATCATCAGGGATTAATAATAAATTCGCAAAAAACAATATGCAAACGGTAATAAAGGAGTGTATGCTGAAGTACATGGGATTTATTGTTTTGTTTTTGTTTTTTACCATGGTATCAAATTGGGTATCGAGAATCGTGGAATTTCACAGCTATTGGTATCGACTACTAAATTTCTGGTATCGTGATATCTCTAGACAAGGTGTCATGTGAAAGCACCATTGCATGTTTTAGACATAGACTGAGTCCATTCATTCTAAATTGAGAGCATGTTAAGCAGAATATTTTCCAAAGCATATACCTCTAGGTTTTAGCTCAACAAATGTGAAATTCCAGGCAGCCACAGTTTTCCATTACTTTCAGTGAACTTTGAAAAACCGACTTGAAGCTCTTTGAAACCTGATTGAGATAGTTACTGTACCAATGTGGGGTAATGCAGCTGCAAGTTGGTACTAAAACCATGTTTGGTGCACATTGTTGATGAATTCCAGGCTTTCATTTCAGCGAGAGGAAACTCCCAACTGTGAATTTGTAATTAAGTAGGTGTTAATTGTGTTGCCGTCTCTGCCATCAGCTTCAAATAAGTTCATCAATAACTGTTAATTGCTTCGTTAATGTGTGATCGACAGTTCATATACAGTATATCTACATATATGTACATACATACACTAAAAAATCCAAGCAACAAATAAAGACAAATAAAATAAATAAAAACAAATAATTACAGAGAACACTTAAAGCACATAAATATGATGCCCGTGTTCGTTAGTGATTCAATATCACAATTATGACCATTTGCTGTTGTCATGCCATCATTATCATTTCCATGTGACTCATGTTTTTATCTGTTTTTAGATGCTTTTCCTTTAAGCACTCGTGTGTTTTATGCAAATAAAGCACTCCCGAAATGAAATGAACAAAGCATGATGGCGTGGAAGAGATGAGAAAGTGGAAGAGTGGCAGACGAGAGGCGATGGAGAAGTTTGGAGAGATCAGAAAAAAAGTAAAAAAACTGAAAAGGTGCTAACACGAGCTGGAGGACGGCAACAAGAGACGAGCTGGTCTCATGCTCTGTATCTGCGCGGTGTTATGTGCCAGACTGTCATGCTATTCTTGGTAACACCCCACCATGCCAGCCTGTTACCATAACGAGGCTATAAATGTAAAGCAACTCCCACACAAACTGTCCGACACTACATCTAAGCCGGACACACAGTTAAAATAGCATCCTCATTATAAGGAAAGAAAACACAACCACAACTAATAGATGTGTTGCAGTCAAGATAAACTTTGGTTGAAATAAACAGCTGAATCTGTAATTATGTATCACTGTCTATTTGAATACTTAAGTTTGCATTATCATACCACGGCCGTAGGGAATAAATGCAAATGCACATCATAAAAATAAATCTTAATAACCCTGCCATCCTCTATAATTACCAGACTGGCCTTGTTTTGTAAAGACAAGTGCTTTTAAACTTGTTCAAATGGAGTAGGTGTTGCAAAAAAGTCCTCCATCCGCACCTGCCCTCCATTAGTGATGCAGAGTTTTTGAAAACAGAATATAAAAGATTTCAAATAGCTCCACACAAATATGTGATGCCTGTTCAGAAGTGTCGGGTGTTAGAGTAACAATGGAGGAGTGGTTCAGCTGTGAAGACCTCTACATCTGTGCAGCTGATGAAGCCATCGTTCTGTATTCTGTGTTTACGGAGTTTATCTGCTTTAGTATTGATAGCTCAGCTGGATATTTTCCACCAGATATATTCTGCAAGACAGGAGGTATTGTCCTTTCTTTAACAGTTTAAGGCATTCAGCTGATGATCTCAACTCAGACTCAAAATGCCCTACACATCTCACTCTAGCATCAGTTTGCACTTGTCAATTTCCGCTTGTTACACGCATACACCGTCTTTTCAAAATAAACTTGCGCGTTCACAGGAAACAATTTAGTTACGTTTAGAAAAAAATTGTGGTTTGGGTTAAAATAAGTATGTTTGTTACGTAATTAAAAGCAAATGGAAAACACAAATAAGTTAGTTTTTTTTAGATTTTGTTTTATTTGGCTTTATTTGATAGTGACAGTTATGAAAGGGGGAGAGAGAGGGGATGAAATGCAGCAAAGGGCCGCGGATCGGATTCAAGCCCCGGGATACTGATATCATATGAAACTAGAATGAACCTAAGGAATCCATTGGTACCAACCGTGTCATACTAGCTTGTCGCAAATAATTCTAAATAACGTTAAATTTTGGCAAGGAAAAACTGTCATAGCCATTTTCAAAGGGGTCTCTCAACCTCTGACCTCAAGATATGTGAATGTAAATGGGTTCTATGGGTACCCACGAGTCTCCCCTTTACAGACATGCCCACTTTATGATAATCACATGCAGTTTGGGGTTAAGTCATAGTCAAGTCAGCACACTGACACACTGACAGCTGTTGTTGTCTGTTGGGCTGCAGTTTGCCATGTTATGATTGGAGCATATTATTATGCTAAATGCAGTACCTGTGAGAGTCTCTGGACAATATTTGTCATTGTTTTGTGTTGGTAATTGATTTCCAGTAATAAATATATACATACATTTGCATAAAGCAGCATATTTGAGTATTAAATACTTGACAAATCTCCCATATAAGGTACATTTTGAACAGATAAATAATGAGAGATAAAAAGTACCTTTTTATTACTTCATGTTTTACTTCTGTGATAAAACCATTGAAATGTTTATCTGTGACTTGCTAAAGGCAGCAAAAGTAGAGAATTGTCACACCGACTCTGGAATGTTAGTTACACAATGATATCTATCTAGAGTTTGCTGACATTGGTTTTACATTGTAGTAGCTTGTGTTCCAGCCAGGTCAAGTAAGACTATAAGGTGCATAACCCCTGAGTGTAATGAAACTGAGGAGGGGTGTGTTTTAAAGGCACAGTGTGTAGCATTTAAGGGGATCTATTAGCCGAAATGGAAAATAATATTAACACGTATTTTTTCTTTAGTGTATAATCACCTGAAAATAAGAATTGTTTCTAAGAATCGTGCTTTCGTTAACTTAGAATCAGCCGTTTATACATCCGACAGAGTAGGCTCGCATTACCATGCCCCAATTTGGGGGAAAAACAATCCCGTGTCCAATCATATACGGTAACAGAGTAAAAAGTTGAAACATGTCTCCAAACTTCTACTTTAAACAAACCGGTAATAGTAATAATGTTATGCTGAAGAGTTGCTGTGTAGTTGGTGGCACAAACAATAAATAAAAAAGAACTGATCTACAATTTGTTCCTCTGCCATGTCCTAAAAAAGATATAATAGAGGGGCTTTATGGCTCCAAGCTATAGACCAGACGAGCATCGCGTCATCGCTGAGGCTGCGCTCCCTTTTGTGGGAAAGAAACTTGCTGTCACAGGAGAGAAAATGATGAAAAGCTGTTGTGTAGCGAGTTAACCAAGGCTTTCACACTGAGATTTGAGGCTCATACGAGACGTGAATATTCACTGTCGGTGTGGTAAATCGCTAAATGATGCCGGTGACAATGACTAGCTTGAGAAGGAGGCTGCTGCAGTAATACAGTCATACATTAACATCATAGCAGGTTGTGTAAGTGCTTCTCTCAAAAGTTACATATTCTTCAACACAATACTTGTCGCCTATACTGTTCATCATGGAACACTGGAGCTATTGAACTACGGGGGGACAGCACTGTTCCGGTTCTCATCACTTGGAGGTTTTTGAGAGTTTGTGTTGCTCTGCTATTGTGTGCTCCTTCACACTGTGGTGGTGTTGTGTGTGTGTGTGTGACTCACTTGGCCACTGCAGTGAAGGCCAGCTCCACATTCAGTCCAGATTTAGCACTCGTCTCCATGAAGGGCACTCCAAACTCCTGCACAGAGAAACATCTGTTATTCCGGGTACTCTTGTATGTCTGACGCTGACAGAAAAATAAGGTTTAATATTAATTTCAGGTTTGGGAGTTTATAGGTTCAAAGTACCAGGGGGGGGATGAGAGGGCTGGTGATCAATACCAGTAATTCAACAATAATTTTGACGGGTGCTGAGATTTCTGGCTCTCAAAAACTAATTTACTCCCCTCTTTGTTGTAACTTATAAGACAGAAAATGAACACAGTGTGTAGTCGATGAAAGATGCTCCCAGGTAATAGCAGTCTCATTCTGTGTATGTGTGTGTGTGTGTGTGTGTGTGTGCGTGTCAATATTCCCGCTGTGTGTGTCTCTACCTTGACAGCTGCAGTGCTTCATGCTTCTCCCTACCACTTCTGTTCGTATTTACTCTAACACGCCTCTCAGAGCTTATCTGAGCGAAACGGCCTGGAAAATTGAGTTAGCGAGCCCCCGTCATTTATTCCAAACAATAACAACATTATGCGCCTCCATGAATACGTAATTACACACACTAATCAAGACGCAGCAGCTACATGGGAGGGGGGGAGTTTTAGAGTCCACGTGGCTGCGTGGGCAGAGCACAGCATGTCTTCTATGCTTGTTACATATGTCAAATTGAATGTGTGTGTGTGTGTGTGTGTGTGTGTGTGTGTGTGTGTGTGTGTGTGTGTGTGTGTGTGTGTGTGTGTGTGTGCATGCGTGCGTGCGTGCGTGCGTGCGTGCGTGTGTGTGTGTGAGTGCGTGTGTGTGCGTGTGTGTGTGAGTGCGTGTGTGTGCGTGTGTGTGCGTGTATCATGAAGCTCACCTTTGCCAGTTTCTCTCCTTCCTCTCTCTTCACCATCCTGTCATGTGTGGAGTCGACCTGGAACACATCGGACGCACGGTATCAAGTTAGAAACTGTCGCTCACATCCCAAGTCCTGACACACACAGTGTCTGGAGAGTTCTTAATGAGGGAATTCACAGTAGGTTGTTGTCCATGTTGGACATATACATGGAAATCACTTTCATGTTTTACCAGCTGCTTTACATAAATTTTTAATTTTTGGTTTAGAATTTCACCACCACCTCTCCTGAAAAATTATATAAGTAGGGAGGATGATTTGGGCATAAATGTCACAGAAATAAGATGTATAGATGTATGAAATGTTGACTAAAGCTGCATTAATTGCATTTTTTTTGTTCACTTGGAGGCAGAGGAGCTCCATAGCATGCTAAAAACACAACATCTGACATTTCATCGCCTTGCAAAGCTGGTATGAATAATGTGCTAGCAAACAGTTACCTGTTCTCACTTTTAATAGACGCGGAGCAACATGTGGATTCATTTGGAGCAGTGTTTCTGGCTAACTTGTAAATGTAAGAGCAATATTCTCTCTTCTTTTAGCTCTGCTTTGGTCTCCACCAACCCCTGAGAAAAATATGTGGCTTTTTAGCCTGCTAACTTGGGATGGGGTAAAAATTCGATACAGCATAGTATCGCAATATTTTGCTTGGCAATACTGTATCGATACACGGACTAAATTATTAACCTCTTAACAATTTCTTCGACCCGCCGGCACGCCCGGCCACTATTCTTCTATTAGAGACCAGTGCTTAACTTTAACTATTAGAGGACAATGCTTAACTTTAACCATTAGAGATCAATGCTTAACTTTAACCATTAGAGGTCAGTGCTTAACTTTAACTATTAGAGGTCAATGCTTAACCTCAACTATTAGAGGTCAATACCTCAACTATTGGAGCTCAATACTTAACCTCAACTATTAGAAGTCAATGCCTAACCTCAACTATTAGAGGTCAATGCCTAATCTTAACCATTGGAGGTCAATGTTTAACTTTAACTATTAGAGGTCAATGCTTAACTTTAACCATTCAAGGTCAATGCTTAACTTTAACCATTAGAGGTCACTGCCTAACCTTAACCATCTTGTGAGAGTTTTCTCAATTTGCATGTTACCTTCTAGCCACTACCTTTGATAACTTTATTGCCACTTCTCCAACAGGTACTGTTGAAATGACCAGTAATCACTACCAAGACATGTTTTGTGATGTTTGCAATACATATAAAGTACAACTCTTTCCCTGCTTCCAGACACATCCATAAATCCGTCTTTAAACTCCGGCTCCCGCCATACCTCCCTCCATGATCCCTCCCTCCCTCCCTCTATGAGTCCATCTGTCCATCCATCCCCCAGTGTTGGCAACAAGGTCTCACCTTGTTGCCCAGCAGCATGACGACCACGTCCTGCTGGCCGTACTCATGGATCTCTGTCAGCCATGCCTGGAGACGAAAAGAGAGCACAGAGTGGTGAAGAAATCCAAAAACGAGGAAAGGAAAGAAGGGGAAGAGTACAGAGGAGATAGGCTCGATACAGGGGAGGGATTGGAGATAGATAGTGGTGACAGAGGAGATGGATGAATCCGCAGAGAAGGAGAGGGGGAGAAAGACAAAAGATTAATTTTTTGTTCACTGGCTGCAGTCCATCTTGTCCTCCCCTTCTCCCTCCAGATCCCCTTTTCCACCCTTCTTCTCTCCTTCTGCCTCTCTATCCATCCATCTTCTTACAATTACAGGCCAGTAGTGTCTTGTCTCTATTACCTGACTTGGTTAAAAAGCATTAAATGTCTCTGAGGGTCTTTGATGCTCTGATACTCTACTCACATGCACTTTCTTCATTGTTAGTTCATTACATGCAGCACACATGAAAACGGAAGCTGAGACAAAGAGCGTTTCCATCCCACTTTCAGACAACCTTTATGCAAACTTTAGAAATCCCCAATGACCAGTGATGCCAATGAGAAGAAACCAACAAGATGAGGATGATGTAGCTCAAAAAGGAGAGAGACAGAGAGAGAGAAATGGTTGCAGTCCTTCCAGTCCAGACCTGATTAGTATTGGACAGCAGTGTAACATCATTGTGATCGGCACCAGTGCAAATATTTTTCCTTGGGCCCTCCCTCGACCCAAACACGAGTGCACTCCTGTGCTTATGCACGGACACACAGCCATTCAACTCAGACAATTGCAAAGCAGACAATGCTATATCACCATGGAGAGGCTCACGAATCATCTCCCATCCTGCATAGCAGTCTTTGATCAGCACCACGGACAGCAGCCGAAGCGCCATATTTATCAACGCTAATTTAACAGCCTGCCCTGGATTCAAAGCACCACAGCCTGATTTCTCCTACTATCAAACATCTGAAATGACTTTAGCCAGCCTACAGTACACTAACAAATTAACACAAAGGTAGGTTACACAGTATGTCGATACGCATACATTACGAATGAATGGATGACGGTACCTGATCACAAAACCGCTTGCATTTATAGATTTTATCATGCATCATCAGCATAACAATTAACAGCTACATTGCTATAGATTTAAATCCTTGATCCCACTCCATAACTAAAAAAACTTGTACTCACACGTTAGAAAGTTCATCCTACGGGCCTTGTGCTGAGCAAAGTCATTAACAACACTGCTCAAGTCCAAATTCCTGGCTCTGCTGTTCTCTATTGAGAGTATAGCCAGTCCACTCAGTCTTTCTCGTTCCATGCTGCCTTAATCAATTTGAGCTTGGAGAATGAGTGCTCTGCAGTCACAACCGTGACAGGTATAGTGAGGTATAACAGCAATACTGTGCAAACATCAATAAACGTCGCCGCCATTGAGCTGTGATCCACAATGAGTCATCTGGGCCAGATCCTTTACAGTTGTCTCTTTTGCTATTTCTGTCTTAAAAAAACAGGCTCTGAATGCAAGGAGTTGGTCAGAGAAAGGATGAATCCCTGCTGTAGTGGTCCGCAAGGCAGTGTGCGTACTGGTAAACTGCGTCATTCACTGTACCGACTGTTCGGTGCTCCCAGTTGGATAGCCTGGAAATGTGTGTTAGTTTCATACACAGAAGTGAACCTCTGTGAAAGCTGGCCGATAATGATGTCCAGGCTGGCGTTAAAGACATTCATTCTGAAATGGCTTTTGCCATCACTAATCCTTTCCTGAATGTGAGAGGGCCTGCCTACATTATAAAAGTGGCAAAAAAAAATGCCATCCTACATGAGCCTCTGACAGCTTCAGGGCCATGGTGCGCCAATGATATGTTTGAGTTGATTTAGAAACGGTCACCATTACATTGTTTGTCTACCATGGAGCACTGACAAGTTTATTTTTCAACAGTAAAATTTCCTCCTCAGCACTTATCTCTTTACAATATAAAAATCATATTCACAATTCACAAACAAAAAGGGGGTTGCATTGACCTCTCATTCAGGAAATATTGTTGAAGCTGTTGAATTTGCAACTTTTTGGACTGCTGTTGTTAGCCTGCTAGCCAAGCTAGTTCCCACAGTTTATGCTTATAACCCTGCCCACGCTACTTCCTGTCCTGCCTGGCTTTACCACGAAATGTGGTTTGACTGCATCTTTAGACTGTGTTCAGACCAATTTTAGCCTTGCACGAAAAAACTCAGGCCAGTCCAGGGGACGCAGCAGCAGAAGCGTCAACGCAGGAGGCTCCAACGTAACAATGTAAACTAGAATTACTTCCTCGCCGTTGTAAGCCTCCGCCAACAAGTCAGTTGAAGTATACATCCATGTCTCTCCAAAATATCATCAATTCATTATTTCATCCTTTTAGACATTTCTGTGAAATTGTCAAAATTAGCATATGTATTCTTGGGTTATGGCCAAAAAAAATTGTTTTGTGAGGTCACAGTGACCTTTGACCAGCAAAATTGAATCAGTTCATCCTTGAGTCCAAATGGACGTTTGTGCCAAATTTTAAGAAATTCCCTCCATCTCGTCCTGAGATATCGTGTTCATGATAATGAAATGGACAAACAGACGGATGGACGGATGGACGGATGGACGGATGGACGGATGGACAGACGGACAACCCAAAAACATAATGCCTGATTCCATCCGGCAAGGCATTGGCCAACCAAATACATGCTGGAGTGGGAGATTACTTTGTAACATCAATACTGTATTTCTACTGGTTACCTCACAATCACAGTGACGCCATCCTTTGTACAGAGTCAGATTACAAAATGAAGTCTTCCAGAAGACAACTTTAAGTGTGAAAGCCTCCAACATGGAACACGAACAATCTCCACCGTCATCCAGACTAATACAATTCATTCAAATTAGCATTTGCTTAATGCCGTTAAAGAAGAATACAAACATGTAGCTTAACATTGTGGCTGTGATGATGACCATGTGTCAATATTAGAACAGGAATATTAATGCAGGCTACAATAATTTACATTACAGCCAAGTAGCTTGCCTACTTTCATGTTTCTGATTAACCCAGATGATTATGGAAATCATTTCAGTTATGGTAATTACTGTCCCTTTAACATTCTCTGAGCAGACACTGTATTGTGTGTGTGCTTTTGTGTGTGTGATTGAATCTAAATCCAATCTCACTTTCAACCACTATACATTAAAAAATCCTGAAAAGACGCATTTTTTTTGCAGTAAAATGAATTTCCAGAGAGTGAAGGTACTAAACAATAAGCCACAGAGGATCACAGGATTTGTATTAACTTTCCAGCCTGCCTCATATTTTGTTCACAGGATATCGTGAAGGACAGAGATTGTGCTACTAAGCCTGGATAAGAGTGAGAAGAAGAAGATGGAGGTAGGTGTAATGAAATGGGAGAGCTTATGCAAGAGTGAAGTCAGTGTTAGAGGTTCAAGGTTGTGTCAGAACACCTCTGCTCTAAGGGAGGAGAACAGGAAGGTTACGCTCTTATGACAGAGGACAATGGACATTTCATCAGTATTACAGTTGTTTACAGGAAGCTGGAAAAATATATCCGTTATATTAGAGGGTTATATCAGATTATAAAGACTGTAGTACAACTTGGCTGGTGATGTCACTGACAACCACATAGAAAGGTCTTATCATTGATGATTCACTATTTCCGCACGTATTTTAACCCAGACATTGACTTATTTTTCACGTAACTTCCGTATTTAAATAACCACTCCCGTACGTATTTTAACCCAAACGTTGACTTATTTGTCACGTAACTTCCGTATTTAATTAACGCTACTTCCGTACGTATTTAGACCCAAACGTTGATTTATTTGTCATGTAACTTCCGTACTTAAGTAACGTCAATTCCATAGTTATTTTAACCCAGACATTGACTTAATTGTCACGTAACTTCCGTATATGAGTCACGCCACTTCCGGAGTTATTTTAACCTAAACGTTGACGTATTTGTCACGCAACATCCATACTTAAGTAACACCACTTCCATTTTTGTTTTAACCCAAACGTTGACTTATTTGTCACAGAACATGCATACTTAATTAACGCCACTTCCGTAGTAATTTTAACCCAAACGTTGACTTATTTGTCACGTAACATCTGTACTTAAGTAACGCCACTTCCGTAAATATTTTAATCCAGGTGTTGACTTATTTGTCAGGTAACATTCATACATAATTAACGCCACATCCATAGTTAGCCTACCGCAATCTTTTCCTAACCCTAACCAAGTAGTTTTGTTGCCTAAACCTAACCAAGTTTTTTCCTGTGAAGACGGAAGTTTATTTTGAAAAGACTGTATCCATGTAACGAGCGGAAATTGACACTGCTGGTGAAATTGTTGGACATTCAAAGGAGAACGCACGAAAATTAGAAATATTGTACCTTCCTTGTATTTTTCAGTGTAGAATTACGCAAAATCTGGGACATTTCACACTTTCAGGAATCCTCCAAACTCTAAGCGTGTGACTAGCTATTATACACGGATCTCTGAGTCCTTCCTCAAAAAGAAAAAAAAAAATCTGAAGGATTTCTTTAATCATTTTTCTAGCAAACCTGAGGGATCAGGCTTCAAAGTTCTCCATTTTCCACAGAGCTATATTGTACATCTCTGCCGATCACTGCACTTTCCCATTGTGAGCAAATCTCTCTGTCAACTTCTGATTTAAAAAAAAAAAAAAAAAAAAAAAAGAAATCCTCCTCCTGCTTTTCAGACACTATTCCCACCCGATTTCTGAAACTTTACACCTCATATTCTTTCCATTATAAACCATTTTCCTTCCTTCTTTTAGACACATTGTTTTCATTTTTCCAAGATTGTAGAAATAAAGTAAATCTATACATCTTTTACAGCCATTTTCTAATAGAGCAAAATGAGTTGAAAAGTTCCCATGGGTTATAACAGTGATGTGGTATACAGAAGATACAGTATAACCCCAAACATAACATACATAGAGAGGGCCAGGTGGGCAGACAGCTGCTGTTAACATGTCAAGCATTAATAAGCACATATTGATCACTTCTGACTGGCAAGGAGCAGAGGAACAGTAAATATATCTCATTGCTATCTAGAGAAACAGCGAGAGAAAGGTCAGGTCTCTCTCACACTCACACACATGCTGTACAGTACACACATATTTCCTCCTGCCGCCCTCCATGCCTCCTCTCTCTGAGCGTATCATAACACGAGTAGCGCTCGGATCAGCTGTAATCCCCTCCCCTTCGTCTACAGGTTTACAGTATTCTGCGCTCCCTCCCCGAGGGTTTACATCACTTCATTACACAGAGATTAATGTACCGAGCCCTCACCTAGCAGATCCGGCTCTCAACAACATGCAAACCTGCCAATTACTCGCACAGCCTTGAAAGATCTCTGCGGTCTGTGGGTGGATTACGAGGAATTGAAAGCAGAAACGAAGCCTCGGTGCTGATCAAACTTCAAAAGCATCGCTGTCGACACTGAGCGTTAGAAGTCATACCCTATGTGGGAGCATGAGAGGAGCACACGTGAACGTGTTGGTCTACATGTGATAGGTTGCGACACGCGACCAGATTAACGGCTTTGGTGCAGCTTTTGATTGACACTTTGACTGTGGGAGACTGACGAAAGAGACTTAACGTCATGGCCGTGGGCTTCTAAAGGGGGCTACTGCTGAGTCACGTCATCAGTTTACTGGGTGCTTATTAAACATCCAAACAATTTAGGGTGAAAAAGTTCTATCGAACCAATTACAGACCGTGTTTGCGGCGGTCACCAGAAGTCACGAGAGAATGTCACATCCTAATTTGCATAGTTGCTACAGCTCTCTGAACTGTGTGGTTTTCTTCAAAACAGATAAGCGAGAAGTGTGAATCAGTCATGAATCTCCAAATGCCACAGAAGTCAACAAATAAATCTAGCTCGCCCTGGTTTAAAAAAGTTTCAACGAGAAAAAGTTCTCAAGAGATAATGTCATGAGGGTGGGCTGTAACTTCAGAAATTGAAAAGAGCATTTTCAGCATCTAAGTTGGTATTAAATGTTATATATGGTGAATAAAATATAAATTTAAAACTATAAAACTGTATCATAAAATAAACCAAGTAACATTTTCTAAATATTAACACAACTATTGCCCATTGTCTTTCAAAGTATTCTCATACATTTTTGAGTAAATTAGATGATCTGAATGAAAATACCACTTTGAGTCACCAGAGTCAGACAGACATTCAAATTGAAATCATACAAATAGCAGCTTTATGTCTGAATTAATTATCATGGTTATGCTTTCATCTTTGAGAACATCCAAATGGAAAATGCAGTTACATTCTACTTGCAGGTTGCCTATCTAGTAACAAGACTTGCACAATGTCTATACAAAAATACATTAGCAGAGCAGCAGCTAAAGGATGTGTTCAGGCACTGACTGTAGGTCACCCACGTTTTGGCAGAACTAACGTACTGCATACTAAGATTATGCATACGAACGTACTGCATACTAATGTACTGCATACTAATGTACTGCATACTAATGTACTTCATACTAACGTACTGCATACTAATGTACTGCATACTAACATACTGTATGCTAACATACTGCATACTAACATACTGCATACTAACATACTGCATACTAACATACTGCATAGCCTACTAACATACTGCATGCTAACATACTGCATGCTAACATACTGCATACTAACATACTGCATATTAACATACTGCATAGCCTACTAACATACTGCATGCTAACATACTGTATGCTAACATACTGCATACTAATGTACTGCATACTAACATACTGCATGCTAACATACTGTATGCTAACATACTGCATACTAACATACTGCATACTAACATACTGCATAGCCTACTAACATACTGCATGCTAACGTACTACATACTGACGTACTGTATACTAACGTACTGCATACTGACGTACTGTATACTAACATACTGCATGCTAACGTACTGCATACTGACGTACTGCATACTAATGTACTGCATACGACCGTACTGCATACTAACGTACTGCATGCTGACGTACTGCATACTAATGTACTTCATACAACATACTCAATCAGTATGTACTGCATTTTACCTACTAAAGTAACGATTAAGCAGACTGTTTACACTGAAGTATACTCAAGTACTTAGTACTTCTCCTCGGCACCACATGACTGTCGATCACGGCAGTATCAGTCCAAGCTACCGTTGAAGGAAAATTGTTCATCACAAATCAAAATCAACATTACCTCTTCCACTCAATTTAATATTTTCCTGTATTACCTTATAAGTCATTATAAAATGCTACTAAATGGCTACTCAGCCTGGGCAAAGTGGAAGAATAATGTTCTTTCATTATTTGGTGAACTACCCCTTTAATGAACTGGCTACACACTAAACACTGGTTAAACACTGCTGTTCATACCTGAAATAAGTTTCTCAAGAACAAATATCTACTTTCACATACTGCTCTTACTTCATGCTGTTGTGAAAGCAGCTGTTAATCAACCCTGACTGGTGTGCAGGTGTGTGTGTGTGTGTGTGTGAAATGGGGACTCTGGGTTTCTGGGCGTTAGAGTTTGAGGAAGCTGTGGTCAGACATGAGTGAGTTGCTGGGTGGGGAAATACAGAGAGAGAGAGAGTGATATCAAGAAAGAGATGTTAGAAAGGGATTAGTCCAGCTTGGATGAGAACTGAGATCAACACAGCTCTGCAGGTAAGGTTCTTCAGTCTTTGGGGTATAATCATTTCAGGTTTCAAGTTTTTAAGTAGCCAACTACATTTTAAGTTATTGACTGTTTTGAGAGTTCATGTTTAGTTATTTGGTTAGCATGTTTATTGATGAGTGAGCAATACATCATGGCAACTATTTTATGTAATTTGAAGCGAGGCTGTAATTTCCTCTCTCAAAATTTACATAATGTTCCTCTTACAAATGAAAAGCTGAATTCATAATACGTAATGAAATTCAATGCTCAAATGCAATGCTGCTACAGCCTTACTTGGTTCCATAGCTTATGTTATGTTAGGCTATTTTATAAAGAACATAACTGTCAGTTTGGGCTCGTGTCCACTTATGTTACAGTTACAATAGCTTAGCATTTTAGACAGGGGGTTTTCAGTTGATCAACCACCTTCACACGACTGCTGGGTGTTGACCGAGCAGCTAGTATCTCTGTTGTGAAAATACATTGGTTGTGAAACCTCTATTTGGGCGTCTCCTGTTCCTCTTTTTTTCCTGTTCCCCCCCCCCCCCCCCCCCCCCCCCCCCCCCACCCCCCTCCCCTTCGTCCTCTCACTTTCTACATGTTTCTCTTGTTTCAGGGTTGCTTATGCTCATCAGACCTGACAAACACTTCAAGCAAGATGAAGAAATGTTCCGCTGCTGTTAACGGCACTGCTAGCCCAGCTAGTGCCAACGGTAGCTACCTGTATGCCAAGTGCGGCCAGCTGAGTGCAAAAATGTCTGAAGCAAATTGCGTTAGCCTCGGAGCACAGAACAGAGACTGCAAGAACAGACGAGGACCGGGACGTGTCACAACACACAGCCAGGAGCCATCGGTCTCCACCTCGAATGTGACACCACGTTCTCATCAGCGGCGGTGGTCGGCCGACTTCTGCAAGTGTGGGACCTCCCCCATCATAACTGTGAAGAAGAACAAGAAGGAACCACCGCCTCCTCAGCGTGAAGTATCCCTCCTCCTACCCCACGCGGCAGCCCATTCTCCATCCAAACGCTACTCCTGCCCCCCCATTGGGGTCTTTAACTCGCCAACTCACTCCTCTTCTTCCTCATCATCCTCCACTTCTTCCTGCTCCTCTCCTCCTCCTGTCCCGACATCTGTCATCACCGGCCCCGATCCTCTTGGCTGGAAGTTGCGTCCCAAGTCCAGCTCCGCCTCCCGCCGGGCTCGAGCGAACAGGCTGTCTCTGCAGATTCCCATCCCCGTCATCTTGCCTGGACCAAAATCTAGTCCTGCTGCTAACTCTCAATCGGCCAATGCTAATCCAGATCCCTCTCCTAAAACCAAACCTCCTCTCATATCCAAACCACCCCGCCGCCGCCACTCCGACTCCTCGGCCTACCTCAGAACCCTGACGGCCCCTCTACCTGTGGTGACGCTCGAGGATCTCTGCGGCGTGCATCTCCGTCCGCTCACCCTGTTGGATGAGTCTGATGATGTCTTCAGTGGGGGGGATGAAGAGGAGGCAAATGTGACCGCTCGGCCTCGCAAAATACCACCGCCCGTTCCGGAAAAAACTTCCGTGGCGAGACAGATAGCACAGCTGCTGGCTCATTCACACCAACGCTGTGGGCCTGGTACAGCTGATGGGGAAATCATTTACAGCAGGGTTATAAAGCCAAGACCTAAACATTCCCAGCAGAGTGAGGACCACAACAGGCTGAATGCTGGAATAACTGGTAAGCACTCATGAAAATCTCCTAATAGTTACCTGAGATGAAAGAATAATGATTGATTAACACCGAAACAAAACAACAAAGCACACTGTAGCCAACTTCCATACAGCAATTTAGCATTGCATGTCTATAAAGTAAGAGAAGGGAAACTTCTCTAATGTGCAGACTCAGACACAAAATCATAACTCACATATTTTGGTGCAGCCCTCCAGTGGCACAGCTCTGAACCAAATACAAATACAGCTAAGGGAGTGTAGCCTAAAGGTACAACTGGACACACAGACTGTGCTAATGGCTGATTTTAAAAGTGTAAACGCAGTGTTGAGCATGACCATCCTGCTTGGAAAAATATTTATTTTCAACACAAACATGGAGAATGACTTCCATATTGAACTATTTAAACCTGTTATAAAACATAGACTGTTATATAGGAAGCAAACATAGTCACTATGACATCACCCATTGGTTTGTGGACTACGGTTTTGAAGCCTCGAAATCGTCATTTTGGCCAACGCCATCTTGTTTTTTTGGAACCAGAAGTGACACAAAAGGGTAGGCAATGCATAATCATGATAAATACTTCAGATCTAAAGTTGCTATTTGTAGGATTTAATAATGTCTGACTCTGATGACATAAAGTGGTATTTTCATCGGGATTATGTCATTTTCCCAAAAACTTATGCTGTGAAAATATTTTTGAAAGATAAAGGGTCATAGCTGCTTTAATATTGAGAAATGTTTTTGGTTCATTCATTTCATAATACCGTTTTTATATTTTTTCATTTCAATTTTATTCACCATATGTATTTAATCATAGACTGTATATAAGAAGTGGACGTAGTCACCGTGACGTCACCCATTGGTTTGTGGACTGCCGTTTTGAAGTCTCGAGTTCGACATTTAGGCCGTCGCCATCTTGGTTTTTTTAAACCAGAAGTGACACGAGAGGGTGGAGCTAAGTTCAACCGAACGCTGAATAAGACAATTTTAGGTGACCACATTGTTATAAATAACTTTCATGAACTGAAAACACACTGTGAAAGGGTTAAAGTTTTAAAACACAGACAACTCCCAGACCGGACAACGCTGTGGTAGCGACCTGTCAATCACAAGGTAGCCACGCCCCAAATCATACCCTTCTTTATGGTCTATGTGACTCTAAATGGGACCATAATCTTCTAAATGAACATCATGCTGTATTAAAAAAGACTTGAAACTAGCGATTGAGACCATAAACTCATGTTTACAATGTTTACTGAGGTAATAAATCAAGTGAGAAGTAGGCTCATTTTCTCATGGACTTCTATACAATCAGACTTCTTTTTGCAACTAGAGGAGTCGCCTCCTGCTGGCTGTTAGAGAGAATGCAAGTTTAAGGCACTTCCGCATTGGCTTCACTTCTCAGACCCGGAGGTTGCTACCTGATTATAAAACACAGCTGTACAGTAGAAATAATAATTGCACAAGCATAAGAGATATGCTGCTAGGGGTGGTGATAAATGAATGGAATCAACTGAAATAATTAACAGAGTTGAATGTTCTTTTGTGGAGGCTTGTTCTTCCTTTGTCCATTATTACTGAAGCATTGCATTTCAATTATTCCAATTCCTGAGGTTAAGCAGTAGGATTAGAGTAGAAGAGAAGGAAAATTGTCCTACAATGAGGGGGGATGGAGGTGGGGGAAGAAAAACAACTTGTGAGAGACAACTCTAAACTAAGAATGGTCACAATTAATGCTGCAGAGGCTGAGATATCCTGAGTTTTCAACCCGTTCTCACGCCCAACGCATCAAGTACGGCATCTTGGTCAGTGGCCCTCGGCAGCTGATACTGACGCACCGAGGCACCCTGTAACATCCGTAAGAGATGCACCGGTTTTCAACTAACTCCAATGTTAACCCATCTGCGGCATTATTAGATGGACAGAGCAACTGACGTAGTATGAAGAGAGAGAAAGTCCATGCAAGGAGGATGGTTGGGTCAAACGAACACAGGACTTTTACCCAGCAGACCACTGTTGTTGTCCCGTGTGAAACCAAGTCAACGTTGAATAGTACTCCTCGTGAGGGGTAAACTAAAGTAAAACTGTTGGTGATCCTTTTTTACACAAACAGTGAATTTAAATTTTTAAGAAATGAATTACTGTGTTTGAAGATGATGCACAACACCGCCCTTAAAGTTTGCAGAAGATCTAATTGTAGATGGCGGAGTGCCTTTCAACCTGATTAGCTTTTGATTGATTTCCTTTACCATGTGCTGAGAGGAGAGGAGAGGCGTTACGGCGTCGGTCAATAGTAACAGCATTTTCTGTGTTCCAGCAGGGCTGCGTGTGGATACCAGCTGCGACAGGGAGAGGTCCACTCCACGCTTCCCTGGCTGAGCAGACTCCAACACCACTAACTAGCAGGAACTATTGTACAGATTACAGTACATGTGCTGTATGTGCTGGGGATGGGACATCTTGGTCTACTTTTTACTTAAAGGTCTGAGATTTATCTAAGACTTTTCTATCTGCCCTCCAACACCAGTGACTATTCTCTGCCATACATTTGCTGTTACAGCAATATCTGTTGTAAATATTTGTAAATATGATTTCAGTATGACTTGAATTCAGACAAGTGTTACGTTCCCATACAACTACCCTGCATTCTCAATTATGTTTTTCGAGGGAAACATATTTTCTCCCCGGATCACAGTTGCAGTTTTAAACACGAGGTTAATGTTGTGGATTGAAACAAAACAAAACACAAACGCAACAAACCTACTTTCTAAGATCATGTTTTGGCTTAAAATAAGTACGTTTGTTAAATGACTTAAGTTACGTATGTAACATTAAATGTTTAATGTAACCTTAAAATAAGTCAACGTTGACTTTTGATTTTCTCCTTTAAGTTAATGTTGTATATTGATATAGTGTATGACATTTTTATGTATGTGAAAGCTCTGTTGACTGTTGGTTTCTTAAGATGACAGATATATTCTTTGTATTAAAATATGTTTAAAGGCAAAGAGCACTGATACTGTTTGATTAATGGATTAATTGATTTACAGGAAATAAACTGTAATAACAATAAATCATTAACCACCTCAGTTAATTTTGGTTTTGTTTATCAGATAATTTTTTGAAGATGGGTACCCTTGTTTATGGAAATGTGCAAATATGCTTGCTTTATGCAATTGTATGTATACTGTTATTAACAACACAAAACAATGACACATATTGTCCAGAAACCCTCACAGGTACTGCATATATCATAAAAAATATGCTTAAATCATAACATGGCAAACTGCAGCCCAACAGACAACAACAGCTGTCAGTGTGTCAGTGTGCTGACTTGACTATGACTTGCTCCAAACTGCATGTGATTATCATAAAGTGGGCATGTCTGTAAAGGGGAGACTCGTGGGTACCCATAGAACCCATTTTCATTCACATATCTTGAGGTCAGAGGTCAAGGGACCCCTTTGAAAATGGCCATGACAGTTTTTCCTCGCCAAAATTTAGTGTAAGTTTGGAGCGTTATTTATCCTCCTTCTCCAGTACCTTCCCTCTAGCTTTACAACGGAGGCCGCTACAACCTCTGAAATATTGATACCGCAAGTTGCATTAATGCGTTAAAGAAATTAGTGGCGTTAAAACAAATTTGCATTTTTGTCATGTTAACTTTGACAGCTCTGATTTTAATACATTTCTTTGGTCTGTGTATGAATGGTATTTGTCATTACTTGTGATATTCTAGAGATGATTCAACCTGTTATTAGATGGTACTAGCCCTAAAATGATTGGAGCCATGTGAGTGTAGGAATAGAATTACTGTTTTTTTTTTTTTTTATAAAGTTTGCGAAGAATTCATGTTTCTTTCGCTTGTTTTTATCAGTAATTCCCATGGTCTGATGTCTCCGACACTCTGCCTACAGATGAATTTCTTCTGCTATGCTCCACTTCAGGCTCGGCAGGCCCTTAATACAGACAATACAATTTTTTGCCTGACAGATGCACAAACACACACTCACAATGTGCAGCAGCAACTTGCTTGTGGCTGCAATGTGACTGGAATAGCATGCCGACTTCACACAGGTGCAAAGTGCTGAGAATCTCGCTGCTTATCTGGACAGAAAAAATGGGCTCAAGACAGCAAAACAGCTTCAAGTTTACACAGACCGTCGAATCACAAAGGAACAGCTGCTTACCGGGAAATCATTGGGAATATTGAAAAAAAACACACAACTATGTTATCACCGTGAAAATACTGGTTAAAACTACAAATAATAACTATAAATGCCAAGTAATGCTCATCAGACACATGGTGTGTGTTTTTAAAGCAACAACAGCAGGGGCACATTTGCAATTATAACGAGTGAGAGGATCCAACAGGACATGTTAACACGTTGGTCTAAATCCAGAAAGTAGCAGCCAAAGGCCAACACTTGTTTACCATTTGTTGCCACTGCCCGGGTTTAAAGACTTAAGCATGTATTCACATTATCAACTCGTGACAAACAAAAATAGGTTCAGACAGAATTAAGTGTTGCGGGAAACTGAACCAATGGGTAACACTTTTACAATTTCATGGGTCACAAAGTTTCCTATTCATCTTCTTGAAAAGAACTGACCGGGTAATTGGGAAGGTTCCTGGAAAGGACTTTGTCATTTGATACTACTAAAAGGAAAACGGAGACACTTCAGTACACTTCCAATTATTTATTTCCAATTAATTGTTGGTGTAACTTAAAGAGTCTCTTACTTTGTAGACATGCAGTAAGTCTACAATTAAACAAATATGGAAATATACATACATACATTTTGAAAAAAACTAATATCTACTTGGTTTTCAATGGCGGCCGGACACACAAAAACACCTTAAGTGTTTTTCTTAAGTATGACACTTAAGGCTTAACTTCTCCTTAGCTGAGGGACTTACTTAAGGGTGTTGCACAGAATCCCTTAAAATGTTTCCTTAGTTCAGGAAAAGGTGTTTACTGCATTTAGAGAGATTTTACAGCAGTAAAATTCTACAGTTTCCATGGACACTTTTTGCTTGCATTCACACTTGTGACACCTGTTATCGTCTCACAAAGTTGGCCTATAGATAGTAAGAAAATAGGAACTTCACCACGGTTTTCAGCAGACAGGTAAGGGTGTTTGAAACCATGTGAATGACGCGTCACACCGCTGACCTGTAGACATGAAATACCTCGCCTGTTACTGACTGGAAAGATCCCGTAGCATAAAACTGTTGACTCGGGATATCATTGATTGCAAAGTGGGTTGGAAGAGCACAGCTGCGGAAAGTAGAGTGATCCAACTCTAGATGGTCGGACAAATCATGAATTGACTGCCGGTCAAATCTACAGTGTCAAATCAATTGCTCATCGTTAAGTGTAACTATTGGGTTCTCCCGGTCGCGGAACATTTCTCAGGATGCATTAATTTTCTTAATTTATCGCCATAAACTCAGTAATTGTGGTTAAGACAGTCAGAGGTACTTTAGTTTTTTTTCCTGCCTTTGGTTGGTAAGGTCTTTTGTGTAACGGTTTTACTAACTTTAAGGGATTCCTTAAGTATAAGACCAAGATAAGGAGGAAAGCTTACATACTGAAGTGAACATTTTAAGGAAACCTTAAGGAGGACACTTAAACTTACCTCTGTACACCCACACAGTGTTTTTTTTCAGTTATTCTGGTTGATTAGATCTCTGCTCAGGTTCAAGGTGGGCCGGAGCTTTAATGGGAATTTATGAGGTCACAAATCTTCATCTACCAATAAGAACGATAAAGGTGTAATTTGTCCGACCCTAACAGGTTCAACAAACCTAACAGGAGACTCAGGGAAATGTCACTTGATAAGTCTGTTGTTTTGTGCCACCGGCCCCTGTTTTTCCAATCATTAAAGGGACACTCCAGTGATTTATTACTGCTTTGTCATACAGTTAGGGAACTCACAAGAGACAGCTGAAAGAAGAATGGTCAAAACAGAAGCAGCAGAGGTCGATATGTCCTGACAGTCGCTAGTGTGGTTAAAGCTCCAAAAACACTGGATCCTACAAATCCCATGATGCAACTCAATACTAGCCACACCTCCAGTTTGTATTTCAGGCTTTCACTTAAAATTCTCAAGCCAAGGCCAAGATAACATTTCATGGTTATTTAGTTACTTTAGTGTTTTGAGCATGAAAGTTAATTCTTGGCCATGAGTGAAAAATAATCTCTAGGCAAGGTCCACTTACTATTTTTTTCAGAGCTTTTAACAGCATCTCGAACCAAGACAGAGTTTACGATGTCCTGTACTCATTTGATAAATACAACCTAATTAGACCTGGTCTGCTATCTCTATTAACCTAATGAACACATTATCTTCCACAGTGAAAATATTTGGTCGTATTTCAGCAAAGAAATCTATATCTGTTCCAATATAAGTGAAAGGTAAAAAAGATGCAGACAGAGAAGTTTGGATGGATTCAGTTGTGTGAATCTGGGTTTGGTCCACTGAGATGAGCTACTGGGTGTCGAGCCGAGCGGAGAGAGATCTGCAGTGTAGGCTGGAAGCAACGCTGCAGGCAGGTGAGCAGTGGGACTACAGATCATCATACATACACATAAACACATGCAGAGACCCCACACCCGTACACACACACTCCGTGGCACAGCCTGCGCATGCAAATCTGAAGCTGCTGCATCTCAGAGAGGAAATACTCCACTAATAAGGTCGAAAACTAGATGAAAGTAACGGGATAAAAATACACAACTTCACACACTGACACGCATTGCACTCCAAGCCTACAGGCCGAACACTTCTTTCAAGTGTGTTGAGATCTCTTTCGTTGCATACTGGCGCTTTATCAGACCCCTCGGCGTCACTTTTTCCATCTCGCTAAACACATGCTTAACGACCCCTTGGCGTCACTTTTCGCCTAAGTAAACACATGCTTAATTTTGTGAATTAAAGAAAAACACTTGCTTAGGTTTAGGCAACAAAACAACTTAGTTAGGTTTAGGAAACAACAACATGGTTGGGCTTAAAACTACTACGTTTATACAGTGCAAATGTGACTTAACGTTGTGAACACAGGACACGAACAAGCAGCTGATTGTAAAGTGAAAGTGAAACTTAACGCACAGGATACAAACAGTGGACTCCTGGATGAAAGCCATGAGTTTGTTGGGAAGTGAGTGGTGAAGCAAGAGAGAGAGAGCGGCGGCAAATGTGTGTGAATGAACAAGTGAATGAGTGGAACAGAAGAGAGTCAGTTCAGCTTTGAGGATATCAAGTGAATGTACAGTGGAAGTTGCAGTTTGTGTAGGAATAAATACTGCAGCTCCTCAAGACCAAGAGAGGTTTCCCGTGTCTTGGTTCCCGGCGGCTGAGTGGAGTGACGGGGGGAGTTGACTTCAGAGTGAGTAACATTATTGACTCTGGACAAAACAGGAAAAGTTAACGGTGTTTGGTTTGTCGGTTCTGAGCTACTGTAGAAACATGGCGGCCGGCTCTGTGAAGAGGACCCGCTCCCTGTGTAGATATAAACGCCTCATTCTACAGTGACGAAAACACAACAATTCTTATTTTCAGGTAATTACATATTATAGTAAAATATTACATTTCTGCCAATGGATCCCCCTATTATTACACACTGTTCCTTGAAAGGAGTTTGCTACTTGTTTAACACAAAATCCCTGGTGCTTAGGCCCGGTTCCAGCCACAGCATGATTCTTTATATAGCCTTCCTATAAATTGTTTTTAAGCTCAATAAACACAGATAATATTTGGCCGGAATTTATCCCATTTGTCTGGTAAATTGAAATCTTCCAGGACACCAGCACCAATTTTTTTCTAATGGAAATCCTGCCCTGTACAAAAACACATTAGCACCAGCCCAAAAAAGAAAAGTTGGTGCATGAACATCTCCACTTATAGTTAGGTAAGTGTAGTGGTAGAATGATCCCAATCAGTTCTACACAGTGACATGTACTGAGTGTCGGTATCAGGAAAGGAAAAAGAGAGTTTGGTAAACCCCTGTTACAAACCACAGCATAGTCTTCTTAAGGCATCTTAGTGGTTTTTATTTGGATCCACCTGAGCTGCCAAATGAGCTGAAGGATCAAACGCTCCGAATGCACTCGGTAGATATACAGTGAGCTTTCCCCTCGAACTGAGTGATTAATAACTAGAGCTTGAAGGGTAAAAAAAAAAAAAAGCAAAATTCTCAGGAGTCTAGGTGGGATGCACTCCGCCTCTGATCAGGAACAAGAAGAAGAAGATGAAAAGACAGAGAAGAAGAGATCGTTTCCTCCATCAGCGAGGCTGAACCGACTGACACTTATTAGCCTGCTGCACTCTGAGTGTGTGTGTGTGCGTGTGTTTGGGACAGCATCAGGTTGTGTAAGCAGGAGTAGTATGAGTGTAGGTTTGTATAAAAGTGTACAAAAGTATCCATGTTAGTGGAATGTGTGTGTAACGGGTCCCACTTAAAGCACTTAAAGTAAGCTATATTTGGCTGCATAAACTGATACCAGACTGAGGTTACCTAAACATCATTCCAGAGAAGCTCAAACAACTTCAGTATGAAACCCTCAGACTAGAACTTCAAACATTTAACTGCATAATTACAATATTTACATTTTCCTTAAACAAGAATGTCTCTGTTATATAATATAACTGTTCTATGAAGTGTGTAGGAGCCCAAATAACAAAACTGTGCAAGTACTGTAAACGGCCGCTTTATAATCAGATATTATTTTTCTTCACAATACATGTGGAGAATAGAATAATGTTATTATCACTTCATGAAGATATCTAAAAATGTGTGTTTGGCTAATGATATCGCAATATACAGAAAATGTGGTCACTCAATTTTGGGGTGTACCGCATGTGCAAATATGACTCAGTGTTGGGGTTTTTGCACTTGTGTTAACTGGTATGTGTCTATTGTGAATGTCACTATGTGAGTCTGCGTTTAGGGTCAGGGGTGTCAAACATGCGGCCCGAGGGCCAGAACCGGCCCGCTAAAAGATCCAATCCGGCCCACTAGATGAGTGGGTTGGAGTGTGAAAATAGGCAAGTTCTGCCCCCCTTCTGGCTTTCTAGTAATGTTAGCTTTGAACAGACGTAGGTGTCAAAATTTGTTTTTCTTTTCAGCGTAGACAAGCCTAGCACATAGCGTTGCATAATATATAGGAAAGGAGAAAGTTGGCCGAGGTTCTGCCGTGTTCCGAGCTCGCTCGACTTGTTATTGGAGCACAGAGCGAAAGGGAGCAGAACTCTAACGGTGCACTCGGAGAGCGCAAACCTCCGCCAAGGCAAGTTTCATGTACCTCACTGCACCATTATCCACATGTGTTTTTGTTTATGTTGAGATGAGCGGTACACCAAAATCTAATGGATTGTTCATTGTGCCAAACCCCACCCCTCCAAAAAATGTAATTCAAATCCATTGCGGACTTTTGGAGTAATCCTCCAAATGGACAAACCACCAAACCAACAAACCAACGCCGGTGAAAACATAACCTCCTTCCTAGGCCTTTGGCCTTGGCAGAGGTAATAAGAGAAACAGGCCCTGTGCTGAATACGCTGTTATAGATCCCACATGCTCACGTACAAGCTACGTGACACAACACTGTCAGTTCCTATTTCTTCACAGAGGTAAATGGGAGGCCAATGTGCTTGGTGTGTTCACAGCACCTTTCAGTGCTCAAGGAATATAACATTCAGCAGCACTATCAGACTCATCATGGTGAAAAATACAAGAACAACTGAGAACAGAGAGGATACATGAATTGTTGGCAGGTTTGAGGAAACAGCTGTCTGTATTTAGTCGTAGCTGAGACATCAGTGAGATGTCTCAAGCTGTTCATCATCTGTTTTGTAAATGGATTGTTAATTGTGAATGTTTTCAGTATGTACTTGTACTTCTTTACACTAAAAGAAAAGGGAAACATTTGGAGGTTTTGTGATTTATAGGCTATCATGCAATGGTTTTACTGGTCTGGCCCATGAACTACAATGAGTTTGACCGCCTTGGTTTAGGGCAACATCACATGCAAAAGCAGGCGTCTGTGTGGACTCTTTCCAAGTCCTTCGAATGCTGCGATAAACCAATTATACAGATGGAGCCATTAAAGTTGCTGTCAAATCCCCTAAAAAGGCTGAATAACCAATTAGCATCCAACTACCACACGTCTTTCACATCTTAATCTCCTGCTCCTTGTCTTCTACATATTCATGAGACACACATCGGCCCTTTCAAGCTGTTTTCTTACGTCTTTCTGAAAAGCTGTGGCGACACTGGGAACGTTTTTAAGTAAACTGACTAAAAAAATAGAAGAGGAAATGCCATTGTTAGCGTCGGAGAAGCGGGTGAAAAGCTACCTTAGAGCCTTGACAGAAGGGAGAAAGCGTGAAAAATGAAAAATAAACAGACGAAGAAGAAGCAGAAATTGAGAGAAAGTGCGAGGGCTGGCGGGATGTCGCGGGGTAGATGGAGAAAATAAACAAATATGCTCCTGAGTTTGTGTGAGTATAGATGAGAGACAGACAGACAGACGAGCAGAGGGAGGAGGGAGATGGAAGGACAAACATTATTTGATTTCGTTCAATAAACAGGCAGAGAGCTGGAGAGTGTTTTTTCCATCGTTGATTTTTCTGCTTGAAAAGGACCTCGATGAGCAAAGCGTCACCACTCGCTCCTGCCAATCATCAGTGGGTTTTTGTTATTCATCTCAAATCTTTTTGGTGTCCCTGCAGCTCAATTAGACAAACTGGCACTGAGATTCATCAACGTCTATGTTGCTACTAGAGAGGCTGTGCTGGAAAATTATTTTACTACACTGTCAAATAAAAAATAGGGGATGAAATCCACGGTCCTTATCATGTGGCAAAAGGAATTCTTAAGTTCAGCTGAAGCTGATATGAAGCTTGGTTGTAAGTTTGTTACCGTATCTTACTCAAGGTGTGGTCGGGCCACTTGCTTTATCAGCGCAAATCTTACCGCTGGAGTGTTTTTGCAGTTTATTTGACAGAAATGGCCAGTGCAGCTGACAGTACAAGTCTATCTCTGGCTATAACAAAGAACACGCTATGACTTTGTGCAACGTATCCTCATACAATGGTTTCACAGTCACAGTCTTCACAAGAAACGATTTGGTTAGGTTTAGGCAAAAAACTATTTAGGTATAGAAAAAGGTCAATTTGGTTAGGTTTAGGTAGTAAAACAACTTAGTTAGGTTGAGGAAAAGATCGCCTTTGGGTTAAAATAACACCGGAAGTGGTGTAACTTAAGGAGGATGATGGCTAAGCTGTCATCCATGATGGAGAATGACTCCCACTTCATGCAGGACACCATCTCAGCACTGGAGAGCTCCTTCAGCGACAGGCTGCTTCACCCAAAGTGTGTGATGGAGCGCTATCGCAGGTCCTTCCTTCCTGCAGCTGTCAGACTCCACAACCAGCACTGCTCCCGGTAGACCACTTACACACCAAAAAACTGACATAACTTGATATTTTTTCAGGTGGAATTTCATTCATTCATTCATTCATTCTCACTGTGCAATATCATTTTCCATTTTCCACTTGTGCAATTTTGTTAATAGTCTGTTTATTGTCAATACTGGATATACTGCTACTATTTTTATACTATTTAAATGGTTCATATTTTGTTACACTTTGTTTAGCTCTTTTTTTACCGTGTTAGCTGATGCATCTTGTTTGCTGCTGTACACTGCAAATCCCCACTGCGGGACTAATAAAGGAATATCTTATCTTATCTTATCTTATCTTAAGTATGGAAGTTAGGTGACAATCTAATCAACGTTGACTTCTGGTTTCACACGGGATACGAACAGCGGCGTCCTGAGCGAAAGTCCAGTGACCCATCCACCCCGACCTCCTCCCTACACGGCTTTTCATGCTCTTTATACTTCCTGCTCCACCTGCTTACGTGGATTACATATGACTTGATTTCGTGGTGTATATATACGAATTACAATGCATTACTTTTCGTCGACATAGCTACAGACATGACTACAGACATGAGTTGCAAGAACAGCATGTGGTAAATGCAACAGAAAAAAATATATCTCTACTGATTATATTTGCACAAACACGCCGTAATTCTGCTCGCTACAGTCTGCTCTATTACTTTCCCCTCTCCAAACATTTAGCTGACCGTGCGCCAGCTGACCCCCGGGTGTACATCAAATTGATTTTTACTTTACTTGTTGTGGGAATCTTTTGAACAACAAAGCCTCCCTGCTGTGAAAAGGTTTTCAGTGATTTAACGATTTAATGATTTTCTTCTTTGTGGCCTCTGCTCCCAAGCGTGCTGGTCAATACCAATAAATTCCGTCTGTGTGTGCGTGCCAGGATTGTATATTCATATGTGTGTGTTTGGCATGTGAGTGAGTGCAAATCCGCAACTGAGGAATTGTCTTTAGCCGACATGGTGCATGGTGCCAAAGAAGCAGCTGTAAAGCCCTGATAAGAGGTTGTTAAGGGATTCAAGGGTTTAAAGTCATGAGGCTCCTGAAACATTATGACTATATTTACACGCATGCAGTAGCACATACAGACTGAATAATGCAACATGGGGAAAAGATGTCATGTTTTTTCTGATCATCTAGATGAAGTTGTTGGTAAGGTTATCATCATGTCTAAAAATCACACAAATGACCCTAGATCATGTGCTTTCTTTGTTTTTATTGTTTTATTATAACTTAAAGGGTATCTTTCAACCTCGACCCAATTTTCCCGTGTTTTTGTGTGGGAGAGCGCTAATTTACGTCCGCTAAAAGTGCTGTTTTTTGCCATGACAAGCTCTGAATTGTTATTATAAGTATCTGGCAACATTATAGAAAGAGTCTCGCTCAAGGAGAAGTCTCGTTCTGAAATCTGGCGAGGTGACGTGCTGCCGGAAGACAACGGTGGAATAGTGGAATACATCCGTGGTGGAAACGCGAGTGGCAACCGGGCAGAGTTTGTTGTGCTGGAGTACAGAAAGCGTAGCTTAGTGCTATCTAAACAGGCTGGTCTCATACACCATTCGTAGCTATACCTACGAAAAGAAATACACTGTCATTTGTGTATATCCCACAAAATCAATTTGTGTGTAATTCACGGAATTGTGTACCACTAAATAAAAAGACTGGCGAACGCAGCGCAGGGAGGAGGTCCGAGTGGATGGGTTGGTCAAAAGACATCGGACTTTCGCCAAGGAGACCGGCGTTCGTGTGAAACCAGAAGTCAACGTTGATTTATTTGTCACGTAAGTTACGCCACTGCCAGAGTTATTTTAAGCCAAACCACAATCTTTTTTACTAAGTAATTTTGTTGCCTAAACCTAACCAAGTCTATCTTTTCCTAAACCTAACTAAGTAGTTTTGTTTGCCTGCTCCTAAGGAAGTTGTTTCCTGTGAAGACAGAAGTTAATTTTGAAAAGACTGTATGTATGTAACGAGTGGAAATTGACTCGTGTTGCTGGACATTGGTAGGAAAACGAACGAAAAAGGAGGAATATCTTTTTTGTAAGATATCATACGAAATGTTGTACGAGGAAAGGTTGATTCAACAGATTTTCAATGTGGTCTTTGAATTTGATGGCCATCCGTTATACAAATATTTCAGATTTCACAGGGACACTTCTCCTTGAGAGGGACTTGGGCACAACAACAAGTAAAAGGTAAGAAAATGGTTTTATTTCTCTGTAAGGTTCCTTCCTATAATATTGGCAGATACTTATAATAACAATTTTGAGCCTGTTAGTGGCAAAAACAAGCACATAGTGGATGTAACGTTACACTGACGCGCGCACAATTGCACTTGCAGTTTGTTTCGTGGCTGCCGGTTACAGTGCTATCCCTCAATACTGGACCAATTTCAAAAACTGTTGTCCCTATTAGTCACTTAGACATAAAAACATGGGAAAATAGTGTCCAGGTTGAAAAAAATACCACAGTTACCCTTTAATTTGATTCCATTGTGGGTGCCATAATGGGAGAACATCATGGTCCAATCAAAAATGTTGAGGGTGATGGTGAAAGATTATTCCTGCATCGATGGTAAAAACTCGCAAAAATAATTACATATGCAATCATTAACCGGTTGGCATGACAACCAGAAAAGCACTAAATTATGATGAACATGTCTTTGGGGACCAATGAGAAACCTGAACGTAGTTACAGATTGCATAATCATGTAGGGCATTATGTTTTACTACTTGCATCACAACAGTAATGATAAAGCTTGATGAGATGTGTGTGTGTGTGTGTGTGTGTGTGTGTGTGTGTTTGTGTGAAAGCAGTGTAGCCTTGATATGTTGAGCGTGCTGCTCTATAGATACAACATCCATATAAATTTATGAAGGATTCCTTTGTTTCTTTGTTATGACAGGACATTACTGTCACATGGAAAGGAGCCAAGGTTGAGACTTTACGTCAAGACCTTTATGTGCTGTGCTGAACAGCACTCATTATTTTTTTTCTTTACTGTTAGCAATGTTGTAAATTGAACATGATGTCATTGGAGCAAATTGAGAATAGATTTTTGTGTTCTTAAAAAGGCAGAAGAAGACGTGTATTTAATTGTTAGGTTAATCTCACAGGAACCTAATAAAACTGTCGTTGCAACCACATGGAAGTGACCCGGGGCTTATTCGTACATAAGACCTACATTGCCAGCACATTTATTTAACAAGGTACATGCCTGAAATGGGCTTGAGAGGCCAAAGGCAAAATGATTATTGATTATTTTAGTTCCCCTCCTTACTTTAACAAAGACAATCCCCATTTATCAGAATTACTGCAAATACACTGGTCTTAATGTTCTGCTCGGCTGTTTGGTAGAGCACATTTTGAGTCACTATATCTTATTGAAATATGTGTTGACTTAACTCAGCTTAACTGTTATTCCATCATATATATGCTGAAAGAATTTAATTAGTAGGATTTCTTTTTACTGTCTAAAAATATGCTCGACTGAACAGTTGAGTTGTCATTTAGTGGTAAAGGTTGTAGATAGAAACGTGTAATTTTTATGAAATTATAAAAAAAAATGAAGATTCACTGTTGTTATTATCACATATTTAATGTTATTCCATTATATATTTGATGAACAAATTATATCAGTGGCCTTTTTCATCATTTCTGAGATGTTTTTAAAGCAGTTTACTGTAAATATGGTAAATATCTAGAATAAATACATGGGAATGACAGTAATACTGGTAATACTACCTAACCTATTACTAGCATACTAACAGTGTATGGTTCGTATTTTTCTTTTACCATGAAGCGACATCTCAACCGTTTGGTAGAGACCAATGTAAAAAAAAAAAAAAAAAAAACTGTGGGGTCTGTTTAAAAAAACAAAACACTGATTGTTATTATTTCCCCAAGGACATAAAAATGCAAAGGGAACAATTTTCCATTGCTTTTTTTTTTTTGTGAGGACACTAAAAGGTTAGAAAATAGAATGTTAAGTAGAAATACCATGGACTACTGAAACAGAAAGGCAGCAGAAGCTATAGATGACATTACATAGAGGCAGAGAAAAGAGTCAGATAGGAAGCAGCAGTGGCTGTGTGGTCATGGTTACAGATGGTATGGAGAGCGAAGAGAGAAGTGAAAGAGCAACAGAAACACACGGGAGACAGAATAAGCCAGAGAGAGGGATGGAAATCACTGGGCACGCTGTCTCCATCTCTTTATCATCCAAATGCTCTCCAGCCTTCACCCTGAGGCTCTGCTGCTAATGGATTTACACTATGGGAGACATCAGTGTGTGCTGGTGATACAGTGTGCTACAGTAGCCTTGAATGCATATCCGGTTAGAATGATGTGTGCCACATGTAGCCAATATTATATAAATATTAATACGCTCATCTCGGCAGTAGTGAAAGAAGTATTTTGATATTTTACTTGAGTAAAAGTAACAGCAATCTACCTGATCTCATGGAAAGGCGTATAAATAGCACAAGATTTTAAGGACATTCCATGTCAAGTCAAACAACCCTCTTTTGCCTTTTTGACGGATGCGAAAAAAACACCGAAAATCAAACGTGAGGTCCTATTTATTTTAAAAGATGCGACACTTTCGGATGAAAAATACGGACTTGGTGTGCAAAGGTCTTTAAAAAGTATATTTCACTCTAGAAGTAGGTAGTAAAAAAGAGCAATTGACCTTTTCAAACTTGAAAACATAAACTAGGGATGCACCGATACCGATACCAGTATCGGGTATCGGGTCCGATATTGTGCTCATGTACTCGTACTTGCAAAACGGCTCAGATACAACGGCACCGATACCACTTTACGGCAGCGTGACGTTAACCTCTCGTCACCATCTTTCGGGTCCTATCGCACGCGCTCATGCTCCACCTCCCCGACGATGCGGGCGAGACGGGCCAGTGGTGCGCCCGAGCCTGCGGGGCCGGGATCCCACCTCAGGCGGCACACATCGGCCCTCACTTTCATTGCGCCACGGGGTTTTGCTTGCACCCTCTGACTTGCGCTTGCGTTAGACTCCTTAGTCCGTGTTTCAAGACGGGACGGGTGGGATGCAGACATCGCGGCAGACTCCTGGCGCCCTTTACGTGGGCAAAGCCCCGTCCTGGAAGCACGACGTGGCTGGGGCGCATTAAGGACAGTCCGCTCCGGTGACTCTTTGGCCACGGCCCCAAGAAGCACCTTGGCCCCAAGCCTTTCCAAGCTGACCTAGAGCCGGTCGCGGCGCACCGCCCCGAATGCGGGACTCCCCAGCCTGCCATGTGTCGCTCACACCCTCCAGCTGGCTGTTAACGAGGGTCTTTTGGCACAGAGAAGTACTCATATCAGTACTTGGTATCGGCGAGTACCCAAATGTAAGTACTTGTACTCGGTCTGAAAAAAGTGGTACCCTAACATAAACTAAACTAAATGGGCCCCTTTGTATTTCCTGTTCCAATGGTTGTTAATGCAGTAGCTGACAGGAAGGAAAATTAGACCAAAGCTGTTGCCCTAGCAACAGAATGGCAATGAAAAGGTCTATACAAAATTACAAGTCCCTAAAAAAGTGTGATTAAGTACAGTATACTGTATGTAGTTATCTTCCACCACTGTACATAACATGTATAATATGTGTGGTTTTTGGAAAGGTCTACTTGGCTGCATACACTACGGTGACAAAAATGATACAAATATGAGTGGTGGCTGGGAATGTTGACACCATAACCTCAGTGCACTGCTGGATTGCAGCTACACTGTGCCTCTCCAGCCGTTGCGACACATGACAAGCCGGCAAATATATCACACAGGTGAAAGTGGAAAAAATAAAGAAAAGCACTGCTGCATCTCAGGAAAGAAGTGTGTGTTTGTGTGCACTTATGAGGCCTGCACAATCTGCACTTCAGTTCTAATTAGAATTGATTAACATTAACAAGCCCACAGTGATTTGCATGTGTAGGTTGCGGTTCAGCCCTGAGCTGAACAGGTGTGCTCTCTCTCACCCCTCCGAAGGGATTACAGCCCTTACTGTATATTCACTACACACACACACACACACAAACACAAACACACGCACACACACACACACACACACACACACACACACACACACACACACACTGGCAGACTGTCCACTAGCCTCCCGCTGAGTTTGCTTCTGCTCTAGAGCTGTTTTTTTATGCTAATGCTGTTGTGTGTGTAACTTAAAATGCTAATAGGCTAACATCCTCATACATGGAGAAACCTGTACAGTAAGAGGAGCAGGGTTGATGCATTAAAAATGTAGAGGATATGATCAATACCACATATAATGAAGACAAATGATCAAAGGGCCATTGGAGGAGAAAAAGCATGTCAGGCTAAGGAAGATTTATTTTCAGAGCCCAGATTCTGATATTTGAAACGTGAAGTAATACACGGGCAATACAGAGACTACAGAGAGTGCTACTGCTTCATACATTCAAATTTAGCAAAAAAATCGATCAGCAATCCGTGTACGTGCTACAGGTGCGTACTCCAGTGCTTAAATCCCCGTTCCAGTTTTAACTATAGCTTTCTGATTTCAAATCATCGACACTCCTACTGTTCCTGTGTTCTCTGATTGCTCCAAGAATACCTGGCAGTGTGATTGGGGGTGCTCCTGTGGTTCTCAGGAATACACTGGCCGAGGTCATAGTACATTTTTGAGTTCCATACAATGACAAACTGTCTCTGTAAACCATATTGTAAAATTAGCGGCAATACAGGCAGCATTTTAACACTCACCCATTAATTTCTCAGGTGGGAGGATAAAAGTCTTAGTTAGTGTTGTCCAAAAAATAGGAAAGGTTCTATATATGAGATCCACAGCATTAATATAGCAGCACATATCTATTTGCTATGTAAAGATATAGTGGAGTAATGTCTACCTGAGCAGAGAATTAAGTCACTCTCCCTCTGTGTGTGTTGTAATCCGCCGCTCTGCACTATGCAGCCGTAACCACTAATAACGCCGTCCTGACCCACAGCATCGTCGTGGAAACGTAGCACCCACCCTCCTGTTCCCCCTCATGTTAACACTGTAAGATCTGTCAGAGCTGTTGCCGTTGTTTGCAGTGTTTGTGCTGTTAGCACCGTTAGCTGCTAGCTGCCAGTGCAGCCGTCAGCATGTTGAGAGCCTTGTGGAGGCAATAGGTATGCTCTAAATTATGTACAGAGAACCTTTAAGAGATGGTAGAGATTTGCTTACACAGTAATGTGTTCTTAAAAATGAGGTTGAAAGAGTACAGACTTTTGTTTTAAAAAATGATTCAATGTTTTTTACCCATTGATGGAATTGGATGGACTTAGAGAATATTTTAAAAGGTTGATGGTAATATTATGTTCTGGATTTATGGGAGAATGATGACGACCGAAAACAACCGAAAACAACCTTAAAGGTATAATATGTAGGCAAACCGTTGTCGGTTGCTGCTTGTAAACACACAGCATTCAAAGTTGGCCCCTAGAATGAATGAAGAGAGGGAGCGGCGTTAGTGGGAATAAAGCCGTGAATCAGCATAATAAAACATTATTTTCTGATTGTTTCACGGCGGTTACTTTCTAAAGCACAACACACCCACAACTCCGCACAACCCTGCGGGATGACAGTGAATGCAGTCGGAGGGCAGGCTTCTGTCCGCTGTGGCAGCGCTGCTTTCGGTCAAGGGGGGACACTGTCTGGAGCACATGCACATAAGAACACACAGTCCGTTCTCATCTATGAAATACAGCCGCTTTGTAACTGACAGAGCTAAAGGGGGGACTTGTGCCTCGCTATTAGACGCCAAGGAACGTGACAAAGCGGTGGGATCTGACGACCTGGACGGGCTGCACACCCAGCGCGCTGTTGGGTCACAGTGATGATTGAGAGGGATTATTCTTGTATCAGTCAGTACATTGTTTTTAAGGAAATTCTTGCATATTCTACCTTTAAACACCAACTTCATGAGGGCAAGATAACTGAAAAATGTTTGGAGAATAAAGCACAGTGTAATGGAGAAGAGTTGTGCCACATGCTTTCATTTTGGATGGACTTTGCATTGAAGCTCACACCGGTCTGCCTGTCTGTCCTCTGTCATCCATCCCAAATAAAACCAAGGATTTAAATACCTGCTGGAGTGATTGACTGCAAACTATTAAGAGCATAATGATGGTAACCAGCTGTTTGTGGAGAAGCTAAGCTGTGTCTGTCTCTCTCTAGGGACTGTCCTCCATCCTCTGTTAATGAGGGCACCTGCACACACACACACACACCTGAGCACACATGCACATTCAGGTCACGCAGGCACCCCACACAGACATACCCATGAACACACACACACTCACACACACACACACACACTCACACTCACACTCACACTCACACTCACACTCACACACACACAGTCTGCTGATGTAAATGCATGAAACTTGACGGATGGCTATGGAGCCATTCCTCTCCTTGATGTGTGAGACATACACTTATATAATGGTCATTTTCTGCTCTTAACTCCACTCTGCGTTAATCAAAGGAGAGTAATGCACCTATAAAGGACGCAGGGAGTGGCACCAAATGGGGCAGGAGATGGCTGGCAAATCACAGTGGGAGTAGTTCAGAGGAGAGTCATGCGGCGACTACAAAGACATGGCTCCATTTGGGGTGGTGGAAAGTGAGGTCTAATCTAATCATTTGTTGCCACTGTGGTCATCCTCACTCACCATCCTCATCGTTCATCATCCCATCCCTGCTGTGGGCATGAGCATGGGTACTTTTACACATTACTTTGAGAACTTTTGTATTCATTTGCACATTTAGTGGAAAAGAGACTGCTGTATCCGTGAGCGTGAACTTGTGCAATCCAAATTATATTTCTGCTTTGTTTACAGGAAGGGAAAGCATTCAACAATATCCAAGATTCAATGTTACACTCCTCTGTGACATAATCTAAGGTAAGCATTCATGTAAAATCCCCATTTGAATGTCCAAAGAATTAAGTTGACCCACAATTTGTGTCAGACAAAACAAAATTCTAAAGAACTCTCAAACAAGCATAAAAAATATGCTCCAATCATAACATGTCAAACTGCAGCCCAATAGGCTACAACAGCTGTCAGTGTGTCAGTGTGCTGACTTGACTATGACTTGCCCCAAACTGCATGTGATTATCATAAAGTGGGCATGTCTGTAAAGGGGAGACTCGTGGGTAACCATAGAACCCATTTTCATTCACAGAGTGAACGCATAGTAACGTTATGAAGCGTAGAGAGCCAGAGTAATAAATGAGTAAAATTGAATAACTAGCTAGCTAACTACAAGCTAGTTAGTTAGCTCTTCGCCTAAGAGAGTGGTGCAGGGATGACATACTTTTGTAGGCCAACCAGGAAGTTAGCATCGCACGGGTTCCCTAAACAAAAAGCCAATTGGATTTTTTGCATTGCGAGTTGGATTATTGCTGAAAATAAGCTCTGTGGCAAACACATGTTTATGATACTTACACATTTTGTTCAGCAAGATAATATTTGCAAATGGACCCCACTTTTAGGATGTGAATGCAATCGCCAAAAGTAAAAAGCTAACGTTAGGCTTTAAACGAACTTCACCACGGTCGCATGACTTCACGTCACCACCACTAAGCTAAAGGCGACAACTAGTGTTGAGCGTGATGACGTTTAGTAGTCTCATTTAGCCACTGGTTAGCAACCGCCAGATATATAAAAGCTTCAAAATTCACGAGTGGGATATTTACTGACGTCTTTTATATCGTAGAACAAAATGTTAAAATCTCTTAAGCTTGTGTTAACCACAGACCTTATTTCAGGCCCATTGACTTCGAGACGAGGGAACCGGCAGTGCTAAAATGCTAACTCATTTCTGGGTTTTAGGATTCCTGCACCACTGTATTCCGCCATGCCTCGATGCTACACTGATTACAGAAAATGAACCGAACAGTTAGCTAGCAGCCAGCGGGCTAACAGCCAGCGGGCTAGCGGCCAGCGGGCTAGCGGCCAGCGGGCTAGCGGCCAGCGGCAGCTCCGGGTCTAACGGCCGTTCCGCCTCACTCCCCGCAGAGTGACAAGCTATCTAACAAGCCATTAGTCTCTTCCCGGTGAGCCCCACTGACGTGTGTTCTGTTGTCACCATAACAACTAACAGCAATCACCATTTTCTTTTGTACTAGTCAAATTACCATGACCTTTAATGACCTTTCTACTTCTATTCTATTTCTATGCCAGGACCATTCACCTGCACTTTCATCACTCAATGAGTAAATCTGGTTATTCCATCAACTAGCATTGAATTTGTACCTCCAGAGGGATCAACAGTGATTTCAAGCATCCACGAATCATTACACCTTTCAATTCAGGCAACCGGCCAATTTATTTCTGGTATAGAGAGTGAAATTAGGGTGTAATCTAACTCCTGAATCTTGTTAGGGTGCAAAATAGCCATTCCATTAAATTTTCTGCCTCTTATCTGGGTAGTCCAGACGTCCCTTTCCCAAGCAACGCCTTCCAGCTCCTCCCGGGGGATCCCGAGGTATAGAGATGAGATATATAATCAATCCAGCGCACCCTTAACTTGCTCCTTTCAACGTGAAAGGAGAAGCGGGCTCCCTCTGCATGTCTGAGCTCCTTACCCAATCTGTAAAAGTGAGCCCAGCCACCCTATGGAGGAAACTCATTTCAGCCCTTGGAATCCGTAATCTCATTCTTTCAATCGCTACCCAAAGCTCATAACCATAGGTGAGGGTTGGAAAGTAGATTGACTGTCTTCACCTCAACGCCCACATTACTGCCGACGCCGCACCAACCCCACCTCATTTAATAACTGCTAATTTGTTCCAGAAACTAATTTCTGGGGATTGACACAAGACAGCAGTGACTTATATGAAAGAAGGGAAGAAGGAGGGAAAAGTGGTCCAAGTGTGGTTGTTCTTACCCGGATGTTGTCGAAGGATGCTTTGTTGGTGACGTCATAGAGGAGGAGGAGAGCTGAGGAGAGGAGAGGAAAAAAATGTGTTAGTAATGTTCCTGTACTTAACTGTTATAACAAACCACATTCAGAAATCTGATTTAGAGAGTCGCTTTGCCACTAAAGAGACAGATAACTAACCGTTTTCACAGTTTATATCATGAAATCACAAACATATATTCCCATATAGCCACTGTCACTGTTCACTAATGTGGTGGTGCTGCTGTCAAAAAGCTGCTGCAGTGACTAACTAAACACTGATAATGACCAGTGTTAGTGCCACGCTGCTGTGGCAATGAGTGAGAAGAACACGAGGACAGAAGAACAAAATGGAAAACGTGCAACATGAAGTGAACACGGTTCAAGGTCGTGATGAATCATGGCATGACACAACATAACAAGTGAAGCTGTATCATAGTGCAAGAGCTCCATGCGTGATTGGTCAGCCAACCAAAATGACTGAATGCCTCCAGCCTTGCCCCCCCCACCTGCTCCATTGGTACTTTATGTGGATACAACACCGTCTGATCTGCTGGTGCTCTCATAATACGAAATCATCATTAAATGGGGATATTTTCTTTTACAGCATCATTTTCCAGCCACATGGCTATTTCTTTTAAAAATAAAACGCTCTATAATTCTGTCTTTCATCTCTGCCATTGTTTGTCATAAGCAGCAAATCTGTGAATCAATTTCTTTTCAGTCTCCTTGTAAATGTAAAGTATAATATTATACATAGCACAGCACAGCACATTTAGTTACTGCATTTAACCCATCCTAGTATATTAGGAGCAGTGGGCAGCTACTATACTGCACCCGGAGAGCAGTTTTAGGGGGTCGTTGCCTTGCTCAAGGGCCTCCTCAGCAGTGCCCAGGATGAATACTGGCACCTCTCCAGCTACCAGTCCACACGCCGTACTTGGACCGTGCAGGGATTTGAACTAGCGACCCCTCCAGTTCCCAAGCCAAGTCCATACGGATTGAGCTACTGCAACCTCCCAGCAATAATTATATGAATAGCTTTTGATCCAGTAACAGAGTTGTCTATAGAATATACTGTACAGTTGTGGGGATATTAGCTATAGAGACCATAACCGTCTTTTTGTACCAGTCTGTTTATTTCTGCTGTAATGTTTGCCATTTTAACATTGGGGTCTATGGGGATTGACTCGTTTTTGGAGCCAGCCTCAAGTGGCCATTTGAAGAACTGCAGTTTTTGGCACTTCCACTTGGGCTTGATTTCTCAGCATCGGGGGGTTGCAGCTTGGTGGAAGCAAAAGTGACATTGTTTTAGCGCTGCAATACATTTTACGGGGGAGGTCACAGTAAGGCATCTAAATGCATCCCGTCTCCTGCCAACTGTCAGCATTGGTTTCTTTGAACCATTACCATGACCTTGCCCTAAGTAGTTAAAGCGACTGAATGGACCTTGTGGTGAGATTGAAGAAAGAACTTTCAATCTTCATTTTTCTTTTTTTTAATAAAACACGGATGAGAAGTCCATAAAATGCTCAGAGGACTGGAAATTTGAGCATCGACACATTCAAAATCAAACTCAAATTCAAATCCAAAATTCTGCTGGTGAGGAAGATCACGTGATCCGATTGTAAGCCCAAGAACAACTATGGCATGGACCTCTTGGTAAGACTGTTGCAGTTGGAAGTAGTTTCAGTTTCTTCACCTGACCAAACCTTAACCAGGTGGCAGATCAGAAATCTCTCATGTGAATCATTGCTGTAATGGTTATTTGAATTGGAAGACCAACGATTTATTAACATTGTAAGACACATGTATCCCTTGATTGTCAATCACTATGTGTATTTTAATGTAGATTTCGAGCTTGTGCAGCCTTGTTGAAGGTATGCCTTATTCCTATTATTTTCCGTCACCCCAAAAACATTTCTTGGTTACGTATAACTGGGCCACTCTACATCACCAATGTGTGTATGTGAATGTGTTAAATCAGTCAACATGTCCTGGAAGTTTAACCATTGAGAAACAACTAAAAACTTTGTGGAGCACCGTGGGAATACACCATCCATCCGACCATATATAATTTGCTTTAGAATTCATGTGACAGCGATTTGTTTCATAATTTGATGTTCAACGAGAGCTATTGGATTTCACACAAGAGAAATGCACGGAGAAAAAACTTCTATAAAGTCTTCCGCTGTTAGCTGAGCAAAAGTGCTGAGCTCCACTATTTACCACAGCATTAGTATTACACCTGACAACACAACCACCACGCATGTGAATTCTAATTACCTCCAACTGCACCGTGCTGCCATGCAGGATAATATCACCTCAGGTAGTTTGTAGCACAAGCTGGAGGGTGTGCATTATAAAGCTCTGTCAGACAGAAAAACCCATTACACCTACGTACGACGGCAATTGTAACTCGTTTTCTCAGTTGGATCAACTTTCACCTGGAATAATTAGACTAAGCTAATTACCTCCACGGCACCACCTTTCTCCTCTACTTACATCACACTCCGCCCTCATTCCAACACTCGTTTCTAACCCCTACGTATATACCTCCTCTTCTCTCTCGGTCCCAGACCCACAGCCCCATTTTCACCAATCTATTTTGGATTAATCCCTCTATTTGTTTATTCCAGCCAGACAAGAGCGTGAAGGGTGTTTAATGAGTTGTAATCACCGTGAGCGCAGCCTTGCTCTGTCAAACTGAGAGAACACAAGAGAGGGGGAGAGAAAAGAGGGAGGTGTGAAGAAAAAGAGACAGAACGAGAGAGAGATGACCTGCCCCAGTTAATTTCCTCCCGCGAGGCTCCTGTGTTATCAGCCACCAGCAAACCAGAGTGAACCACAAGGAGCTGCTTTCTTTCACCCTCCCTTAATCCAATTACATCTCGCCAAGCGCACAAGACAGACAAAGCTAGAGAACTTTGTCACAGCGGTAGAGGCGCAGAAGAGTTTTTTGGCAACACAGGCAGTTACAGTGCGGTTGCAAAACAGTATTTACGAGACAGACGGAAATAGCTGTGAAAGATGGAGGGAGTCGAGAGGGCCGAGGAAGAGACGGAAAAATAAAGAAGGTGATAATGGTGAGAGAAAGAAGGGCAGAATATACAGACAGGCAGAGACAAAAAGGTGAATAAGATAAACCATGCAAAGGCAGATAGACATATTGATGGATCGACCTATAACCTCACCAAGAAACTGTGAAACGAGACCACCATGACAAGACAAATATGCTAATGAGAGAGGCTGACAGAGAATATAAAGTGCATTCATCTAGCGTTTTAGTAATAATGGCTGTCTGTAAGAAGGATGGTGGAAAAAAAGCACACTGGGTTGATGAGGTGATTAAGCTGTTACGAATGCTAAAAAACCAAAGTAACTAGAATTAACGACTCGAGGTTGTATGCCTCCAGTCAAGTAGCAGTTTGCATCCATGTCTGTCCAATATGTCATCACTACATCATTTTATCCTATTAGACATTTTTGTTAAATTGTTGACTTACTCAAGAATTCTTATGCTAACATAAAAATTCAAAATAATATGTATGTTATTGACTTATCATACGAGATATGGGCATGACCTCGATCATTTTTACGTTATTGACTTATCGTACGAGGTATGGGCATGACCTCGATCATTTTTACGTTATTGACTTATCGTACGAGGTATGGGCATGACCTCGATCATTTTTACTTTATTGACTTGTCGTACGAGATATGGACATGACCTCGATCATTTTTACGTTATTGACATATCGTACTTTATATGTACATGACCTCGATCATTTTTACGTCATTTACTTATAGTACTAGATATGGACATGACTTCGATAATTTTTACGTTATTGACTTATCGTACGAGATATGGACATGTCCTCATGTTTTTTCGCTGACCTCGATATTACCCATTGTGTTTACATGCGTGTTTGTTTAAATAGCAATGTCTCCAACAATTTAGCCAACATGATGTCAGAAAAAATGTCAGGGTTTTCCCTACCATTATAAGCATTGGGCATTGAACCGACAATTCACATTTTTGCAAACAGATCTTGTGAGTCGATTTTATTTATTGTTTTGGATAAGTGATTTTATTTTATTCATGTTTTATTCATTTAGAATATTTTCATATTTTCTTACAATGATCTTAAAATAACATAATATACTCTATCACAATTATTTCTAGGACAATATATTGTCCAACAAAAGTAGTTGCCTAGTTTAAGGCTGCTCCATATTCTTGGAAACAGAACAGTAAAACTTTCACTTCCACTGCATGACCCAAATGCAACCCGCCATCACACCAGTATTACACACAATCTCGACTATTTGACTTTGTGAGCCTCTACCACCTTGACTATTCAAGTTCCCACAAGAAACCCTGAGCAGGAAGTTATGGCGTTTGATGGAGTGAAGTGATCCATAAAGAGCACTTCCATCCATCATCTCTGAGATGATAATCTGCGTCAATAATTTCTGGCTGACCTTGGTTGCTCTCCTTCCCTTGAGTATAAGTCACATAAACAAGCCAATGTATGCAGACATAAGCACACAAACACACCCAGGCCTGCAATGCACTGTGGGTTTTTTATGATTGGTGACTTTTAGGTTTTGATAAATAGAGATCCTAAAATCATACCATCCATAAATACTTAAGTACTACACAGCATTAAATAGTTTTTACCATTATTTGATGGGGTGACAACATAGAGAGACAGGAAACACAGCGAGAGAGAGAGAGGTGAAGTTATGTTGCAGTTATATGGTATGCATCCGTAACCACTCAACACCCCAGCATCTTTCAAAAAGGGGCATTACAGGAAAAAAGATGGGACAGCTAAACAAGAAATTCCACAGAATTTGGCTAGTTATGTAATTATTTCCATTTATGTGCTGCCTTATACTTTACAACAGCTAAGACAAGAGGACGCATTAAACTTCCCAACAGTATATTAAAATTAACGACACATCGACCAGATACAACAATAAAATGCTGCTTACACATTAGCTCATCAGTAATAATAATTATCCAATAACATAATACCTAATGTTTAATAATTCTGCACCTTGAAAGAGTACTTCTTCATTTGATACTTTCACATTTTTTGAAATATTCTCGTTTTCTGTACACTAAAGATGAAGCTAAAGCCAAGAGGTGATTAGCTTAGCATAAAGACTGGAAACAGGGGGAAACAGTTAGCTTGGCTCTGACCAAAGGTAAAAGAATCCACCTACCAGCACCTCTGAAGCTCACTAACTAACATGTTGTATGTTGTTTTGATTAAAACATACAAAACCTGAAGTGTAAAAAAAGACATGTTCTGATTTTACGGAGGGTTATGTGCGGCACTATTTCTTGGCCGGGTGCAGTGACTTCCTGGAGTCTTGTCGCCACCATGAGGTTGCCAAGTAACTAGCAGAGACTCCAGGACACTGGCCCGGCCAAAAAAATTGTTCCAGCATGTAACTACATGAAAAAAAACATAACTTTTTGTTTTTACATACTTTGTATGCAGCCAGGCTAGCTGTTTCCCCCTGCTTCCAGTGTTTGTGCTATGCTATGCTAATCATGTGTACAGTCAGGCTGTTCTCATACAACGTTTGTAGCTATACCTCCGAAAAGTAGTGCACTGTAATTCGTATGTATCCCACGAAATCAATTTGTATGTAATTGTGAACCAGAAAGAATAAAGAATGCGTAGGGAGGAGGTCGGGATGGATCAAAAACCATCAGTCTTTCACCCAGGAGGCCGCTGTTCGTGTGAAACCAGATGTCAACGTTGATTTATTTGTCACATAACTTCCATACTTACAGTAAGTTTTGAGTTATTTTAACCCAAACCCTGATCTTTTCCTAAACCTAACTAAGTCGTTTTGTTGCCTAAAGACTATATGCATACATTCATAGGAAAACACACGAAAAATTAGGAATAACTATTCATAAAATGTCATACGAACCGCTGTATGAGGATATGTTGGCACAGAAGTAACTCCTATAAAGAAAGCAAATAAGCATATTTCCCAAAATGTATACGTCTATAACTATGTCTGACTATTCCTTTAAGAACATTTAGTTGACAATGCACGTACTTTTACCTCAGTAAAATATCAAATGCATTACTTTTACTCGTTATGGAGCATGTCAACATGGTAGCATTTCTAAGTAAAGCATCGGAGTGCCTCTTCTTCTGCCACTTGTTATAAGAGAGAAGTTCCCTATTGTGATGAAAATAAAGTTGGAGTTCAAGAGGTGACTTTTACAGATCGACTCACATGCACATTAAAAAAGCTGCCAGAATATTTCCATCAACTTGCAATTGACAGCTAAATACCAACAGTCCCTGCTCTGCTCCATTACTGCCTTGGAAATTAAAAAGCACACCTATGATTGCTCCGCAGCACATCTACTAATGAAAGGCCTATGTGTGTGTGTGTGTGTGTGTATGTGTGTGTGTGTGTGTGTGTGGGATATCTGACTGATGAGTTTCACTCCATCCCCTCAGGCAAGTTGTTGCCCCTGCATTGATGTTACTGTATGACAAAATGAGAGTGAGCGTCTGAAATTGCTACCGGCGTCCCCTCCTTCCATCACCTTCATTATTCCTGTGACAGTTCCAGCAGCGGTTGTCATTCCTACCTCTACTGCTAGCTAAGCACAGCCCACGGGGCTCCATTCTAACCGTTTCCATTTTAGAAAAGGGGCGGATCAATCACGGCGACAAGCGATTACTAAATTCCCCGGGTGTAGTGACAGCTGAATCCATTAATGTTTAAAGCCAGTCTCTTTCGGGTGAAAGTTAAAGAGCAATGAACAGGTAAAGTATGTGGAATATGATAGCTGGATCAATATTTGAAGACGATAAAGTGAGACGGATATTATATGGTATGGACAATTAGCTCAATGGAGTATAAGCGGGGAGATACATTTGCCTGCACACCCACACTCCCTTTTCCAACTTCCTCTCAACTCACTTCACACAGATGCACAAGAATAAAGCCTCAAAAAACGCCTTTGACTGTGACCTTGCAACATTTTAATATGCAGGAAGCTAGTGAGGTGTATGTGTCTGTGTATGTGTAGGTGTGTGTGTGCAAAGAAAAAGACACAGAGAGAGCTTGATGATGGATCGCACAGCTCACGGCTCTCCCTGTAGTGGCGCAATGCCTTCAATGTTTTGTTTCCAATCTCTCTTCTCCATCCATCTCCCTACCTCCCTTTCTTTCTTCTTCCCTCTACGTTTTCTTTTCCATCATTCCCCCTCAATCCCTTCATAAATTCTCCGCTCGACTCTTGATGAGCGTTCCCTCCGCCGCTGTCCATCCTCCTGCCTCAGATGGGACAGGCTTCGCCCCCACAAGCTGCTGCTGATTGAGGCCTCCAGTCGCTCATTAGCGATGAAAGGCAGTGACCCCAAGAAGACGGAATAGAGGGAATAAAAAATGATGCGGGCGGCATGGGATGAGGCGGAGCAGAGCGGTGACACAATGAGGTAATGACTGGTTTTAATATGCAATAGATGTAGTCTAGACTACTGGGTCCTACAGTTGTCACTACTTTTCTATGTTCTTGCATCCTTTCTGTTATAGCTTGTTTCCACCATGTTGGTGGTGTTGTGGCATTCAGAGTCAAGAACAGGTTGAAACACAGACACAACAGAGTGACGAGTAACTCGTTTTTGTAGCCCAATTCATGTGAAGAACCTGGAGTTAGCACCACCGCGGCACCCCGTTTTAAGACAGTAACCAGTTCCTGGTAATCTGTTTGAAATAGACCAGGGGTCTAATTCAGTTTTTTGGACCACAGTTTCCATGATGCTTTGGGGGGATGCATAATAGAGCACAACAGTGACCACCCACATTTTGAACTGCTCTGGTTCCGTAAGTGAATTTCTCATTCATTCACTCCACTGATGTTTCAGAAAATCCTTGTATGAAGCGTTTTAAGCATTGGAACCAAGCCAACCAGCTACGAGTTGAATCCTGACCATAAAACATTTGATGCGGAGCAAAAAAATGGAAAATGGAAAAAAGGCACAAGACTATGGACATAATTATTTTAGGAATGGAGGAAATACGCATCCCATAAACCATTGGGAATGGCGACTCACCGCCTCTGGGAACTGCATCCATTATTTCTCGCCTCAAATGTTGTCAGAAACAGGTCTCGGTGAACTAGTTTCATGACATCAGAGAAAGTTTACAAAGAGCCGCTATGTTGGTCCGGTTTGACATCCAGGAGCAGACTATGGAGCAGCACGTTCTAACATGTACCCTCACCAGCTGTTTGCGGGTGCAGTAAACATTTCCATGGCAACAGCGAACAGCTTCACCAATCAGAAAGGTTGCTGGAATATTTTTTACGCAACGTCATCACTAATTTTATGGAAAATGTAACAATATCTGACATTCATCAGGTAGGATGACCTTTTTTTTGTGCAAGATTTCCCTTTCCGATGCATCCGTCCAGCAGTTTAAACAACACTTCATTTTAACCAGAATGAAACAACATGTTTCATTCTGGTTAAAATGATGAGCAGTTCTTATTCCCACTTTAAAATAAAGACAGAAAAAACCCACGGAATATGTCCCATTTTTCAGAAAGATGATAAAAGAAACAACCATTGAGTTACAGCTGCTAATGAATCAGAAGCAATCTACAGTAAGAGACGGGGGTCGGACTTCGACTTCGATGAAGGCCATTACGGGGAAATGAAGCAGCAGAAGCTCCTCGTTCTGAGCAACACGACCCTTTTAATGATATACCACCGTTTGGAGCACTCGTGTGTAAGGCAAGCCATTTCCTGCACCATGAAATTTATTAACTCTGTCATTCTGTTTCTTTAAACCCATCACGATGGGTCTTTTTTTTGCGATAAGGTATGATGGGAGAGGACATTGGAGGAGTTTCATTTTAGGCTGAAATGTCCATCAATTGAAAAATGTGACATCTGTGTGACTGCTAGCACTGAGTTAATGGTTGTGACGGGGGCTTTCACTTATGATTCCTTATGACTACAATAATTCCAAAACTGCATTAAATTAAACACATTAAGTAGCACATCATTTGTCATAAAGGATAAGTGCATGAAGGGGCTGGAATAAAGCCGCTCACTCTCTTCCATTACCTGAGCACTCTTGACAACCTTGAATTCCATTATTCTCTAATTCCTCTGTTCCCGTTACAGGGTGCTGCCTTCTATTGAAGCAGAATGCCACTTCATTACAGGGCGAGCTTCTATTGAAAGCTCTACAATGATTTCTCTCTACCCTTTTATTCACGCTCTCTTTCTCTACATATTTTGTCAGCGAGCCTGGAGAGTTTTGAAGAATAGTTGTTTGCGTATTGGAACAGGTCTGACTGCTTTGTTCCCCTGGACCTCTTGTTTCCTTTCTTGATATGATAAATTATTATTATTAATTTCTCCATCTTTAACCCTCTCCCACCCACGCCTTTCAATCTAGTATCCTCTCTCTTATTTTACATCTCTGTCTCTCTCTTTCCAGTCCACCCCCCTTCGTTACTTGTCTCCCCCACTGAGTCTGCTTCTGTGGTTTGGCTCCATGCTGTGGGAATGACTAACTGTCAGCTCCACTGGGGGGAAAGGGAGGGAATCGAAAGTCTGCGGCTGGTTTCTGGACCCAGCTGGACCTTTGCGGCGCCTTGTACACCAGATGGGCCGGGCAGATTGCTTCTGGGCTCGCTGCAACCACCAGCTCATTTGCACTGTCTGCCTGGATCTTCTCGCTCTCTCATTAAGGGTTTAATGACAGCCCAGATTGGGGCCAAATCGGAATAAAATAATCGATAGCTGGTTAGGGGGCAAAGTATCACTTTGAGACATGCTATACTTTTGTTACAACACCGACTGAGCTGTCATTGGGCGAGGCATTTGCTGCTTTTTATAGAAATAGAATCGGAGTAGAATGGACATTGAACTGTTTTCCGTGGTCATTTGAAAAGATAATTTTGCAAGCCAAGAAAGTCACAGTTTCGTTGTAGGTTTGTCGAAGTAAAATGCAGTTTTGTGTGAAGCCGCTCAGTGAACTACATCTCTCGTCTCGCACAATACACGTCACCAACACTAGCTAGCTAGCTAGCTAACGTAGCTATGACCACGCACAAATGTAACATTATTTTACCTGATGTGTTTCATCCAGCGACCTAAGTAGGTCAAAGTCGAAATACAAATTCGGTCTGTAAACTTTGATGAACATTTACAACAAACATTCCCACATCTGAGCATTTAACAGGTTGTTAACAGCCAAAACTGCAAAGACAAGACCAAGATTTTATGAAAGCTGAATTTCCCAGTAACGTCCTAAGTCGTAAAATATATATTTTTTTATTTTTATTTTCATTTCTGCTGCAGAGCTTTCAGTACTGCGGTGATTTTTCTTACTAACTCGCTGCACGAGATGATTCATGCCAGGTATGACTTACTAACTGCAGGCTGATGCTGGGTATATATCAGCCTCCAACAGAGAGAAACAGCCCACAAAGCACACAGTTATTCATAGGAAATGACAACGGATTGTGACTCATTTGTTGTAGAATAATCTATTTTAGCTCGAGTAGTGACATAAGCGGCAGCCTGGAGACGTTCCTGACGCTGGCAGGCTGTTCACTTTTCCATTCAGACTTGTGGACACTTTTCAGTTTAGCACCTTATGTGCTCAAATCTTTTTTCTCAACTAATAGCAGATGGCGGTGGAGCTGTGCAGTGGCAGAAAACTTTGGCTATGGCGGCGAGGGGCTCCAAAGACTGTGACTGAAAGAGCACAGCATACTGTAGGTACTTGGCTAATGGCTTCATGATGAGAGATGAAAAAGAATACGAAAATACTAGAAAGCGAAATGTAATTAGTGAGGCAATTAAACGCACCATGCCACACACTGATCTTATATCGATTTATAAATAATAACTACAGACTTTATCCTCCGTAGAAGTATTTAAAGTTACTTTGAGGAACTTTTAACTCGTTATGAAACGGTCTCAATTTAATACTGATGCCTCTATATGACCGGCCCACTGCGGACGGACCCAGATCAGGCTTCGCTGCTGCATTCGACCTGCAGTCGGAGCTCCGTTGGGAGGTGGATAGCTCCGCGCCTGGCAGCAGCGGCTGCTCCGCCGGTACCCGCTGGGAGCCGACCACGCTGCTGGAGACCGAGGCCGTATTGCTGGGCCCGCTGGAGGGAAGGGAGGCAAGGGAAAACCAGAACCAGGACTGCGCAGGGCAGACTGTAATACCCCGCTGCAGTAAAATGAGCGGTTTTCTAAAGGGATTCTGGTGCTTGGAAACGCTACCGCTTTTGTCCACAGGGACCGCCAAAATAAACACAAAATTAAAGTTACGTGTAGAAGCTTTAAATGACAGACTTTAGGCAGTGTTTTTCTCCAAAATGGATGTCATGCTTTGGATTATAGATCTAATGTCGAGGCACTGTAATTGTTAAGTCTTTTTTAAGACATCGGACTTCCACAAACGAGGCAGAGCCCTCCAAGTGTCAGATCTTTGCATTTCAAAGTCGGAGTCAGGGAAAAACCATCCATTAGTTCACAGGAATTGACAGCCTCTGTGACAGCTGCATTCGGGCCGCTTCCCCTCCCCTGGTCCTGCCCGTCAGACTGAATGAGCTTTATTTGAAAGTCAGTAACAGACGGACAACTCGGGAGGAGTTGGTTTCGAGGCTCCCTGGGTGCCTTGTTAAAGATCAGCGAGGGTAAACTGTTGCACTGACGGATCCGAATAACACCGGGCAACTGGCCAGCCGCGCGAATGCACTTGCGATTCCACGGCTGTACGTACCCGTTAAAACACACATTTACACAAACCCGCACACACACACGCAATCACACACTCATACATAAAGATAACAACGGGATCGCTTTCACAACAACCACCCATTACGATGCTTTTTTGTATGCAGCTGAATAGATTCAGGTTTGAGATAATACCTCTACGGCGGAGTGTGTGTGTGTGTTTGTGTGTGTTCCAGAACACCTGCTCATTCAGGTTGGCCTGAGGCACAGCGCTGTCTGTACTCAGTGGGATTGTTTCGAGATATAACTGCTACACACACACACAAACTCATAGCTGTCCCGCCCCCCCCGCTGTGTGAGAGGCAGGCTCATTTTCCCACCCAGTGGTTAGCCTCTCTCGCTTAAGGGAACCTGCACATCACAGTGCCTCTGGCGAATGCCTGCCTGCACACACACACACACACACGCACGCACGCACGCACGCACGCACACACACACACACACACACACACACACACACACACACACACACACACACACACACACACACACACACACACCAGTCTATCAAATCAGCTGCAACTTGGGTGTTTTTTTTGCTATCCCAACAGGAAAGTGGGAGCAACGGGGAGAATGTCAATGTCAATCACAACGTTTTGAAGAAAACAAAGGCAATGAAACATCAGTCAGAGCAGTTTGTCTGTGTCAGAAGGAGATGAAAGACAGAGGGGAGGATGTCAGTCACAATCAAACGCAGAGGGATCCTACCGTTAGCATCGCGGTAGTAAGCATGAGTGACGCTCCGGAAACGCTCCTGTCCAGCAGTGTCCCAAATCTAAAGAGAAAGAACAAGAGCATATCTTTATCATCACAATATTATATTATTATTATTATATAATAATATTTAACATGTCACTGAACCAACTTTTATTTGATTAGCTAAAACAACATCGTCCGAGCAATTATTAATTTAGGCAGCACAACTACTTTGTTAGGTTTAGCAAAATATTGTGGTTTGGGTTTCATAAATACATTTGTTACATAGTTAAGTCAGCAACGTATCGTACGTGATGTAGTTACGTGACTATTATTGCGAAAGCCTGGCACTGATTGTGCGGGATGTGCTCGCCATCCTGGCATGGAGTGAGAAAGACTTTTCCTCTGCTGGATTTGTGATTCAAGAACAGAGAACCCAGCTAAAACCAACGATTGTAGTCACCGTGACATCACCCATTGGTTTGTGGACTGCCGTTTTGAAGCCTCGAGTTCGGCATTTTGTCCGTCGCCATCTTGACACAAGAGGGTGGAGCTAAGTACAACCGAACACTGAATAAGACATTTTTAGGCGACCAAAATGTTTAGAATTAACTTTCATGAACTGAAAACACACTGTGAAAGGGTTAAAGTTCTACCACGGACAATGCCGTGGTAGCGACCTGTCAATCACAAGGTAGCCACGCCCTAAAGCATCCCCTGCTTTATGGTCTATTTGACTCTAAATGGGACCATAATTTACTAAATGAACATCATGCTGTATTGAAGAAGACTTGAAACTAGCGATTGAGACCATAAACTCATGTTTACAATGTTTACTGAGGTAATAAATCAAGTGAGAAGTAGGCTCATTTTCTCATAGACTTCTATACAATCAGACTTATTTTAGCAACCAGAGGAGTCGCCCCCTGCTGGCTGTTAGAAAGAATTCAAGTTTAAGGCACTTCTGCATTGGCTTCACTTCTCAAACCCGGAGGTTTGCCAATGGTCAGGTCGCAGTACTTATATTAACATAATGGGTTGGTTCTGGTACTGAGCTGTGCAGGTTTGCAAAAATGGAGCCGTGCAATCTGCTGTAATGTTCCATTCTGTTTTACAACTTTTAATAAAGTTTTTTAAATTACAAAGTGCGCCTATGCCTGCAACTTTCATTAAACTCCTTCCTGAGGAAATCACCTGAAATATCACATTTGAGCGATCCATTACACAGATCTATTAAAGATATGAAAGATGAGAGAGTGGGAGAGAGAGCGCGAGTGTTGTGTAATTGATGTGAAAAACTCATCAGACAGTATCTAATGCTGTTTTTGAACGACGAGGATTCATCGGCATCTCTGGCTGTCTCTCGCTGATAACTTCCAGGCTTGGTAATCTGATGGAAAGTCTGTTATTCCCTCTTGTGTCTTCAGTCAGGCAGAGCAGCGGGCTAATTGACTGATGGAGATTAACCAAGGCCTCATTAAGTCATCGTATGGGCGGCAGTGAAGATGTATGGGAGGTATGTGCGCCATGGGAAGCTGGTGATTTCTTATTAAGGAGAACACACATACATCCTCACTCTGACTAAACTAAAGTAGACTCTTAAGCATTTACACAGAGACTTCTTAGAGATACATCGTTGTTCTTACCTGCAGTTTGACCTTCACAGCATCAATGCTCATTACTTTATTCTGAAAGACAAAAGAGAGAAAAAAATTAAACTAAATTACAACTGCAGACATTGAAAGCTAGGCAAGTGATAAAGATACTGAGCGCAAGTGAGTAAAAACAGCTATTCAAAACATTACAGAGGCCAAACTAAATGATGCTTTCAAGGGGAATGCTCTTTTCTAAAATGAAATGGAGTTTGTAAAGCAAGTGCAGTGGCATATAGCTTTATTATGATTAGCTTTTTGTGAATACTAAGAGACCGGCATCTACAACGAGGCTCTCTTTTCAACTCAATATCATGTTAAAGCTGTCCACCAGAGGATTGTGTGTCAGTGTCATGTTTTGCCTCACCAAATAGGGAATATTACATGAATGTATGAAGGTGCAGCATCAGCAGGGAGCAACAAAACCACTCACTTAGGTTTAGGAAAAATATCATAGTTGCGCTTAAAATAAGTACGTGAAGTACTTATAAGTAAAAGTAAAATACCTACAGAAACAACGCAACAAACATACGTAACAAAAGTATGGAAAACACGTCACAAATGTCACTAAAAAACTTTGGAAAAACTTTAACTTTTGCAGAACAAAACTGAAAAACTCTCGAAGAACTCTCGAAAACTGGTGTCCTGGTTGAAAGTCCTGTGTTTGTTGGACCCATTCACCTCCGCCATAAGCAGTCTTTCTCAATTTTTATTCCACGTTTATTGCATCATTTACCAACACTGAAGATGCCAAGCACACTGTAGCTTTCCAATACCTCTGCGGTATTTTCATGGAGGAAAATAATTGGTTCTTGGGATCAGAATGACACCAAGTTAATGGTCACCAGTTGCAGCAGCTCCTGCATTGTCTTCAACGACTCTACTAGATAGAGAGCTGACCTTAACTTTGCCATCCATCATTACACAAGGTGTGATACAATTGGCAAACAAGATGGATGAGCACACAGCCTTGGTCAGGACCCAGTGGGGATATCAGCAACCCTGCGTTTCACGGAGAGACGGGTTTCCAACCGGTGCTGGCGCAAAACATGTTTTTCTCTGCATTTTACGCCTCGTTATCCTGTTAGCATATAGTATGTACAGCTTGGGGACTGAAACTATGGTTGAATGGTTTAGCCTTTACTCTTATGGTCCTGTAGAGCCCAATAGAGTGTCAACATGCTGACATAGTAGTCCAATTAATAAGGCTGCACGATATTGGAAAGAAAACTGACATTGCAATTTTTTTTATGCACTATACAGTATATTGCGATATGAAAAAATACAGGACTTTTCACCCTAAATTATGTATCTTTTGAAAAAGGTTGATGCATCAATCTGGTGCACTTTGAGAGCAAAATTAAGAGGCTAGCTCTTTAGTATGTAGAGCTATGTTGAACTTTGTGCTCTTGTTAACAATTTAATCTTAAACCTGTGGTTGTTAACCTGACCTGTTAGATGTTTTGTTACACATAACCATCTGAGAAGCCGTCATTGGAAACTGCCTAGAAAAGGACAGGCATTTTCAAAAAAATACTTGGCAGGTGATTGGATGAACTGTCTGTCAATCAAACTCTTGCCGAAACCGGTAGGGAGAAGAGCAAAAAACATCTTTTCCAATGAGAAAAGCATTCGGTACCGTACTTTGATCTTCTGTCAATGAAGAAATACTCTACAAATATACCAAACCGAGTGGCCGTCCCTGACCCGCCTGGTTGAATTCTACGCAGAAGCAGACCACACCCCCAAGTTGTAGCATAACGGTATATTGTGGAGCCCAAGCTCCCAGGAAGAGCTCCGGGCTTTGAAGCAAATATTCGCAGTGGCCACGATGGGATTACAACTTCCGGGTGGGTCACATGATGTGATTAGGCCCAAAATGACTTTTTCCCATAGACTTACATTAGGAAAGAGACGTCTGTAACTCAGCTGATCTTTTTTTTTTTTTTTAGGTAAATCAACTACCCAGTACAAATACTTAAATAACCCTTATTTAAATCATTGGGTACTAGAAATTATAAAATACATTAATAGCCAAATCCAGAGTTATTTTCCTCCATTCATGTGAATGAGCCCAAGCCCGATGGTGGATCAAGGGCTGGGAGGCGGGGTTAAAGGAAACGCTACTGCCCTGTGGACCCATGGATGTGCAAGACCGCCGAAAGATCTGGGTATTTTTATCACTCGGCAGTCGAGCCATTTTGGCTTCACGCACCACTGAGCAACTTCTATAGGAATGAAGGGAGCCTGCCTCCAACGCTGTAATCAGTTCTCCTGTACATCCATGGTGGTGCTGGATGTTCATCTACATTTAAGGGGCCAAGACATGAGCAGGAGATGAAAACGGCAAACAAGGCTTTGTCTTTCAGGGAAGTCGGAAAGAACCTGGTACGGCAAGAAAGATGACTGTGACGGGAATAGCAGTTTATAGTTGACTGTCGTCAAAAGTGATGGTTGGTCAGAGAACTGCATGAAAATCCCAGATGAAGACCTTTTGGGTTCTAAGCAACACAGGAGAGGAGACGGCAGCAGAAAACGGCTGATCTGTTGGCCCAGTCTCAACAGCAGAGAAATTGAAGTTATGATTGCTTTTCACTCGCAGTTGAAAAAGCTTTTCATTTTTTTTTTTTTAAATTGAGGCATTTCCTCTTTCCAATGTGGGTAGGTTGGCAGGTCAGACAGCAAAAAGACCTCGGCATGAAAGAAAGCGGCTGAATACGGTAGCAGGAGGGTGAGCAGTCTGTGTTAAAAAGCATGTCAACATACACACACGGAACACGGAAAAATGCATTCCATTAAACTGAATTGAATACCTGCTGGCTAGGTTGAAGTGGATTGTAGAATAACTGAGCAACAAATCACGGGCTGGAGCGACCCTGCAGGCAAGTGGCTCGGCACAGTGTGTATGTGTGTGAAAATAAACTAATCACAAGAGCAAACAAAGCCTAATTTATTTGGTCACTCCGCTTAATGCTGCATCACCTGCACCCAAAAGTTCCTTTTGGTTTCCATCCAGTTTTCTGCTTGGCAGTCAAACTGTACAATCAGAGGCTGGTGTCGGTGAGTTTGAAGCCTTGAGCAATTGGCCCACTCTCCGACGACTTACTTTCCCTCATTTTTAATGCATTTCATCCATATTGCATGGGATATAGTGAGGTATTGTTAGTTTACCTTACAAATGGGAAACACTTAACATCATCGGAGAATCATTTGCTGCGTGTTTACTGCGCTTTACACCTGGAAAGAGTAACCGCCCAAGGGCAGCCTCTGGAAACAAACAGTGGTTATGTTTATGCCCACAGAAGCTCAGGAGAAGTCTTCTATGATGGCTGTTGACAGAAGGGTTACAGATTCTAACATGAATTAGCAATCTGAGAGACTCCCTGGGTTAGCTCGCTCATTCCGGCGGAGCAGCTCACTGGAAAAATATGTTTTTACATGTAGGGAAGGATGCCTCCTGGTACCAGCTATATAAATGTTTTTTGTACCCTAACCCCACCACCAGCCGCTTGAGTAGTGTTGAGTTAAAATGCTAAACTTTGTTCAATTTCTCTATAAGCCTTAGGCCGCTTTTAGACAGACAACAGCCCTGTGTGAAAAAATGCAGTCCCTTGATTCATTTCAATGAGGCCACTCACTTTGAAGCAGCAGAGTGCAACAGCATCAACCTCTTCCACTCCTCAAGGGCGCCGGCACCATCGGACGACTTTACGGTCTTTCAGAGGCTGTGGCGGGCTCAGTTTTAGAGCTAGAGAAGTTACTATCATATGGAGCTAGAAAAAAAACCCAAGGAATTCATTGGTACCAGCCATGTCACGCTAGCATGACGGGAAGGAGGCTAAATAACGCTCCTAAATTTTGGTGAGGAAAAACTGGCATGGCAATTTCCAAAGGGGTCCCCTTGACCTCTGACCTCAAAATATCAGAGTGAAAATGGGTTCTATGGGTACCCACGAGTCTCCCCTTTACAGACATGCCCACTTTATGATAATCACATGCAGTTTGGGTAAAAAACAATGCCATTTTTTGGTTTTGGTTTCTGCATACTGGGGTCCCTAAACAGTCTTAGAATTACATAAAGTGGGTATCACTGTAAAGCTGAGACTCTTGTGGATCCAAGGAGCCCAACTGTTTTCATGTGTGATGATGTTAGTCCCCATAGTAGCCATTTAATTGTCGTGAGACCATTTTTTGAAACTTGACCTCACTGTATAAAAATGAGCTGTGCTGAATCACAGCCTCATGAAACTTAACAGCCACAAAAATGCAGTCTCTTCATAGAGGCCTAGGGCATTCAGAGGATGGATGGCTTTCCTAGATAGATTGACAATAAAAAGGGTTTCTGAGCAGTTTCCATTACTGAAATGCTTACCACCAAGGAAGCAATACTCCAGCCACCCAGCCAGCAAATAGTGTAAAAGATATTTTCTGTGGTTAACTGTGCCTATCTTATCTGGATCTGATTTCAATATTTTAATTTTATTTCTAAAACTAGACATAATAACCATGTTGCTAAATAACACAACTACAATGGAAAAGGAGGAAGCTGAAATTGAATAAAAAAAAAATGACACACTGGGTGAGTTTTCCAGGTGCAGCCACTCCAAATCCATTTGCTACCACCATCACCACCATCACCACCACTCTGCCTGGGAGCAGATGTTTCAGGGCTCTCCACCATTATAAGTAACCAGTAATGCTTATTCTGAGTCACTGGAGGTTTGTTTGCAATATGCAGTTTTATTTGGTTCTGTTATGTAAGAGCCACAACTGAGATATCCGTGTTAATGTCTGATGGAAGCGGGACTAACAGGGACTGGTTTACAGTGTTACAGTGACACAAAGTGTTACTAATGTTTTACTTTACACCGGAGTAAAGATGTTAGCGGCGCTGCGTGTAGGCTGGGTGTTAATATAACTGTGAGTCCACAACACCATCCGGCAGAATGTTTCAGCTTTGATGTGAAATCTATCAGCTTTCTGTGATGAGCAGATATGTGAAGCAGGTTTTATGAAGATGAAGTCATAACTGGATGAGATAGGAGGCATAAGAGATCAAGTCTTGTCATATGATCTATAGCCTATTTGTCTATAAAATCCTGTTTATTATAGGCAATAAATAAACTTTGACTTGACCTTGTCAATAGGACCGGTCATTACCGTCTTTTACACCATCTTTTCCAGCTCCATTATTCTACGTTGTGAGTGAGTGTCTCAGTCAACGTTTTTTAAACGGGATCACTGATGAAACAAACTATTATACATAAAAATAATAATGATCTTCAGCTGTACTTGGCTCTTACACGGCATCTAAAGGCTCATATCTACTGTGTTGCTGACCTGGAAAAACAAACAGAAGCTGGGCATTTGTTTTTTAGGCTGTGTGACATACAAGGACGCATATGTGAACCAGCACACCTGTACTCACTCAGACACAAACACACACGAAACAAAGACTTGGGCGTGTATTTGTCAAGCGTCTCAGAGTGGGAAATCAGTCCTACGCCAAAAAATTGTCAGAGTAGGTTAACTTTATTAACCTAGGAAATGAATTTCCTAGGTTGGCTAATGACTAATGAAATGACTAATTCATATATAACCCACGTAGTCGTGAGCCAGAACGTGCAGGACAGCCTGTAGGTGACATAGTAAAAAAGGCCGACAAAGTTTGCGTAGGGAGGTCGGGTCAAACAAACATGAGACTTTTCCGCAGGAGACTGCTGTTAGTGTCCCGTGTGATATACCAAAGGTCAAGGTTGACTTATTTTAACGTACTTCTGTTACGTAACTTACGTACTTAACTAACGCCACTTGTGTAAGTTACATAACAAACGTACTTATTATACGTAACAAACGTAATTGTTTTACATAACAATCATACTGATTTTATGTAACAAACATACTTATTTTATGCAACGAAAGTACCGATTTTAACGTAATTGTTTTACATGCTTATTTACTGATCACTTGTGTTGCTGGGCATTCGTAGAAGGCATGAAAAATGAAAAAAATAACTTTCCGTAAGATATCATACAAACCGTTGTAGTAGGATACAAGTTCTGTTTTTTTTAGCCACGAGTTGCTTGCCAGTTTTTAGTTATAGTTATGCGAATGACTGGTAAATATCATTCTGAGATTTAAGCTATTTATTTATAACTTAGTCATGTATATTATTTGCCTATACATATAAAGCCAACAAAAAAAGTGGTACTATTTTCTGCATATTTCAAACACAGCAGTACACTGCTACATGTTATCTGACTTTCAGCTTTGCGGCTTTGAGTGTCATAAAACAGTCATGTCACACTCCCCAAGGAATAGTCCTGAAAGTAAGTGTAGGTGGCTTCATAAATGACTCAAGTCCAACTCTGAAGTGTATTTAGTTGTAGTTTAACTTTCAGCACATATACTGGGACTGATTCTGAGATGCTTGATAAATAAGGACCCAGGTCCCACCTCCTTTATTTAGTGCTTCTGAAAATGGTTCCCCAGTCAAAGCATATCCAAATACTGCAGCTGCAAGTCCAATTATTAGCCCTGTTAACACATAAAAACATGAACATGCATGTAGTAGTAGACACTGTAGGTGTTACAGGTGTTGGTTCCTTAGGTTTAAGACGAAATTCCATCTTTGCGTGCACAAACAACCCTCGATTATATTAACTGCCTAAAGTCAAAACCAAATACTAATTCTAATCAAGATTCATTCAACTTAAACCAAAGTTAAAATCCAAACTTCATTCATTGAGCATTAAAGCTTGTTGTGTTGTTGCTTCAATGTATGCCTTTCTGAGGCACGTAGCTAAGTAAATTAACTCAAGTACTTATGTAAAATTTAGAAGTACTTGCACTTGATTATCCTCTATTTTATGCTAATTTATGGTTCTATATAATGAGCTGTTATAGTATTAAACCACCCGATAGTAGAACAAACAGTCCACCTGGACCAGCTTCAGCACCTCTTCCACTCCACCCCTCTTTACCATAGACCCAGTGGGGGACAAAGGGTCTTTAGGGGGAGACAGCAGGTCAACAGTAGATGTCACATAAAAGTGGAGTACATCATCTGAAAGCTGGAACCTGAAGATTAATTTGAGCTAAATGACTTGTTCAATGTATCAATTTTACTTGTAGAGTGTATTGGGACTCAGCTGCACTTTAAAAGGTGCTATTGATAACATTCGGCCACTAGATGTCGCATTCTCCCTCCCCCGTTCTATTGCATTAACTTCACAACAAGTCGTTGCCAGGCAGACAACGTCAATCTCAGCCGTTTATCCCTTTTTTCCACACTAACTGACGACACAGAGACACCACGTGATTTTACAATTGGCTCCCAAGCCTGCATCCTCTGAATGCTCTAGGTCTCCAGTTTGATCCATCCATCCTCTGAATGCTCTAGGTCTCTAGTTTGATCCATCCATCCTCTGAATGCTCTAGATCTCTAGTTTGATCCATCCATCCTCTGAATGCTCTAGGTCTCTAGTTGGTGGCTGTAAAGTTTCATGAGGCTGTGATTATCCTAGAGGTCACCACAGGTCCTTTTATACAGTGACATCAAGTTTCAATAAAAGGTCTCACTACAATGAAATGGCTTCTATGAGGACTAACATCATCACACATGAATACAATTGGGCTCATTGGATCCACAAGAGTCTTTCCAGTCATATCCAATTTATAAAAATTCCAAGACTGTTTAGGGTTCATTTAGAATAGGCGAAAATAACACATTTATACTGCAGTCAAAAAACTGCATGGTTTTTGCCCAAAACTGCAAATGCTGCCATGCCTTAATGCATCAGTAATAATATTCCAATATAATATAATATAAGATGATATGACACTTATATTAGGGGAAATTTTGCCTGCTAAACATGTGTGACGGTATGAAGAGAATTATGATATTGACGTTCAAGAAATTGTATTGGTTGGTTTGTTTTTAATCGAACCAGCTACCGAAATTTAAAAAACAAAACCTGCACCTCAAAATACCAAAGTTTCAGAGCACAGATAAAACTAAAAATACAGAACACTTTACATGTAGGGCCCCATAGCCACCATGCATACACTCCATCATGCACTGGTTGTTTAAACAAAATGTCAGCTCTTCTAAATGGTGCTCCCTTTCGCACTTCATCCCCAAAAATAAACTAAGAAGGTTCAATAGGCAGCTGAGGAAATCAATGTTAAAAGCTGACACAAACAAGTCATATTTCCGAAGGTGTGTGTGTGTTAGCTGATAAGCGTGGCAGCAGTAAAGTGGCAGATTGTGGAATGGGCTTTGACAGACTGACAATTTTTGTAGATTGCTGTGCAGTGTGGACACCCACACGTTGCCACACACACACACACACACACACACGTACATGCAAACAACGGTAAGTAAGGAAGCCAAACACATACATATTAGACAACAGCCACACATACTGAACACTTATTAAAACACAAAGACAATACACACACACACATACAGTATAAAGGCTATGACTAAACACACTAACGCCTACACACGGTGCTGAGCTATTGACAAATGACCATTAATATTCATCAGCAGCCTTAAGAACTAGACAGCTCTAAGCTATCTGTCAATCAACCTGCCAGCCTGACCAGCACTTACTTTGAATATATATGAGTAATCAGGACCTCCAACAACAACAACAACATACATATAGACTAGGACTATCAAAGTTAATGTAATAACGCGTTAACGCAAATTCGTTTTGAACGCCACCATTTTTTTAACAAAACTTGCAATTTTTAGGTTGCAGACGCTCAATTCTAAAGCTAGAGTGAAGATACTTGTATCATATCAAACTAGAAAAACCTAATGAATCCATTGGTACCAGCCATGTCATACCAGCTTGTCACGAAGCATTAACACAAGGCAGAATTTTAACCTCTTCCACTCGGATGTCGGCGTCCTCGGCCGACTTTACTGTCTTTCAGAAGCTGTACCATGCTCAGGCTCAGGTTTTATGGTACATGTCCACAGGGGCGTTTTTTATCGCGAGGGATCGCCTCGCTTCCCAGCACGCTTGATGGGCTGCTACTATAGGCACTGGGCACCTGATTGGACGAACACTTTCCCTCATGGGCTGCTGCTCCCAACTTTCGAAACTGGAACCAACATGGTTGGTTTCCAAACATCGTTTCTTCTCTTCTCTTATATAACAAAAAATAGTTCACTGAAATGTATCTCTGATAGCATTTTATGAGAGAAATAAGCCATGCACTGGCTGAATCTGTCTATATTTTGGAACCACAAAGCTTAGTTTAAAAGTTTCTTGGGAGTTTCCATAGGCGGTGAGTTGCGTCGGACGTCCGTGATTTGCTTTATGTAACTTTATGTAAATGAGGAACGGCCAGTGTGACGCCCCGTCTCTCGAATCGCACCGCCACGCTATCAGAATGCATTGCACGGCTGCTTACGTAGACAATGAATGGGAAGCGTGGAATGGACGGAGGATGTGGACATGTACCAATAGAGCTAGAGTGAAGATACTGGTATCCTATGAAACTAGAAAAGGGGTTCCAACCCTGTTATGTCCCAACAAGCTAGTTGGGAAGGAAGCTAAATAACGCACCAAACTTGTGTTAAATTTTTAAAAAAAACTGGCATGGCCATTTTCAAAGGAGTCCCTTGACCTCTGACCTCCAGATATGTGAATGTAAATGGGTTCTATGGGTACCCACGAGTGTCCCCTTTACAGACATGCCCACTTTATGATAATCACATGCAGTTTGGGGCAAGTCATAGTCAAGTCAGCACACTGACACACTGACAGCTGTTGTTGCCTGTTGGGCTGCAGTTTGCCATGTTATGATTTGAGCATATTATTTCTGCTAAATGCAGTACCTGTGAGGGTTTCTGGACAATAGTTGTCATTGTTTTGTGTTGTTAATTGATTTCCAATAATAAATATATACATACATTTGCATAAAGCAAGCATATTTGCCTACTTCCATGTTGATAAGAGTATTAAACACTTGACAGATCTTCCTTTAAGGTTCATTTTGAGCAGAAAAATGTGTGATTAATCACGATTAACTATTGACAATCGTGATTAATCGCGATTAAATATCTTAATCGATTGACAGCCCTTGTATAAACATTTTACTATGGTCTTATGATACTGCCTACATCATGCTTTGGATAACAGCAAAGGACAGAACCATTGGAACAGTTGCTGCAACAGTGTATCATGTATTCCGTTTTTGAAATGGAGTCTATTGGCCGTCATCTAAAACTGTAGCAGGGTTTTCCCACTCAATTGTGCTCCTTTGTTTGTCCTGGCATTAAAAAAAACTGCTGTGAAGTTTCATTCATTAATTTTAATCACTCGCTGTTTTGATTTCCAAAACAGAGTGCCAGCAGTGAGGTTTAAACACCAGAAATCTCAACAACCCCGCTAGTAATACGAGGATGACTCGCTGATATTGATCAATCCATTTCAAATGCTGAACTAATGCTGTGGCTCGTTCCCAATAGGCATTATGTTTTTCCATCTTTCTGACACATTTGATGTGTCACAACCAACCAAGTGTTCCAACAACAGAAACCAATGCAAGGCAGATGACAGATAAACATCTTGAGGTCAGGAACAGTGTGGTAGATTATATGACACTTTGTCTGTACTGGCTGCTTAGCAAAACAGCACATCAGCACCTGGAATCTTGTCGTCGCCGTGAGGTTGCCAGGCAACTAGTCAAGACTCCAGAAAGTGACTGTGCCAGGCCAAGAAATAGTCCTGCACATAACCCCCTGTTTAACTACAATGTGTCATTTTTACACTTGTTTTTTTGTACGGATTGAATAAAACAAGATATAACAGGTTGATTAGTGTAGTAGTAGTATAAATTGTCTCATCTAAAGACCTTTACACACCAGGGGCGTGATGAATAAACAACACGCAAATGCAAGATACTCGCCTACGAATATTATGTCTAGGGCTTTTATTGTGAAAGGCAAGAACGGAAGGAGTGGATCTGCTCTTCACCATCTTTGTCAAGGTACAAAGGAGTAATAAAGGTTGCTGTCTTGGTTCGTACGAAGCCTCCGTATTGTTGTTTCATAAATATAGGCGTCACTCAACCCATTCCGCACAAATTGATAGGTTGATGTCTTTATTCGTGGTGCAAAAGCTCAGTAAAATTGACCTTGTTCGGAAAAAAAGTAGACACTTTTTCGGGGTCCAACAAACAGAGGACTTTCAACCAGGAGATGGGGATGTTCGAAACTGGTGTTTTTTTTTTGTAAGTTACGTTAGTGACATTTGTCACGTGTTTTAGTGATGTTCTTTACGTGTTTTCTGTACTTATGTTATGTTGTTTCTGTACATATTTGACTATTTTAAGCCCAACCATGTATTTTTTTCTTAAACCTAACAAAGTGGTTTTGTTGCCTAAACCTAACTGCAGCCATAACCATAGTTTTGTTGCATGGTGTACAAAGTCGCAAAAGGCCTCGTATAAATGACATGCGAATAGCCTTAAATGCGTTCTCATGACATGCGGTATATCATTGTAATGCGAATAGCCTTAAATGTGTTCTCATGACATGTGGCATATCATTGTAATGCGTGCTATTTATACGCCTTCCCATGAGATCGGGTTGAAAATAAGACCTTAAGACCAATGTTGTATTAAACCAGAGTTTAAAAAGGTTAAAAGGGTCATTTTATTTAAATTCTCAAGGTTTTCCTCTAATGAGCCAAGCCAGAGGGGTTTTGTGTGGGTTGGAACGTAAAAACAGCCAGGTGCTTTTCTGACAAAGTAGCAGACCTGACAAACTTTACAGACACAAAGAAACTGTCAGCATTTGGCTTTCAGCTGCTGTTAATTTTCTCCCTGGCTTCCACTTCACTATCAGGAGGTAAACAGAAAAACTGCCAGCGAACTTTATCAAAAAGCTTTTACAACACACACACACACACGTCTCAACAGCGCTCTCTCTAATTAGCGCTGACTTAATGAGAGTTAATTATTTCAGTATGCTGGCTCTTCAAGTTTTGGGGAGGAATCGAGGGCTCAGGTAAAGACAAATTACGAGAAAACCCTGAATGGTCGTACGAGAGATGAATACAGAAACTATTGTAGGAACTCATTTGACAATGACGGATGTGCTATGTAGTGGTTACTGAAATCAAAAGTTCAGAAATAAAAAGGAAATAAAAGAAAGTAATTTCCTCTCGCTGGCCTTGGGTTCAAATAAAGCACTGTAGCATGAACACCCACGATGAACACCCACTTTGCCCCTCTGTCAAAGAAACTGGTCCCACACAGCAACGTTGGTAATGAAGGACCTATTTCTTTGACGAGAGGAAAATTAAATCAATGAATCCCTGGCTTCTTCCACACTGTAATCAGCATAATATGCCCCGCTGATTTCGATTGGGAACTTTGTTCTCTTAACTGCTGCATTGTCAAACCAAAGTTCATAAAAATATAATATTACCTTATCTTAATGTGCCACCAGTTCTTCATCGAGTCAAAACCAAATGGTAAAACTTTCACTCTGGACTGATGGTTGCAATCCGAGGTGCAAGACTAGACAACAAAAGTGCAACTTAGTTGGCAAGTAACAAAGTAAGTCTTTAAATAGTCTTAAAGCAGCATTCATTTACTTTTGTTGGCCACTTGGAGGCAGCGAAACAAGCTACAAACACAAAACTGACATTACTTCATAAAGTGTTCACAAAGAGTTGCCTATTTATAACTCCAGCAGACACGGAGCAACATTAGCATTCATTTGGAGATGCGTATTTCTGGCCACCAGATGGATATACGTCCAATATCCACTCTGCTTTCAGCTTTTTTTTGGTCTCCACCAACTGCTCAGGGAAATATCTTGCTTATTAGCTGCTAAAATGCTCCACTTTGTTCACCAGCTAGTCGCTAACTTTGTCTGTTTATGGATTGATGCTGGACAGGTAACGTACAGTGGGTTTATCAGAGATTTTTGTAGGTTCTCATGAGGTTGTTGAACCAAATTACAAAAATTGCGGCCCTAAAAAAAACAAACAAGGGGCTTAAAGATGCTAACAAGCTCAGTAGAGCGGAGAGGAACCATAGAGATGGTGATAATTCTTTATGACACTATGAGAGGGTTGTCTTTCAAATTACAAATAGTCATTTGATCCCTTATTAAAAGTGCAGTGTGTAGGATTTGGCGGCATCTAGCGGTGAGGTTGCAGATTGCAACCAACTGAAAACACGAATGGCCTCATCTAGAGCCAGTGTTTGGGCTACTGTAGAAACATGGACCTGTTCCCTATGTAGATATAAACAGCTCAATCTAAGGTAATGAAAAACTCTTATTTTCAGGTGATTATACACTAAAGAAAACTAACATTATATTACATTTCTCCCAATGGATCCCCCTAAATACTACAAACGGTGCCTTTAATATCAGAAACATTGATTAGTGCAGCTTTAATGTCGCTTGAACGCATTAAAAGAACAATGTATTGATTAATATAGAATGCTGTAATATACTACAATTGCTTGTTTGTATCGAACCATGCTTCCTCATTTTGTCTGCACACACATATACGCACACACACACACACACACACACACACACGTCTTAAGTGAGCTCTTCAAACAGAAGGAGCAGCCTGCCGTGTTAGCTTAGCAGTCTAGAGGAAATGGACACTGGTTCTCGATGAAAAGCCAACACAGCCTTCAATAAGAAAGCACATTCATTCAGACGAAAGGTACCACATGAAAGACACAGAGGCATGTGTATTTGTTTTCTGGTTTATCATTAACTGGAAGATTGTGTCGTAGTGCAACGACTGACACGAGTTACAGCAGTTCTGTTGACACCCGCTATGCTTTGCTGCTGCGATGTTATTTTGAACAGCACTCTCAGAGATCATCTGTCAGTCAAATACTCTGAGTGGTATTGGGATGTTTTTCCCTTTGGACTTTCTGTAGATTTAATTGTGGTCTATAGTTGGCGCAGTTTTCTTTATATATTCAGCATGGTGTTTATCGCTGCTCATGCTAAAGATTAGAGATGTTGCGATACCGATTCTGATACCTGAACTTGCGGTATCGGCCGATACCAAGTACTGATCCAATACCAGTATGATAAAAAATATATATATAGTTATTATTATTATTTAACAGCTGTTTCCTACTGACTATGTATGGATATGATATGATTGCTATCTTTACACAATACAATACAATTCTATATTCTCTTAGCTGTCTCCTCAGTGGACAGCCTGTGTGCTAATTTGTCCTGCAGGGTGCAATATTCACACACCCTACTAAGGTACTGCCACCCCTTGAAACGGACGCCTTACATACTGCACATATTACTGTTTACTTGTTGGATTTCTCTGAAATATCTCAACAAATATCGGATGGATGTTAGCATTTAGCTCGAGATACGCTCTGTTCACTTCCAATTGTTGATGACATCTAGCTCTTGTTCCTATGGAGTATGAGGGCATGACACCTTGGACAAAAAATGCAAGTATAATGTAAGTATAGCTTCACAAAGTGGCTAGCGTGGCTCTAGACTCTCAAGGTGCTTTCACGTCTAACCCGTTTGGTTTCGGTAAAACAAACTCAGGTCCGTTTGCCCAGTTAGTACGGTTCCTTTGGACTGGTGTGAAAAGCTGTCAATCGAACCCTGGTGCGGACCAAACAACAACCGGTGTCGGTCTGCTTCCAAGCGGACTCTGGTGCGGTTCGTTTGTGGTGTAAAAGCAAACGAATCAAACACAGGATTTTATGATAGCACAGATGTGATTTCAACATGATTTAAACAGCTAAAATACTAATAAATCCATCTGCTGATCGTGAAATCTGTTCAGGAAGTGATCACGTCAGTGCGGGTATTTTCCCTGATTAATAGGTCAAAAGCTGTTAAAACTGCTGTGCGTGTATCCGACTCTGTGTACTTTGTCAATTTCATGAACACCATTAAAAAGTGTGTGACAGCGATCCCACAGTAATACGCCTCATGCGTACTAAGCACTAAGCGATCGCAGCAGTCACCTGGGAGCGCGCAAAGAGGTTTTTGTACAGTCCTTTCTCTACCATTATTCATCATAACACGCAGTCAATTTGCAGTCTAATAATACGAATAATGCTTATAATCAGTTCTTACTCAAAGAACATAAATATACACATCAGAGGCATTAAAGTGCTGCATAAACCTCTGATGTGGGTCCTGATGATGCAGGATGACAATCGTTAAAACTGTCCAATCTGTCAGTCTGTATAACTTAATGTTTACTCCTCTGGTTCGTTTGTAAAAAAGTCAGCGTGAACAGGAACCAGACCAGAACTAAAATGCAACAATGTATCATTTTTTCCCCTTGGTCTGTACCAGATGATCCCAAGGTGTGAAAGCACCCATAGTCTTGATCCAAGGTTAACTTTCCTGAACAGACTGAATAGTGTATAGAAAAGAAAATGTGAAGGTTTGAAGCTCCAAGGATAATTCAAAATGAAAGCTAAGGCAGCCAAGAGAGTGGTGCACTTGTATAATTACTGTAGGTTAAACAAAGCATTTATCAATAGTCTGTTGTTCAGATTGACGGCCGACACTTATGTGAAAACTGGCTAAAGACTGATCCAATAGGCTACAAATCGATTTCAGTTAACACAAATAGCAACACAATTAACCCACGTAAATGCACACTGAGCCTTCCCAGACCAAGCCCTAGTCTGCAAGCCCTATAGTCCTACTGAACCCCTCCTCCTCTCCACTCATCTTGCAGTGGTTTGGCACAGAATTGCTAACACCCTGCATCTGGCAATAAGACCAGCTAATCCTGGATTTGTCACCCTCTCTGGCTCCTCTTTCTTTCCCACTTGTTCACTTTCCCCATCTGTTAATTTCCTGTACGTGCCTCTTTGTCTTTTATAACCCCTTGCTTCCCTTTTCAAAACTTCATCTCCTCTGCTCAGCCTCTCTTCTTCCTCCCTTCCTAGAGTCTTGTTCCCTCATGCTGTGCTCTGGCCTGACCTCTGTGATATCCCTGCCGCTCCATCTGTCCATCAAAGTCTTGAAATCTTTACCCTTGTGTTCCTGTTCACACATCAAACTCCTTAGACCTTACCATTTTTCTTCATCCTTCTCTTCCCGTATTACACTACAGGTCTAACCTCTCCTTACGCTGACTATTCCCATAGCTGTACCTAATATGAGATATGTCTCTCTGGCTGTCTCTAAGAAGTCTGGCTTACGGTTTGGATAGCTACCGACCCATGAGGGCTCTCTCCTTCCCTTTCCTTCTTTGTCTCGCTGTCACAAATCTCTGCAAAGATTTAGAATCGGGGGCAGCCAACCACGGCGAGTCTGACTTGTCCACTTTAAAGCTTGGTCCGTTTCGCTTGTCTTCTCTTTCCATCTCTGGAGAGGGCATTAACATTGCCCTAACCTCTGCTTTTACACAGGTTCCCGGTGGAAATCACTCGCCGCAGCAGTAAAAGGATCTGAATGGGCACTTATATCATGGATATTCCATCCATGCTAATTTTATTGAAGCACAATTGTATTTTATGGGCCTCCGTTACAATGATTACGGTACGAAGTCGGCAATGTTTCTTTTTCATGTCTTTGTCCCTCATATGTGCGGTGCGTATTGATTGTGTAAGCCCTCTAAAGCTGGGCATACACTGTAGGATTTTAGAAATGTTGTTGTAATTCCTACTTTTACTGTACGGGTAGATCGTTTGCGATGTAAAGCCAAAGCTCACGATTTATGTGCTCACACTGTACGGTCCGATCATCAGACATGACCTGAGTGCTCACACGTAAAATAGACAAAAAAACACATCCCGTCGGCCCCTGAAGGCCGTTCTGGCTGTTGACAGTTGTCAATAAAGATTCATTTGAAAGCTCTGAGGCAGGTAAAGTTTTATTTGCAGTAGAGGTCTGTACAGGTCACAATGCTAACTAGGCAGAAACATGCTGCCTTGATCATCTGTGCCATCCTGCCTGCTGAAACGTCTAAAAAAAAGAATCGCCGGCATATATAGACTCGCAGGTGGCTAGGATGCTAGATGTGGACAGTATGGCTTCTCCATTTTGCAGAGAGAATTGGAGGTAAGCTAGCTATGTTTTTTATCTATTTTACATTGTTATTTTGATAGCTACGCTCGGATTACTGTAAGAAAAGCAGAAAAAAGGCACTGACGTTGGGGAATCGGCTCGTGGCTCTGCTTCAACTGTGCGAGAAAATTTCTGACACCTCAGAAATTAATCCAACTGTCCGACGGCCGGTTGGGAGGAGTTAATCGGTCCTCATTCCCCCCTGTACACTGCACTGCAAACACTAAAATGAAATTCGGGCCAGAAACTGGTTAAAATCGTACAGTGTATGCCCAGCTTAAAATATCGTAATCTTTGGTTCCACTTTTTTTCCTATATAATTTTATATTTTCCTGTATGTGTTCAAAAGCAAGTGCAAATCCAAAGAACAAGAAACAAACTCAAATCTGAAAAACAAACCAGCAATTATCGGTTATCGCCAGAGGTGCCGCCAAAGAGAACGAAACGGAGATCTTCGAGATTTTAACTTTAAGCTTTGAAATCCTCCATGTGTTCAGCAGCCAATTTCAAACTTTGTCAGTCTGCCATGTGGGCAGCCGGTTTATCAAACCTTTTTGCAGAAAACAGCTGTCTGCTGCAACTGGAAACAAGGTTGATGATAGCAGTGAGACTGAATCAAAATCGTAAAGCTGCGGGCCATAAAACCATAACAATGAGCTGAAAGATGGTTAAAGGCTCAATAGAGCTGAGGGGAACTGTAGTCAGGTGATAACTATCTGAGGGTTCATCATCACAAATGACACCTTTTACATTTTTTTCCGTTGTTAATATCAACATTTATGCATCTTTAAAGTTACAGTATATACTTGGACAATCACATAGAAGAACGAGGAAGTGCTCATCCCCAACGAATTGATCTGGAATATTTTTTCCACAAGCTTCCTGGCTCTGTCTGGACATTAGAATAGACTCAATAGAAGCCCTTATTTTAACTGTACAGGATGTAATGCCCCTAAAAACCATTCAATCCTTGCCCAGACATGATAGTATAATCCAAACAATAGGCTGGAAATCCTATTACGGCATGTCGCATTCTGGGAGAATAAGTCATGGGCTTTAAAACTTCTGCTTAAGCCCGAGTGTTATCTCTCCGTATTTAAAGGACACAGTGTACAAGCTCTTTTAGTTAAAGTATTCTAGGGAGCACTGTGTTATACTACGGCATTTTGTTGAGGCTTTGATATTGTCAAGTAAAGAAAGTAGGGGCTGACAGCTTGATGAATAGTCACCGCGTATCTCTGCGATTTGACGAAGATGAGGGACTAAAGGCTGCTGTTTTCTAGATGCAGTCCTGCTTGGCTTGTATGTGTAGGAGGGAAAGTGTTTGCTTATGATAATCAAAAGCTGGAGAGTAAATTAGTTTTTACCAAGTAGTACATCTTGGCAGTTGTTGCCTTACTTCATCCTCTCCGCCTTTATTTTCTTGGAGACTAGAGTTTGATCATTGTGATTACTGAGCGGTACTGACATTTGTTTTCGGAAGATGGAACAAGGAAAGGATGGAACGTGAGAGGGAGGGAAAGAGAGATACAGCTTAAAAGACTGAAAATGAGTAGAAGGAAGTGAAGATATGAGAGGATAGAAGATGGTAAATGGTGTCTTGGGCATTTAAAACTCTTTATTCTGTAAGTGCAGTCATGCAGTCCATTGCTTTCTTGTGTACATATAGAGTATGTATGTGCGTACGCCGCTCCCCCCACCCCCACCCCCACCCCACGGCCCAGCTGTTCATCCCTCACTCTCCGAGGTCACTCATGAGAGGCAGTGTTGCGTTGTGATAAAGGAGTAGAAAGAAGAGCATTACACTGCAGTCAACACACACACATGCCCTCTTTGTGTTATACAACTACTTCTGCTTGTGCATGTTTCCCAGAATCCAGTGCAGTATTTGAAAATATACAGGGTCCACCTGGAGTTCATCTGAAATGGGTATTTTTTTAATTGCACTTGAATGTTTTTTGAAAAGCTATCCGGGTTTTTGAAGTCTTTATAAAGGAGTTCACCAAGGAGCCTCCTGAGGTCCTTTTTCAATAGTTCAAATGAGCCCTTGGAGATTTTATTTCAGACAGTCTGTTTTGTCCTTGGACACTAATCCAGGATGACCATACTCACTGCGTATACTAATGTGGTTTCATTCAACTTAATATAGTTATGGCAAGGATGGCCCGAGAATTTAACTGGAAAAGTTAGATATTTTTTTAAGTAAAAAACATCAAATTGTCATTTATTGGGTGGTAATGTGCCAGACTATTTCTTGTTTGGGACTAGAGGGCAACCTCCTGGTCTGAAAAGTGAAGCCAATGCAGAAGTGCCTTAAACTTGCATTCTTTCTAACACCCAGCAGGGGGCGACTCCTCTGGTTGCAAAAAAGAAGTCTGATTGTATAGAAGTCTATGAGAAAATGAGCCTACTTATAACACATTAAACCAAATCTTCAATAAAATGTACACCTTTAGTGAGTTTATAATTCAATTGTGCTCAAAATCATTACTGTGGATTACATACTTTTGTAAAATCATAACACAATACTTTCACATCATTTCAAGACGATTCTACTGAAAGTCAAGAAATCATAATTAGGACTAATATTTACAATTATTTAATTGTTATTGTAATTTCATTATGTTAACTGGTCAATTGTGAAGAACTGTTATTAACAGTGGTTAATAATGTAGATTTTGCTAATAAACTATGTTGATACTAGTGCCATGATTTTCTGGGGACGGTACTCAGCTTATCTTCGCTGAGGCACAGTGCTACTTGCATACCACTATACTGTAAGTTCAAGCCTTAAAACAAAATGTGATTTTTTCCATGTGAGCATACATTGAAGGGTACATAGGACGTTGCTATAGCCACAGAGCACAGAAACAGTGATTTGCAGACTGACAGAGTTCTGTGTTGTATTAGCCTTGAAATAGCTACAACGCAGAGCAAACTATTTTCAGCAGCATGTTGACGGGCTTGTCAGAGCTTTGAGCTCCAGTCCTTGTTGTTCAGATCAAATACCTTGTCCTCTTTTTCCTGTGTATAATAGCTGTGAAAATGTACATGCTGTTGTTGCCATGTGAGGTCTGTAAATCTTAGTTTACAAGGCCATGCTGCCATGTTATCATCAAATTTAAGGCTACAATGTTTAACGTTTTTCTCCTTGACAAAATAATAGTTGAGTTCTGTGCTGTGGGAGACTGGATTGATCAGAATATAACATGGGAAAAAGGATAACGTTATAGAATACCAAACCCAGCATTACATAGATTACGCAATGTCTTATTGTGTGATAGAGGAAGAGGCAATAATGTCTTGTCATCCTTCCAACGTGGTGTTCTCATCCTTGTAATCAATGTCAACTACTCTTCAAACATTCTGTGAGAGGCTATTTCCTGCTACCTGGTTGTTTTATTTTAGGATCACAACCTTGAAGGACGTCATATCCTAACATGGGGTCTTAAAGGTAATAAGAAATGAATTAGTTTGGTGAGCGACAGCTTAAAATTCAATTAAAAAAACAAAACTGTTATAAAGCCATGAAGTTGTTTTTTGACAGAATGCTATAACAACAGTGATTAAAACTGCAATTTACTTAGTTTATGTAAACTGAGATATAAGCTGTTGCGAATACATTGTGTGTGGTCGATCTTTCTTTACATAAATCTTAATGATAACTTTAACTAAAAGGAAAGGTACTCATACAGAGGATCCTGAAAAAGTGCGGTATTTTTTGTAGTTATTTCACTACAAAAACCTCCGACTAAAGAAAAAGCACCATCTTCATCATAAAGTTATAATATTACGAGAATAAAGTCATAGGTTTTACGAGAAAAAAAAGTCGTAATATTATGAGAATAAAGTCATAGGTTTACGACAAGAAAAGTCGTAATATTATAAGAATAAAGTCAGAAGTTTAAGAGAAAAAAAGTCGTAATATTATGAGAATAAAGACAGACGTTTACGAGAAAAATGTCGTAGTATCATGAGAATAAAGTCATAATAATATTAAGTAGTATTTTCACGTGTTTTTTTTCTTTTTTTCTGTAAAGTTATGACTTTATTCTCGTAATATTCAACTTTTTTTTCTCGTTTAGTTATGACTTTATTCTCATTATATTACGACTTTTTTTCACGTAAAGTTATGACTTTATTCTCGTAATATTACGACTTATTTTCTCGTTTAGTTATGACTTTATTTTCGGAATATTATGACTTTTTTTCCTCATTAAGTTATGACTTTATCCTCATAAAATTCAGATTTTTTTTCGTTAAGTTATGACTTTTTTCTCGTAATATTATGAATTTATTCTGGAAATCTCAGATATTGTTTTCCCTCAATGTGGCCCTAACACTCCGTCATACATTTGCACTTTGGCCCTCACTGCATTAGACTTACAGTATATATATACTTAGACTATAAACTGTGTTACTTTCGTCACAATGATCAAATGTTTTGCGGCTCCAGACAGATTTTATTTTTATTTTTTTGCCTAACATAGCTCTTTTGACAGTAGAGGTTGCTGACCCCTGGTCTAGATGTTCCCTGAAGGAATATTATTGTTATCTGACGTTCTAGCTACTCTCCTCAAGCTAATCCTGACACAGTGAGTAGTATGTAACCATATTAACTGCTCACATCAAAAGATGGCTACAGCTGAATTTGTATGCCTAAAGAGACTAAAATTTCACTTACATAAACTAGACCCAAAAGTCTTTAATAGCTTATTTGTTGACTAAAACAATACTGACTGGAATGTGAAACTAATTTATGTTTTTTTACAAAGGACAAAAAGATGAACTGCAACCCACACGCTGAACCGAACATCAATATAGCTTTTTCCAAAATAGATTGTGTGTATGCATGTTTGTGTGTGTGAAGGTACACTTTGCTCTCCTAAAGTGGAGGGAAATGAAAAAATAAATCTGTGCCAAATTCAGAATCACCTTCACATTAAAAAGAGAAATACAACCCAGCTGCCGTCTTCAGCTGTGATTTGTGAATATCATTGTAGTGGGATTAGAGTTGATTCATTATGGTTGGCGGAGTGGTGACTATATTATTTCCACAGGAGACGCATCGCAGGAGCATTAATTAATCACCTCGGTACCCCCTCACCCGACCACCACATTATAATGATAAGGATTAAATATGAGGGAGTTTGATCTACGACATGAAAAGGGCACGCACACATTCGCTTCATCATCATCTCGCTCTTACAGTATATAAAAACTACATATTGGTTTTATTTGGTGAACTCCGTCCTTCCTTTCTCATTAAAAGTACTTTATGGTTGTTCTTTCGATCCAAGCACATTATATTTTGTCTAATTTATCAGAGGATCTCACAAAGCTGCATAATAAAGCTTTCCAAGCAGAAATTTGCTGATTGATGAAGGCGCATACCTGCTCTTCTTAATTTTGAAGCCTGAAACATCTGTTCTCTTCAAGTCTATGAATATGCATGATTGTCGTGCAGATGCTCGCTTACGGGTCTGCTAGTGTGTTCTGTGTACTTTTTACTTTTGGGGTTAGTCAAGGTAATCCTCAAAGTCTTCATTTTGTAGATTCAAGAAACATAAAATCCCTCATTTGAAGAACTCTCCCAAGAAGTGTGCGGTGGTTACTCTGAATTAGTAATCAGAAGAAGCACTAAATGTTCCTTGAAGCCCCTGGTCCACTACAGCCTGACATCACCAGACCAATCACAAATCCTCTAGTGTCACTTCTGGTTGTAAAAAAATGATGAACTCGAGGCTTCAAGTCCACAAACCAATGGGTGACGTCACGGTGACTATGTCCACAAGTCTATGGTATGGACAAGACTTCCTACCACTTCCTTAATAAATCATTCCTGATCAATTCTGAATCATCTTGCTGTAAATACCAATACAAAACTACAGCGTCATCTCAGCCTGTGTTGAGGGTTTGGATGTATTTATTCAAGCGCTGTTTACCGTGTCAAATCATTCCATCGCTTGCTCTGTTGGTCTACTATTTTTCTGACTGAGCTCCTGAAAAACTCCCAAGTGGCAAAGCGTGTCGTCTTAATATGACAACCAGCAACCGTGAATTGTCACGTCATTAGCTGCAGCATAACTGCATATTAAACACTTCTTATTACAGGGATTTTGATATTTATTGCTTTCTTTCTTTTCTCCTGTTTTGACATGTTTGAATACATAACAAAAAACGCAGTTCATGTAATTGTCGGCAATTTTGTTTCTATGTAGTGAAACCATAGACTATGTATGAGAAGTTAATGTGGTCAACGTGACGTCACCCATTGGTTTGTGGACTACGGTTTTGAAGCATCAAGTTTGGCATTTTGGCGGTCGCCATCTTGTTTTTTTGCAACCAGAAGTGACATGAGAGGATGGAGCTAAGTACAACTGAACGCTGAATAAGACATTTTTAGACAACCAAAATGTTACAATAACTTTCATGAACTGAAAACACACTGTGAAAGGGTTTAAGTCGTAAGACATAAACAAGGAGAACTCCCAAGACTGGACAACGCCGTCGTAGCGACCTGTCAATCACAAGGTAGCCACGCCCTCAATCATACCCTGCTTTATGGTCTATTTGACCATTGACCTCTAAATGGTGAGGTGGGGGACTCGAGTCACATCAATCTCGAGTCTGACTCAAATCAATTTTGTCATGAGAGCTTCTTTGTGGGGGTCGATTTTGGCTGTTTTTCTGCTGTTTGTCATTCTTCTGTTTAAAGGTCCCATATCATGCTCATTTTCAGGTTCATACTTGTATTTTGTGTTTCTACTAGAACATGTTTACATGCTGTAATGTTAAAAAAAAACTTTATTTTCCTCATACTGTCTGCCTGAATATGCCTGTATTTACCCTCTGTCTGAAACGCTCCGTTTTAGTGCATTTCAACAGAATTGCAATGGAATTGTGTTGCTAGGCAACAGTTTGGGTCCATGTTTACTTCCTGTCAGCTGATGTCATTCACATACACTGCAACCAGGAAATAAACTGGGACACATTTAGAATGTTTACGTTTAAAACTGTGAAATGGTCTATATATATTTTATATTTGTGACATCACAAATGGACAGAAATCCTGACGGCTTGTTTCAAATGCACAATTTCTGAATACGGACTGTGTGTATTTCTCCGTATATTGAGCGTTTTGATAGTTTAACAGTATTTATATATCACTTAAACCTGCTTTATAATATAAAAGACATGAAAATCTCACTTTTTACAATATGGGACCTTTAACTAGTGTGCTTATGTTGGCCTGAAGTCTGCTCATCTATTGTAAAATTAATTTCCGAGTAATGTTATGCCGTGTATAAAAAGTCATCTAGATATACTTATTAAATCTTTTTCCCATCTAAAAGATAATTGAATTCCTTCCATCCTTTGGACAGAGATTAAGGATATCTTTGTTTTGAATGGGAGGAAATGTGATACGATTTGCCACTCGTGTCCCTGAAAGCCTCAGTAACCACTTTCCCAAATATTCTGGGACAGCTCAAAGTGTTAAGTCTCTGTAAATAATTTGCGGAAACCGATTGAAAAGTACTGTAGTGTAAAGCCGAGCACTGGTGAGCCGAAGCGGCAAATTCAGATGCAGATGGAGAGAACAGAAGTGAATACAGCTGTGTTGTGATTCCTCATTACTGTGACAAATTACAGACTGAGACACAAATTCTTTCCCCGCGCGGTTTCAAACGAAGGAGTTTGTTAACAACATTTTTCTGTCCATCCGTCTTTCACTAATTCACTCACACACGTGCAAACACAAACTCGCACACACAGAGACATCATCTGTCATCTTTGAGCAGAGCGAGTTCCAGACAATACGAGCTGTTGTTAAATCGGAAAGCAATTCTTTTGATTTATTTTCTGACACCGCCTCCTTACTTTAAAATTTCTAATTATAAAATCTCGTCTTCACCCGTGACGACAGTAACCCGAGGTGCAGCGGTAGACTCCTCAAAGTCAGATTTATTTATAAAAACACATTTGAACGACTTGATCAAAGACCTTACAAGGCCAATACGAATATAAACTCACAGGCAGAACGAAACACTGCCAGTTGCCAGTTTGGATCTGGCAGAGAAAAGGTGCACGGGGGGAAAGTGAATGAGCAGTGTGGTCCTCTGCTTCAGTTGTGGTGCGCTCCAGCAAGGCATGAATGTGTGTAATCGAATTGGGAAGCTACCAGATGTACATTTTTATTAACTTCATGAAGTGGAAGCAGGAGGATTCTTAGAAAGACAAGTATATTAAGAGAGAACATCAGTGATAATGCGGGGAGCTGATGTTTTAAGAGAGCAGACAAAAGATGAAGGTTGGGCAGGTGTTGTTTTGTCTTCTACACTAATGGTATACAATCACATCCCGTGTTATAGCGCTGGCCTTTTCTAAAAATGCAACTATGATCATGATCTTTCTCCAACCTTAATCAAGTCGTTTTAGTTGAGACGCATTGAGATCTGATCGCTCAGACCACATTCAGAGGTGGTCTGGGCTGCATATGGCCTCATTCTTTTAGCAGTGTGTACGTGAATGTGTCCCGGGCCACAATAAGGGCCGCTTACTCTACTGACGTCCCGCTTGGATCTGCGGGGTCTCACTGCGCTCCTCATGTGAAAAGACAGACAGACGTAATTGCTTTGTCTACCTCACAGCATGGAAACAACTGTATTTTATTAATTGGGCTGTCAAATGATTAAAATATTTAATCGCAAATTAATCACACGTTGTTTTATCTGTTCAAAATGTGCCTTAAAGGGAGATTTTTTGTCAAGTATTTAATACTCTTATCATCATCGAAGTGGGCAAATATGCTTGCTTCATGCAAATGTATGTGTATATTTATTATTGGAAATCAATTGACAACACAAAACAATGACAAATATTGTCAGGAAACTCTCACAGGTACTGCATTTAACATAAAAATATGCTCAGATCATAACATGGCAAACTGCAGCCCAACAGGCAACAACAGCGTTAAGAGCGTTATTTAGCCTCCTTCGCAACAAGTTAGTATGACATGGTTGGTACCAATGGATTACTTAGTTTCATATGATACCAGTATCTTCACTCTAGCTTTAAAAACTGAGCCCGCTACGAAGTAAAAATCGCAAGTTGTGTTAATGCATTAAAGAAATTAGTGGCATCAAAACGAATTTCCGTTAACACATTATTATCACATTAACTTTAAGAGCCCTAATTAAAATATATTTCATGTATAAGCTATATATCTACAGACTATCAGATTAGGCAGGGGAAGTGCATTATTTTCATACGATTGGTGATGCGTCTGTGTTTTTGTCCTGGAACACAGACACAGAGCTGACACCCGCCCATTTAAACGGGATCATGTTAACAACAATCTCCCGCGGGCATTACAAGACAATACTCTGGCGCCACCACGTGTTGTCACCACGATTTGTACTGCACGTACCATAATGACGTCATCACGAGCGTACAACGTGATGATGCGAAAGACAGACCCCTTACCTTTCCACTGCACAATCATCATTAATTAATTGTAAATAATGCTCTAGCTATTATGGTTTTTATATTAGGTCAATTTAAACAGGATCATGCAAACAATGCCCGCCCGCGGGAAGTGCGTTTTTGAAGGGTTAAACAACTCACCATGTGGAATTGGTGTTTAACTGTGGAATGTAAACTGTTGTTTGTTAAATGGCCCTGATATCACCAACTATCCAATTATGCTGTGTCATAGAAAGAAATCTGTTCTCCATGTGAAATCTTGTGTGGCGCACAGATCGACACTTTAACGCTGACTTGCTCCAGTGGAGCTGTTCTGTGGAGGACTCTGATTGAACTGGAATGCTCCCAATTCCGGGCGCACTGAACTGTGCGAGTGTGAAGCAAAGCAATTGCTGAGCCCAAAAAAATGAACACCGGCTAAAAACCCATCTGTAACTTTGTCACAAAATGCAGATTTTGGTCATGGCTTGCTATATGTGTTCCGCCACAACTAAACCCTCCCCGTTCCCAGCTAAGGACCTCAGTCCACCCAGAAGCTCAGAAAAAGCCTGAGAGCCATCTGCCAGCCAAACGAGCAGACTCTGGTAGAAGCCGTTTCCACGCATTCATTGCTTTGCATCGTTGTCATGGTTACTGGGCCGTAACAACCGTCTCCTGGGAACCCAACAAGCACTTGAGGAGTCGTGTGACGAAAAGGGAAAAAGGTAAAATCAAAGCAGAGCAGCACGCCTGCCTCTCTAGGTGCTTTTGTCAACTAGAATATCTGTCACCAGCTCTTCATGTCTACTGGGCCACGTCACTACTAACAAACCTGGATCCTATTACATATTGCAACAAGAATACTTCACCAAGCTCAAAAAGAGGGGCAAAGTAAATGTAAATGAAACCCTACAGTAGCAGAGAGGATTAGGGATGAAGGGGAGAGGAAGTGGAATGATGGGTTATGTAAGAGTAGAGAAAATGTGGCTTTGACTTTGTACTGTTCCTGGTGTTGTTTGTCCCGTGGCGGCTTATTAGCATGAGTGTGTTTCATCATTCTGCTTATTCATGAATACTGAAGTGCATCTGCATATGGCTTATTTTCAGCCGACACCGCAGGAGAAGAGCAGACCATGTGGTGAAGACCGACGGGATGCTTTTGATGGCGATGATGCTGATGATCCATTCTGCACTTTGAGTTGTTTGCTGTTTTTTAAGTGACGTTTGATTGTCATTTGATCTTATTTCCACTTGAGAGCATTTTGAGGTTTTTCATCATTCGTGTCAAGTTCAACTGAAGGAAAATGATGATGATGGTGACGATGATGATGATGTAAAAAAAAACTAAAACCTCTGCCAACACTGAGCAGTTCTCCAACTTCCAACACCACTTTTGAATGTCAAGATTATATTTCTACTCGGGCTGTCAAAGCAATAACAACGCATTAACGCAAATTTGTTTTAACTCCACTAATTTCTTTAAAGCATTGACGCAACTTGCGATTTTGAAAGTTGTAGCGGACTGAGTTTTAAAGCTAGAGTAAGATACCGCTATCACCTAAAGAACCCATTGGTACCAACCATGCTAGACTAGCTTGTCGCGAAGTAGGTTAAATAACAGTTCAAACTTACACTAAATTTTGGCGAGGATAAACTGTCAAGGACATTTTCAAAGGGGTTGCTTGACCTCTGACCTCAAGATATGTGAATGAAAATGGGTTCTATGGGTACCCACGAGTCTCCCCTTTACAGACATGCTCACTTTCTATGATGCTGTATTGATGTGATGTATTGTATTCCACAGCACTTCACCAGAGGTCGGTCTCTATAGTCTAACAGACAGCTGAGCTCAGAAAGATGGCGACTGAGTGTTCAACTGCCAATGTGCCAATGTGTCAGTATCGTAGATACCCGCTGGGTGTGGCATAACATCAGCGAGAGTGAGAGACGACCGTCATTTATTACACGGCTGCGTTGAATACTCGATTCTGATTAGTCAATCACGGCGTTCTGCGGTCTGTAATTTCTGTATAACAGACCGTTGCCATGGGCGCAGTTCAGATATCGGACTCTGGCAGACCGTTTTTGTGTCAAAATATTGATTTCTTCAGTAAGTAGTTGTGTAATAAGCGGGGTAATGTACAGCTAGCAGGTCATTGTTGTGAAAGAAACCCCTTCAGGGCGAACAAACACAGGACTTTCACTCAGGAGACCACTGTTCGTGTCTCGTGTGAAACCACAAGTCAACTTTAACTTATTTTACCGTGACATTACTTTTGTAACTTACTTATTCAACTAACGCCACGTACATAAGTTACATGACAAACATGATTATTTTAACCCAAACCTTTAATCTTCCCCTAAACCTAACCAAATAGTTTTGTTGCCTAAACCTAAAGTTGTTTTGTTTCAATTCACTGCGTTGTGTTTCACTTTCACAATGTGGTAGGTGCAGTTTGGAGCTGTCTGAAGCATTAGAATGGTAGTGATAATAAACACTGATAACGCCCATTCAATCGGCTGATAACATTCGAAATTGGTGCTATTTCACACAAAAAGCTGATAAGATTTGAAATGGGTGCTATTTCACACAACCTCGTGCTGTCTAACCCAGACACATTTCACAGCACTGACACAAGCACACAGTGTTACGCAAACTGATAGTCACGAGTGTCCTTATTTGAGAAGTACTGTGTGAGTAGATCCTGGATAAGCAGGTCACAGACAAACTGTACACAATTCCAAAGATACACGTATATAAAACATGGATGTACAGTGAGGCCCTGAAGATATCAATCATTCATCCTACACTAACAAATAAACCAACTAAACAATATGGAGCTGATGACAAAAGAGCATTAGCACTGTGTCCTGATGATGTGTGAATAAGAGAGTGAATCTGTGTATGCATGTCTGTGCCGGTGCATGCATAATGAAGACTACCTTTCACCCTTTTCATATTGCGGACTGAAAATTGCCTTCGGTGTACCTGTGCATCGTTACTATGACAACCGCTGTTGTCCAGTGTGGTCAGCGGTAAATCACAAAGCGGACAGTCGAGCATAAAGATATTTTAAAAGAAATCATTAGATTTGCCTGCAGTCTGAGCATATAGCTACGGTCATTACCAGGGGAATTAAGATTCACAGCCACAAAAAAAAAAAAAGGGCGTTCCGGGATCGATGGACGACGTCTGGGAGCCTGAAGAGCCACTGAGGGACTGCAATCATCATCAGTCCTCTGCTGACTGATTATAGTCTGTTGATCAGGACACTAAGGCTGCCCCATTCCACTATGCACACACACGTGTTTGCACTTGTACGTAGTCATGCATAAAAGGCAGAAATGCAGATGTGCACGCATGCAAGGTACAGGTAGGTATAAAGAGGAATGAGCTATCTAAGCAGAATGCAAATACTGAAGATATAATTTATAAAAAAAATCAAATCAACTGATTTAATTACGGAGCCCATGGCCAGGACAAGCTGTTTCTATCTCACAGCAGTGGCATTGCCAGCTCTAAAATTAACACATTTTCCCATGAACACTGTTGCTTCCCAGTCTTGCAAAGCAAGAGTAAATCTCACAAGCTTTATGTTCACTGCAACATTTCAGTCTTGCAAAACATCCTCTGAGAATGTACTGGGGCCAGCAACCAGACTAATCAAGGAAGCTATGGGGAACAGTTTGGATGATGACAACTATGGCAAGCCGTTTTAACATTTAACAGCTGAGCTTGACTATCCAGAATTATTCAAGATATCTATGACGTCATTCTGACTAGTCAAAACGACAGTTAGAGATATCTGTAATTCAGTTCTGACTATCCTAAATAACAGTCACAGATATCTCAAACCTCATTATGGGTAGTCAGAATTGTTGTCATGACGTTGCACATCAAGGCTTCCCGTTGGATATCGGCCCAACAAAGCGTCTGAACAGTGTCAGCAGAAGCTTTTGTTAACTTGAATAGTTCGGTAAAGTGTGAAAGATATTCACAGATTCAAACTTCCCGGCACAATAACTCGTAAGCGAAACATTGTTAAAACACAAATGACGGCTCTTTCTAACCGTAGTGAGGTAGACAACGAGCTACAACCTCATTTTCATCAAAACGGGCCTTTAGTCCTCCGAGCTGGACACATCACATCGGTCTCTATGTGCAGCCGGCTGTGAGACGAGTGGTCAGGAGACCGCTGTGGATCAGATAGTTAGAAAATGACATGAAATAGAAAGAGCTCATCATCAAGGAATCTGTGGCCAACAAGAGCTTTGTTCGCTAGAGAGTTGTAGTAGAAGTTTACAGCGTATTGTAGATTTATTGTCTCCAGACACACTTTATAAACCCATACGGCTGCAGTGCAGCAGCCATAGTATGTTTGAATAGCTTCACCTCCCACTTGCTGTTGCTGCTGATGTCATTTTGCCTTGTCAAAACTCTGATTCAAGATATCTCGCATGACATTTTTATTATCCCTAACTCCAGTTTGAGATATCTACAACGTCATTTTGCCTAGTCATAATTTAATTTAAGATATCTGAAAAGGACAGTGTAGATATCTTAAATTGAGGGGAATTAAATATATCTTGAACTGGAATTACGACTAGTCATAATTCAGTTGCGGATATCCGCAATGTGAATTACGGATACTGAACTGAATTGTAGATATCCGTAATGACAAAACCCCATACACATGAAGGGCAAAAGTAGTTTGAATAGTCAAAATGTAATTACGGATATCCAAAATTAGAGTTTTGCCTAGTCAAAAATCGCATTCGGGATATCTTGAATTAGAGTTTTGACTAGGCAAAATGACGTTGCAGATATCTCTAATGAATATCCTGTCTAGCTATTAAATGTTAGAACGGCTTGCCATAGACAACAACAAGCAACTGAATTCACTGCCTCTTAAATCTCATGAATCTCATCATAAACTACCAAACTAAACTACATTAAATTAATCCTTGACTTCTGCGTGCCACAACATTTTCACAAAATCAATTACAGTGAGAAACGGGACATTTTGGGATCAAGGGTTTTTCCTCTTTGTCTTTCCTGAAGAGGATAAACAGGTTGAACATGATTTCTTTATTATCCCTTCACTCCTTCCGCCATCTGGCATCATCACCACAAACTCTGAAAGCTTTAGCTCCATTTGCTCTGGATGAATACATACCTATTTCAGTTCTGTGCCATAAAGCAATAAAGCATTTTTTCTTTCTCCCAATCTAACCCTGTGGCTCACAAAGTAAAATGCGCAACAGAGGCTGACTGCCTTGAACTATTTTGATGAGTACAGTTTAAGGGACATGTAGTTGCAGTTTGATGAGCCTGATGCAAACCCAGGGCCCACAAGGCTTTCTTATTGCAAAGTTAGTCCATGGCTGCATCCGAAACCGCCTACAACATACTACTGACAAACGTTCCTCAGTAGTATGCAGTATGAAATGGTTAAAATGATTTATTTTGCAGTAGGCTAGGCCAGACTTTAGTCTTTAAACAAGCTCTTAAAGCACTGGACAAAGAGCTACATTCACGATCTGGCTGGTTAGAACTTTGAAATATTCTGAGTGAAGATGTAGGTAAATGTGACTCAAGCCAGCTGTTTCCCCACAGCTGTTCCTCCTGACAGAGTAAGCCGCTAGTGGTGGCGCGCGCACACACACACACACACACACACATATAATGCTGTATATGTGTCACACATCTACACATGGCAATTAGTTTTAAAGGGCAGTGAGGGTGGTCAATATGATCCTCCCGTCATGCTCTGGCAGGTTGTTGCTCCTTCCAGGGCCACACACACACACACACACACACGCACACACACACACACACACACACACACAACACACACACACACACACACACACGCACACACACACACACACACACACACACACACACCCACACATACACACACACACCAAAAAAACATCTACATCATTGCGAGCTGTGCGGCTGTTTGTTTAATGATTAACTGGTCCGGTGCTGTGCTGCATCATTTCAAGCAGAGTGAATACGTGATGAAAGGGAGAAAAGCCGTGCTATGGAAATGAGAGGTAGCACATGTAATTAAATGCACACACACACACACACATCATGGACAGTGGGGAGGAGAAGAAGAAATACACCCTGCTCTTCTTATTACGTGGAAACAGAGAAATCTCATCGGCAATTCTAACAAACTTCTCCCAGGGAAAAAGAAGTCTGAGAGCAGAGTTCGAAGTTTGATTTCTGACTCATCATTTCATTGTCAGGAGAAATATCAATACATGGAGAAAATCTGAAGTTAGGATGCGCTCTACCCCCAAAAACTTTTCTTTTTTTTCCCCACGGGGCGCTGACTCCTATTCCTCATTATCTCAAGAATAAAAGGTCACACTGCTGCACATTCCTGACGTTGCGAAAGATGCAGGTTTTTAACGCCGCTGCACTCACGGCTACAATATATCAACTTTTTAGCTAAAGAGCAGCACATTACAGCACGTCTCTATCAGCCTTCCTTCCCAGTATCTGCTCAGTGCTGCTGCCTGATGGACCGAAAAGCTCCAGCAATTAAGTCTGACCCCACATCCACACTGTGAGATACATCCAAAGTCAGGATGGAGGTGCGTTTATTTCCTACAAAGCTGAACAGTTGAGTAAATTGGTCGAAGTGTGAACGGATAACAAGCTTGTTTTCTTCCCCTACTGATAGAGTTTTATACAGTCAGAACTCTTCGGTGGAACTTTGTAGCTTCAGCTTCTCACACTGCCCACGAACAGTCAGAGAAAAAGGACATAAAAACTAACGACCAAGTAACTTAACAACATGAGGAAAAGCAACAAAGCAACAAATTAGCCTTTTCTTCCTGTTGACTTTGTAGCATATTATCTATATCAACATTTTACATCAGATAAAAAAGATTTTTTCTCCGTTTCAATTAAGCACAGAGTTAGAGTCAAGTGGACCTCTGCTGCACTGTGTTAGCGGCAAGCTGCAAATGCAGTGCCAAAAAAATAATTACATCTCTTCAAATATCAGTGAACAGAGTGAATTAAAGAAATTCACTTAGCTTTTGGTATATTTGTCCACTGGTTAAGTAAGTTAACAGAACAGAGACATCCAAATCATCCACAAGTCCCTGGTACAGTAGATATCTGGCCCCAGGAGTTATTTCTACCTATTTCCGGCGATCCCGACAGACATTACTGTTTTTAAGAGGCTGTTGGAGACTTAAAGCTAGAGTGAAGATACTGGTATCACATAAAACTAGACCATGTCATGCTAGCTTGATGGGAAGGAGGCTAAATAACACTCCAAAATTAGGCTTAATTTTGGTAAGGAAAAACTGCCATGGCCATTTTCAAAGGGACCCCCTGACCTCTGACCTCAAGATATGTCAATTCTAAACCCGTAATTAATTGATTAATGTTCATTTCTGATTTATGACTGGAACAACTTAATCTTCAGGTTCCCAGCTTTCAGGTGATGTACACCACTTCTATGTGACATCTACTATTGACCTGATATCTCCCCCTGTACCTCCCTAAAAAAGACAAAAACGGGTCTATGTGGGTCTCTTTGGGTTAAACAAAATTAACTCAACAAAACGAATGTAGCCAGGTTTGTTGTTCACAGATGAGAATCCACATTCATCATCACACATGGTCTTTCTCAAGGTAGGTAACGTACCGTGTGAAAGAACAAGTGTGGTAAAAAAAAAAACATTATTAAAAAGTCATTCAAAAGAGCTGTGTGCACCTTCTGTTCTGTTCTATCTGGGACATTAATGGCGGCGAGCGATTTAACCCTATATGTTGATCACGGAGACTCGTAATCATCCGCTGCCTTTTCCTTTTAAAGAAACACAGAAATGAGTTCTGCTATTTAAAAATAGCATAATTTTTAGCAGTGGAGCACTAAACTCCACTCACATTTTTGGAGTTAAAATCCAAAATTATTATTACAAAACATATGGCATATGGAAGTGTTAACCATGCGGATTCATGTAATGTCCTTTATCATATCTTAGTAAGTAAGCAAGCTGATGAAGCAGAGCAATTTGAAAAGACTGCGAGAGTGTTCTTCAGTCTCAATAGCCCAGATATTGAAGTTTCTAAAAATAAAACTCTTTCAACTAACAGATCCATTACAAAGTGCTCTACACATCAAAAATGTATATACAAAGCAGGAGATTAAAGAGAAGGGGACTGAGCAAGCACAGTGTGACTGTGTATGTATGTGTGTGTGCGCTCTTGTGTGTCTATCTTTTTGAGAACCTACTTGACTTTTAGACCTTGAAATTGACAGATAATCCTGCTTATTTACTTTCTTGCCAGAAGTTAGGTGATGACGAAGATGGATACCACTCTGTCTGTAGGCTAAATATGAACCTACAGTATAGCCAGGAGACGGCTTAAACAAACATGTCTCTTAGTGAGCTTTAGAGGTGCTGGTATGCAGATATGTTGTCTTTGTTTTCTATTTTGGTCAGAGCCAGGCTAGCATTTTATGCTAAGCTAAGTTTTTTAAAGGCCCACTCAGCCATTAGCAAAAAAAACGTGTGGTAGGTTACCCCAGTAAGCTAATCAATAAGGTTATGAATAATGGGAATGCGAGCACTAGCTGAGTCAAAGTTAGCCATGCTAAGTTTTGAAATAACTGAAAGGGTTAGTTTGGATTTTTTGATGTGGGGTTGTTTGTATACTCCTGTGATCTGCGAGGTAAAATTACTGTTTTTGTGAATGTAGTCTGGTGGCTTTGAAAAGAGAAATATAACGGTTTCAGTTCCCGATGGAAAAGGCTGTCTGACGGCGAGGTAAAGCAGCTGTAGAAAGCAGAAACACGTATTTTAACCACCTAAAAAAGGCCCATTACATCAGTTTAAGTGTACGCTATACGCAGAAGTATTTTGCACAAAATGTTAAACTATTCCTTTACGGTTAGAATTAGACTCAGGTTAAGGTTATAGGGTAAGGGATGGTTAGGGTTAGAGACTAGGGAATACATTATGTCAAAAAAAGGTCCTTGCAACTTCAGAAGTACAAATATGTGAGTGCTGACGTGACTGTACACCAGGAAATAGAGAAAATGACAAAGAAATTGTGTGATTACAATTATGTATTTTAATTGGTGTGGCTTTGAAATGACATCTCACCTCTCAGTACCAGGGAAGACGTCCCGCGGTAAACTGGAGTGATAATGAGGGCAGAAACAAGTCAAAGCAGCTGTACCAATAGCTTCCATCTAATTTAATGAAGTAAACATTTCACAGAGATTTCCACGAGGCTTTGTGAGGAAAAACAATAAAATCTTTTGATCCAGATGCTGTAAAAGTTTTTGGATGTGCACGCTCAATACATTCTCTTTGTATATGGAAGTGATAATGGCCAGTTCTTCCTGCAAAGTCTGCAAAGACTTTCCCCCCACGAAATGCAGATGAAAGACAGTTCTTCTATTCTATCGCCTGCGGTGCTTCTTGTGAAACGACTCAGTGAGTCTTTAGTCCAACACACAGTCGTGGCTGTCCAATGCTGTAGCCTACCACTGTCCTAATTTCCCAGCCACTGCCACAGGAAAGCAGCATTTGTTTCAAAGTCGCTCCTTTGCTTCGTACATCCTGCTGGTGGTACTTTTACCTCTACTGCTATAGCTGATATGTTACTTAAGAGACTGGCTTCCCAGGTGAGGAATCAGGTTAACTAACAACCAAAAGGCTCCTGATTCCAGGGCAAAACACCAAATTACGTTGCATGCTTTATATGTGGTCCTGTTAACATACCACGCCGTTTTGTCAATTAACACACAGCCTAAGGCATCCTGCTGGGCTGCATCAACAGTGCGTTTTCAGCTCCTGCACACGTTCCTGCTAGCAGAGTTAATATCCTGGAATTGAACCTCTTACACTTGTTCTACTGTAAGTCGCTGAGGATGACAGCATCCTAGAAACAGGGCTGAGAATGCCTCCTACGGGGAAGGTTTTTCCCAAAGAGCTGTGTCAGATTCTGCAGTTATATAGAACTTGCTTGGTAACTAGCAAGGCAGTAAAACACTGAAAGGGTCACCACTTCTAGTCCACTGCTGTGGCGCTTACATTTTTTTTTTCTTACCACCACTGTAACCCTCGTCTGCAATTTCCCCCAAGGGCACAACAGACGGAAAATGGGTTAGCCATTAGCAGTAAAAGAAGGATTAGAGCGTCAATAAATAACCTCACTTTAAATTACCTTTTTAATTTAGCTTCATTCAGTTCAAATGCGTTGCGTCCCAGAGGGGAGATCTAGGGCTGCTGGCAGGGTTAAACACCGTGCAAGTCACCTCCTTATACAGTGCAGACACATACAAAGGAAGAGAGCCAGCACATAAACTTTTAAAGCTCTGTTGTTACAGCCGCAGGTCATTTTTTTTAAGGGGATGTACTCACTTCTTATCATAGTATAAAAGCACCCATCCTGTCCAGTTGCCCTGTTGGCCTAACTTCATCTCTTTATGGCTATTATAGTGCCAAAAAGGAGGTGTTCGAAGTCAAACTGTCTGTCAAACAGCAGTGACAAATTTAGACTCCCAAGTTTGTATTTTTCCTCCCATCTTTCTTGAACGTATTAGTTATATAAATTGTCAGACTGGCACGTTAGGGAACATGAGTGTGCTGTGTAAATGCCCCAAAAGATACTTCAAGGTCTTATTGATTGATTTTTATGTAGACAATTAAAAAAGAAAAAATTGCTTTTAGAAAGATGTTGAATAAAAGTATTGATTTTCCTTAAAAAAAAAAAAAAAAGTTGTTATGATTGTGAAATAATCATTTTAAAAATTTTGACAGGTCCAAAATGAATATTTTGTTTATCTCTGTGGAAGATATCTGACGTTCGTTTCCACTTCTAACAAAGGCTTGTGAGTCAATAGTATAAATACGTTGGAATCACGTGGTGTCTGTGTCGTCAGCGATGAAGTTGTCAGTTAGTGTCGAAAGAAACGGAAAGGCTGAGTTTGACGGTAAGCTCCATGCTTCACTCCGGTACCAATCCCAAGTGCTCGGCAATAAAAGGAGGCTGCCTCCGCCATGCCTGGCTGCACAGACACTGGTCTCTCCATCAGGCTTCAGAATATGTGAATATTTACCGTGGAAACAAGTGACAACTGATGTTAGCGCATATTAGCTGTCTTAGCTTAATAGTCCGAACAACAATATCCCATAAAATGACAATTATCATATTTAAACTAAACTAACAACAACTACCAACGGCCATAGTCTTTACAACCTTAACTGATGTGTTGTCATCAGTTAGATTGTCAAAATGAGAAAAATAACAGCCTCAATCCCTGGGGAGCTCAATACCATGTATAATGAAGATGCGCATCAGAGGGGATTTAGAAGTGGGTGGCCAACTGGAAAATGAGTAGGTATACACCTCATACCTGAGTATACTGTACGCTGCACTACACCACTACTCAGACGACAAGATAAATGTTACCAAAAACTAGATATATCCTCAGATTACCATAGATACATGTTGCAAAATGACTTCAAGAACAGAAAGCTTAGTGAATGGTCAGTGATGGGTGTCAAAGTTTCGATATCTCAGTTTCCTTGAGCTGCAACTTGGGGCCGACAAAGCATGAAGTTTGCTGCTAGAGCAGCCATGATGAAAACATTCATACACCTTCATTTCTTTACTTTGTCCACTTTTCCTCTGAGCATATGTGTGCTTACCCTGAAGTCGATGCCCACAGTGGAGATGAAGCTCCCGGCTAGAAAGGCTCCGTCTTTGAAGCGAACCAGCAGACAGGTCTTCCCAACGCCTGAATCTCCCACCAGCATCACCTGAGACACCGACAGACAGACACAAGTCAAAACCGTGTTTGTGTGTGTGTGTGTGTGTGTGTGTTTGGGAAGGTGTTTGAGGTAGGGAAGGGAAACAGCTCAGGTGAAAACGTATCTACAAATACACAGGAGTTTAGGCAAGGCAACACAACACACGTATACTGTATCTACACACACTCCCCAAACTCCCATTTACAGAGGAAACAGAGCGTCACACTCGCTCCAGTGGGAGAGAGCAGATTGTACCGACCAATGGGACGCAGGCAGAGGCGGGACCAGAGTTTGTTTGTTCCCCTTTTCCCCATCAGACAACACAAGACTGTTCACTTTTGTACAATAAACTGTTGTGTGTGTTTCATAAAGTCAAAGTTAAGCACAGAGCAGTGATTTTGGAAGGCCTGTCACAGGAAGAGAGTTTAATCAGGGTGCGCAATAAATCCCAGCTGACATGATGAGAATTTAGATTTGCATATGCTCAATTCAGATTATCATTAGTCTTCATCATCTCCATCTCAAACTTTCATAATTACATTCTATGTGTCATTTCTATATAGCCAATGGGGCTGCAACTAATTCATTATTTTCATTATCGATTCATCTGTCTGGCTGTATTTTTTTCAATTTCAATCATTTAGTCTATAAGAATTACAACTAAAATGTGACAAATGCAAGCCCAAGGGGACCAGCTAATATTTGGCAGTTTTTGGTTAATTAAAAGACTGAAACAATTACTCAAGTTTCGAGAAATCTTCCCTGGATTTGATGTGTTTTACTGATAATTATGATATTATAATATTCCTGCAGAGACATAGAGTGTTTATTTTGTAGGCCACAAACAAGCTAAGGGTGACTTTACAATAGAATGGGATACATTTCTGACTTGGGATAGGTCAAAGGCTGTATATAAAGATGGACGACATGACAGCTCCCCAAAAGGGAAGCCAAAACATCTGGATCGCCCCCTGGTGGCTGGCTGCAGTAATATATCCCGCCCCCTCATGTTAGCGGATGGGACATGAGCCAAACTAAAAAGTCAACGTACACGTCAAATACATTTTCAAAAGGGGGTGAGACGTCATGATTGACAGCTGTGATTGACAGCTGCTCTGAGTGAAGTCGTCGCAGCCAGAAGCTCGGGAATTTTATGAAAGAGGAGATGTAACTTTAACTTTCCATAGCCGTCACGAGTCTGTGTAATAGAACATGTGTCAATTTGATCATAAGTTATCTGATATTATGGTTAGTTGTTGTCTTTCTAGCCAAACCGCTAACATAGCAGCTAGGTGGCTCACGCTAACAAGCTGCGGCCGTGCTCGGCTCCTGATTGGCTCGGGTGGGTGTGTGGGCGGGACATCAATAGTGATCGGGGGCTCCAGGCCCCCGATCACTACTGTGCAGACTCCAGGCTCCAAATGATGTCAAAATCTCAAGATGGCAGCTCCCGTATCCGGGATATTTTGGCTTCACTTTTGTACAGTGGGAGGAAGTGGATATCCACACAGACTATTTGATACATTTCATGTGTATGTACATAGCATCCTAACAAGTAAAAGGATTACTTTTATTTATGACATTTTTCATAAATAGAAATTTAAAGTTCTGAAAATGTGTTGGTTTGGTAAAACAATGAAATTGGCTGGTGCATTTTGGGATGTGTAGTAGCAGCCAGATGTTTTGTCATTATGTCCAATGCTGCTATAAAGCCTCCTCCTGTGCTGCTGGTTATTGATCTCATACATAACAGAAACCCCTCTCCGCCATCTCTTTCACGTTATTGCACTGGGCTAAAGCTGTGGCGCACACCACTTAATGTTCCTGTTGGCCAATAAAGCTGCTGTAGTTCCTAATCTCTTTGCATTTGCAGGGACCAGACTAGAGACACCATGGATATACTGTAACTTGTTGTATTTCATACATGCATGAGGAGTTTTGGGATTAATTATGATGAATTTAAACAGCTGGGGGGAAATTTACCTATAGGACAAAAACAATCTACCTTAGTATGCATTTTGAGACTGTGCCTTCAGGGGGAATAATGGTGAAATTAACGTTTTTTTATTGCAAGCCTGCAGAAAAAGATGCACAATATCCACCTAATTATCCACATAGTACTGCACAGGCACATTTACTGTATGGAAGCCCATTTCCGCCAAGAAAAGAAAAGAGATGAAAAGCTATGCAAAATAAAGAATAAAATCACCGAGGTTGTAATAATTTTGAAATTTCAAGTAGTTAATATTATTAATATTTATTTTAGTTTTGACTTTTCGATTTAATTTTAGTTAAGTTTTAGTTTAGTTTCAGTTTTTAGATTTTATATATTTAATTTGACAGTACATTTTAGTTTGTTTTTGTTAGGGCCAGCTATAATGTCTCAGAAGTACGTAGCTGCATACATACAAAATACATGGTTGGAGAACTGTGCAGGAATGGCCATGATGTTCAATATATGATCTTCGTTGTACTTTAGTGTCTGATGTGAAGCAATTGCGGCATATAGCGCCTTCTCCTGGAAGGGACATAACATATATAGGCTATATTCATAAGACTTACTGAGTCGTAATTTGAATTTAATTTGAATCAAAACTATAATAATATAAGATAGTACGTCAAAACTTTCACTTTCTCAGACAAAGTTATGAGATGCTAATTCAAAATCTTGACTTACCATGACTAGCAATTTTTGTTTTTATCATGCCAAACTTTTCATAAAGCTAGCCAATTTATTTTTTGTTTTTTTTTTCTTGGCAGAAATGGGTTTCCATACACCTGTCTCACATGTCCCTGAAAACGCTTATAACTCTCACTTGGTAAGTCAAAATTATGAGAGACATAGTCAAATATCTAGCTTACTGAGTCAAAATTGTCAAATACTGAGTCGCAATTTCAATTTACTTTGTCAAAACTATAATAAAATTGTATAACAGAGTTACCAAGTCAAAACTTTCACTTACCCAGTCAAAATTATGAGATACTAATTAAAAAATCTCGACTTACCATCATGAGTAGCAGTTCTTGTTTTTATCATTTCAAACATTTCATGTAGCTAGACATTTTTTTTTTTTCTTGGCAGAAATGGGTTTCCATACACCTGTCTCACATGTCCCTGAAAACGCTTACAACTCTCGCTTGGTAAGTCAAAATTATGAGAGACATAGTCAAATATCTAGCTTACTCGTCAAAATTGTGAAATACTGAGTTACAATTTCAATTTTTACTTCGTCAAAACTATAATAATACAGTTTAAGAGAGCTACTAAGTCAAAACTTTCACTTACCCAGTCAAAATTATGAGATACTAATTCAAAAGCAGTTCTTGTTTTTATCATGTCAAACATTTCATGTATCTTAGAAATTTTTTTTTTCTTGGCAGAAATGGGTTTCCATATACCTGTCTCACATGTGACATTTTACAAGTGTCTACAAAAGGACAACTGAATAAGCTATGAAACCTAACACACCATCATTTTATGAAAGACATGGCCATGCTGTTACTTTCCACTGCAAATCACCTTGCTTCAATCCTTTCCTTGAATTCAGATCAACAAATTACAAATTACTTTGCAAATTTACACTTCGAGAAAAAGAAGATATAAACACCTCTACTTAATTTTAAAAGTGTCTATTGAAAAGTCTTTTATTATTGTGTAATAAAGTGATTACAGAACGAGTGAAGAGGAGTACAGGGACACATAAACAGCCAACTGAAAGGTGTTTTTATTGGCTGCTTCAACCTCGCACCTGTGCTCGTTTACTAATTGATTGATTGATTACTTGATTGAACGCGAGCTCGTACAGTATCATCTCTCACTATAGTCTTTAAGCTGTCAGCTCACCTTGAAGGCGATGTCATAGAACTCCCCGCTGTTGCTGATGGACGGTCTGCTGGGATAAACCAGCCCGGAGGACGGAGCTGCGGCGGCGGCCAGACCTTTGGCCATCCTCCCGCTGCTCGGAGACGCCTTGGGGCTCCTGGAGCTCCCTTTGCCTTTCACTGCCTTCTTCCTGGACATCTTCTCTGGACAGTTTGCAATACACCAAATGGGTTTTATATCAGTCTCAAAACACTTTCTTCTTTTCCTTGTGGAGTTGTGGTCGAGGCGCGTTGAGGAAAAATAAGTTCACCTGTGCGTGGAAATCATGACTGTGCGTAAAAGCGTCAATTTGGAACGATTTAACGGACAAAAAAGTGTGTATAAAGCGAGCCAGCTGTTATCCCGGTGGTGCAGCTGGATGACTGTAATAAATCTGAGGTCTGGTTCACAATGTAAACAGCTCTCACTCCTCCCTCTCTCGTATTGTGATGTTGGGAGCGCATGAAGGAAGGCATGGGTTGTTTCAGTGCGTTTATGGGAGAAATCCACCCTAAAACAGAAATAACACACTCTTCCCATACCAACATCTAGTTAATAGCAACATGTGTGGTCTCTCTAAGCTGGAAATGAGAACACTCCTCAGACTGATGATGTGACCGGTGACATTTATGATGATCTTAAGTGAAGACTGGATCCAATTTATAATGTAAAAAACTGAGTTGTACACAGTAGAAATTAAATGTGAATTGTAATTTTAGGGTGTATTTTCCTTTTAAAGGTGCAGGTCTTTATGGCAGCTTGTAAAAAGGAGGCTTCACATTTTCTCCACTGACAATTTCGGTCTGCCCAATATCCACACAACCGCTCCTTCTGGGTTACAAGTGCAGGCTGGCATGCTTTAAAATGTGTCACTTTATTGCTGCCTAGAGTGTGTTTTCACAGTGTGGCCAGCAGGTGCATGTTTTTACATAAAGCATTTGGGATTCAGAGTTGCTCTCAAAGCAGAAAAAATTGCATTGGTTAAGCCTCAGTGGCTACAGGTAATGTGATTGAAGCCCAGTGGGGGGGAAAAAAGTCATCTTTTATCAGTGTAGGTAGTGAAATGAATGGAGTTAGGCATGGACACAGTCCACTGGACTATAGAGGACCGAGGGGGTGTTTTGAAAACTGGGACAGAGGCCTGGTGGCATCAAAATATAAACACAAATGTCAGCCTTCAAGTGAGTACAAGGTGTCCACATCTGTTTTTTCTTTTTAAATAAATGTGTCCACCCTCTACTGTAAAACCAAAAAAACAAAGTTTAACAGGGTAAAGCCTGAGAGGAAATGATGTGGCATGAGCAAACAAAAAACACCATAAAAGCATAATACACCAGGCAATCCAGCACTAGCATGCTAATACAGATTTAGATCTCCGTAAAGCAATTATAATCAATATTTTGATATTAGCAATGGATCTTACTACTTGTACATGACAGGAGTCACACATAATGACGAACCCGCAGTGCTGACAGAGCTAATAAACTTACCTGGGCGCTATGCTGCAGCGTTGATGGTGTCTGACGCAGGACGTCAGACAACGCCTCCGGGTGAAATACCAAGTTTTTGGGGAATCCCCTATGAGCACAGTGCAGAGCGGCGGCCATGAGTTAACCAGTGGGGCACACTCACATACACTAACATGCACTATACGGCAGGAGCAGGCGGCTGGCTATGGAAACAAAGCACAGAGAAGCTCGGATTACAACACACACAGAGGGAAAGCGACTTCATTCTCAGACATTAGACATTACTCCTCTATATCATTACATATAAATTGCTGTTTTTTGCTATATTAAGGGTGGATATATATATATATATATATTTATACACAGCTATATATACACATATGTATATTTAGATGCATATATATTAAATAATATATTTTTTATCTGTTCAAAATGTACCTTAAAGGGAGATTTGTCAAGTATTTAATACTCTTATCAACATGGGAGTGGACAAATATACTCGCTTTATGCAAATGTATGTATATATTTATTATTGCAAATCAATTAACAACACTAAACAATGACAAATATTGTCCAGAAACCCTCACAGGTACTGCACTAGCATAAAAACTGTTTTTGTGAATGTAGTCTGGTGGCTCTGAAGACAGCGATACAGTATAACGGCTTCAGTTCCCCGTTGGACAGGATGGTCTGATGACAAGATAAAGCAGTGAAAATATTCTAAATACACTTAAACTGATATTGATGTTTTTTTGAGTGACTAAAATAAATGTTTCTGCTGCTCCCATCCACAGCAACTTTACTTCTCCATCAGACATCCCATTCTGACGGGGAACTAAAGCCATTATATTGCTCTCTTCAAAGCCACCAGACTACATTCAACGGTAATTTTACCTCGCAGATCAAAGGACTATACATACAACCCTACTTAGAAAAAACAGAACTAACCCTTTCAATAATTTCCAAACTTCTAATTTCAGTACAATGCAACGGAGCCAGCATCTAGTGGCCATTAGAGGAACTGCATAAGGCAACTCCACATCAACTTGAGGAGGGTGCAGCATGTTTGTACGGACACAGAGAGACCAGAGTGTAAATGAATAATTTTAGCCATGTGAATACATGCAATTTCAAGCGAGCCATTCTGGTTTGACCTATACCAATAGCATGATTAATATCATGGTCATAAATTAATAGCAAAAATGTGCGTACAGGAGAAAGTTGCTATATGTGGCAACCGGATTATGTGAAAATACGACATGACTCACTCCTTATGTTAAATAGAGCTCAATATCTTTCAGCAAGCAAACAGTGACTGTGTCCACTGTGATGATACATACTCCACAAAGCATTTTACGTAACCACGAATAGAGGATGATGGTGACTCAACTGAGCTTCTTCATCTTCTGCAACAATCTACTGTAGTTAGAAACGTTCACACCTGAGAGCTGCCCAGTACAAACCAGTAGCCATCGGGCAACTGACTGACCATCGATTTGTCTTGAGGTCTGTGATGTGATTCACTCGCTTCTACCGTCCAGACTTTCCCATCAGAGAATCGAACCAACAACCCACACCCCCTTTTGGTCATAATCAGTCTTTGAGCATTGCTGCCGCCCCCTCTTTAATATTATATCAGAGGACAACAGGGAAAATGGCATGAGCCAACCTGGAGCTGTAGAGATGAGACAGACACATGTCCCTGCTGTCCGTTACACAATCAGAGCTCCAAAAAAAATGGACGGCTATGTGATCCGGCGCACAATCTGTAAGTTAACCATCAAAGTCACATAAAACTGCAAGAAAAGCTGCGAAAAGCGATTCTGCGGGGAAATTTATTTGCAGTCCGAAGGCGGGGAAGACAACAAACAGGATGCAGATACGTTTGATGAGGAGACTATTAAAAACGCCCATGCTGTGAGAGCCGTGCATCGTCAAAACCAATGAGCTGTGAACAACAGGAGGAGCACGCACACCCTTCGACCACTGATGTTATAATAGAGATCCTACCTAGCTGTTTGTTTATCCCGTCAATAATTTCTCACTTCATATCAGCCAAAGCACATAATTATATGAATTCCAGGTCTGAAAGAGATGTCATATGAGGAGAGCTACTGTAGTATACGCAGAGGTGACATGATTAATGTCTACAAGCTTATTCACAGAATATATGATATCGCAGCCAAGCCTGTCATTCACTTTTGGAATAATTCCTTAAAAGTATTCCTACTAAAGTGTTTCTCTGAAAGAGAAAACACTTACTCACACTTTGTGCTGGAAAAGCTTGGAACGAGCATCCAGAGCATGCGGTGCAGGCTCCTTCAGTTAACTCTTTACAGAGGATATTTTGTACAACTATAAAGCTGACTTGTGATTATTTGTTAAAATATTGTTATTTTAAACTAGTATATTGTGGTTTTATTTTTTGTTTTTGTTTTGTTTTGTTGTTGTAGTTGGTGCAGCTGATAAGACGGTTATCAGGTCATTAAATGGGCCTTATCAGTGGTGATAAGCCTCATCGATGTGGGTCAGTAGGGGCCTACTACACCCACTAGTAGGTTTTATCGTGGATTCACATACGCGTTCACCAAAAGAAGGAATAAAAGAAGACAACAGCGAACTCTAGCAACCGTAGTAATTATGACAGAAGCAAAAGTGAAAGTTAGGCGCTGTAGTATAGACAACGTGAAACTTTAACACAGTACTTTCACCCAGGAGAAAGGGGTTTGCATCCTGTGTAAAACTAACGTGCAGTTGTCTTTGTGTTCACAACCTTAAGTTTCACTTTCACTTTTCAAATTTCATTCTAAGCCTAAACACAATCTTTTCCCCTAAACTTAACTAAGTGGTTTTGAAGTAGTATGTTTTTTGCCTAAACCTAAAGAAGTTTTGTTTGTGTCCAAAACGTCACTTTTCAATCAGTTTTACAGCGTGTGAGAACGTGTTGCTTTTATGTTTTGCTGTCACTTTTACAATGTAGTAGGTGTAGCAGGCCCCTACTGACCCACAACTATGAGGCTTATAAAGACTGATAACACACATTTAATGAGCTGATAACAGTTGAATGCTTGGGGAGTCTGGTGTGGAGGATTAATATCCTGTACCAGACAATTTTCGATAAATTTCAATAAATATTGGAGCCCTAAATAGTTCAATATTGAATAAACAACACATTAAGAAATACAGTAATCATACATAAACTGTGTAAAATATAGAAATGAACCAATAAGTTCTGAAATAATTGAAGAAATCATTCAAACTCAACCTCATTCTTACCAAAGGTTATTTAATCATTCTTTTCTTCTTCTTTTTTTACATTAACAGTTTTATTTAAGTTAGCCTCTCTTAAAGGAGCAGTGTGTGGGATTTGGCGGCATATAGTAGTGTGGTTGCAGATTGCAACCAACTGAGTTCCCCTCCGCTCACTCCTCCCTTTCCAAGACTGCGGTAACGTGAGCCGCTCGTCTCGCTCAGAGACCATTTGCGGCTTACATTACTGCAGTTTCACAAGTGTGTCAGAGAACTATGGTGGCCTTCACGAATGAAAAAATGTGAAAGGCTCTCTCTAGAGCCGGTGTTTGGTTTGTCTGTTCTGGGCTACTGTAGAAACATGGTGAAGCAACATGGAGGACTCTGTGAAGAGGACCTGCTCCTTTAGATATGAAGGGCTCATTCTAAGCTAACAAAAACACAATTCTTCAGGTTCTTATACACTATGATTATACACTAATGAAACCCTTGTTATGAATATTATATTCCATTTCTGCTAATAGGTGCTACACACTGCTCCTTTAAGCAAGCATGATAGCTAGCCAGTTAGCTCCCGTTAGCTAGAGCAACAACGTCAAAGTAATTCTGAGTTAACTGTGAGGCTGCTGCTGTAAATAAACAGAACACAGTAAACCCCCCCTCTCCTTTTATTTGTATTAACGAGACAGTGTGACTGCTCAATCTTCAAAAAGACAGATCCACTCTGTCACACAAACACAAACAAATCACCAGGTTAATATATTTTTTTTTTATTATCAGTAGAGACAGATGGTTTGTTTGTGCTGACACTCACATGGCCGGTTCTGGATTTGAGAGCCAACAATAATGACTTTGCTGAGTGTTTTTCCATCTGCTGTTGCAACTGGATCACACTCTCACACGAGGGGGTCAATAAACGTCTCTGTGCTGCGTGATCTCTGGCACAAGAGACGCAAAGGCACCGGGCGACGAGTAGAATAATTCATATTTAAGATGCGCTGCACGTACTAAATTATAGTGTTTCAGGCAGCTCTTTGGAAAATATTTTTCATCAGATTGGTAGAATCCAAAGACAAAAACAGGCCCAATTAATCAAAGACATACAAGAGTCAGAGAAGGTTTTGATAAATTAAGAAGACAAATAATCCAAATATATTACAGTTCATTTGTCACTGACGAAGATAAATGTTTTTAGTGGGCGTAGGGTGCAGTCAGTCTGATCAGTCTTCTGTGTTTTTGAATTCTTTTGGCACAAGAGGAGGCTAAATGATGTTATTGGCTTACAGACAGGAGGGGTGGTGTCACTCAAAAACCATGCCGAGCACAACACCTCGGTTCAGGTTGGTTAACTTTGAGGAAAATGCAGCTGAAGTGGTGAATCAGGCAGAGTGAACCACCAAGAACAGATAGTATGAATTACCTGGAGAACAGCACCATCTAGTGGCCTCTTTGTGTTACTGGAACTCCTACCAGAAAGCCATAATCACAAGTTTGTGTTCAGCTATAATATCCAGTGCCAGCATGGTGTGCCAGTGAGGAGGACAACTGGGTATATGTATCTGCTCAGCAACAAACATTTTGTACTTATTTAGGAGTATACTTCATTTTATATTAATTTTAGTCAAAGTTAATATGATAATGCGTTAACGCAAATTCGTTTTAATGCCACTAATTTCTTTAACGCACCAACTCAACTTAAAGTTTTTAAGGTTGTAGCGGGTTCAGTTTTAAAGCTAGAGTGAAGGTACTGACATCATATGAAACTAAAAGACTTAAGGAATCGGTACCAACCATGTCATACAAGCTTGTCGCGAAGGACAATAAAATGATGCTCTAAATTTACACTCGATTTTGGAGAGGAAAAACTATCATGGCCATTTTCAAAGTGGTCCCTTGACCTCTAACCTAAAGATATATAAATGAAAATGGGTTCTATGGGTACCCACGAGTCTCCCCTTTACAGACATGCACACTTTATGATAATCACATGCAGTTTGGAGCAAGTCATAGTCAAGTCAGCACACTGACACACTGACAGCTGTTGTTGCCTGTTGGGCTGCAGTTTGCCATGTTATGATTTGAGCATATTTTGTATGCTAAATGCAGTACCTGTGAGGGTTTCTGGACAATATTTGTCATTGTTTTGTGTTGTTAATTGATTTCCAATAATAAATATATACATACATTTGCATAAAGCAGCATATTTGTCCACTCCAAAGTTGAGAAGAGTATTAAATACTTGACAAATCTCCCTTTAAGGTACATTTTGAACAGACAAAAAATGTACATAATATTTTAATCAATTGCCTGCCCTAATTCATTTCTAATTTATTTTCGTTCATATCACCTTCAACAGTTATTTTACACATTATGATGTTAATGCTGTAATTCATGTTTGTTATATATTTGCAACTTAAGGTCTTATGTTGAAATCTTATCATGAGCCAACTCTTTAGCAATGTTTTCATTTACTGCATTTGTTTTTTATATACATATCTAATTTATTCTTTCTTTCAAATTTGGTTACTCTGGATAGTGTTGATGAGAAAAAATCCCTTCGTGGAGCCATTTCAGAGACAATTCATAAATCAAAAAGCTCAAAGATGGAAATTTGAATTTGAGGAATAATTCTGCAAGAAAGGAACCAGCTAAAACTAACTCCAGCTATTTCAGAGTTTGTATGAGAGAGATGCACAACAACAACAACAACAACGATAATAACAATAGCAACTATATAAATAACAGAAATATGACTATGACGACGCTGAAACTCAGCTTTCTCTGTCAATACCGAGGAATTTATTGCCTCAAGTGGCTTCATTTACCATCAACAGTGATTGAACATCCACATTAAAGGTGGCGGATTTTCCCTTTATGTAACATTTTGCTGGTTGGTTATTGCATGTGAGAAAAAGTGCAGAGCATGCAAACAAAGCATTTGAGCATACTAGTGTCTGCTCGTGTCTACATGTCTGATCACTCTTCAAAAACGGTTTCATCCTTGATTTAAAATGATCCTAGGTATGAGTTCCACATATTGAACTCCGCATTGAGAATAGAATAGAAAGAAGGAAAAGCTAAATATAAAATTGAAGCAGTTTTAATGTTGAAGTCACATTCAATGTTAGGCGTTCACTGAGGTTGTTTTATGAGATACAAGAGGCAGTAATTACCTGTGATACATAGATGCATCCCTAAATGAAACCTTGAAAAGTGTCACATTGTGATTAAATATCAGGAATTTATCAAGCAGTTCTTCATGAAACATGGCAACCTTAAAAAAACTTGATGGTCCTTTGAACCCGGAGTTCAACTCCAGCAGCATCACGACTGAAACTGACCTCTTTCCAACCTCAAACACCTGAAGTCCTCTGATGTCTCCTCTTGGTGCTGTAGTGAAAAGGTCAAAGGTCATGGCTTTAGCTCCTGTTTGTTGGTATGTGAGGGTGGGGCCAGCTCCTGGACTGGAAGTAGCCCTTGAGTCCTTCCAGGTCCACTGCAGGGAAGTAGGCTCCGATGCGTTTCCTCAGCCACCACTTCCCCTGAGCTGCGCTGGTGGTGCCCGGCTGGCTGAACTTGTATCTGAAATGTTCCCCTCGAACCCACCTGAGGAAGAGGAAGAGGAGGAGGAGGAGGAGGAGGAGGAGGAGTCCCAGTTCACAACGAGCAGTTTTTTAGCCAATCATGCTAGCGGCAATGTCGGTCTAAAATGACAGAAACCTACCTTGGGAAAAATGTATTTGATGTGTACTTTGACTTTTTAGTTTGGCCTGTGTCCCATCCACTAACATGGAGGGGGCGGGATTTATGACCTACACTGCAGCCAGCCACCAGGGAGCGATCGAGATATCTTGGCTTCACTTTTGGGGAGCTGTCATGTCGTCCATCTTTATATACAGCCTATGTTTAGAACATGTGGTAGTGGTGCACCTCAGCCTATTGTGGCCAAAATGAGTATTACAGCAACAAACACTTAAAAATGATCCTGACAACAACAACGAAAAATCTTTTTCCAGCTGTTTCATAGATGAAAAAAACATGTAAGGAACTAAGAAAGATTATCCTGGCAAAACTTGTTTTACCTGTCATAAACAGAGGAGAGAAAACAATTTAAATCAGACTTAGAAAACGGATCACCAGATTTTTTTTTCTCACTTGCCTCTCAGGACCGTAAATTATTACATTATTATTAATATTATAATTATAATAAAAATACAGTATACCGTCAAAAAAACAAGTTCATTGTGATACACTGGTCAACATCTACATATTTCATTTTTTGTATTTTAGCAAAACAAAGATTATGTGCTCGTTGCTCCACCAGAGGGGGCTGTAGCACAGAGAATAACTACTCATGGGGAGTATGGGATTGTCATTTGATTGACTCATGCCAACACATTTAATGACTAATATATTTCTCTAACCGGAGCTTGATTATTAATATGACAAATATGTGCTTTGGTGAAGTCGATGTCCACATAAAATGCTTGATGCTAATTAAAGTTCATCATACAGTATCACCACCCTGCAGAAGGATCTGTGTTTACCTGGGAGTTTCTCTGCCGTGGAAGGGGTTGTGGTCGAGCAGGGACAGGACGCTGCTGTCATTGGACAGCAGACGTCCTGCTATGTGGATCACCCACTCACTCTGCTCGTAGGTCTGTGTGAAGACATGGAGACGAGGTGTTAGAAAGGAACAGAAAGTAAGAGGAAGAGACGAAAATAACACAGGGTGTGAAAGAGAAGTGAATATGGACTTACAGAGGCACAGAGAGAGATGGAGAGTGTAGTTAGAGGCTCTGAGGCAAAACAATAAAGATTAAGACAGAGAGACAAGGATAAAAAGGGACAGGTGTGCAGACAATAAGAAAATAAACACAGAAAGAGACACGAAGAAAGATTTGGAGACTAACAGAAGATAAGAAGCAGAGAAACACAGACCAAAATTCATCTTATTTAATTGAGGTACATGACACTACTGCCCTCTAGTGGCTAAACACACATGCAGGACTAAACAGCTGAGGCTCACAACTCATTTTTGGCACACAAGCCCTAAAAATGAAGGGATAAACCAGCTAAAAGGGAGAATTCTTACACAATTAACTGATGTCTCTATATGTGTTTTGGCCTTCATATTATCAGAGGTGACTTGTTTTTCATAATGAAAGTCTTACATGTACAATGATACTGATTAATCACACTAAATCCTATATTCACACAAAAAATACATTCATCGTGAAGACAGTATGTTTCTATGCTGGTAGTGTACTTCGCTCCCCGGTCCCTGCTAAGATGCCTAATCCTGATCTGACGCGCCAGATGCATTTCATGAGTAGGGAGGGCAAAAAGTGTGTGTGTGACGCTGTAGGCTACATTTAATAACACAAGACAACTCTACAGTTAATTTCTTCTCTGCTTCGATCGATCGCCAAACAGCTGATCTGCTCTGAGTGCATCTCTCCTCCATCTCTGTCACTCGACCACACACTCGCTACGCACACATTACATTACGCTCTTCTTACTGTATAGCAACGAAATATGTACAAATGTGGATTGCACTTAAACACAGTCTTGGCTATTTTCACACGGTAGTACTACGAGCATCAAAGCTTGGCGTGGCGTGGCATTTTTACACGTTGTTTTTTCTTCATCTACACTTGTTCGCAGTGCGCCTCATCGGACTCAAAAAAAAAAATGATGCACCTATTCCAGTTTAAAATAATTAACATGATGTGTAAAGACTTTTAAGACACACTTAAAATGTATTATTGCGGTGCCCAAAGTGCGCAGTGAAAAATTTTGGGGTTCACCTAAATGATGTGCTGGTGCACCTAAATGAAAAAGTGAGGCGCACCAGTGCAACCAATGTAAAAAGTTAGTCCGGAGCCCTGTGTCCTCCTCTCCTGCAGTTGTTCAGTATCTCACCTGGAAGGCAGCAAACCACATGAGCCAGTCCAGCCGGTAGTGGTACGGTGATATGACGCATGGTCGTCGGTAAACGTCCCCTGGCTTACACAGGAACTGGTACTCCTCCCAAAGCGCCTCAGGGTCCTTGGGATCCTGGCTCAGAGTGCCCTGGAAGATCACCTCGGTACGCTCCTTGGTAATGCTGGACAGGGGAGAGGGAGGGAGGGGGGGACATCTTAAGGCCTTACATTTAAACATGAATTCAGCAGCTCTTGAGCTGTTTTAAGGATCCACAGATACCTTGTCCAATGTCATGACCCCTGACCCTGCTATACCTGCCAAAGGCCCCGTAGGTGTTGACGATGCGCAGCGGGTCGAAAGAGGTGTTCATCACCTGCTTGGAACTGTACAGGTTCATCACCACGGGAATGCTCAGGTAGCCGATCAGAACGCCCAAAGAAATGTTCACCACCCAACGTATCGTCATACCTGGATCACATGAAAAAACAGCACAGCAATGGAACACTGCTACATCTGTTTACATTATCAGTTACACACTATCTAGACACTGCTCTTTGAGAGACACATTTGATGAAACTGCTCCTGCTTTTTGCCTGAAGGAGCTGCTACAGCATTTTGTTTACTTGTTCAATTTTGTTGACTTTTAGAGAAATAATACTTCTCATGTCTCCAATCCAGGATTTCAAAAATAACACTGAGTGGCTCAGGGGAAAACAGTAATTACAGCTTACATCAAGATGACATTTTTCTTAGTGTCTGGCCTGGAGGGGGATTCATCCTTTGTGGGGGACGACGTGTTTACTGGTTCGTGTGGAGAACAGAATCAGGCTATTCTTATACCCCATTCGTAGGTATACCTACGAAAAGTAATGCACTGTAATTCGTATATATCCTACAAAATCAATTTGTATGTAATCCATGTAATCGTGAACCAGGAAGTATAAAGAGCAACAAATGCCGCATAGGGAGGAGATCGGGGTGGATAGGTGGGTCAAAAAACACCTGACTTTCGCCCAGGAGACCGCTGTTCGTACCCCAGTCAACATTGATATATTTGTCACGTAACTTCCGTAGTTATTTTAAACCAAACCACGATCTTTTCCTAAACCAAAACTAAGTTTTGTCACATAACGTCCATACTTAAGTTCCACCACTTCAGTAGTTATTTTTAACCCAGACGTTGACTTACAGTATTTGAACACATAACTTCCGTACTTAAGTTACGCCATTTCATTAGTATAGTTATTTGAACCCAAACCGCAACCTTTTCATAAACCTAACTAAGCAGTTTTTGTCAAGTAACTTCCATACTTAAGTAACGCCACGTCCAAAGTTATTTTGAACCAAACCACGATCTTTTCCTAAACCTAACTTAGTAGTTTTTGTCACATAACTTCTATACTTAAGTAACGCCACTTCCCAAGTTATTTTAACCCAAACCACAACCTTTTCCTAAACCTAACTAAGTAGTTTTTGTCACGCAACTTCCGTAATTAAGTTACTCCACTTCTGTAGTTATTTTAACCCAAACTATGATCTTTTCCTAAAGTTAACTAAGTAGTTTTTGTCACTTAAGTTACACCACTTCCGGAGTTATTTTAACACAAACCGTAACCTTTTCCGAAACCTAACTAGGTAATTTTGTTGCCTAAAACTAACCAAGTCGATGTCTTCCTATTTAAGTAATTTTATTTTGAAAATATCAGAGTGGAAATTGACACGTGCGTCACGTGTTGCTGCACATTCTTTGGAAAACACTTGTAAAATGAGGAATAACTTTTCGTGAGGATAAGTTGACAGAATTAGTGCTATTAAGTGCGTAAGTCTATGTGTGTATGTGTGTGTGTGATGACTTCAACCCTTCCTCAGTGGAGGTTTGACCCGTTAGATCATGGGACGGCTGGTATTGACGGATGTTGGCTGAGTCCACATCAGTTCCTACCTGTGTCTGCCTGCTTATCCCACGCATGTTAAACCCATCAGCATAATCCAACTAAAACTTCTCACACTGTTCAAATGTTTGAAACATCCTCACGCTCCAGGTAGGAGCCTATTTTATATTCCAACATCCTACGATAAAGCAAAGACACTAACGGGTCCAATGAGACCAATTAGAGAGGGGCCGCTGTTGCTTTGACCCCATTTGAAGAAGTCTGTATTGTAAAAATGTAAGCCACGTCGCATTAAATTCCAATAAACCATATGTCATACTTTTCCCAGCTTCTCAGCTGTCCAAGAGCTAATCCCTTTTCTTCCCATGATTCCCTTTCTGTTCCATAATTCCCTTCCTCCTGTACCCATTAGCCTCGACCGTCAGAGATACCGATGTCTATACAAGAGTACAAGAGTCTCTGGACCCATTGTGTGTATTAAAGTTTAACTCCAAAATGAGATACCAACCATTTGAAAAACAAAGTGAAAAAAAGTCAAAAACACTACACGGAAATGTGTATTCATTTGCAATACTGTACCATAGACAGAGCATATGGCCATGACTCATTATGACTCATACATTTTTCTGAGTCTGGGGTCTTATTACAGTAACAAAGGATCTTATCTCACCTCCTGAATGGCACTAAAAGTTCATAAAATCTATCTATGCTCTCGTGAAAGCCACCAGACTCCTTTGACAAAAACAGTAATTTGACCTCACAGAACACGGGAGTTGTTGCCTCGATTGGTTGGTTTGTTTGTGTTATTGGTGTTTTAAATGGTTAGTTCAGATTCACCAAAGTCCCTAAAGTCAGGACTGACATGGCCTTTATTCTGAGGAGTTGTCTCTCTACTTTTAGCCTTAGGATGTTTTGTGAATGCGGTCCCTGAATACCTTTGGTGGGTTTGGGGGTGCGTCCAGCTGCATCCTCGTTCTGTATCTCGAGCACAGCCTTCTTAGCTCCACCTCTAGAGTTAAACAAGAAGCCCAGCGATGCGTCGTCAAAACAGGCCAGACTGGGAACAATGGTCAGCCAGTTAAGGAAACTGAGGTTCCCACTCACTATCAGAACCACCTGTAGCACGAGAGACAAGGCAGAGTGAAAAGACACACAGGTGGTATAGAAAACATTAGAATTAAACTCCTGCTGGACTGATTGTATTGCATCACGTTAGTATATCAGCATTTTAAGGAGTTCAGCCAACATGTGGACGTTGAGCACTGACTTATTTTGAGCCGACTACAGTAACATACAGCTCTAACACCCACTGCACATGATGCGCAAATTCAATTTAAGTTCACACAAGTCACACATAATTCAATAAAACAGATAAATTTAATAAAACATCTCCTTAAATCAGCCAGTAAACATGTTTAATGTAATAATAACATGTCATGCTATGACTGGCCCAAAACCAATTCAAGAACTAAGACATTCAAACTACATTGGTGTTGGCACCCTGATAGCCAGAGGAGTAAAACTCTAAATTCAAAATCTGGATCTGTAGAAGTACAGGCTTTCATCACGAGGTGCCACCATTAACAGCACCACTGTTTGTTATCATCGGCTCCTGTTAGTCGGTGAACAGTGCGAGTTACCTGGAAAAGGATCTGGATCGCTCCGTTGAACGCGCACATCTGCCTGCCCAAGAAGGTGAAGAGCGGGAAGATGAGCTCGATGAGGTGGTTGGACAGCGTCTCGAAGCGATGGAACCACCACGGGGAGCGGTGCATGTAGTAGGACATGGGGTTAGGAACTGGCTGGGTCTGGTGGGGAGAGATGGAGGACAATCAGAGGTGAAAATGTGAAACCCAGATCAGTCAGAGCATGGGTCAGAGTGCATAGATTTATATGCTAGCCAGCTAGCTGCACTTCAGTCTCCATTCCTGGCTACGTACAGCAGGTCGTCGGCCTGCTTCTCCCCCGGGAGCTGCCTCGTACCGACACAGGTGTGCAGGGGAAATAAATAGGGGTGAAATGCATGGATAAATAAATAAATGCATAAATAAAAAAAATAAATACAATTAAAAATAAATGCAAAAATAAATAAATGAATAAAAAAATTATGCAAAAACAAAATACATAAATGAAAAAAAATACATCCATTTAAAATCGAATAAAAAATAAATACATAAATAAATGGAAAAAATTAAACAGAAAAGTAAATAAATAAGGGAATTAATACAAAGATAAATAAATAAAGAAGCAAATTAGAACAGAAATATCAATTTATTTAAGTCACAAAACATTTTAACATTTAAATATTATTTTTGCTCTATTTAATGACATGTTTATTTATTTATTTATCAAGTCATTTATTTATCTATTTATTTATGTATTTTTGATTTTGGCAGGTTCTGTCCTCCATATCTTTAAGTTTTTGATGATGCCAGAAGCGGTGCTTTGTAGCAGCAAACGTGTCAGAACAGAGGGGTTTGCCAAGATAATCCTGATCTTTAATCAATTGATTTTTGTTCCATGCATTTATGCATAAAAGGTTAATACTTGTGCCAAACATTTTCTTGAACACAGACTTCTTCTGCTCAAAATGCATGTTTTCTCTGCTTTACTTTGGCACTAAAACCTCGTCTGAGCCCAGGATGGAGAGTAATTTATGGTGCCACGCCTTGGGGGAAACATTTCCATGTCTAAATAAAGGTGGAACTTTATTTAAATGAAGGCAACCCCACCTACACACAAAAAACACTTGCACAGAGCCGTGCAGTGTTTGTGTGCGTATGATTAAGTGTGTGTGTGTGAGAGGTGGTCGCATACAAACCGTGTAATAGCCGAACATGCAAATAGTGTCAGGTGAGGTGGCGGAAAATAAATACACCACTGAAATAGGTGGGAGGAAAAGAAAACAAGGCACTGGCACACTCGTCTATACTCTTATTGTTTTCTTTTATGGAATGGAATTAAATAATTGGGGGGTTATTTAACCTGTAGCTTACCAAAACGCCCGTGGAAATCCAAGGGCAAGGAGCCTGCAACCTCAGACAACCAAACAACCCCACCTGGCCTGCGAGCTAGCTGCATTACAACAAACAAACCGGAGCAAACAAAACACCGACTATGCCGAAGAAACACCTACGTGGCCCCCTGAGAGTGAGGACAGAAGGCGATCTGCAGTTTTTCCTGCAGGATTGAAAGAGAGCAGTGTGTCAGAGGGGGTTAATAAGGCTTCACTTGGCGCCAGTGGCTTCCGGTTCTCTGTATGTGTGTGTATATGTAAATCTATATCACCCCTAAGGCTGTCGACAGCTCAGGTTAAAGCAAACTGACCCAGCGTGGAATAAGGTCCATACTGTAAAATGATTTGTCAGGTGACAACATATTTTCTGATCCACTACATTTAATTACATTTTAAACACCTGTCAGCATGAACCAAGAAGAATCCCATTTGCAAGCATTTTCTCCCATTTAATTACCCGACGAACCCTGCCTTTAAAAACTTAAAATGCTTAAAATAAAATGCTGTGGTGGTCTTTTTTACGACTTGTTTCTAAAAGGCGAGGCCTTAACGCTAATAAAACAACACTCCAAGTGTATTTTGTCCAAACAATGTTTGTTTGGCAATGATTTAAATATTTTAATTAAAAAATCAACGCACAAGAAATTATATTTTTACTTTAAAATTGACCATTTTTATATTGAATGTACATACTTGACTTTGGATCATTTTTTGTTATCTTATTTACATTGTTATTGATCTTATGTGTTATTATCTAAGTCCATTATTATAATAAAACGACTCCATTTGGAGTCAAAATTATACAATTTAGTTGTTTTTTTATTGATTTTACACTGTGCACAATGGTAGAATGTGATGATGCACAGGGTAAATGTCATGGCCAACGACTCCATTGTGTGCACATAGCCTCCTGTAGTGGATATCAGTAGTATTTTATAGCCAGATTCTCTCTCAAGAGGTAGAAAACCCATTTGGCACACTTTGGGTGGCCAAAAATAGAGTCGGCCTGGTCCTATCCTGACTAAAACCTTTATAGAATCTATGTGCTTTGTGTTATTTATATCTGCTTTGGCACAGTTGTAGTCAAGGAGTTGCTGAAAGAATTCAGTGGCATCTCTGTGCATGACATCATCGCTATAATGGTGTTATCCACAGAAAACATTTTAGGCGAGGATAAAAATGTTAATTTTTCCTTTGGTTCATCACAATTTACTCCGGCATAGTAACAGTCACAATGTTACTGACACTGGGGATGAATTCTCTGAAGTCTTACCTATCCATAGAGACCAAGATCATGTTATAGACCTGCTAGTTGTGGAGCTATTCTTGATTTATTTTTGGGTATGTCTGTCTAGTCGAACCACACCTTCCAGCACCCTATAGGGCTTAAGAGGTTAAGAGTTGAATTTGGAGTTCAGTTAAAGCCAGATTATGCAGCTTTTGTTAGCCAATGTGGCCACACACGTCAGCTCGAGGATAAGGGTAAATGCTAAAATGTAGACTAATAGTAGCACTAGTAGAGGAGAGTCATAGTTGTTTGCAAAAGCATCCATCGTTGCCTCAGCGATTATTTGACGTATATAGCTGGATTAAAAATAGAACAGAAATGTATAAGGACACAATAAAGAACCGCATACAATTAATTGATTTAAAGCGTAAAGGGCACACGCACACGCACATATAAGGAAGACCGTCACGGAACATAGATATATATATAAATCACAGTAGCGTACATTGGAAGCCACACCATGTTGATTTATGTGAAATTATCCAGCTTACATTTAGATGTTACACATGATTCTCCTCGTTTAAAGTTCATCAAGTTCACATGCTGACACTAGTGGGTCCACATTTTCCTGCATTTTTGTCAAACTGCTTCTGCCCCTTTTAAAATATGAACGGTGTAGACAATATAATTAAGACTTTGGTTCTTTAAAACCATTGGAATCTGCAATCAGTGCATCAATGAATTGCTCAGTTACATTTTGTGTTTTTGTGTAACTGAAAGGCTCAATGTGTCTCAGAGTTTAATTCCTTCCCCACTGTATAATTATAGTGGCTCACTCTGCATTAAAGAATTACATTTAGCCTGGTTTCAGAGAGGGGTTTTAATATCCTCAGACATTCATGGTCCCCAGGGGATGAATCCATCTGACATTAATGATCTACTTTTTTTTATAGCACCACCATGAGGTTGACATTTTAGTTTTTCAACAAAATGTCTCGACAACTACAGGACGGATTGATGCTTTTATTCGCGGTGCGAAAAATCAACCTTACCGCGTAATATTTGCGTACTGTCATGACAAGAACAACGTTTAAAAAAATGATATTGACGTGAGTATTGATCGCACAAAAAAAAATGCTGCCGGTGTGTAAAGGTCTTTAAAGACAAAAAATTATATATTGTAATTTGTGATAAAATTGTCATTTCTAAGAGCATAAGATGGTTATTTTGCACTATGGAAGATTATAATCTTTATGCTTCAACTTTGTTTCAATGCAGAACTCCATGCTGACAGATAGACACATGTCACCCAGCGCTCTCAGCCATTGCACTGCAAATTTGAACATAAATTCAAAATTGTATTGCTGGGACTTAAAAATGTCCGTAGCTGCAGAAACACCATCCATTCACATTGTATTTCAGACTATGTGAGTATCTATATTGTATTCTTGACATGTGTGTGTGTGTGAGTGTCATCTCCAGTCATCCAGTCCCATAGGGGCCGGTGTATTCCTGTCTATGTTAATTACAGAAGACGGCCCTCCTCCCTCTGCGGCTTGCTAACACAGAGCAGTGTGGGTCAGAGCGGTCGAGCGTCCCACAGCGGAAAAACAAACATGGGATTTGCACAACCTCACGGTCTGCATAGGAGACTGATTTATTGAAAGAGCGGTCACTGTAATGTGTTGCCCTGGTGTGGTTAGCCTGATGCGAGTTCATTGCTGTCTTGTCATCATTCAGGAGACAAAGCCATGGCGCAATGTTTTCGTACATCTGGACCCGTCTTAAGACGTTCAGATTGTTAAATAACAGGTCTTTGGGAAATTTAGAAAGTCGTTCCCTAAGCTATTTATAATGTGAAATCATTGGTGCTGTTTTCTGCACTGCACTTCCCAGAAGTCAACAAACAGCTCTTGATACTTTATGTTGAGAAGATCTGAGTTTCTCTTATTTCCTTTGTCACTCATAATGATCACCCTGTTCTCTTTCTCTGTTGCTGCAGCTACAAACGTCACATTTCTTGTGCACCAGCAGATTTTTTTCCCATGAAGGAACAACCATGTACAAAGTGTTCTGCACTGAAAACACTAAACGTTTCATGAACTTAGTATATCTTAAAGGGGCTCTAATCAATATTTGTGTATTAACAATTGGTCAGATGACTAAGTTTATTCTGGAAGGTGTCGCTCGTAGTGATGAACCAAAATGAAATGGCACGACTCAGCAGTTCCTCTCAGCTCTATGGAGCGTTTTAACATCTTTAAGCACCTTGTTTTAGTTTTACAGCTCATAACTTTACTGTTTTGATAGAGTCACACCGCTCTCATTAGTGTAATTTCCAGTTTTCAGGAAAAAAAACTCTGATAAACCATAGACTGTATATAATAAGTGGACGTAGTCACCGTGACGTCACCCATTGGTTTGTGGAATGCCGTTTTGAAGCCCCCAGTTCGGCATTTTGGCCGTCGCTATCTTGGCTTTTTGGAACCAAAAGTGACACGAAAGGGGGGAGCTAAGTAAAACTTTACGCTGAATAAAACATTTTTAGATGACCAATATGTTACAATTAACTTTCATGAACTAAAAACACACTGTGAAAGGGTTGAAAGGGCTCATTTTCTCGTAGACTTCTATACAATGAGACTCCTTTTGCAACCAGAGAAGTCGCCCCCTGATGGCTATTAGAAAGAATGCAAGTTTAAGGCACTTCCTCATTGGCTTCACTTTTCAGAACTGGAGGTTGCTGCCTGTAAAGAACTTGCCTCTAAGAAACTAAATTGAGCATATATCCTCATTTATAAAAAGAAAATATTAATTGCTAAAATAATCGATGAAAATAATCAGAAGTTGCAGCTTTTATGCAAATGATGGTTTCCTGGAAAGTAGTAGTAAGTAATGGACTGTTTGCTAACTTTTCCTTGTTGTATCAGGCTTCTCATTGAAAGTCTGAATTCATGAAGACCTTAGAAAGAAAGCTGAAAAAGCTCCAAATGTCGAGGAAAACATCAAGCTAAGCTGAGCAGCCGATGAAAAGGTCAGTCGGTTTAATCAATTTACAGCTGCAGAGCAGGAGAGCGATCATCTGCTTCATGTACTGTAACGGGCCAACTCAATAGACAGGGGAACACACACACACACACAGCACATTAAATACACTAACATTCTGTACACACACCTCGTAGTGATAGTCCATGCAGGTGAGGTCTCTCCAGCATTTGTCGCCTCTGATTTTAATGAGACCCTGAAAAAGACAGAGAACATACAAACATGTTACAGTTTATGGTTTATGAGTACTGTTGTATATCAGCTCAAATAAGCAACCATCAACAGTCCATTAGAAGATCAGATTACAGACTGCATTCATTCAAATCTCATAACTGACTGAAACGGTCTAAGGAATAATTAGGATTTACCCTCATCCAGGTACATAGAGCTACGCACATCTCATGGAGTCATAAGAGTGCCATAAAAAAAATGACTCTGTAAAAGAATAAGAAAAGAAATATGGAAATATAACGACAAATAATCAAATATAATAGAATGATTATAAGCATTTTCATTTATTTTCTCATTTATTTCTGTATTTATTTATTTATACATTTTTAAAAATATATATTTACTTTTTTGCGTATAAATTACTAAATTTTTTTAATTTAAAATAGAGTATATGTGTGCAGGCATTGACTACTCAGTCTGGGCAGGAAGGCCTGCCCAAAGCCAGTTGATTAGTTGATTGACAGTTTAGAACTTCCAGAAAAGTAAAAGGCATAAAAATAAAAAATAAATAAATTACATTACTGTATATAAGAATAAATAATTACAAAATACAGAAAATAGATTAATTTAAATGCTAATAAATAAATAAATATATATTTAATATTATAATATATATTATAAATTATAATATATTATAAATATATAATATTTATAATTACATAAAGAAATCAGTGAACAAATAAATGTGAAAATAAATGAAAATGCTTAATAATATTCTTTTATATTTTATTATTTGTCTTCCACATGTATCTATTCTTTTATTTATTCATCTTTATACTCCCACATTTATTTGCTTATTCTTTTACAGATTTATTCTTTTTTTATGGCACTCCTATGACAATTAAACGCTGAATAAGACATTTTTAGACGACAAAAATGTTACAATCAACTGTCTGAAAACTGAAAACACACTGTGAAAGGGTTGCAGCTCTAAGACGAAAACACAGACTAAACTTGTGCCCATTTAAATTAGACACATGCTTGATCCGACTTGTGCTCTCTTGCGTATAAACAGGATGACTTGACCATATAACCCCTTTGAAAAACAGGAAGGAGCCAAAGAGAGGGACGGGGGTGAGAAAAGAAGAAAGAGCAAAGAGATGGAGCCATAAGAGGAGATAAAAAAAACAAGAAAATAAAGGCCATGTCTGAAATCCGTCCCTGTTTACTACGTAGTGCACCATATTTACTGTTTACTATATAATGCCCTCAAAATTACAACAATGGAATGAAACAAGACTTGTGTTCAATGTGCTGAATTGCGGCCACATTGTTAAAGGGGATGGTCAGCGGTGTCTATAATGTGAATTCCAGGATATTAAATGTTCATCTGCAACTTTCCGTACTGGTCCCAGTAATATTTGTTCATAAAGTGTACTGAAACATTATATCACATGACATGGTTTAGCTACGTTTCAAACCAATAACTGAGGACCGCTTTAATTTAATAAATTCAATAATATGATTATTGCTATTTTCAACAGTTTGTTGTTCTGGATTACTCAAGTGTTATTGTCTTATTTCAGTCGCCAGCGCACAGTGGACAGGCGATGGCTTGCGTTACTTTTAATAAACATTCCAGGTCGAGGCTGCGTCCCATGACAATTATGAACATGCCCACACCCTCAAATGTTCCACGCCGTGGTCGGGAAGCACAGGGGAGTTTGTTTACTTTACTCGGGTCTTGAGGAGCTGCAGCATCTATTCAGAGTCAAACTGAAACCTATACTGTACATTTCCTAACCACTTGACTTAACCTTACTGTTAATGTCTCCTCTGCTCCTCCTCAGAGGATGCTGTTACTATAGAAACAGTGCCCTCATGCCAGGGCACGGTTAGTAGCAGGATAAAGAGCAGTGACATAAATCCAGCAGCCCTTATCAGTGATGAGGGTCAATTTTGCTGTCACATACGAGGCCTTTTTGAAGGATAATCTTTATTTTCTTCTTGCGGAAATAAGTTGTTATATTGTTGACCACTCTTCTTTAGTTCATATTACCACACCAACTCTAAACACACGGATCCATTTCAGTCCCCTGACTTGACTAAACTACAAAGTGGACGGTCTGCCTTACAGAGCAAATCTAAAAAGGACAAATCTAATTTGCTTGCCGTCTGAACACATCATGAGGTGTTCTGACCTAACAGCTGCACAGACGTCCCACTTACAGAGAGCTACACATGTAGACAAGCAATAAGCAATGATAAATCTAACTATATAGGGTGTTAGGAACTGAACAGGAACGCTCTCCCTAAAAATCATATATATCGTGCAACATGAAAAAAAGAGAAATGCTTCTGTAGCCTGTTTTTGACTGAAAAAAATGAGGAAGTACTCTGCTATCAAAGCATTTTGGGAAATGAAGGAAATCACTAACTGACGCAGGTAATAACCCCCCATACTAATCATAAAATTTCTCACAGAATTCACTGGGAAACACTGAAAGTGTCCTCTGCTCCAAGCCTGTTTTTCACCAAATGAACTAAGTAAAGCTATCCAGGACACGGGACTGTCAATATTGACACATCAGCCCGCCGCATGGAATGCGGAAAAAATCGTCCGCTAACTTCTCTAACCAGATTTAGAAAAAGCCAGGACATTTCACTCTGATTATGAGCTCGGCTGCTGACTGCTTGCTGCTGGCTGTTTAGATGATGCGGCCGAAGATGTTGCTGATAATCCAATTCAGTCATGAGATCCTGAAATGTCATCAATTACAAGCTGATATGCAGACCTTGACATAAACAGAGCCCTGCAGAGCCCTGGGGAGAGGATACTGATGTGAATTTAGCACTTTTCCAGGAAGAACACGGAGCTTTAATTAAGAGAATAACAAATACAATTTGTACACTATTTCTAGACAAGCTAGAAAAAATGGTAAATTCACCATCAACTTCACCACTAAAAGAGACCATGACAAATTCTGTCAGCATGTTATACCAAATAAGTCACAGTGAGACTGATTCGACTCGCTAAAAAAGGAACTTCCAAAGCAACTGAGGTGAAGACCACAAGCTCTGTCTTCCAGGTACAACGAGACTGACAAAAATACATATGACATGAGGTAGACGGCACCATTTCAAAGGGAGAGACTGGCAAAGCAACGCCTTACCCCGAATCCCAACAATAAAAAAAACAGGGTTTCAAAAAGAAAGAAACAGGAACCACGGTGGCAGCACCACAGCAGGGCCTCATTTTTAGCACTGTGACGGACACGGGTATGGCTTTTTTTCCAGGATATCCTTCATTCAAAAGGAATTCATATCAGCACATTGTGACAAACCCACAACGAATTATCATCCGACTCTGCTTTTCCCCTCAGCTCTACAGGTAAAGGGAATCGTGGGGCACTTCTGGGGTGATGCCACCATTTCTGGAGGATAGCATACGTAGATTCAGAGGCAGAGTAGGGTGGTTGGTCATGACTTTGCTATCCTAGGAAAAAAGATTGGGCCTACGGTAGCTGTCATTATCTGTCACCTGTCAATCGCCATATCAAGAGAAGAGGCAAAGGAGCGCTATATTAAAAAATTGAAGTTAGTTAATAATATTGATCCAGGTCAAAAGACCTTGACAGCTTGCCACCCGTTGCGGTCACTGATATCCATCTGGTGTTTGGTGTTAGCGCCTAATGTTACACCTGTCTGCGATTCAAAATATTAAAATCTTTGCAGGCCCATGTCCAATGTACAAACGGGTGTGTAAAGGACCTTCAGATCTACAAGTCAAATGCCAATTACACAATCATCCAGACAAAGGTAAGCTAGCTAATGTTATGCTAACTAAATGCTAACAAAACATTTGCTACTCATATGGGCTATCAATCGATTAAAATATTTAATCGAGATTAATTGCAAATTAATCCGTATTTTTTTATCTGTTCAAAATGTACCTTAAAGGGCAAATATGCTTGCTTTATGCAAATGTATGTATATATTTACTATTGAAAAACAATTAACAACACAAAACAATGACAAATATTGCCCAGAAACCCTCACAGATACATAAGCCCAACAGGCAACAACAGCTGTCAGTGTGTCAGTGTGCTGACTTGACTATGACTTGCCCCAAACTGCATGTGATTATCATAAAGTGGGCATGTCTGTAAAGGGGAGACTCGTGGGTACCCATAGAACCCATTTTCATTCACATATCTTGAGGTCAGAGGTCAAGGGACCCCTTTGAAAAAGGCCATGACAGTTTTTCATTTTCATAATGAATCTGCCGGTGATGACACAGTCCCATTTCCAATTTGCTCACTGTTGTTTTTTTCAGTCTCACAGCTCTCATCTGCGTTTTCGGCCAAAGTAGACATCTGTTTTCAGCGAAAAAGCTGTGATAAACTCGCTGTGCGCTACCTACCGAGCACTTAACAGCAGGCAGACAGCAGTTAGCGACTAGCTGATGAGCATAGTGGAGCGTTTAGCTGCTACACAGCCAGATATTTCCCCCAGGAGTTAGTGGAGAGCCAAACAGATCTAATGTAATCATTTCAGATTATTTCATAAAGAGGTTTAGGAAATCAATTCAGGTTTTGTATTTCAAAACATAGGAGAGTAGGGGAAATGGGGGAAAGAAAGGGTCACCTATTTCAGACGTAAATTTTCTGTAAGCTATTCAATCCTGCTTGAACATTAGAAAGAAGAAATTAGAGCACCACAAAACAAAACTCTTAGTAAAACAGTTATTTACCAGACTGTTCAGTGTAACAGTAAAAGAAAAGAAAACTTTCTAAATAGGTCAGAGCCACTGTGCAGCAGCAGTAAAGCAAGATCATAGGACCTCATCATCAACCACACTTGTACACCTCAAAGTCACTTTCACCACAGATCTTTATCATAAGAGTCAGGGCGAACCTATTCCAGTCGGCCAGTTGAACACCAACACCCTGGTGAGCATGCCAGCAACACTATATCCCAAGATCCTTAGCTAACAGGCAAACCAATCTGATCTGCACCCACGAAACACATTCTCACGCTAACTCTAATCCCAGTTAACACCCAAAACTCCACACCTAGCATAGCACTTCCAACTGTTATGGGAGTGTTTCATAGAGATGTTCCTGCCAGCAGTGAAATGTGTAATCCAATTCACAATCTCCATGCCAGCACTTTAAACAGGAAGCTCATAAACATTTAGTAGAAAACCAGAGAAATGAATCATTTAAGAGTTTCTTCACAAGAAATGTGCCTTGTCCCAAGGCAACTCATTCTGTGACAAATTAAATATCAAGAAACCTCATATTCACTGGCTTTATTATTTATTAAACAACATGATTCAGCTGACAGGGTTTCATTAAGTAGAAATTAATGCTAAACACTCTCCGTGGTTAGAACTGTAGACACTAACATGGACACCACCCAGGATACTAGTTTGCTTGGCTAGCAGTTCCCCCCCTGATTCCAATATTTGTGCTAAGCTAAGACAATGCTAACCACATTCTGGACATATCTCTATACCTTCTTATGTGATGATGGAAAAAGCCAGGATACAAGGACATTTCCTAAAATATTTTTCGCTTTGCAAATGCTATGCTATCAGTTAACTGCTAGCAAGTAAAGATGGGTGCTCCGTTATCAATTAATTTAGCCTGTTTTAAATATTTTGTTGGGATTTTAGAAGTAAAGCCCCAGTACAAAGACTAGTACAGGTTAAAAAAAATACTTCCACATTGATGTTTTGTTCGGGTCATACTGGAAACCATTATCTCGCTGTAGCATTAAGCCACATGGAATAGACTGAGCCATCAGAGGCTGCACGGACAATTTGTGGAGATGCTAAAATCCTTTAAAGGAACATTGTGCAACATTAAAGGGGATCTATTGGCAGAAATGGAATATAATATTAATAAGTATGTTTTCTTTAGTGTTTCAACTGAAAATATGAATCGTTGTGTTTTTATTACCTGAGAATGAGCCGTTTATATCTACATACGGAGCAGGTCCTCTTCACAAAGATGGCCGCCATGTTTCTACAACAGCCCGGAACGTACAAAACAAACACTGGCTCTATAGGGCCATTCGCATTTTTACGTTTTCGTGTCGGCCACTGCAGTTCTCCTGCATGCTTGTGTTCCTACATGCTTGAGAAATTTCAGTTGGTTGCAATCTGCAACCTCACTGCTAGATGCCGCCAGATCCCACACACTGCACCTTTAACTTTTTATGAAGAACTACAATGATGTGGACAGAGGTGAGAGTCACCTAAACAGACACTCTAAAATGTATCACCCTAAAATAATACTCAAACAGCATAACCAGATCTTACAGCCATTGAGGTCCACTGAAACCTCAACGCTAATTTATTTGTAAGGAAAAGGAAATTAAAGAGGGCTACAGGGCTGCATGTGAATCGCCACTACTTTTTCGCTCTGCCCTTATGTAAACATGGCTAATTGTATTTCAGAATATTTACTGTATTTCACAGTTTGTGAGCCAACATGGTCCGATCGGATCACATTAGCTACACTTTTTGTAGCTTCTCGCCTGATTAACCCGCACAGACTGCTGATGTAAACAACCTTGGTGCAGCACGAATCACACCAGCTGCTTAATGTCCCAACACAATCTGCATGATATATTGAACACATCCAGCTATGCTAATGACCACACTAATAAGGGCAATTAATCTATTAATTAGCAAATATTTCTATGTCAACAATCTTGTTTAGCATAACAAATGGTCATCTGACTTTTATTGTATTTTTGCAGCCATATGTTGGAAGTGATTATGTTTGGGCGACCTACTGTGTGTGATGAAAGTTCTATTTGTTCTAATGAGCCAATTACTTCCCATATGAGGTGGTGCTTTATGTAGCTTAGCAGAGTCTGTTGTTATTATAAGGTAACCAAGAATACAGGAGCATTTGATTCCTTCTATATTAATGGGATTCTTTTCAACAACACTCTCATTAATGTTGATATTCTAAAGAAAGATACTGTGTGTCTTAAAGGGACAGTGTGTAGGATTTAGTGACATCTAGTGGTGTGGTTGCAGATTCCAACCAACTGAGCACCGCTCCGCTCACTATGCTATCGGTTAAACGGTTAAAAGAAATATTAATTATTAAATAAAAAGCTGAGCAAAACTCAGAGGAGCGGCTTGTCACTTAAAGGAAAATAGCTGGTCCACCTTAACAGCCCACCTTAAGTGAGTCTGAGCCGGTGTTGCAAAACACGGGAACCTTGCTTGGGTCTGAGGAGTTGTAGCATTTATTCCGGCAAATACGACCGTATGTGTGTGACAACGGCGAACACGAAGCCACCGGCAACGATTCAGCTGTGAACATAGCACATACACACGCGGTTTATTAGACACTCGCTAACGTTACGCCGGGCTGACACACAGACTATACAGTATTTGTATTGAATTATTGCAACAGCTGGCTAGAAGGATAATAACGGGAAGATGCAACATCAGTATTGGTCGTATAAAAGCACATGAGCCCATCCCACGTATTAATATAAGTTACCCATCTTAAACCCAAATATTGACGTGACAAATGCCACCATGACAGCATGTACCATGATGTGGAGACAGAAAAAGAGGCATCCCAGATTAAAGCGTGTAACCAGAGTGTGACCATTTGGGTCATTTCTTAGGCATGCCGTGAAACTACACTCAACAAGCATGATGGGTGGGCTCATGCACCCCATCTCCCACTCGTTTCCTACGACCGTGGGGGCCTTTGAAGCGTGTGCTGCTAAGTCATGTCATCCTCACAAGCAGAAACTGTAGAGCACTTACAGAGCAGCGGTGAACCACAGGCTGTCAGACAGATAAATGACAGTCACCGGGCTGGATCAAACACTGAGGGACTGTGGGCAGGGGCTGGACTGGGCTTCACACTGCTGAGCTGCTACACAAACACAGTCACTGTGACGGAGTCTTTGCTCTTCATAGTTTCAAACAACTTGAGCTCTCTCAACGTATTATCATGTAATCTGTAATGGATTTGTCTCTATGAAGTATACGCAAATGCAATTTCGGGGAATTACATAGTTGCACATTTTCACACAACACCTCACGTAGTGTCGGTAAAGATGAGGAAAAGACATGTAGCTGAGTAGTTGAGAGAAAAACGTAGCCTCGGTGACATTCTTGTTTCCTTTGTTTATTGTTTGACGTCTGGATTTGATTTCCTGACAAAACTTCCCAAGTTCTGGATGTCTGACATTCTTAACAGCACTTAAATGCAGCACTGTTATAAATTACCAAAAAAATTCAAATCTCATTATGAAAATAGATCTGATCTGGATAATCGCCCAAATCGTATCATCTGATCAAATCAGGTTGAAAGTGATCTGTTCAGCAGATTTTAGAATATGTCGGGGTGACTTCCTGAAATACTTTGCACACAGTCTGACACCATCTGCTAATTTCGCTGGAGAAGATTAACCCTTGCAAACATAAAAAAATCTAAAAACACTTACATAGTAATGCAATATCTATTAAACAATGAAGTATAATGTTGGGTTTAATTCGAACTAGGAAACAATAAGGATAGTAGCCAACTGCCACGAACAGATTAAGTGAATATCATGCTGAAAAAGCCGACATATGCAGAGTACTACGGCTGCAGCAAAAGATTATTTTCATTTTCGATTAATCTGTCGAGTATTTTCTCAATTAAAGGAACAGTGTGTAGCATTTAGGGGGATCTAATGGAAAAAAATGGAATATACTATTAATTACTATGCTTTCTTTAGTGTATAATCACCTGAAAATAAGAATCGTGTTTTCGTAACCTTAGAATGAGCAGCCTTTATCTACACAGGGAGCCGGCCGCCATGTTTCTACAGTAGCCCAGAACGGACAAACGCACAAACTTTTTTCATTTTACAGCTTATCAGTACACTACAAGATGTTTCTGAAAACATTTGAGGAGAGAAATAGGCATTACAGTAACAGAATCTTGATTCATATTTGATCAGCGATGCCTAATTTGACCGTTTGATCAGAGTTTGCAAGTTTCGCGAGCAGTGATTGACAGCTGCGTTCAAGTCTCCTTGGCTCTGATTGGTTGTTTACGTTCGGGCGCGGTGAAATCTTACAATGCGGGGTACAGGAGGACACAGAGGAACATGATTTTTATATTATCTGTCTCATGCACTACTGTCAGGATATAGTGACAGGTTTATAAAAATAACTTTTTATCATATTTGCTCAAAGCTACCGACTGCAGATTTAAATATGTATACTTGTAATGTCACGAGTTCTGATCCAAAATTTGATGAATATTTCTGGTAACCAATACATTATGTCATGGGCCAAAAATCATAAATACAAAACCATTAAATTCATAATTTTTGTCAACCGATACTTAACGTTTCCTTCTACTCTTTAGAACATAAATGCAGTCCAACATATCATAATTCGGTAAAAATTATATTTCTTCAATCACCATTTCTGTAACAGTAAGTGTAGACGAGCTATAAGAAATGGGGGCTATCTAACTTTACAACTAAACTCTCAACATTGTGGTGACTTTGCATATTACTGAATGAAATGAGGTCTCTACAGTTAAACAGGGCTGAGGTGGTTCCCCTTGTGTTTCAGCTCTCTTCATGGTCCTAATAGGAAAAACCCTGCAACTGCAGTGATTGGCAGATAAAAACCAAGCCGGTGGTCTAAAATTTACCATGGAAACTGTCAAACAACCAGACATGTTGTTTAGCCGACCATATATTTGGGTTGGATTTCTAAATACTGGCAGTGTTTTACAGCGAAGCACTGCTCCAAAAGTAACGATCTAAAATGAGGAGGACAAACACTGGAATATCCCGTGGAATCATACCGTTCCAAAATGGTTTTATTTCTCCATTTTAGCTTGCTGGATGTATTCAGGTGTGTGTGTGTGTGTGTGTGTGTGTGTGTGTGTACGGTACATGCCTTTCTGCTTGAATTTACAATATCTGCTTCGTCCTAGAGAGGAATGTTATCAATGCCTGTTCAGGGTCTCCCGACAGGAAATGTGTTAGTCAAGGTGCTGCTGGCATTAAATTAAGTCAACTCCAATCAATTCAATTTGATTGTGTTTGACAAGTTAGACTGCCGCTACGAGAAGTTACATGCAAACATGATCTTGTTGCTATTTTTTGTTGTTTTCTGTCAAAGTTAGTTGTACTCTCTAGTTCCGGTGGTCCGAGAGATGCAGCAAAACCCTACTTGAATGTATTTGTAAAGTGTTTTACTCACAGCTCCCAGCATGATGCGAACAATGAGCCATCTGAAGGTCCAGATGCAGATGAGGGAGGGGGGACAGCGGCGGGGGACCTGGGACAGACTCCACACTGGACACAGGAAAATGGCCAGAAACCCTGTCTCCAACAGCTGACTCTCCCAACCTGGACAAATCATCAGAGGGGCATTTGTAAAAAAAAAGAAAGTGTTCCTCTAAACTAAGGGGCAATGTGCCACACAAGAGCAAACAATGCTTAATGCTATTAGCTGCACGCAGAACACTCGAGCTAAACCACAGACCTACATTTGTGGGCTATGAGTCGTTCATATCTCAATCTAGAATATCATGTAATCTAAGTCAACAGGATATGGTAAGCAGTGTTGGAGAGACCTCTCTGAAACAGACTCATTTTTACACAGAAACTTTGTTTGGTGCTGCTTAAAGCAGTTGATCATTTCAAGCATGGTTACAGGTGCTGATTTATAACTTATTTTAAGCATATTTACTGAGAGCATAGACTGTATATATATATAGTTGGACACCGTGGCTCCACTTCATCCCTCTGTACAAAAGTGAAGCGAAACATCCCAGATACGGGAGCTGCCATTTGAGATTTTGACGTCATTTGGAGCCACAGTCTGCGTAGTAGTGATCGGGGGGGCCGGAGCAGCGGTACCCACACACCCCCCCAAGCGAATCACGAGCCTAGCACGGCCACAGCTTGCTAGCGTGAGCCACCTACAGTAGCTGCTACGTTAGCACCACAGGAGATGTTTGGCGAGAAAGACACAGCAACTACCTATAATATCCCTATAACTGCATGCATGATCAAATTGACACATGTTCTATTACACAGACTTGTGACGGTTATGGAAAGTTAAAGTTACATCTCCTCTCTCGTACAATTCCCGAGCCTCCGGCTGCGACTGCTACACTTAGAGCAGCTGTCAATCACAGCTGTCAATCATGACGTCTCATCCCCTTTTTATAGCATCAAATAACTAAATAAAATCAAACTTATCAGAAAAATTAACACTTGAACATACATCAGCTTGATAAGAACTACTTAAAATGATAGAAACCATCTTTAGGAAAAAAATATTTGACGTGTACTTTGACTTTTTTAGTTTGGCCCATGTCCCATCTGCTAACACAGAGAGGGCGGGATTTATGACTTATACTGCAGCCAGCCGCCAGGGTTTACCATGTTCACCATCTTAGTTCAGCATGTAAGCATTCTAAAATTTGCTAATAAACACTAAATTGTGCTAGAAAGAAAGAAAAAAAAAGTTAAGGGATCAACGAAATTCATCCTGATGGGGGCATGAATGTGTGTACCAAATGTCATGCTGATTCACACGACAGTTGTTGAGACATTTCACTTCAAGCCACGAATGTCGACCTTGTTGTGGTGCTAGAGAAAAGGTCAGGTGATCATCATAGTCATTAGGATACATCCTATAGAGACCATGAATGTCTGAACAAAATTTTGCGCCAATCCATCTGGTGGATGTTGAAATTTTCTCCAAGAGTGAAAACTTTGACCTGCGGGTGAATGAAAAGTAGATGAAAAGTCAGGGATCACCAGAACCAGTAGGCTTCATCCTCTGGGAACCATGAAAGTCTGTATAAAATATCACTGCTATCTATCAAATTATTGTTGAAATATTTCAGTCTGGACCACAGTGATGGACTAACTGACCAACATTGCCAGCCCATCCCTATAAAGCCATGATGCTAGCTTGGCTAAAAATCTCACTAAAAGAATGGAGAGTTTGAAATCTGCAGTTTGATGACAACTGAGCAAACCTCATGTACTGATGAAGACCATGTAATATGTTTAAAAACTCCAGAGGACCTTGTGTAAATATTGTTTAACTTATTTTTTGAGTTTTTCATTATTAAAAAGGACTGAACAATGTCTGTCAGTCATATATTCCAGACACTAATGGCCCTAACAGGCCTCTAGACTTGGGAACAATCAGAGGAGCTCAGTCTGCAGACTTGAAGCTGCACTGTCAGCTACAGGGTGATAATAGGACCAAAAGAAAACAGTTAGTGAGGGAGAAAGACAGTGAGAGTGAGAGAAAAAGAAAAAAAAAACGTTTTTAAAAAAGCAAAACAGAAGCCACAACTCCCAACCACAGACACTGGCCTGGCGTCTCTGACTACAAAGTGTCATTAACCAATCACAGAGCTGCCACTGACCTCGCCACTTATCTGGGCCGGAGCCCTTCATACAAACTCCTATTTATACTTTCTCCTTTCTGTCCTCCCCCCTCTTTATTATTACGTTCATGACAGTTTATTGGGTTCACCAAGTAAGGAGGCAATACTGCACATCAGTAAACCGTCATTCTGTCAGTGACTGTGTTTTAACCCAATAACTGTCTGTAAACAATCATGAGAAAGCTGGGAGGGTTACTCACAGACATAAGCAGAAAAGTAGATTCATGTGCTGTATTATGGTTATGATCCATGACTCTATAGCTGCATGAAGATCAGTTCCCAATAGAATCACACTGGGGGCTCGTCTCAACCCTCCTTAATTAAATGAAATAATATATATCCATTTCTACTCTAAAAACATCAGTCTAACTATTTACAGTACATGCATCAGATGTGCCAAAAGAGTTCAGCTCACATACAGGTTTGGTTTAAGGGACTTAACCACGTCGGTTTCACTATAAACAAACTACAATGACATCCAAACCTGAGTGTCTCACATAAATGCTTTGCCTCAAACCCACTTCCTCTATTTGATGTGGAGGAACAAAAGAAGGATTTTGTGTTAAGGTTGAAAACTGGCGTCGACAGTGAAGTTCACTTACCGAAGGAGTACCTAGAAAGAGAAAAAAAAAAGAAAACAAAAAGGACACCTCAGTATAACAAATAAATAAAAGCATTAATTTGGGGGGGTTTTGTTGTCACTTAGGGGCAGCAGAACAGGCTGGAAATACAACACTGATAATTTATAATCTTAAAAAGTTGTTTTAAAGTTGTTATGGTAAACCAGTCTTTTCGAGAATATTCTCATATCTCATATATTTATGGCAAACTTATTATGTTACTTTCAATATGATTAGGATTTGTGTTTCTAGCAGAGGATGACAAGGGTGTGTGTGGCCATCTTTAAAGGGGACCTATTATGCTTCAATGCTTTTCCCCTTTCCTTTAGAATGTTATATCGTTTTTTGATCATGCAAAAGGTCTGCAAAGTTACAAAGCCCAAAGTCCACGCCAAAGAGAGTTACTCTCCCCCACAGAAACACTGCTCCTGAACTGCCTGAAACGCCTTTGCTTCAAGTCCCGCCTTTTCTTCCCTAACGTGGTGATGTCACCAAGTCACATATTTGCATAATACCTGCCTAGCGGTTAGTTTGGCACGCCTTCAAACAAAGCTAGTTAGAGCGGCGCTGGAGCGGAGTCCGAAGAGTTTGGTTCAGTTAACCAATCACAACAGAGTAGGCTAGCTGACCAATCAGAACAGACTGGGCTTTTCAGGAGGTGCTGCAGCACTGACGGTATGAGAAAATAGTGTTTTTTTTTATTTTTTGGGTATCAAAACTGAGGGACTAGAAGGAAGTAGCTAGAATGAACTAAATTTGACAAAACTGGAGATTTTCTTTAAGTAATAATACATTTTTTGGCCACTTGGGGAAAGGGGAAAATGCCTAAAATGCCAGTTTACACATCCAGCAGACACAGAGTCACAATATAAGCATTAATTCAGAGTTATGTCACTGTCCACCTGATGAATGTAAATCCAATATTTCTCTAGCTCTGTTTTTGGTCTCCACCAACTCTGGCTCTTTGGCTGCTTAATGCTCTGCTACGTCCACCAACTAGTTGCTAACTTTGTCTGCTGTTTGGTGCTGGGCGGTTAGTGTGCAGTGGGTTTATCAGAGGTATTTTGATGAAAATAGCTGCCTTCTGTGGCTGGAAACAATGTTGAAGAGAGTAGAGTAACCAAAACAGTGATCCAAAATAGACTAACAGCTGCAAACTTGGCTGATAATGCTCTGTGGGTTCGTGAAAACAACAACCTTTCACGCTTTTAAAGTATAAAATATTGATTAGTGTAGCTTAAAAAGATCATTATGATATAAGGACCTAAAAGCAAAACATTTAAAGGATAGTAACGAGTTTTTAAAAGCTGAATCTGATCATTTTATTTTGCAAAATTGTATATATAGGTTTTTCACAACACAATTTGTCATATGCATATAATCTCCGTTGTATGGGAGTATTTATGTATGTGCACACTCACCACAGCTGTCCCACGCTGACCAGGGAGTGGTAAAGCACCACAGTGTAACCATGATCACCATGTTGGCCATTCCCGTCACCAGGACAAACCCAGACAGCGCCATCCCCACCAGGGCGATGCCATCCAGGTTGGCATCCATGTCGCTCCAGTCGAAGAGCCAGAGGATGGAGGGCGTGTAGGCGAAGGCGGCCATGCCTATCTTTCCCCCCACATAGCGCTTCACGCTGTTGAGGTAGTTCTTGCAGGGCATCAGGCCGCGCTCGCCTATCAGCTGCTTGTTCTGGTTGTAAGCAACGCTGAACGCCACAACTACAGAAAAAGAGAGGAGACAGCAGGGGATAAAGGAACAAACACAAATACGATTCATTGCTAACCAGTAAAACAACACACAAGTACTGCACTCAAGTACAATTTGGAGGTACTTGTATTTTACTTGAGTATGTGCATTTATATTTCTACTCCATTACAATTCAGAGGACAATACTTTGTCTTTTACAACCCTACATGTTACTGTCACCCACAGGTAGGAGACCAGGATTTTACACAGAAAACATATGAGCAGCTTATAAAGTATGATGTATTGCTATTGAAACCACCAAACAACACACAGTATAAAGCAGTAAAGATTAGCTCCAAGTTGACCAGCTACAACATTAACATGCAGATTACGATTATTGTATCAGTAATAATCATATTATGAGATAAGATAAGATAAAATAAGATAATCCTTTATTAGTCCCACAGTGGGGAAATTTGCAGGATTACAGAAGCAAATGGGGAAAGTGTTAACAACAAGAGGAATCAGTAAAAAACAAAATCTAATAAATAAGCAAGTAAAAAATAAAGATATAATATAAGTAAACAGTAAAAAACAAGATATAAAAAATTGACTGAATGAGTGGTTGGGTTCACATTATTGCACATGAATATGAAATGCTGAGATTGCACAGAATATCAAATACTGATATTGCACATGAATGAATGAATAAATTATCACTCTGAAATTGGTCATTCTGCTACCTAATGAGTAGTTTTACTTTTGATAGCTTATATATATTGGTTGCCAATGGTTTTGTACTTAAAATTTAAATACAGGACTTTTACATAGAAGTATTACAACTTTATACCTAAATAAAAAATATCTAATGAACTGTGAAAGATAATGAAAATCCACACTTGCATCACTCAGTGACCAGTGGCAATACTGGTGCTACAGACCTATTTCTCAGCACAAGTGTCACTAAATTACTCTGTTAACACATATTAAATGGTGCACTGTTACTCTGTCATTACAGAACATGGGCAAAGGCAAATGTTGCACCACTGACACCAACTTAAATATCTCACTTTAAGGTGTTTAACCTGTTTTGTAGATGTTAAAGACAGAGAGTAAACATTAAGGCTACAAATGAAGACAGTTAGACACAATGTCAACACTAGCACACTAAAAGGAGAATATGAACAAGAGAGCTATCATTTCAAACTAAACTAACTAGCTAAGCTTACTAACGAGCTGTTAACTAGCTATAAACATACTAATGACTGACTCCAGCTGGGAAGACTGACTGACAGTGAATGACCGCCTCACCACCACACTGAGTGTGAACCTGCTTACAGTAGATGAAGGCGACGCAGCGCAGCAGCAGGATGCGAGTGAGCCAGTAAGTTCCGGTCTGTAACGACCGACTCTGTCTCTTTTCTTTCTCCGTGTCCTCGCTGTTATCTGCTCCATGTTCTTCACTGCTGTCGGGACTCTTTGACTCCGTGTTTCTGCTCTCCACACGTCTCTTCCTCACAGAGCTCTGTGACCTGTCAACACCACCACCGGCGGACGCCATGTCTGAGGGCTACACGGTCACGTGACTACTACAGACGCGGAAGTGCAAATTATTTTAATAATAATTATTATTCTTATTATTTATTTTTCTTCTTTTTCTTCTTCTACTTCTTCTTCTTATTATTATTATTATTATTATTATTATTATTATTATTATTATTAGTAGTAGTAGTAGTAGTAATAGTAGTAGTAGTAGTAGTAGTAGTAGTAGTAATAGTAGTAGTAGTAGTAGTAGTAATAGTAGTAGTAGTAGTAGTAGTAGTAGTAGTAGTAATAGGAGTATAAAATAAATCTGAATAAATAAGAGAAGCCTGATTCAAGAAACACATGTGAAAAGTTATCTCTATCTTGCGGGGTATAGGTGTATAATAATAATAATAATAATAATAATTAAACTATAACATATTAAATTATCAGAATATTATTACTTATGCATTAATATGAAAGAAGAATTGTAATGTTATACTATACTATACTACTTTGAAGTAGGTTACTTGTTTACACTGGTCGGCAGTTTAGTGTATAAGAATGTATGAATTATGATATAGCCTATTATATATTATGGAGACTCAAAATAGTCTCTAGCGTCAGATAAATGTATAGAAACAGAAAGTAGGCTAAATGATTTGTCTCTGAACTGTAGTGAGGTAGAAGTATCTATCTTAAAATAGCATGAAAGTGTAATACTCAAAGTAGAATACTTGGGACAAACAAATCCAACCCAGCTATTGGTCTGACTCTTATTGCGTAGACTACTATCCGAACCATCACACAATTTTGTTTTAAATAACTTTAATATCGACTATCAACAAGTATCTGCCTCCTCCTGCTCCGTTATGCCAAACCAGGAGGACCTGGTGCTGAGGAACTGTGACTGTAAAACTTTGCCAAAGCCAATAGGACACGAGGGGTGGAGAGATGCGAGTAAAGAGAAATGTTAATGTACTCAAAAGAAAATAGAGGCTGACCAGTCAGTCACACGTTGTCTGGCTGTGGAGGAGGACGCGGAGAGGAATACTTCAAGACAAGAAGTTTGGGATTTTACTTGACTTCCTCCAGAGCCGTGCGCATTTACGCATTTGGAGAGTTCTAGCAACTTTTTACCCGCCAAGAATGACAGAAGAGAGCAAGTCCTTGCTAGACCATCCTGTGAGTCCAGCAGCAGGCAGCGACAGCTCCACGTCCCAGCAGCATGGATCGGACTCAGAGTCTCCGACCTCTCCAGCTCTCCAGCCCGGGATTACGCACAACAAACCGGAGGAGGCTGAGCGCTTCCCAGCCTGCATCCGAGACGCGGTGTCGCAGGTGCTGAAAGGTTACGACTGGTCGCTGGTACCGATGCCCGCTCATGGAGAGAGAGGGCTGAAGAACAAGCCTCACGTGAAGCGGCCGATGAACGCCTTCATGGTTTGGGCGCAGGCTGCGAGGAAGAAGCTGGCGGATCAGTATCCTCATCTGCACAACGCCGAGCTCAGCAAGACGCTGGGCAAACTGTGGAGGTGGGTACTGGAGCGACTACACTGGACTCTCAACTTTAGTATTGTATGCAACTGAAGCCTGAAGACTACAACAATTAAATTAAGATTTTTTTCCTTTTTGAAACTCCTCTGATAAAATTACAGCTAACAGTATTTATGAAGTATATTGAGCATTAAAATTATCACTATTAATTGGCCTAAATTTTGCATTACTTCAGGTAAAAAGAGTTGCAAAAAGTGATATAGAATTGGAAGGCATACAGAGAGTGTTTTTTCCTGCATGTGCAATAGAAACACATTTTTAACTTTGCACTGGAAATGTCACATAAGTAAATGTATGTGAGTATTATTAGCTAAATGTACTTAAAGTATCAAAAGTAACAGTACTCATTATACAGAAAAGTGAACCTGTGTCTTATACTATATTATATTTTTGGATTATTGTTAATGATGCATTAATGTGTAAGTAGCATTTTACTGTTGTTGAGGTGGGACTTATTGGTTTAATCTATAACATCATATTTTATATGATTGCGGAGTTAAAAGTACAATATTTCCTTTTGAATTGTAGTGGAGTAAATTGTACAAGTGCACAAAATGTCATTCAGTAATAAGAATTATTTTAATTTGTCATTTCCTGTCTGGTAATTTAGAGAATTCTAACCAGTGAGCAACTCTGCTGAAATACCTTCAACTTGCATTCTTTCTAATAGCCAGCAGGGGGCGACTCCTCTGGTTGTATAGAAGTCTATGAGAAAAGGAGCCTACTTCTCACTTGATTTATTACCTCAGTAAACATTGTAAATATGAGTTTATGGTCTCAATCGTTAGTTTCAAGTCTTCTTCAATACAGCATGATGTTCATTTAGTAAACTATGATCCCATTTAGAGTCAGATAGACCATAAAGCAGGGGATGATTGACAGGTCGCTACCATGGTGTTTTCCGATCTGGGTGTTGTCCGTGTTTTCGTCTTACAACTTTAACCCTTTCACAGTGTATTTTCAGTTTATGAAAGTTAATCCAGTTAATTATAACCTTTTTGGTCACCTAGAAATCTCTTATTCAGCGTTCAGTTGTACTTAGCTCCACCCTCTTGTGTCATTTCTGGTTGCAAAAAAACAAGATGGCGACGGCCAAAATGCAGAACACAAGGCTTCAAAATGGCAGACACAAATACAGAACATATGGAAATGTATATCCATTTTGGAATTAATATGCATTGCATAGCCAATGTACTTGCTGGTGTTTAAAAGGACCTTCCATAATCCAATGACTCCTTCTCTCTCGTCCTCAGACTTCTCTCTGAAACAGAGAAGCGTCCCTTCGTCGAGGAGGCCGAGAGGCTGAGGATGCAGCACAAGAAAGACTATCCGGACTACAAGTACCAGCCTCGGAGACGCAAGAGCACCAAACCGGGACACGGGGACTGTAGACCCGGACTGGTCCCGCAGCAGCAGCAGGGCTTGTTTAAGACAGAGCCAGGGGTGGCCAGGCTGGCGGGTACGGGGGAAGTGCACCATCATTACCATCCAGACAGGACGGGTGAGATAATATATACTTTACCAGAACATGTGTCACAACCTACCTTTATTGCTTTGGTATGGAAATATTGATTGGTGCTTCCTTGCTTTTGGTTTCCAGGTCAGTCTCATGGACCTCCAACACCTCCCACTACCCCTAAAACTGACCTCCACATGGGGAACAAACACGAGGGCCAGCGGCCTGCGGACAGCAGCACCGGCTCCGTTCCCCCCACCGGCCGCCAGAACATCGACTTCAGTAATGTGGACATCTCAGAGCTCAGCACCGACGTCATCGGCACCATCGATGGGTTCGACGTCCACGAGTTCGACCAGTACCTCCCTCCCAACAGCCATGCCTCCACTCTCCTAACCCCGCCGGATAGCAGCCACGGACATAGCAACCCTCCTGGATCCTTCATCCTGCCCGGCATCCACTCTCACTCCCACACTTGGACACCCAAAAGTGGGGCCACCGGAACGCCACCGTCGTCTTCCAGTCGTGACACACACAGGCTCCACATCGAGGACACCGCCAGACAAAAACCTCAGATTAAAACTGAGCAGATGAGCCCGGGTCACTACAGCAGCTCCTCCTCCTCCACTCCACCACCGCCACAACCTGAATACACCTCCACTTCTTCCACATCCTCCACCAACCAATCTGACTACGCTGACCTCCAAAGCTCTAGTTTCTACAGCGCCTTCTCCGGGTACCCTACCAGTCTGTATCAGTACCCGTACCTTCACTCCTCTCGCAGGCCTTACGCCGCACCTCTCATCAACAGCCTGGCCTTGGCACCACCTCCACACAGCCCTCCCTCTGGCTGGGAGCAGCCCATCTACACAACACTCACCAGGCCGTGAAGATGGAGGAAACACTACTCAGATTGGGACAGAACAGTGGCCTGCTTTAATGACTTCTAAAACAATGTCTAGAGATTAATCCCTAAGGCTTTGACCAGTATGGATTTCTGAAAGACAGTGCTGATATCTGTTCATATTGTGCGTCAATATATTGTCACATTTGTTCATTTTCATAGAAAAAAAAAACATAAGATTACCAAAGATTCAGGTTTTTTTTTCTCTTTTCTGACTGAAAAGGACTGAGGCATGACATTTAAACCTGTATTGGACTAAAACACTCCATTTAAACTCCTCACTAATGACATTTTGGTATGTAGCACCTATTTAAGACAGGGAGTCTCAGGTTTAATAGCAGTTTTTCCACTTAGAGAGTAAAATCTTTACCCTCACCTTCACATCAATGGGTTCCAAAGTCTACTGTGTTACATTTTGATTAAATCTGATGGTATTTTTTTTTCTTTTTTCTTTTATAGGCCATAATTATGTAAAGGGTCTGCGTTATTCTGTAAGGATGTTTCAGCCAACAAGAAAGTGTTGTCCTTTGAGCCATATACACGTAGGGACTGAGAGATTGTACCTTTGTCTTTTGTCTTATCTAATTAATGTAGGGTATCAGTGTAGACTCTGTATAACAAGCAATAAGAACGAAAATACAAGACCTGCTTAACTTGATATGACAAAAAAAGTCCCCAGCAACCTGATAAAGGCCTTTCCACACCAGGGGCATTTTTATGTGCAATTGATTCGCACGTCAAATATTTTTTTCGAACAGACTTTGTTATTACACAGCGAAAATACAACATAATTAAAAAAAAACAAGGGGAATTGTTCGGATATTTCGCACCGCAAATAAAGGCATCAACCAATCACGTTGTGCGGAACGGGTTGAGTGACGCCTATATTTATGAAACAACAACACGGAGGCTCTGTAGTCCGAACCAGGACGGCAAACTTCATTACTCCTTTCAACCTTCACAATAAAAGCCCTAGATATATAATATTTGCAGGCGAGTATTTCACATTTTTGTGGCGTTTATTTGTCACCGAAAACATTGAAAACAGCTGCCTGCTGCGGCCGAAACGACGCGGTGAGAGTGAACCAAAAACAGGAACAATGCGGGCCGGACAGCTTAACGATGAGCTGAAACTCACTATAAAGCTCTGTAAAGCCGAGGGGAGCTACAGATTCAGGTGATAATTCTCTGTAGGTTCATCACTACGAGCGACCCCTTACACATTGTCATTTGATACAATCAATCAATCAATTATAGACGCTTTAAACTCACTAATAAACAGGCTATATCTTGTTTTAGTTTAATCCACACAAAAAACTAACTGTGTCAGGTTAGTACTTGGCCGGGCGTAGCGACTTCCTGGAGTCTCGTTATAATCTGAACCCAAATGTAAGTCCTCTTTGAGGGTAAAATGGAACTTGTGTATGAGCCCTTTAGCACTTTATCATCTTGTAGATATGTAAAATGTATCAGTATTCAGGAGAAATGCCATCAAAATGTCACATACTGGGACCGTGTGTGTGGTTTATCCATCCCAGTTATTTCACAATACATTTCTGTTTCTCACACATTAAGGTGACACCCGGTGCGGGGTTCCACCAACGACACGGTGCCACTGTAGAATAATCGGAAATTTGTAGATCACAACATTACAGGACGCTAAAAGAAAGGAATGTAAGGGTCACAGTCACAACACTCAGCGGACACAATGGATTCAAAAGTGATATTCTTGCTCTTACTGCTGACCTGTTCCTCTCTCCTGCTGCATTTCCAGTTGCTTTCCAATCCAACAGCTGCTCCTGCTGGGCTTCCTGTGAGGAGATTAGCTAATTTCACAGCCCCGGCTCTGGCTGGAGTGTCGGCTGCCGGGCCTGATGGACGGGACAGCTGGATTGGGTTTTCCATGCACTGTAACAAGAAATGCTCCGTTGACTTATGACACAGAAAAAGCCTTCGACTTATTGTCATGAATGTAGTCTGACTTTAATGTGTTTTTAAATGTATCTAAAGGGTTTAAAGGAGAACAAGTCCTACACTCAAATCATAGGAACATGTAATCCCCAAACGGTTAGAACATATAAATGACCAAAAAGTGAATGATTCCTATAACATTCAGGTCAAACTACTGTGTACTGAAGCAGCAGCTTTACTATTAATACATGTTTGTTACACGTGCCTGCCAGCACCTCACCAACCATACTCTCTTCAGGATAAACACGGTGGCCGCTGAGCCGGCGTCCCACCCGCTTTTAAACACTTCCTGTGTGGGTCCGACCTGCCTGCTGCAGCTCAGTGGCTCACTGTCTGAGCAGTTTACCGTGACAACCTGGTTGCCAATGACAACAAGGAGGCCAGACAGAAGCAACATTGATTTACCCATAATTCCGTGAGGCCCCGGAGCCAGCGCAGCAGCGTATATGTGGAAGTTTGTGTAAGAGTGGCGAGATCATCAGGTGACATTTCCACCACCAGACCAGTTCACACTTTGTCCGACACATAGTGATCTCCTTATGTGACTGATGAGCGCCATCTACTGTCATATAAAATAAGTGAACAGTATTAGGCCTTTATAAATAGGAAAATACTGGAGTACTGCACCGTCCGTAATGAGTGTTGCAGTTTGCCTTGTGTGCCCTGTATGGAAGCATCTACATTTATTATGTCTCCACTAATTTGTACAAGTTTTTTTTCTTTTTTTTTCCTATATGGGTCCCACATTGTAAAAAGTGAGATTTTCAAGTCTTTTATATTATAAAGCAGGTTTAAGTGCTATATAAATACTGTTAAACTATCAAAACGCTCAATATACGGAGAAATACTCACAGCCGGTATTGAGAAATTGCACGTTTGAAACAAGCCGTTAGGATTTCTGTCCATTTGTGATGTCACAAATGTACAATATATATAGACCATTACACGGTTTTAAACGTAAACATTCAAAATGTGTCGCAGTTTATTTTCTGTTGCAGTGTATGTGAATGACATCAGCTGACAGGAAGTAAACATGGACCCAAACTGTTGCCTAGCAACGCAATTCCATTGAAATGCACTAAAACTGAGCATTTCAGACAGAGGGTAAATACAAGTATATTCAGGCATACAGTATGAGGTAAATACTGTGTTTTTTTTAACATAACAGCATGTAAACATGTTCTAGTACAAAACACAAAATACAAGTATGAACCTGAAAATGAGCACGACATGGGACCTTTAAAGGAATAGTTCAGCATTTTGGAAAATACACCTATTTGCTTTTTTGCTCAGAGTTATAAAAAAGTGAGATGTTCATGTTTTTTTATTATAAAGCAGGCTTAAGTCCTATATAAATACTGTGAAAGTATCGAAACTCTCAATTCACAGGGAAATACACCCAGCCCGTATTAAGAAACTCTGCATTTGAAACAAGCTGTCAGGATTTCTGCCAATTCGTGATGTCACGAATATACAATATTTAGACCCTTTGACACAATTTTAAATGTAAACATTCTAAATGTGTCCTAGTTTATTCCTGGTTGCATTGTATGTGAATGTCATCAGCTGACAGGAAGCACACATGGACCCAAGCTGTTGCCTAGCAATTCTGTTGCAATTCCGTCAAAATGCACTAAAACGGAGCGTTTCAGACAGAGGGTGAATACAGGCATATTCAGTGTGACAGTATGAGGAAAATAATGTTTTGTTTTTTTAATTACAGCATGTAAACATGATCTAGTAGAAACACAAAATACAAGTATGAACCTGAAAATTAGCATAATATGGGACCTTTAAGAACTTAATTTTTTTGTAATTAGCCATACAACTTATTCCCATTCTTCCAGTCTTCATGCAAAGCTAAGCTAATCGGTTCCTGGCTCAAACGCCTCTAAAGCTCACTAATTAACACATATCTTGTTTCTTTAGTCTGCAAACTAACAGAAATGTTAAAAAATAACAGGCTATGGTTTTAAGGGGTTAAAAACTTTTGTAAAGAGTCAGGCTAGCTTTTACCCCCCCCCCCCCCCTGCTTCCAGTCTTTATGCAAAGCTAAGCTAATCGCCTCCTGGCTCAAACTCTATACTTAGAGCATGCCGATTTTACACATCAAAGTCTGTTTACAGGTTTTGGAGAGTACTACTGCATATGTATGTGAACAAAAAAAGTTGCATGAAGACTTTAGTTGCTCCAGAGGGAGCTGCCTGAAGTCTACTGAACAGCAGCAGCTGTAGCTGAAGACTAAAAGTTTAAAAAAAGAAAAACCCAGGGCGTGAAAGTAGAAAGAAGTGAGCCAACCAGACCCGCTCCTCAACTCTGCTTGAGGCTTGCAACTTTGAGGCTACATTAACCACTACTAGCATAACACCTGTGATTCTCTGTCTGCGGTTGAGTTGCATTGTGGGTAAAGTAGCTGCCAGGTTTTGGCAGGGAAGAAGAATGTGTGGAATAACACAGATGATATCTCTGGTTGTACAGTGTCAATTATAATACTTTTTGTATTGTCCATTGTACTCTTTCAATGCACAGACATGCATCAGTTTAGTGAAAAAAAACTCCCTTTTGGATAGGAGAGCTCCATCTGCTGGATAAATGGACGTAAGTGCACTTTCATTATAGCATTGCCTTTAAGGTGCTCATGCTCGGAAATAATAAGAAGTTCTGGTTAAACTTGGGTGTTGAACCACATTAATTGCTGAGATCTGGAAATGGCATGACTACAAAGTCAGAGTTTAACAAGGCAAGAGACAAAAGGCTAACTTGGGGCTTTGGTTGAAATTAACTTAAAGGGGAACTTCGGTATTTTTCAACCTGGACCATATTTTCCTATGTTTTTGTGTTTAACTGACTAATAGGACAACAATTTTTGAAATTGGTCCAGTATTGAGGGAGTGCGCTGTAGCTGCTCACGGGCTGCAATATGGTGCTATTGGGGCAAGCTGGCACCATCATTTACGTCCACTAAAAGTGCTTGTTTTTGTCATGACAGGCTCTGATTGTTATTATAAGTTTCTAACATTATGGAACAAATCTCACTCAAAGAAAAGTCTCGTTCTGAAATCTGGCGCGGTGACGTGTTGTCGGAAGACAACGGTGGAATAGTGGAATACATCCATGATGGAAACCAGCTGCCAGCCAGGCAGAGTTTGTTGTGTTGGAGTACAGAAAGAGTAGTTTTGTGTTATCTAAAAGATTTTCAATCTGATGGCCGCCCATATTTATTTGAGCCGGAGTATATGGATATTCAGATTTCACAACGAGACTTCTCCTTGAGCTCAGACAGAATAACAAACAGACCTTAAAGGTAAGGGAAAGGTTTTACTTTTCTGTAGGGTCCTAAAAAGGGCACCAGCTGCATGCGGTGGGGCACCAGCACGCATAGTTTTCTAGCATGTAGGACAGACTATATGGCACTACATCACCAACCTACCTAGAGTATCATATTTGTACAGTGTGTAGTCCCAAAGAAGACAAAAATACGCAAAAAATGTCTGAAACACTGACGACAAATCAAACACCGCCACTTGATTTCAGGTTCATCTGTATTCATGTTAAGATCTTTATAATGAAACAAACCGTCACTGTGATTTAAGGGTCAACACAACAATGTGTCTTTAAAACAAAATATGCACAACGTAAATAAAAACAGTTGTAGAGTAGAAGTGTTATATAAATTACAATCCCGTCACATTACAATCCTTTAAAGCAGCAATGACTGTCAACAGTACAAATAAATAAGAGAACAGCTGTCAGATTGAGGTTGTTAAAGAACCCTGCATGCCTGGATGCAGATCAGCCACCTCCAGCTACGTTAACAGCTACGGTGATCACTGAGAGTTTGTGTGTGTGTGTTTATGCATAATTGTTGTTAACAGCACTTTGTAGGTTTCAGATGTAACAGGGTCTCAGTGCCCAGAGGCTTCAACCTCACAGCGTCCTCAACGAAAAAACGTCACGATTCCACACACACACACACACACACACACACACACATACACACACACACACACACACACAAGGTAAGCCACTGTCATCAAAACTGTACATTCAATAAATTAACAATGCATTGTCTTTGTTAAGCAACCAGTGAAATGACTCTAGATTACATAATTACATTAGATTACAGGTAGAATGAACCGTTCACGAGACGAAATTTGAGAGAGGGGAGGTTGTTGCAGGGGAAGGGTTCCACATGGCTGAGGTAAGGTAGGATGATTATGTATAGCACAAGGTTGGTAGGCGCAATAGTGATGACATCATCTACCCTTTGGCCTCTGATCACCAACGTTTCAACCTCCCATGATGGGCCTTCAGTCCCATCAGAGTTCAAGTTTTCTACACATAGATAGGCTCGAGTCCCGCTGTCTCCTTTCTCTTCTTTTTCGTCATCATCTTTTCTCATCCCAAAACCCGCTCCTGTCCCCCCCAAACCCCTCCCCACCCCACCGCCTCCCGCCATGGTCTCTGGTCACACGTTGGGATTGTCTCTGATCTGAACGAGACTGGGCCGGTCCAGCTGAGTTGTGGCTTCCTGCGGTCTTCAAGGCTTGTGTTTAAAATGGGCCTCCACTGCAAAGACACACAAAAAAGGCAACGTTATACATGATGACAGAGAAATAGTTGTGTTTTTCAACAGCTTTGAGGAGCAACACTAATGGTTTTGCATTAAAGCTGCTGAGAGCTTTGTGTTAAGAGTCAAAGTTGTCTTGAAGTAGAAAATGCATTCACTGTTTCCCACTCTTAATTTCCTAACTAATAATAACCTTTACTGAAACAGCGCATTTATTACAAACACATGCCATACAAGAGATGAAATTTAAGGTACCCTTTGACTTTTTTTGTGAGTTTGTAACCCTTGTTTCAAACCAAAACATATTGTTTGTCTTTGAGGCCTAATAATATGCATATCCTTCCTCAGGAAAACATTTGCAGAATTCACTTTTGAAAGAATTTTAAGTCAATTCTGTCTTCTTCTTCTTGGTTTGGTTTGTACCATGTACGTTACAAGATACAAACCAAGTGGTTTGGATGCTGATTGGTCTTAGAATATGGACAATAAACCCCAAGAACACACTTCATTTTTGACAGATTGAATGAAGTTACAGAAGGACATGGAATGGACGATGTGACGTAACACAGGGCCCCAGAACAAAGAGTGGCCCAGCACACTTCCGCTGCGCCACTCTGCTGTCAATCACCCCAGATGGGACTCGAACCCACAATCCCTGGCTTAGGAGGCCAGTGCCTTATCCATTAGGCCACTGGGGCTTTACATCCACCAGTTCACCAGGACGCCACACACTAAAGTCTAATGATGCAGTGAAGCGTCAACCAATCCTACCTTTTTGTTTCACCCTGTTCAATTCCATCTAAAAAAACGCTGTCAGACAGTAATAATACCACCTTTTGCGGGCGATACAACCACATTTTCATGCTGGCATATCACTGTTTCATCTCATTTCAAATGAAGTACTCACTCTGTGATATAGGTCCCAGGGTGAGGATCATTAAATCTTGTTGGATTAAGCTGTTGACCCTTTCAGAGTGACTACAAATGTGGCTTTACCCATGTCAATGTGTCAGTGAGAAAGCAGTGGAAGAGACCACCCAACTGCCAGTAAAACACTATTAGCAGAGGATGGTTTCGATCCATCGACCTCTGGGTTATGGGCCCAGCACGCTTCCGCTGCGCCACTCTGCTGTCAATCACCCCAGATGGGACTTGAACCCACAATCCCTGGCTTAGGAGGCCAGTGCCTTTTCCATTAGGCCACTGGGGCTTGACATCCCTCAAGTTCACCAAGGCGTGACGCGCTAAAGTCCAATGATGTGGTGAAGAGTCAACCAATCATATGTTTTTGTTTGACCAGGTTCGGGTCCATCTAAAAAAAAAAAAATGCCGTCAGTCAGTTTTCAGTGCTATTTAACGTCATAATACGTTAAGGAGCACTTGAGCCACACTTCAACAGTGACTCGCCTACAATGTCGCTGGCCACGCTTTGCCGTTTTGTTGCCCATAATGTGAACACAGCATTAAAGGATGGTTTCCTTACATCGCGCACTAGGTTATGGGTATGGGTATGCTTCCGCTGGCCCACGCTGCTGTCAATCACCCCAGATGGGACTCGGATCCACAATCCCTGGCTTAGGAGGCCAGTGCCTTATCCATTGGGCCACTGGGGCTATATGTACCACAAGTTCACCAGGGGCGGAACCGCATAAAGTCCAATGACACGGTGACGCATCAACCACTCATATGATTTTGTTTCACTCTGTTCCATTCCATCTGAAAAGTATCCCAGTAGCGAGTTTCCAGTGCTATTTAATGGCCTAATAGTTCAATGAGCACTTGATCAACACTCCAACAGAGACTTGCCATGAACTTTGCTAGCCACGCTTGGCCATTTTGTTGCTTTTTGTTCCTATCCATCACCCCAGATGGGACTCGAACCCACAATCCCTGGCTTAGGAGGCCAGTGCCTTATCCATTAGGCCACCGGGGCTTTACATTCTACCAGTTCACCAGGGCGCCACACGCTAAAGTCAAATGATGCAGTGACGCGTCAACCAATCAAATGTTTTTGTTTCACCCTGTACTGTTCCATCTAAAAAAATGCCGGTAGCCAGTTCCCAGTGCTGTTTAAAGACATAATACGTCAACGAGCGCTTGAGCAATACTGCAACAGGGACTCGCCAAGAATGTCGCTGGCCACGCATTGCCGTTTTGTTGCTCATAGTGTGAACACGGCATTAGAATTTTTCAATTCAATTCAATTCAATTCAATTCAATTTATTTTTGTATAGCGTCAAATCACAACAGAAGTTATCTCAAGACATATATGGACAGTAAACCCCAGGAACATGATTCACCTCAATAATATCACTTTTTGATGGTGATATAACCACATTTCCATACTGGTATACCACTGTTTCATCTAATTTCATATTAAGCACTCACTTTGTGATACAGGTCCCAGGGAGAGGATCATTATATCTTGTCAGATTACGCTGTTGACCCTTTCAGTGTGACTACAAATGTGGTACATGTGTACAAATTCAGAAAGCAGTGGAAGAGCCCGTGAGACATTAAAACACCGTTAGCAGAGGATGGTTTCGATCCATCGACCTCTGGGTTATGGGCCCAGCACGCTTCCGCTGCGCCACTCTGCTGTCAATCACCCCAGATGGGACTCGAACCCACAATCCCTGGCTTAGGAGGCCAGTGCCTTATCCATTAGGCCACCGGGGCTTTACATTCCACCAGTTCACCAGGGCGCCACACGCTAAAGTCAAATGATGCAGTGAAGCGTCAACCAATCAAATGTTTTTGTTTCACCCTGTACTGTTCCATCTAAAAAAATGCCGGTAGCCAGTTCCCAGTGCTGTTTAAAGACATAATACGTCAACGAGCGCTTGAGCAATACTGCAACAGGGACTCGCCAAGAATGTCGCTGGCCACGCATTGCCGTTTTGTTGCTCATAGTGTGAACACGGCATTAGAATTTTTCAATTCAATTCAATTCAATTCAATTCAATTTATTTTTGTATAGCGTCAAATCACAACAGAAGTCATCTCAAGACATATATGGACAGTAAACCCCAGGAACATGATTCGCCTCAATAATATCACTTTTTGATGGTGATATAACCACATTTCCATGCTGGTATACCACTGTTTCATCTAATTTCATATTAAGCACTCACTTTGTGATACAGGTCCCAGGGAGAGGATCATTATATCTTGTCAGATTACGCTGTTGACCCTTTCAGTGTGACTACAAATGTGGTACATGTGTACAAATTCAGAAAGCAGTGGAAGAGCCCGTGAGACATTAAAACACCATTAGCAGAGGATGGTTTCGATCCATTGACCTCTGGGTTATGGGCCCAGCACGCTTCCGCTGCGCCACTCTGCTGTCAATCACCCCAGATGGGACTCGAACCCACAATCCCTGGCTTAGGAGGCCAGTGCCTTATCCATTAGGCCACTGGGGCTTTACATCACACCACTTCACCAGGGCGCCACACGCTAAAGTCTAATGATGCAGTGAAGCGTCAACCAATCCTATCTTTTTGTTTCACCCTTTTCCATTCCATCTAAAAAAACGCTGTCAGACAGTAATAATACCACTTTTTGCGAGCGATACAACCACATTTTCATGCTGGTATATCACTGTTTCATCTCATTTCAAATGAAGTACTAACTCTGTGATATAGGTCCCAGGGTGAGGATCATTAACTCTTGTTGGATTAAGCTGTTGACCCTTTCAGAGTGACTACAAATGTGGCTTTACCCATGTCAATACGTCAGTCAGAACGCAGTGGAAGAGACCACCCAACTGCCAGTAAAACACTGTTAGCAGAGGGTAGTTTCGATCCATCGACCTCTGGGTTATGGGCCCAGCACGCTTCCGCTGCGCCACTCTGCTGTCAATCACCCCAGATGGGACTCGAACCCACAATCCCTGGCTTAGGAGGCCAGTGCCTTATCCATTAGGCCACTGGGGCTTGACATCCCTCAAGTTCACCAAGGCGTGACGCACTAAAGACCATGGACACAGTGAAGAGTCAACCAATCATGTTTTTGTTTGACCAGGTTTGGTTCCATCTAAGAAAAATAAAAAATGTCGTCAGTCCGTTCTCAGTGCTAATTAACGACATAATACGTTCACGAGCACTTGAGCAACACTTGAACAGTGACTCGCCAACAATGTCGCTGGCCACACATTTCCGTTTTGTTGCCCATAATGTGAACACAGCATTAAGGGATGGTGTCGATCCATCGCGCAATGGGTTATGGGTATGGGTATGCTTCCGCTGGACCACTCTGCTGTCAATCAGCCCAGATGGGACTCAAACCCACAATCCCTGGCTTAGAAGGCCAGTGCCTTAGCCATTAGGCCACTGGGGATTTACATTCCACCAGTTCACCAGGGCGCCACAGGCTAAAGTCAAATGATGCAGTGAAGCGTCAACCAATCAAATGTTTTTGTTTCACCCTGTACTGTTCCATCTAAAAAAATGCCGGTAGCCAGTACGTCAACGAGCGCTTGAGCAATACTGCAACAGCGACTCGCCAAGAATGTCGCTGGCCACGCATCGCCGTTTTGTTGCTCATAGTGTGAACACGGCATTAGAATTTTTCAATTCAATTCAATTCAATTCAATTCAATTCAATTTATTTTTGTATAGCGTCAAATCACAACAGAAGTTATCTCAAGACATATATGGACAGTAAACCCCAGAAACATGATTCGCCTCAATAATATCACTTTTTGATGGTGATATAACCACATTTCCATGCTGGTATACCACTGTTTCATCTAATTTCATATTAAGCACTCACTTTGTGATACAGGTCCCAGGGAGAGGATCATTAACTCTTGTTGGATTAAGCTGTTGACCCTTTCAGTGTGACTACAAATGTGGTACATGTGTACAAATGTTTTTCATTCAGAAAGCAGTGGAAGAGCCCGTGAGACATTAAAACACCATTAGCAGAGGATGGTTTCGATCCATCGACCTCTGGGTTATGGGCCAAGCACGCTTCCGCTGCGCCACTCTGCTGTCAATCACCCCAGATGGGACTCGAACCCACAATCCCTGGCTTAGGAGGCCAGTGCCTTATCCATTAGGCCACTGGGGCTTTACATCCACCAGTTCACCAGGGCGCCACACGCTAAAGTCAATTGATGCAGTGAAGCTTCAACCAATCCTATCTTTTTGTTTCACCCTGTTCCATTCCATCTAAAAAAAGCAATGTCAGCCAGTTCCCAGTGCTATTTAATGGCATAATACTTCAATGAGCACTTGATTGACACAGGGTGAGGATCATTAACTCTTGTTGGGTTAAGCTGTTGACCCTTTCAGAGTGACTACAAATGTGGCTTTACCCACGTCAATGTGTCAGTGAGAAAGCAGTGGAAGAGACCACCCAACTGCCAGTAAAACACAGTTAGCAGAGGATGGTTTCGATCCATCGACCTCTGGGTTATGGGCCCAGCACGCTTCCGCTGCGCCACTCTGCTGTCAATCACCCCAGATGGGACTCGAACCCACAATCCCTGGCTTAGGAGGCCAGTGCCTTATCCATTAGGCCACTGGGGCTTGACATCCCTCAAGTTCACCAAGGCGTGACGCGCTAAAGTCCAATGACGTGGTGAAGAGTCAACCAATCATATGTTTTTATTTGACCAGGTTCGGTTCCATCTAAAAAAAAAAATGCCGTCAGTCAGTTTTCAGTGCTATTTAACGTCATAATACGTTAAGGAGCACTTGAGCCACACTTCAACAGTGACTCGCCGACAATGTCGCTGGCCACGCTTTGCCGTTTTGTTGCCCATAATGTGAACACAGCATTAAAGGATGGTTTCCTTACATCGCGCACTAGGTTATGGGTATGGGTATGCTTCCGCTGGCCCACGCTGCTGTCAATCACCCCAGATGGGACTCGGATCCACAATCCCTGGCTTAGGAGGCCAGTGCCTTATCCATTGGGCCACTGGGGCTATACGCACCACAAGTTCACCAAGGGTGGAACCGCATAAAGTCCAATGACGCGGTGACGCATCAACCACTCATATGATTTTGTTTCACTCTGTTCCACTCCATCTGTACACATACATGTGTACAAATGTTTTTCATTCAGAAAGCAGTGGAAGAGCCCGTGAGACATTAAAACACCATTAGCAGAGGATGGTTTCGATCCATCGACCTCTGGGTTATGGGCCCAGCACGCTTCCGCTGCGCCACTCTGCTGTCAATCACCCCAGATGGGACTCGAACCCACAATCCCTGGCTTAGGAGGCCAGTGCCTTATCCATTAGGCCACTGGGGCTTTACATCACACCACTTCACCAGGGCGCCACACGCTAAAGTCTAATGATGCAGTGAAGCGTCAACCAATCCTATCTTTTTGTTTCACCCTTTTCCATTCCATCTAAAAAAACGCTGTCAGACAGTAATAATACCACTTTTTGCGAGCGATACAACCACATTTTCATGCTGGTATATCACTGTTTCATCTCATTTCAAATGAAGTACTAACTCTGTGATATAGGTCCCAGGGTGAGGATCATTAACTCTTGTTGGATTAAGCTGTTGACCCTTTCAGAGTGACTACAAATGTGGCTTTACCCATGTCAATACGTCAGTCAGAACGCAGTGGAAGAGACCGCCCAACTGCCAGTAAAACACTGTTAGCAGAGGATAGTTTCGATCCATCGACCTCTGGGTTATGGGCCCAGCACGCTTCCGCTGCGCCACTCTGCTGTCAATCACCCCAGATGGGACTCGAACCCACAATCCCTGGCTTAGGAGGCCAGTGCCTTATCCATTAGGCCACTGGGGCTTGACATCCCTCAAGTTCACCAAGGCGTGACGCGCTAAAGTCCAATGACGTGGTGAAGAGTCAACCAATCATATGTTTTTATTTGACCAGGTTCGGTTCCATCTAAAAAAAAAAATGCCGTCAGTCAGTTTTCAGTGCTATTTAACGTCATAATACGTTAAGGAGCACTTGAGCCACACTTCAACAGTGACTCGCCGACAATGTCGCTGGCCACGCTTTGCCGTTTTGTTGCCCATAATGTGAACACAGCATTAAAGGATGGTTTCCTTACATCGCGCACTAGGTTATGGGTATGGGTATGCTTCCGCTGGCCCACGCTGCTGTCAATCACCCCAGATGGGACTCGGATCCACAATCCCTGGCTTAGGAGGCCAGTGCCTTATCCATTGGGCCACTGGGGCTATACGCACCACAAGTTCACCAAGGGTGGAACCGCATAAAGTCCAATGACGCGGTGACGCATCAACCACTCATATGATTTTGTTTCACTCTGTTCCACTCCATCTGTACACATACATGTGTACAAATGTTTTTCATTCAGAAAGCAGTGGAAGAGCCCGTGAGACATTAAAACACCATTAGCAGAGGATGGTTTCGATCCATCGACCTCTGGGTTATGGGCCCAGCACGCTTCAGCTGCGCCACTCTGCTGTCAATCACCCCAGATGGGACTCGAACCCACAATCCCTGGCTTAGGAGGCCAGTGCCTTATCCATTAGGCCACTGGGGCTTTACATCACACCACTTCACCAGGGCGCCACACGCTAAAGTCTAATGATGCAGTGAAGCGTCAACCAATCCTATCTTTTTGTTTCACCCTTTTCCATTCCATCTAAAAAAACGCTGTCAGACAGTAATAATACCACTTTTTGCGAGCGATACAACCACATTTTCATGCTGGTATATCACTGTTTCATCTCATTTCAAATGAAGTACTAACTCTGTGATATAGGTCCCAGGGTGAGGATCATTAACTCTTGTTGGATTAAGCTGTTGACCCTTTCAGAGTGACTACAAATGTGGCTTTACCCATGTCAATACGTCAGTCAGAACGCAGTGGAAGAGACCACCCAACTGCCAGTAAAACACTGTTAGCAGAGGATAGTTTCGATCCATCGACCTCTGGGTTATGGGCCCAGCACGCTTCCGCTGCGCCACTCTGCTGTCAATCACCCCAGATGGGACTCGAACCCACAATCCCTGGCTTAGGAGGCCAGTGCCTTATCCATTAGGCCACTGGGGCTTGACATCCCTCAAGTTCACCAAGGCGTGACGCACTAAAGTCCAATGACGTGGTGAAGAGTCAACCAATCATATGTTTTTGTGTGACCAGGTTCGGTTCCATCTAAAAAAAAAAATGCCGTCAGTCAGTTTTCAGTGCTATTTAACGTCATAATACGTTAAGGAGCACTTGAGCCGCACTTCAACAGTGACTCGCCAACAATGTCGCTGGCCACGCTTTGCCGTTTTGTTGCCCATAATGTGAACACAGCATTAAAGGATGGTTTCCTTACATCGCGCACTAGGTTATGGGTATGGGTATGCTTCCGCTGGCCCACGCTGCTGTCAATCACCCCAGATGGGACTCAAACCCACAATCCCTGGCTTAGGAAGCCAGTGCCTTATCCATTGGGCCACTGGGGCTATACGCACCACAAGTTCACCAGGGGCGGAACCGCATAAAGTCCAATGACGCGGTGACGCATCAACCACTCATATGATTTTGTTTCACTCTGTTCCATTCCATCTGTACACATACATGTGTACAAATGTTTTTCATTCAGAAAGCAGTGGAAGAGCCCGTGAGACATTAAAACACCATTAGCAGAGGATGGTTTCGATCCATCGACCTCTGGGTTATGGGCCCAGCACGCTTCCGCTGCGCCACTCTGCTGTCAATCACCCCAGATGGGACTCGAACCCACAATCCCTGGCTTAGGAGGCCAGTGCCTTATCCATTAGGCCACTGGGGCTTGACATCCCTCAAGTTCACCAAGGCGTGACACATTAAAGACCATGGACGCAGTGAAGCGTCAACCAATCATATGTTTTTGTTTCACCCTGTACTGTTCCATCTAAAAAAAATGCTGTCAGCCAGTTCCCAGTGCTATTTAATAACATAATATATCAACGAGCGCTTGAGCAATACTTCAACAGCCAACAATGTCGCTGGCCACGCTTCGCCGTTTTGTTGCTCATAGTGTGAACACAGCATTAGAATATGGACAGTAAACCCCAGGAACATGATTCGCCTCGATAATATCACTTTTTGATGGTGATATAACCACATTTCCATGCTGGTATATCACTGTTTAATCTCATTTCACAAAGTACTCACTCTTTGATACAGGTCCCAGGGTGAGGATCATTAACTCTTGTCGGATTCTGCTGTTGATCCTTTCAGAGTGACCACAAATGTGGTATATGTGTACAAATGTTTTTCAGTCAGAAAGCAGTGGAAGAGCCTGTGAGACATTAAAACACTGTTAGCAGAGGATGGTTTCGATCCATCGACCTCTGGGTTATGGGCCCAGCAAGCTTCCGCTGCACCACTCTGCTGTCAATCACCCCAGATGGGACTCAAATCCACAATCCCTGGTTTAGGAGGCCAGTAACTCATCGATTAGGCCACTGGGGCTTCACATCCCACAAGTTCACCAAGGCGTGACGCACTAAAGACCATGGACACAGTGAAGAGTCAACCAATCATGTTTTTGTTTGACCAGGTTTGGTTCCATCTAAGAAAAATAAAAAATGTCGTCAGTCCGTTCTCAGTGCTAATTAACGACATAATACGTTCACGAGCACTTGAGCAACACTTGAACAGTGACTCGCCAACAATGTCGCTGGCCACACATTTCCGTTTTGTTGCCCATAATGTGAACACAGCATTAAGGGATGGTGTCGATCCATCGCGCAATGGGTTATGGGTATGGGTATGCTTCCGCTGGACCACTCTGCTGTCAATCAGCCCAGATGGGACTCAAACCCACAATCCCTGGCTTAGAAGGCCAGTGCCTTAGCCATTAGGCCACTGGGGATTTACATTCCACCAGTTCACCAGGGCGCCACACGCTAAAGTCAAATGATGCAGTGAAGCATCAACCAATCAAATGTTTTTGTTTCACCCTGTACTGTTCCATCTAAAAAAATGCCGGTAGCCAGTACGTCAACGAGCGCTTGAGCAATACTGCAACAGCGACTCGCCAAGAATGTCGCTGGCCACGCATCGCCGTTTTGTTGCTCATAGTGTGAACACGGCATTAGAATTTTTCAATTCAATTCAATTCAATTCAATTCAATTCAATTTATTTTTGTATAGCGTCAAATCACAACAGAAGTTATCTCAAGACATATATGGACAGTAAACCCCAGAAACATGATTCGCCTCAATAATATCACTTTTTGATGGTGATATAACCACATTTCCATGCTGGTATACCACTGTTTCATCTAATTTCATATTAAGCACTCACTTTGTGATACAGGTCCCAGGGAGAGGATCATTAACTCTTGTTGGATTAAGCTGTTGACCCTTTCAGTGTGACTACAAATGTGGTACATGTGTACAAATGTTTTTCAGTCAGAAAGCAGTGGAAGAGCCTGTGAGACATTAAAACACTGTTAGCAGAGGATGGTTTCGATCCATCGACCTCTGGGTTATGGGCCCAGCAAGCTTCCGCTGCACCACTCTGCTGTCAATCACCCCAGATGGGACTCAAATCCACAATCCCTGGTTTAGGAGGCCAGTAACTCATCGATTAGGCCACTGGGGCTTCACATCCCACAAGTTCACCAAGGCGTGACGCACTAAAGACCATGGACACAGTGAAGAGTCAACCAATCATGTTTTTGTTTGACCAGGTTTGGTTCCATCTAAGAAAAATAAAAAATGTCGTCAGTCCGTTCTCAGTGCTAATTAACGACATAATACGTTCACGAGCACTTGAGCAACACTTGAACAGTGACTCGCCAACAATGTCGCTGGCCACACATTTCCGTTTTGTTGCCCATAATGTGAACACAGCATTAAGGGATGGTGTCGATCCATCGCGCAATGGGTTATGGGTATGGGTATGCTTCCGCTGGACCACTCTGCTGTCAATCAGCCCAGATGGGACTCAAACCCACAATCCCTGGCTTAGAAGGCCAGTGCCTTAGCCATTAGGCCACTGGGGATTTACATTCCACCAGTTCACCAGGGCGCCACACGCTAAAGTCAAATGATGCAGTGAAGCGTCAACCAATCAAATGTTTTTGTTTCACCCTGTACTGTTCCATCTAAAAAAATGCCGGTAGCCAGTACGTCAACGAGCGCTTGAGCAATACTGCAACAGCGACTCGCCAAGAATGTCGCTGGCCACGCATCGCCGTTTTGTTGCTCATAGTGTGAACACGGCATTAGAATTTTTCAATTCAATTCAATTCAATTCAATTCAATTCAATTTATTTTTGTATAGCGTCAAATCACAACAGAAGTCATCTCAAGACATATATGGACAGTAAACCCCAGGAACATGATTCGCCTCAATAATATCACTTTTTGATGGTGATATAACCACATTTCCATGCTGGTATACCACTGTTTCATCTAATTTCATATTAAGCACTCACTTTGTGATACAGGTCCCAGGGAGAGGATCATTAACTCTTGTTGGATTAAGCTGTTGACCCTTTCAGTGTGACTACAAATGTGGTACATGTGTACAAATGTTTTTCATTCAGAAAGCAGTGGAAGAGCCCGTGAGACATTAAAACACCATTAGCAGAGGATGGTTTCGATCCATCGACCTCTGGGTTATGGGCCCAGCACGCTTCCGCTGCGCCACTCTGCTGTCAATCACCCCAGATGGGACTCGAACCCACAATCCCTGGCTTAGGAGGCCAGTGCCTTATCCATTAGGCCACTGGGGCTTTACATCCACCAGTTCACCAGGGCGCCACACGCTAAAGTCAATTGATGCAGTGAAGCTTCAACCAATCCTATCTTTTTGTTTCACCCTGTTCCATTCCATCTAAAAAAAGCAATGTCAGCCAGTTCCCAGTGCTATTTAATGGCATAATACTTCAATGAGCACTTGATTGACACAGGGTGAGGATCATTAACTCTTGTTGGGTTAAGCTGTTGACCCTTTCAGAGTGACTACAAATGTGGCTTTACCCACGTCAATGTGTCAGTGAGAAAGCAGTGGAAGAGACCACCCAACTGCCAGTAAAACACAGTTAGCAGAGGATGGTTTCGATCCATCGACCTCTGGGTTATGGGCCCAGCACGCTTCCGCTGCGCCACTCTGCTGTCAATCACCCCAGATGGGACTCGAACCCACAATCCCTGGCTTAGGAGGCCAGTGCCTTATCCATTAGGCCACTGGGGCTTGACATCCTTCAAATTGTCCAGTTCTGTACACATACAGCGAGTTCCACTATAAAGCAACACTATAGAAAGCACAGTGTGTGGTTTGAATAACAAAACAATGGCCCCTGATGCTACTGAAGCAGCAACAGAGAGAAAAAAAGAGAAACAGAAAGAGGAGGGGGGGAGACACATGGAGACAAAGCCCTGACAGAATAGAAAACTAGAGACAAAAACTGTGACATTGTGTCAAAATGAAAAACATTTCTCATAAGCCCCAGACATTCCCGGGCTAAACGTCACGGCTCGACAGACAAGGCAAGTGCATGGGTGGATGGATGGTGGTTAGCTCAGACATGTGTGTGATAACAGCAGGAATGAGAGGAGCGATTACAGCAGAGATTACAGCCTAAAAATACAAAAAAATACTTTAAAAAAGAGCGTTGGTGGCGTCTCTGTTGCTTGGTTTATGTCATGTACGTTACAAGATACAAACCAAGCGAGTCCCAATCTTAAAAACATTGCTTCACAGTGCTACTGGAAAAAACTCCACAGGGTACCTTTAAACATCGAAACATAAAAACTAGAAAAAGGGTTCCCTTACTGCAAATAAATCCTTTCAGTATTCAAACGTTTGGAATTTTACACACCTGCATATTCCTGCGGCCTCATTGGTCGATTGATGACCCTCTGGAAGGCAGATATCCAATCCCGTTGCTCGGCCTCGGTCTCGCATGCAAACAGGAACTTCCTGTCCGGCGTGACGATGGTGATGCCGTTGTTCCAGTGGTAGCCCTGTGTGGAGGAGGGCAAGCCGGACAGGACGGTGTAGCTGTTCTCCTTGCTGCCGATGAAGACCTCACCGCGGGCGTAGGCATCCTGGGAGAGAGACAGACAGACAGAGAGGAAGTCCTGTGAACAAGCTAAGTGATCAGTCAGAACCAAAGGAAAGATAATGAGGGCGTTGGTCTCTTCTTACCAGAGGGTCTTTGAAATACATGAGTCTCCTGTCATCCATAGTAAACCACCTCTTCTTGAAGCCCTCTGTGTGCTGTGGCAGAGAAAGAGAGAAGAGGACTCTGAGGAACAGGATTTCTTTCACAGATTATCTGTCTCATGCACTACTGTCAGGATATGGTGACCATTTTATAAAAATAACTTTTGTGCTAATGTATTGAGGGAGTGCAAGTAGACATTGCATCATTTGAAGTTGTCATAAGGCAAAAAAGTTGAAAACCATTATACTATTCGTGACCTGCAGACACTTTGGTCGGATTTGGGCAAATGTAACTGCTGGTTTGACTTTAGAGGGGTGGTAGGATCAAGTGAGTATAACCACAGTACTAGAGATGCGCCGATCTGATACTCAGTTATCGGTCACTAAATTGGATATCGGAGGAAAAAAAGTATAATCCGATCCGACCCATTTCTGTCACATACGCTCTTCTATGTCGGCATCTGTGGAGCTCATGTTAATGACTTTATATACTGTTGGTTAGTTTAGTCTATAATAATACGTCAGCATTTATGAGTTCATTATATTTTGTATTAATAAACTGAATTTGTGAATTTATTAAACTTAGTTGTTTAAGAGAGGATAAAAAGACGGTATCGGATTGGTATCGGTAGCGGCAGATACTCAAGGTTGCAGTATCGGACATTAAAAAGTGGTATCGAGCCATCTCCACCCAGTACAAACCTTTGGACCTGTTTTCTCCATAAAGCCTTCCTTCATGAAGTTCCGGGTCAGTTTGGGCACCAGCTGGAGGCGAAAACAAGAGAATCACATGAAATAAAAGCATGCATGTAATAGTAAAAAGAACACTTGTTATTCAAAGGTCAAACCATGAAAATCCTCTATCTGATAGTGACTGAATTATACGTAATGTTCCGTGAGGTTCCATTCTTGGTTTAGGAACGCTTCGTGATCAAACACCTTTGACAATTCTCCATAAAAAAATAAGTTGTGTGATTAAATCCTCACCTCCTCGTCACTTGCTCCAGGGAAGGCCACCTGTAAGTAGTGGAACCTGGCCGCCCTGATAGCGTTGAACCAGTCGACCATCTCCTGTGAAATGCAAACACCGTCAGTTGCACCATATCCTGCTGGGATTCACACAGTATCTTTTCACAGCATGCATTTTGGGCTCAGAGTGAGTTTTTCTTTTTTTTCTCCGATGCCAGTGAAGGCATCAGCAAGGTGTAGTCAAAAGGTGTCTGTGCTGTGTGGATGCTGCAGTGCTGTCGATAACTCCACCACAGAACAAGAGTGGCTGTGACACTGAATGAACCCAATGAACTCTTTTTCTGTCACAGCCTTCAGTAGCACGACTCAGCCAGCAGAGGGAGCAGCGCTACTTCAGTCTCAGGCTCCACTCAGTCTCAATGGCTATTCATATCTGTCCATCTTCTGTCTAATAGTCTGCTTTTTCATTAACTCTCTCTCTCTCTCTGGAGAGACAGAGGTCACACACACACACACACACACACACACACACACACACACACACATATATATATATATATATACTGTATATACATATAGAGTTTGTAGAGTTTATAAAATCGACACAAATATGCAACAATTTCTCAAAAAACTAAATAAACGAGTGGGTGTATTGTCTCTATTCCTCTAAATCATTAGTACTAAATTACATCGTTCTTTCCAGGAAACTTCCCATTAAATTATATGGAAATCATGGGACCCATATAATAAAGTGCTACCATACCATTTACAAAACATTTCCGAAAGGTTTGCTGTTGACCCTACAAACTAAATAATGTAAAATACTTTAACCACTACTTTATTGTAGATAAAACAAATGATAAAAGATGCATTTATCTGTATTTCAGTCAGTCTATTCATGTGGAACGGATTAAAATGTGAATATGTACAGCGCTGACATTTGGCGTCTAGGCTCTGAACTCATCGCTCCCCACGAGGAAGCACCAAGCTGAGCGCAGCATGGAGTGGGGAGTGACGATAATACCCCCCTACAGGTGGATGCTGGGGCGAATGTGGGGCCTTTCCATGATTTAAATTCAAATCCATTTAAGAAAAGAAAAGCCCCAAAATAATAAAACAAAACTTGCAAAAACAACATATTTCACATTAGACATACAGTGCAGTCTGTATGTTGTAGGACTGTGACACATTTGCAATTGTGTTGATTTTGTTCTTTGAAATAATGAAACAATTCCTATATAAGGTTAAAGGTGCTAAATGCGAGATTGGGAACATTTCTATTGCCTCTGCACGGCTCTCAACATGGCGACGGCTGAGCCGGTAGCTCGCAGCTAATGGTGCTAAGAGTGAAAACAATGGCAACAGTGCTGATAGAGCTAACAGTGTTAACCTGAGGGGGAACCGGAGGGTGGGTGCTAAGCTTCCACAATGGCGCCATCGGCCAGTAAGGCGTTGTCAGATGTAACCGCCGTATGAGAGCAGTGCAGAGCGGCGGCCATGAGCTAGCCAGTTGGGCACGCTCATATACACTAACATGCACTAAAAGCACAGGCGGCCAGCCCGGCTATGTAAACAAAGCACAGAGAAGTTGGATTACAACACACACAGAGGGAGTGCGACTTCATTCTCTGCTCAGGTAGCCTTTACTCCTCTATATTCTTACACTGCTACTAGTTGTTTGCTGCTGTATGAATGCTCTGGATATCATATAGAGCAGTCATTCCCAAAGACTGTGTCTGGACCCACAGGTGTGTCGCAGGAGATTTTATTAGGGTGGCCAAATAAATTTGCAGAATTTCTTCCATAGTCTATTAGATTTATATCTGCAGTACACCTTTGAGCCACATGAGGGAGCCTGAATGTCCGTATTGTTCTGATAATTGTTGCCTACTTATAACATTGAATCTAATATGAAAGGCTCTGGTTGTTTTACTGATGAGAGGAAAAAAAACGAGAGCCTGTTAACTTGCATAAATGCATTCTCATTTATAGTATTAATTATTAATATTTATATTTAATATATAATATAATATAATATAATGTAATATATAATATTTTTTATTAATTAATTATCTAGTTTTCAATAACACTCATAAAATAAAGCTGTGATTTATCAAACGTATATCTCTTCGAAACGCAAACAACTGAACAAATAAAGAAAAAAGAAACACATTTTTCACCGCTGTAACTCTCGTTGTAGTGAAATTGACTAAACACTTTTAAGCCAACAATATCAGGTACCAAATGTTTATTTATATAATAATAAATACAGTTATTCATGAATATAAAACAATACATTTTTGTCTTAAAACCATTGTGGTGTCTGATGTGTGTTGCGGTTTACGGGGCTAGGGTTAGGGTTCTGGTTGGTTGAACCCTAGGGCTGGCCTCGGTAAAAATGGTCAGGAATGTTCATTTCCACACAAATTCGCTCTTTGCGATTGACATTTTTAAAAAGTGGTTCCCCAGAAAAAACGTTTCAAAAACACTGGTATAGAGCATCTTTAAAGTGCTGACTTTCAGCTGTTTGAGGTCACTCACGTCCATACTGGTTGTACACTGGAGCAGTCGCAGCCCTTTTTTTCCATAGCCCTCCAATTTTTTAAACAGTAAGTCAATTCCTACTCTTTTCCCTGAATGTAAATGTAGACACCTTTGAAATAAAGCCAAAAGTCAGCACTTCACCCTCGTAGTCATTGTCTCAGAGCCAAAACAACACAAACTGTGTCACTATCTGACTGCACTGGAGCTACTGAAGCCACTGATACTACAAATGGACAGATACAGAGAAAAAAAAGCCAAAAGGAGATGAATTATTAAGGGACATTTCCAAGTCCGAGTGCATTTAGTAAAGCAGACAGCATGCATATTATACTACTGACCCTGTATTAGTGTTAGACGGTGTACCTTAGCATCGCTGTGGTAGACGAAGATGTTCCTTGTGCTGTTGTCTTTCAGGTAGGTGATCTGCAGGCCGCAGGGGTTGCCGATCTTGGCCGGTTGGAAGGTGGCATTGAGGGTCTCGATTTTCATCACCGCTTTGGGATCCCTGGCCTTGGTGGAGGAGGGCGTGAACAACAAATAGTGAAAGTCTCATATTCCTGAGTGTTGTTATAAACACCTTTTTAAAAATCAGCTGCATCATCTCGCTTACATCCTGCTTGTTGAAGTATTTCAGCGCCCCCTCCCTCTCAGACAGGATGAACTTTCGGCTGAGAAACTGACCGTTGTCTCTTCCTCGTTTCCATAGAAACCCCTCTCGGTACCCTGGGCAGAGAGAGAGAGAGAGAGAGAGAGAAAAAGAAGTGTTTGAGGTTGGGAGGCTGTTATCAAAAACCCATCGGAGCAGATGAGAGATTAAACAGAGGAGGCATTTATAATGGTAATGGTGAGATGTTGTAACTGGTTTGTGGTAAGATGATACATGAGTTAAACAGAAATCAAAGATCGTTTGAAATCGCATTTAGAAGACGGAGGAAGACAAAGGAGACGGAGAGACAGAAAACATCCAAGAGGCAAACAGACAGACAGACTGGGAAGGATTTAGCAGGAAATGCAGCATGAAACGACACACAGAGAGATATGATTGTCTCTAAAAAGCCCAAAGAACATCCATTTCCATGTTAATGATATGCTGTTCTATTTATAGCCTGTAATGCTGTCTATTTTTGGTAAAAAACAAAAAGCTCTGCCTACACAGCCTCCTTTTCTTGTCTTTTCTTTTCTATTTTGGTCACGCTGTGACGTGTTTTCTTTCTAATCTGGATCTATTTCTGTGCCTTAATGGGTGGAAGATGTCTAAGCATAATCAGGTGACTCATTTACATTTCAGCCGTTTGACTCATGATGTTATCCAGAGTGTTTTATAATGAGCACCAATTGTAGAATAAAGTTGCGCTGAAAATAACAAGAATGGGATGAAAGAGGAGTTCATTTGCCCTGAATGATTACGTAGAAAAGTACAGGATAAAAGAAATTACATGATAAGTTTAGAAGAAAGATTTCTCATCTAACTAAAATGGAAGGAGTCTCTGTCTGTCTGTCCTTCAATTATCTTGACAACGTTCATCCGATCGACTTCACACATAGCGGGTGTGTTGCTGAGGACCTCAAGGAAGTGCAGAGTCGCTTTGGCAATATTGTCCTTGTTATATTCATGCCAATAAAGCATAATGAATTAAATTGAATTGTCCAGTGTGAGCTCTTGATGTCTACAGGACATATTTAATACTAGTGCGTTATGTGCCCACTGTGTAGAGTATTGAAGGATTCCTAGTGGAGAGCTGCTTCTGGAACGCTTCTGAAACGCATTGTGGCATGTCGCAAACATTGTTTAGAGCAGCCGGAACGCTATCTTCTTGACCAATCAGAGTCGGTTCTTCTTCTTCTTTTTTGTGTTTATTGGCAGATCGCATTCGCAAAGCCAATTTTAAAGGCGCATACCAACCGCCACCTACTCTGTCGGAGTGTGTAGTCTGTGAGTGAAGGCCTTTAAACACTGAGGCATTTTTTCTGTGCGATTCATTTGCATATATTCCATATATTTTTCCGAACTGTTGTTTTTGTCATGAGTTCTTTCACACAGAATGCAAATATTAAAAGCATAGTCAATTTTTCTTAGCTTTTACGCCGCGAATAAATGCACCAACCAATCAGGTTGTGCGGAACGGATATATTCAATATGTACACTATAGTAAACAACAACACGGAGGCTCTGTAGTCCGAACCAAGAAGGCAAACTTTATTACTCCTTTGAACCTTTACAAAGGCAGCGCAGACCAGACCCACTCCTTCTGTTCTTACCTTTCACAATAAAAGCCCCTTAGACATATACACTGCATAACTGTTTACCAGAGGCAAATTCACTCAGAGCATTTCGCTAAAAGGAAACCAAAAATAGCTTACAGTAGTTTAGGCTATATGTACAACACTTCACCTCAGACAGACTGCCAGACGCTGCTCTGGGTCAATAGCACACCGGTAGTTGGTCCTCTGCCTGCGCAAATCTGTTCAAACCTTTTATTGAAAAAGTGTCGCAACTGTCACAAATTTGCATCACTGCTGGTATGAATAGTTTCCCCGTCGACGTTTGCGTGAGCTTTTGCACCCCAAATGCCGCATATATACTCTCGCATTGCTATGGAACGCAACTATGTCATGGCACGTGTATTGCTCAGGAAGCGCAGTGTCAAGTCAAGTGTGAAGTTGTTTGGATGGGCAGTTCTTGAGAAAGCTGCAAGCAGCAATACCGGAGGTCAAGCAATCGGCACGTTCTGAACAGGCATGTTTTAAAACGTGCGCTGCACTAGTGTGTATAAAAAGAGGAAGGAATGGATAAAGGGGATATCAATTAAAACCAAAATACAATACTTTCAGTATCATAATCTAATCCTTCACACACAATTCCTTTACTCTATTGCTCTCTTTTACATTCTCCTTATTAAATGCCCACCATTGATTAGCTCTCTCATGTCTTCTCGTCCATTGGACTTAATCAGCTCCATCTTTGTGTGCGTACGTGCGTGTGTGTGTGTGTGTCTTTGCGGCTGTGACTTTCTGACATGAAACATTCACCTACACTGGCATTACCTCATTGATCAATAGCCCTCCTTGTCCCCACCCTCGCCTCCTTCCCTCACACTCTTTTTCTTCTCTACTATCCTTTGCATACCAGATCAATATTAACATTGGCCGCTGTGGAGGCCAGGTTACTGCCTCAGCCATAGTCAACCTCTGCCACCCACACACACACACACACACACACTCACACACAGATGTCATGCACCACACAATGAGTGATGAAGAAAGCATGAATGCACAAATAGAAATGACAGAATGACTCATATTATTACACTCTGTCTGCATTCGTGTGTGTGTGTGTGTGTAACAATAAACGAATGAGGTCACTGCAAGCCAATCAGTAAGCTCCATCTACAACAAGCGTGAAATGTATACTAGGTGACACACACACATCCACCCCACACACAAATGCTGCACACAACCAACCAAACACGCACATTGTTTTAATGGCACCTCTATTCATCGGCAGTGGCAATTACAGTGTCACCGCTTGAATACAACGGTGGCGCTTTAAACTGCAAACATACCCGCAACCACTTAGGAGACGAAGGATGAAAATGAATGTTTGAAAGTCGGCGATGGATGTTTCAGGATAATTGAATTCCTGCTACCGGCGTCCACTGGGAGATGTTTGTCCGAGGGGTTTTCAAGGTTCTGCTTATCGAAGGGTAAACAAGGCAAGATTGGCAACAAACAACATGCCGGACATTTTTGCTTCTTTTTAAAAAAATATATATATATATGAGTGTGTTTGTGCATGCATGAATCTGTGCGCGTGTTTATGTTCTTTCTATACTTTTAACTGGGCGAACGCATCTACTGCTACGAAAACATTTTTTTCACAATTGCAGCTTGCGACATTAGAAGACACTGGCGATAACAGCCATTCAACTGTCAAGCTCATTTTAAGCAAACTTTTGAAATGAGCGAATTAACCGCAGCTACAGTGTAGTTTGGTTGGCGCTATAGGCTACACATGGCTGTAATCCCACCGGTAACCGGAGTAGAAGAAGTAGAGGTTGCGAACCAGAAACAAAAAAAGTCGGCCATCTAACCATCTACGAGAGAAAAATGGAGAGAGGTTTTCAAGAATTTGTTGGGCAAAAAATTGGGCAAATGTGAATTGTTCTTTCATGTCAGATAGTATTGGTCATGTTTCATGTTGTCTGGAGACAAAGACAAGCATCACACGTTATAGGAATATCCAAGAAGACGCCGACAGCCTAATCAGCTGATCAGTCATGTGAGTTAAATGTTTGCTACATCAGAATATATTCGGCAAAGGCGTTTCCACATCCCGTTTGCACTTCAACTCTTTTTCGACGTAGGCAAAAACCACCTCAAGCGAGCGTAAAATCGTTTTTCTCGCAGGAAATTGTATTGAATTTTGGCGTTTCCATACATCTTTTCTGATGCGATACTTCAAAATGCGCATACAAATATGTGAACGGAGACACAGCTAATGACATGCAGCAACAACACATGTAACAATATCTCCATTAGGTGTTATTTGGTGTCTTTGTATTCAGAAAAATGTGGACGAATATTAGATATTGCACTATATTTACAGGCCAATTACAGAAAATCATGAAATGACAACACCGCAGCGTTTCAGCCGTAATAAGGTTAGATGAAGAGATGATGAAAGGGCATTTTGCTGGTATTAACTCTTAAGGTTAGCTAAGCGCAGAGGCGTTTCTGAGGTTTTCTCTGAATGCTGAGCCATGACATTTTAACATTTTTCTTTGAAAGCTGCATTTGACATTTTGGGAAATAGGCTCATTCGCTTTCTTTCCCAGAGTTAGATGATAAGATTGATACCACTCTCATATCTATCCAGCAAATATGAAGCTACGAAAGTTAAGAAAGCGCACAAGTGTATTTACCAAAAAATGACAAACTAGTCTTTTAATAGTGTTTTTACATAGCTGAGACCCTTTTAATGCACATGTCATCATTACATATTCAAGTTATGTGGCCATGTCTTATTTCAATCAGAGGGGACACTGAATCTGCTTCAGCTTGAAAACAAATCAGCTCTGATGAAGGTCCTCACAAGCATAATAAAACATGTCGGTGTGCACGTACCTGCAGAGTAAGGTTCCTGTTTTTCGATAAACTCAAACTCATTCCTCTCGTACTTGGCTCTGATCCACTGCTCTCTCAGCATCCTGGAGACATACAAACACACACAGTTAGCTTTCACATCAGTTACGAATTATGAGTTATGAAACCATTTCTACACAGTATTATCCTTTACTTTATTACACAAACATCATAAAACAGAAATAATATCCTATAGTTTTAAGTCAAGTGACCGACAGTAAGTAACCCAATGCCATGACGTAGCCTTATAGGAAGATAGAGGATTGCTTATAATGATGTGAGGAGCAAGCTATGTTCAACAAATTAAGATGAAAAAGGGGATTGTAACATCATCCCCTCTTGTTTGACAATGTGTAGAAAACACCAAAGTGCTCGTGTCTTTCTTTCTGTCGTCACTGATCCAACATGGTGATGTGTCCCTACAGTAGGGCTGCACAATATATTGTTGTTTTTTTAATCTCCATCGCAATGTCAACTTGCACTTGACTGCACTTTAAAATGTACCTATCATTGATTTTTTTGTTATTGGTGCCTTTTGTGTTCAGTTCAGTGTTCAATTTGTTCAATAAAAGAATATTGGATATCATTTCCTTTCATTTTTTTAATTCAACAAGCAATTTGCTGTATTTTAGCAGTATACTTAAAGCAGCAGAAAGGCAGAACTGAGTACACTTTAATATCTGTTCAGTTATCGCAAGTAATATCGTCATGGCAATATTCAACAACTAGGGATTCACCGATACCGATATCGGATATCGGGCGATACTGACTCAAATAGCTGGATCGGGTATCGGTGACAATGGGGCTGATCTATTCAGTTCAATTCTATGTTTATATACTATATACATTATATACTGGGATTTTAATTCCTGTTTAAGTTGTGACCAATTTGTTGCTGCATTAAAAACACTCAAATTGTAATTCCTCTTCATTTTGAAAAATTTTTACCAAGTTGCTGGTGTTATTATTTTAATGATAAATAACAATCAAGTAAATTTATATCTCTGTATTTATTTTTTTACATTTTGTTTTACAAAGTTAGGAAAGCAATGTTTAAGTCAAGCCTGATGTTGCCTTACACGTAAAAGAATGATCCCAGTCACTCCCTTCAAACACTGGATCGGTATCAGATCGGTACTCTGTATCGACAGATACCCAAAGCCCAGGTATCACTATCGGGACTGAAAATGTATCCCTATCAACGTTATCGCATATTGCACATGCTCCTCATATCGTGAAGCCCTATCCTATAGACATCCAAGAGTTAAGTATTACATACTCAAATGGCACTTTTAGTCAAATAGGACTAAATAGCATTTTAAGCTGTGAGTGTTATCATCTGCATTTATACCATTTGTAGAAGTAAAAATGCACCTGTGACGAGTCTCAGCTGCTGGTAGTCTACATTTACAAAACACAATTTACTGAAATTTTTGTAAGCAAATATAAAGAATGTGTGAGGATGAAATCACCCTTAATTATGTACACATAATAATATTTATTCATTTTAGGGCTGTCGATCGATTAAAATATTTAACCAAGATTAATCGCATGATTGTCCATGATTAATAAAAATAAAATGTATGTTTAAAATGTACCTTAAAGGGAGATTTGTCAAGTATTTAATACTCTTATCAACATGGGAGTGGGCAAATATGTGTGCTTCATACAAATGTATGTATATATTTATTATTGGAAATCAATTAACAACACAAAACAATGACAGATATTGTCCAGAAACTCTCACAGGTACTGCATTTAGCATAAAATATATGTTCAATACATGGCAAACTGCAGCCCAACAGGCAACAACAGCTGTCAGTGTGTCAGTGTGCTGACTTGAAATATAATATATCATATCTCTAGCTAACCTGTAGCTTCATATTACACATGCATACATATATGAGAGTGGTATTGATTATTACAATGGCAGAGCATTTCATATTTTTTTTAAATTTTTCTCTATTGTTACTTCAGGTCCTGATTAAACTGAATAATGGAATAGTCCTTGAGCTTATGTTCAACAACATGCCTTTGTTTCCACAGTTTCTACCATACAAAGAAAGCAATCTCAATTTTAGACTTAGTCTTCCTCCTCAGTGTGAGGATGGCAACAGTCAGCACATCACCATGCCAACAGTCTCTCTCATCCCGTTTCCTTCTCTACCTCTCCGTCTCCCCTTCAGGCTCCAAACAACCGTTCAGGAGGTAAAGTGTCGTACTCTTAGCGGATACCTCTTTGAATGACATCTCCTAGTGACACTGGACTGGAACTAAAGCCTGCGGTCCTCAGGGGAGCAGAGTGAGTGAACACAAACAGACACCGTGGCGCAGACACTGAGGAAGACACTTCTCTTTCATCTGAGCCTCCTCTCACTCTACCTGTCTTAGCTCGGTTTCTGTCTATTTTAATCAAACCCTGTTGGAGGGAGGCAGAGAGAGATGGATGGACAAGGCTATAATGTCCAAGAAAATCTGTGTCCACTACCTCAGCTTATACAACCAAAGTGTATGAAGAAGTAAAAGGGAAGATAAAAAAAAATATTCCTGGAGGCAGATTCAAAAATATATATGTTTGTTGGTACAGAAAAGTCTGTACTATATGCAGCCGCCTCCACATAAAACTCAAATGTATGCGTACGGAACGGTGAGGTTGTCAAAAAAGTTTCCACTGTGATTCAAAGTTGTAAAACAATAACACCTGAAATAGTCCACAGGGGTGTGTAAATACTTTTTATAGGCCTTTTATACACACAAAGAGGAAGAGCTATTTAAGCACAGGTGTGAACCAGTACATTATATCTTCTTTCACAGTAATAAACTTCACAACGTGGTATTAGCATTACTTATGCACTTGTATCAGCATGCAGTGTAACTGCCTCTGCATTCAGCATTTTCTTTTCACTGAGGCTCAACAAGGGCCAACATTATGCTACATACAGAAATAAGACTTTAAAACTGCACTAATCAATATGATTATATTACAATAAATCAAATGACTATGTCAAATGACATGAAGAGGTTGCTCCTAGTAACGTACCCACGGATAATTAACACCCGACTCTATAGCATGGATGTATTATATATACAGTAAGAACTGGATACTGGACTCAAAGAGCGCATAAGCCGAGTTTGCTTCCGTATTGTGCGCACGACGCATGTGCATTATGCCTCGTTTCCACACAGTTTCGTTTTGTGTCCATAAATTCGTGGTCGACGCAAGGATGTGCATCTCTTCACTGATGGATGGAAACGCCAACACAGATATGGGGAGAAGTTAAGTTTCATTTTTTCTTAGTGAAAAGTTTGATGGCTTATTAGCTAACATTACGGTTAACATTGGTGGCATACTAGCTGCGTAACATATAGTGTGCGTACATAGTGGTTCATACGTTTTAAATAAGATATTTCACAAAACTGCTAAATATGCCGTCGAATTTTGCACTTGGGAAAAAATTATAAATAGAGCAGCATTACATTCATCAATCAATCAATCAGTTATTAATTGGCTAATTTGCTAACTTCCTGTGGCTCCGTTATCTGCAGCAAAAGGTTACATTTTTCAACGTACACAAGGCAAATTATGGACCAAAAAAACAGAGGGATGAGTTTCGCAAACACATCGGAGATCACAGAGGTTCCCAACGGAAAGAATGAACTTTGACTCGCATACGTACACAGAGCTATGTGGAAATGAGGCGTTCATGTTTCTCAATGGCCCCATCCGCATATTGCCCATATAGACTTTATAAAGAGTTTACTTTGAGACGTCACGCAAATAAAGATAGCTTTTCTAAGCCCTGGGGAAGTTTTACAAATATAAAACCTCCATAAATTTAAAATTCATAATACAAATATTAATAATAGAGTTTGTTTGTGCGGTGTCTTGTCTTTTCTTGTAACATTAAAACCCATATCATGAAACAATCATACATGTTATTGTTTATTCCTGTGCTTTTCATACTATGAAATACATTTTTAGCTACATGTCAAGAAGATGTCTTCCATGAAAAAAGCACTCATGCATTGCTAACTGTTAGCAATGCCAACCAAAAGAGGACACACCACTCTCTACCTCTTTATTTATAGAGGAAACAGTTGTCAAAATAGAAGTGAACTTGAAAATCATCTGTGATATTTTGTTCATTAAAGGTTGTATTACACATTGACACAAAACACTGACCTTTATAAAAATCATACTGGCTGCACCTCATGTATTTGTGTTTAGTGAAAGAGTCGAGTGAAAGAAGGAGCACTTACTTGCAGTCAGTGTGTGTTGGTCTGTAGTAGAAAGCAGGAACCTTCTGCTCGTATTTGGCCTTGGCTGCATTGTTTCCCGTAGCAGCCATCAACTGAGAGGGAGACAGGACAACACAGCCTGGTCACCTAAATACTGGTCACAGTCACAGTCAAATATTCACTTCAATACAATATACAGTAGTTTCCACAATGCTACTTTTTACATGTACGGGGTGAATGGGTATGGAGGACGGAACCTGCCAAAATAAAAAACAAATAAATAAATGACTCGATAAATAAATAAATAAATATATACATTTGCCATTAAATGTACCAAAAATAATATAAAAAATAAACGGAGGCAAAAATTAATTGATAAAATGTAATAGAATTGTAGTTTTAATTTGCTTCTTTATTTATTTACTTTTTGTATTAATTCCCCTATCTACTTTTTTATTTTATTTTCCCTTAATGTATCTATTTTTATTAATGTTTTAAAAATATATATTTATAAAATATATATGTATAAGTAAATAAGTTAGGGGAAATTAATAGAGGGAAAATGCATTATCGAGACATTTATTTATTCATTTTTTATTTTGGCGGCTTCCGTCCTCCATAAATGGGAAGCCAGATCAATTTGATCTAACAGCATATCTAACCAGCCACAGTCTAAAGGTATTTTATTCTGAAAACCCTTTATTCTGAAAACCCTTCTATCATACCAGCCAAGGAAATAAAACCTGAAGAATGGTGACAACAACACTACAATATGAAAAAGAAAATAGCATTAAACTTTAAATGAGACATCAACAAATGGGCTAAAGCAGAGAAAATCCTAAGTGTGACAGAACTTCTTCAGATATGGGATTAATTGTGGAATTGGCTACACTGCATTGGGACGTGTCTGCCCTCTTCCCCTCGTTCTCTCCATTGTGCGTTTCATCCGAGGATAATCCCTGAGCCCAATCCAGCTGGCTGAATCCCTCAACACGCCTCTCTTATCCTCTGAGGGGCTCTGGGAAGACACGCAGCACTGTGGCGTCTTATTGTGAAGGTCAAACAGCAGCAGAAAATTCAAACCGAAACACAAACCTCTGAAGAAAGTCACGGAAATCAACATGTGACACATCTGCTGCCAAAATGTGATGCATCTGACACCTAAGATGTGACATTTAGAGCATGATATCAGTGTCGTCAAAGCGAAAGCTCATGCAGGAACATTTTGGTGCCATTTCATAATCACCCCTGCTCTTATTAGGTATGCCTTCCCTTTATGCAACATGCTCACTGTTCCAGACAGTGAGTTGCAAGCATCTGCAGAGCATGACATTCAGTTACTGTTCAATAAAATAACCAAATATTATCACGAAAGTCCGATTTTTCTTCTCTACAATGACATCATATAAAACGAAGAGCTGGGGCCTCATTAATCAAAACATGCATACTCCCACCTTCACGCTGTAACAATGATGGATCTCATTTGTTCTACAACCATCTGCTCGTGCACATACAGTACATGTACATACAAAAAATGTGGTCAACCACATCCTTTTGAAAGTCCCAGTAGCCTTAATATAGTTACTTGTTGTGTGGCAACTGTACACTTGAATGATTTTCTTCTATTTATTTTATTGTTCTTAGTTTTGCAGCTGTCTGATAATACCTTTCTCCAAACTGCTCTTTTCCATTGTACTCCTTCACCCACGGCTGTAACAGTGAGCTCCTATTAAGGCTACTATTACCCTGTTTGGCAGTGAAAGGCTTTCACAAGCCATAAAGACATTCCTCAAAATAAAATGCTGATTTGCTTGAAGAAAAGTTCATCTCAAGATAGTTTCGGGGACTTTCCTTCAGTCGACACATCAGAGGTGGGACCAAGTCGTTGTTTTGCAAGTCACAAGTAAGTCTTAAGTCTTTGCACTCAAGTCCCAAGTCAAGTTTGACAAGTCCAGGCTGGCTATACCTACAAAAGGTAATTTGTGTATATCCCACAAAGTCAATTTGTGTGTAATTCATATAATCGACGACCAAGAAATAGAAAGGTGGTGGAGGTGGATGGGTGGGTCTAAAAATAGCGGACTTTTGCCCAAGAGACCGGCGTTTGTGTCCTGTGTGAAACCAGAAGTCAATGTTGATATATTTGTCACATACTTACATACATACTTACAGTAAATTTGGCCACTTCCGGAGTTATTTTAAGCCAAAACACGATCTTTTCCAAAGCCTTACTAAGTTGTTTTGTTGCCTAATCCTAACCAAGTCGATCTTTTCCTAAGTCTAACTAAGTAGCTTTGTTACCTAAACCTAAGGAAGTTGTTTCCTGTGAAGATGGAAGATTATTTTGAAAAGGACAAAAGTGTCTCCTCTGATTGTGGATGTTTTATTGGAGTGGGACCACAACAGCTCCAGAAGTCTCAAAAATAAAAGCCTAAACTCTCCCAATACTACAATTACAGAAGGGGAGATATAATACAAACCCTTCACTATCCTTTTTACAAACGCTGCAATCAAATCTAGTCGTCCAATCGTCAAATACTCTTGCTTGTGTTAAGGTGTTTTAACCTCCAAACACTCACCACATTTTACCTCTTACAACCTCGCTCTCCTCTTAAGTCAAATCCCCTTTACATCCCAATTTAAAATATTGTCCTCCCACATCCCCAACCTCTGGGATTTTCCTCGTGACTCACGCCAGCATCACCTCCTCCAAAGTCCCAAAAGTCCCTTTTGTCACCCAGTGGTGGTGTTAAACCGCTGACATGATTCATTCGAGGGGCAACTTCACTCTTCCGTAGCAAAGCAAAAGCAACATTTTACAAACCTCAGAATATTTATTTCTGTGTTCACAAATTTGCACAGCCGTCATGTTTCTTGCTGACATATTTCTGAAGGGGGCATATTTGCAAGGCACGCGACAGCTCAGCTTCTTTTTTACACACAAGTGTAAACAGTCTCACTAATGGAATGGGACTTCATTGATCACTGTGAGGAAATGTTCTCCTCCCAGAGGGAGGTCAGAGGTCAGGGTCAGCTGAAGAGCAATGTTGCTGAATTCATTGTCTTGCAAGGACTAGAGATGTGTTGAGGTGCTGGTGTCAGCCAATCAAAGCATTTTGAACTCTTTAATATTGGCTGTTATTAAGCCGGATAAAACTTTTCTTTATTTCTGTTGTAACCTATTGTTCTCCAGTTTCCTAAAACCCCATCTCTGACCTACAAGTACAAAAAAAGAAACAGCAGCCAGCAGTTTGAGTTAATGAGATCTTCACATATAGCTTGTGTCAGCAAGTAGAGCACTTTGCCTTTAGTTCAGAGACAGGTTTCCTCATCCTGCTTTATTTTCTGTCATATTGTTAAGAAAAATGTCCCCTGACTAGATCGTTTCCATAGAAACAAAAAAATATAGTACAGTTAAATTGGTCACAGTTGATGCCATTATATCGGGCCTCATGCAAGAACCACTTGTGCTAACAGATTTGTTCTTAAAGGAAGAGTTCCAACATTTTGGAATTTTTCCAAAATGTGAGCTTCTTTGCTTTCATACTGAGAATTAAATTAAAAGATCAATACTAGTAACTTCCTGGGGTCTCTACTGGTTGCAGAAACCGTCTGGCGCAAAACCCCCCGTACAACCGTTTTTACACTTTGTTTTTTGTCAATTTAGTTACCTTTAAAATAGAGCTACAATAGCTGTTTCTAATCTTTATGCTAAGCTAAGCTCTAGAGCTGCAGGCTGTTGCTTCATATTTACCAGATATGCGAGTGGTTTCAAACCTCTCATCCAATTTTCGGCAAGAGTTAAGCGAATTTCACAAAATGATTCCTCTGAGTGGAACGTAGGAGTGATTTAAAGTGCCAGTTTGTGCCATGGTTTTGCACTCTGTGGCTCACGTTACCGCAGTCTTGGAAAGGGAGGAGTGAGCGAAAGGGTACTCAGTTGGTTGCAATCTGCAACCACACTACTAGATGCTGCCAAATCCTACATCCTACTTGTACCTTTAACTTGAGAATTATAATGCATTAAAGGGGACCTATTAAGCTTTTGTGCTTTTTCCCTTTCCTTCAGTGTGTTATATAGTTTTTTGTGGATGTAAAAGGTCTGCACCATGCCAAAGGGAGTTACTCTCCCCCACAGAAACACTGCTCCTGACTTGCCTGAAACGCCTCGCTTGAAGTCCCGCCTTTTCTACGGTAATGTGGTGATGTCACCAGGTTACACATTTGCAAATACCAATACGGTTTGGCACACCCTCAAACAAAGCTAGTTAGAGCAGAGCTGGAGCGGAGTCCGAAGAGTTTGGTTCAGTTGACCAATCACAAGAGAGCTGACCAATCAGAGCAGACTGGTGCTTTTCGGGAGGTTGTTTTTAAAGTGTTTTTTTTTAACATTAAAGCACATAAAAATGATCTAGTCGAAACCCAAAATACAAGTATGAACGTGAAAATAGGCATAATAGGTCCTCTTTAAGCTGAATAACTTTGGAATAAGAGAAAGGGGAAGTGCTGTTTTATTTAGGATGTGCACATGTTTACGATGGATATAATGAAGTGGGGGGTTTGCGATGCGAGTATGATGCATGTTTGCTATTACTGCCCTACTGTACCTCCACGTCACTGGCATCCCACGTGTCCTGGACAGACTTGACCCGGCTGATGTGAGGGATGCTCCGGTGAAGGAGCGAGCAGGCCTGGCAGACAAACACACCCAGAGTCAGCGACGCCCAGTCCGGCTCTGCAGGAGAGAGAGAGAGAGAGAAAGAGAGAGCGTAGAGAGCACGGAGGTGAAAGGAGGGGAAGTGAGTTTGCGGAGCGAGAGAGAGAAAGGAGGAAATGAAAGCGGTACAGAAGGGACGATAGAGAGAACGGTGGTGGGGTTGAAGAGAGATAAAGGAGAAGGGGTGAGAAAATCTTGTCATAAAAAGCTCTGCAACAAAGAGAACAGCAGCTCAGGGTTTAGGCTATAAATACTGGAAGTGCTGATGCTGGTGCTGTTAAGGGGTAATAGGAGCAAAGTAAATGAAGCAAATATTACAAGGGACTCTGGTTGAGTGTGTCGCTGCTCATAAAAGGAGAGCAGGGCAGCAGAGCAGGATTTTGGGGAAATCCTATTTAGCTTACCGACAGGAAGCAGACTGCCTGAGATCTGATCAGAACTCAGCCGAGGTAGTTATCAGGTTAGTTACATCACCAGACTCCAAAATACACACACACATGTATGCACCATGCAAAAAGACAGATATGTACGCCCATGCAATATCTTATACTTTAAAAGAAAAACAGATAAGAACAAACACACACATCCTGACATGCACACACACACACCTGTGCATCACCTCTAAACAGACCGTATGCTGCTTATTGCCAACATGTGACTAAACACACACTTCTGCAGCTCTACAGTCTCATCAGCAGTCAGACTGAATGTGCAAAAAAAGAAGCGTTTTTTTTTCTCTCTGCAGCGTGATACAGCAGCATCCGTGGGTGTTCAGCAAAGGTACATTTGAGTCACTGCATCACACGTAGACTTTGATTCTGTCCTTGCAAATGAAGCCGTCAAAGCCGGAGACGCAGAGTGTCAGAGAGGGTGACAGAGAGAGAGAGAGAGAGAGAGAGAGAGAGAGAGAAAAAGACAGAGTGTAGTGAGAGCTAAGTGTCAGAAAATGAGGGAGAGAGAGAGGGGGGAGATGAAAATGCAGATTGGAGTTTTGCACTGAAGGCAGAAATAATTCTTTAACGCTTAGTGGGTATATTAAATCGAGCATTTCAAGAAGGCAAGTTAGCTAACTTTTAACAATAAATAATCATCGTTAAAAGTTAGTTAACTTTATTGGATTTTCAGTGAATCTGAACTAACCAAAGTCACACAATAGCACAAACAAACTAACCAATCGAGGCAGCGGTAGACCAGTAACCCATGTGTTCTGTGAGGTAAAATTACAGTTTTTTTCAATGGAATCTGGTGGCTTTGGCGAGAGCATAAATGAATAAAACGGCTTCAGTTCCCCATCAGAAACGGCTGTCTGACGGCAAGATAAAGCGGTGAAAATATTCTAAATATAGCGTACACTTAAACTCATATCGATTTTTTTTCTAAAATAAGTTTTTCTGCTGCCCCCGTCCACAGCAGTACATTGCTTTAGTTCCTGTCTGTTTCTCCAAACTATTACTGTAGGTAACACACTGACTATGAATAAGTAACTCATACAACCCCACTTCAAAACACTTCCCTTTAATGATGTTAGAAAGTATAAGGCTGCAACTAATTGAAAAGATTACTTTCACTATCAATTAATCTGTCTATTATTTTTTGTTTTCTAAACAAAAGGATACAGTTCACTACCCTTATGGATAAGAGGTCAATCTACAGGGAGATGGTCTACAGCAGCGTAACATAGGCTGTTAAAAACGTTTCACATTTCCAGAGTCCGAGGTGACATCATTAAGTGTTAAACGATAAAAGAAAGATATTCAATTCAGTTCAAGACTGCAATTCCTCACATTTGAGAAGCTTGAAGCAGTGAAAGTTTGCTATTTTTAGCCACGCTAGCGGTGTGGACTCTAGGGGAGGGCAATGTCAGTCGGCCCACCACTTTGGTCCAGACTGAAACATCTCAACAACTATTGGATGGATCGCCATGAAATCTGTCAGAAGCCTGCCGACTAGTGATCCTGACTCCTGACCTTCCATCTCAGCAGGTCAAATTTTTCATTCATCCAGTGAAATATCTCAACATCTACAAGAATGATTGGCACAAAATTTGGTTCTCACCTTCATGTTCCTCTCAGGATGAATTATAATCACTTTGGTGATCCCGATTTTTCATCTAGCGCCATTGTCTTGTCAAAATGTCATATCAATACTTTGATTTATGACCAAATTCTATGATGACACTCCCATCAGCCTCAGCTGCCCTCTGTGGCAGTTGTGTCAAGAAGGTAACCCACAAGTTGCGAAACTCTTGTGAGATTGGTTGAGGTTAGGTATTGACCTTGAATGGTTATAAGGTTAGGGGACTACCCGTTGTTCCGACGGCCCATTGTTCCAAAAGCCCAATGCTCGAAAACACGCTCTAGATGCAACAAACAGAAGCACATGGCTAATTATTATGCAGAATGACATCATCGGACCTTCCCATCTTGTTGAATTGAATGCTTTCGTTGGTTGAGTTGGTTAGGGTTCAGGCATGAGGAGTGAGATTAGTTAGGTGTAGGGTAAGAATATCAATGTAAGCCAACCACAGGCAGAATAGGGCGGGTCATGCTTTCGCCATGCTAGGAAAAAAAAGTATTGCAACTGGGAAGGTCCGACGTCATTTTGCTTTTCAATAATTAGCCAAATACTTCTGTTCACGCTGTCGTGACATTTTTTGGACTAATGGACCGTCGGAACAATGGCATTGCACCTAAGGTTAGGCATTGACCTCCAATGGAAGGTCGCCCAACAGCGAGTCTCGTGAGAATTTTCAAACATTTGTGCAACTTGTGGGTTAACTTCTAGACACGTCCCTCTGTGGCTTAGTGCTAATAAGCAAATGTTAGAATGTTTACATGGTTAAACATTATACCTGCTAAACATGTTTGCATTGTCATTGTTAGCATGTTAGAAATAGAGAAGAAAACACTGCCCCACCCGGTATCAGACTTAGCACCACAGCCTAGCGTCACTACGGACTCTTAGACTCATTGCTAAATAAATCACAACTGATTAATCGATTAACAAAACTGATGCTGATTAATCTTCTGTGGATTGACTTATCGATCAATTGCTTCAGCACAAATGTCTATAGAAATGCCAATGTCTTCTTTAGTTTCTGGTTCGTGAGCACGCCACTCATTAGAGCCTCGTCAATGCTGCATTTCTGAGGCCAATACTGATGTTATGCCAGCAATTTGTCTTTTGGTTTTTTAATTAACAGCTAATATAAATATTATATCCCTTTAATGTGGTTATTTAAGAGTTGTGACAAAGATGTACATTTACTGTTGAGTAATAACACCACAATATAAGCCAATACCAATATAACTTTGACAAGCTAAAATCAGCCTTGGGCTCGGCCATGCCAATGTATCATTCAGGCTCTATTCAGGACACTGGAATATGTGTGTATGTGTGTGTAGCTGTATTGTATTTGCACACACATGCTAAAATGCATAGTGTATGCATGGCCACAAGCGACTGAGAGTGCCATGTCCTCGACGGGCAACACTCAAAAAGCCACCACATTCTCTCTCCATCTCGTTCTCTCTGCAGCTGCCATTTCTCACCCAGGGAGGCCCTCGGCGTGGTGCACCGCAGCCATGTGAATACATGTGAATACATGTGCACGAGAGCAGCGAGAGTGTGTAATACTCGAGGGGATCATATGAGAGCCAAAGGAGAGAAAGAAAGGGAGGGTTGAGGGGCAAAAAACAAATACCACTCTTGCATTTCTCTGTCCTCTTGAGGCTGGAGAAAGCCTAGACGGAGATGCCACAGAGCCTGATGGCAGGGGAGAGGAGATGAGGAGGAGATGGATGAAGGGAAGGGAGGAAGAGTGTGGGTTCTTTATCGTGCAGAAAGATGATGTGAGCCCCCGAGGGTGCTACTGGCATCTACGATAATCTTCCATCGATTTATCTCTTTTAACCCGTGACAAGTAGGCAATATTTCTTTTAGAAATGTCAACTCATCTTTTAATCATTCTGGATTGTGATGGAGCACAAGGCACCGGAGATGGCGCTTTGATGATGAGAACAAATCAAACCACTTGCTGTTTTTAATTCGTTACATCTCCCGTTTTTGCCAGCGACACACAAATACACACCTACACACAACCCTGCTGACACAAAAACACACAACCAGCCATTCAGCGGTGAGGTCATCGCCGTCTGAGTCAGGCCTTATGGAGAAGCAGACAGCACTCATGGAGATTACTGTGGCCGCATGACTGACTAACCACATACACACACACACACACACACACACACACACACACATACACTGGGCTTCCTCCTCTACATGTTCACAGAAGATGTTTCTCAACAGGATTCCTGTGAACAACAGATGCACACTCGTCGTAGCGAACAGGAGGTGGAAAACTCCTGATGTAGTGTGACTCTGCTGTTTTGTTTCGTTGTGCATATGCTGTTTGTTAAAGAGCTGCTGCTCCTGTCTCCGAGGAATTGTCGAGAGAAAAAAAAAAGTCAAGTTTCGCGAGGAGTTACGGGGCTCGTTTTGGTAGAGAGACAACAGAGCTTTTGATTGGACCGCACAAGGTTGAAGAAAGAAGTGCCTGTGGCGTTACTGCAGGGCAGATGCGGGATAAATGAATGAGGAGAGGTGGGGGGGGGCATTTACACAATGGCAGACCCTGTGTCTGTGAGCATTCGCAGGCACTTTTGTGCATCTGCAGCAGTTTATTTGTATGTCTGGGTGTGTACACATCAGTCTTCATGGTGGGGGTTAATGACAAGACAGCGTGGCCAGCAGAGGTTGTGACCCTCTCATGTCTTGGCTGAATCCCTCAGGCACTATAGCACGGGCTTTTATTTCTACAGCAGCAGTTACAATCTGATATTTTACTCAACTTTTGTTTGATTTCAGCCATGGATGGATTACTGAAAAGGCCTACCGGGCAGCACAGGTCCAGGGACCCAAAGTGTACAAACCTACAAAAACGTACTCACTCAAAAAGATGCACCAATCAGGAAAAAGACTCAACCAGAAAAAAAATTACCACAAAGTAACATAAAACGACCGGATCGGATATCTGACCGATACTGACTCAGATAGCTGGATCGGATATCAGTGACATTCAATTCACTTCTGTTTATATACTATATATGCAAGATATACTGGAATTTTAATTCCTGTTGAAGTTTTGACCAATTTGTTGCTGCATTAAAAAGGAGTGTAAAGGTTTTAACAGGTTCCTGTTCATTTTGAAGATTTTGTTACCTAGTTGCAGGTGTAGGATTTATTATTTCAATAATAAATAACGATTCAGTAAATGTATATATATATGTATTTATTTGTTACCTTTTGTTTTACAAAGTTAGGAAAGCGATGTTTAAGTCAAGACTGATGTTGTCTTACACATAAAAGAATGATCCCAGAATGAAACAGCTTATTAATTAAAGACTGGTATCGGATCAGTACTTGGTATCGGCCGATACCCAAAGCCCAGGTATTGCTATCTAAAAAGTCGGTGCATTCGTACCACAAAGACACATAAAATGACAACAACAAGACTCAAAATGACAACAAAGAGACAAAGCAACTACAAAAAGTCACAGAATTACTACAAATAACCACAAACCAACCACAAAGAGAAACAAAATGATGAAAAAGAGACCAAGCAACTACAAAGAGATGCAAAATGACCACAAAGAAGGACAAAACAACTACAGAGATGCAAAACAACTACAAAGAAACAACTAAAAAATGACCACAAAAAGAGGCTAAAGAACTCTAATGTCTGTGTGTCTTGTTCCTATGTAGGAGAGGTTGTGGGGCCTTTTGCATGTCTGTGTCCAGGGGCCCATCGTCTCATAATCCGCCCACGACTCCAGTGTGACCCTGGCTTTGCCCAAGGCTTTTATAAGAAAGTCATCGAGGTTTTCTTCATTTCCAAAGGCTGACTTTTCATACGGAATGTATTTGCCAGAGTGAACATTAAATATAGTTACAACGTCAAGGATTCCACTTGAATCTGTGGAGTGTCTGTGTATAGCTGCAATTTGTGTGATATCACTTGCTACCACGGAGAGAGACAGGTGTCCATTATTGGGTAGATTCCCTGACGTGGGTCCATGTTTTCCTCCTTCCCGTTCACACAGCTGAAAATTCATCTGTGTTGAAGCTTCAAGTGTCTTGTATTTTATGTTACACCCCGACACAGGCTCTTCAAGCAAATGTGCCAGTGTAATCAGAACTCAGAGTCCCTTTGGATTTCCTTTTTATTTTTTTTGCATATTATGCCTGTAGCCCTTGACAAGTGTCGTTTTAATTCTTCTTTTAAATCATTCCTTTTTCTACACACAGGATTTATACAGAAAAGACACGCTCCCTTTTTTTGATACGTTACGCGTATCTGAATACTAAATCATTTGAAAGCTACCATACAATCTTGGAGATTGGCGGATGCTTGAATGGAGCACTGCATTAGTTGAGGCGGAGCACTGAAGTCGCGCTTGCATTAGCTGATTGTCATCAGCTGCTTCATTCGTGCTTTACCCTCGGTGGCTCATTTTTCAGCTGCTTGGCAAACAGCTGACTGAAAACATATTCATAAAGGTGTACAGCAGTCATTATAGCCTACTACTCACTGACCACTCTCGTCTATACCTTCATTCCAACTGTACTACCCCAACCGCCGCCTTTATGTGCTGAGTTTTTGGTACTGGTGACTTCAACAAGATTTAATGTTCATGTATACATGTATGTATTTGCAGGATCGTTGTTGCTGCTCAGATTCTTTGAGAACTCCCTCAGTCAGCAGAGCCCTTTCCATCAACTCTTTCTGTGTAACCTTGCGCTATAACATGTCAAAGTCTTGTCTCTGACTGAAACTGACAGTTTGAAGGTCACTGGCTGGAATCTTGGAACCTTTCATAAAGTATGTGTTGACCTCAACTTCCTTCTTTCCATCAAAGTGCAGAATTTGATGACATATTCTCCTTTTTCTTCTTGGAAACTGTGGCATTCGTAAGCTGGCGTTGTTCTCATTCAGGTCCATTCTAGCAAATACATCACACTTCCTCTTTTTGGTTAATGATAACAACTCATTCTTACACTTAAAGTGGCAGTAGTCAGTATATTTTTGGCATCATTGGGCTAAAATTACATAATAACGTTTCAGCATATTGTAATTCAAGTGTTCTGAGAGATAATAGACTTCTGCTATAAGTAGACTAGACTTCCTCCTTGTATCATTGAAAGTGCCTGAGTTTACCACTGGGATTCTCCACTCTGTCGCCAATTTGAAGGGAACTTCCTGGTGGTAAACCACCATCAGTACCATCAGTTTCGGTGTCCTTGAGGCTATAGAGGCAAAAAAAAACTTAACATGAAGCTTTTTTAAATCCTCTGTAGATGTTGGGTGCATTCAGTTCCAGGTAAAATGGTTACTTCAGGATGTTGTGTTCCTTCGAATGAAGGGGGAATGCTCAAAGAAAGATTGCTGCCAATAAATGTGAAATTTCATTCCAATTTATATGAAACAGTATGTAACTGAGGCAGTAAAAGTCTCCCTCATTCCATTGTTTTTCCTTTGAGCTTTGAGTATGAGGCACCACAATGTATTCTCATACAACGGTTCGTATGAAAAAAAAGTAGGAAAAGTTATTCTTCCGTCTTCACAGGAAACAACTTCCTTAGGTTTAGACAACAAAACTACTTAGTTAGGTTTAGGAAAAGATCATGGTTTGGTTTAAGATAATTCCATAAACGGCGTTACTTAAGTACGTAACTTACGTGACAAATAAATCAACGCTGACTTCGGGTTTCACACGGGTAACGAACACCAGTCTCCTGGGCAAAAATTTTGACCCACCCATCCACGCCAACTTCCTCCCTACGCGGCGTTCGCCACCATTTATATTTCCTGCTTCACGATTACGTGAATTACACACAAATTGATTCTGTGGGATATACACAAACTACAGTGCATTACTTTTCGTAGGTGTAGCTACGAATGGTGTATGAGACCAGCCTGGGTACCACATCATAAAGGTTGAATGCTGTAGTGCATGGCTGTGAATCCTATGCCTAAAAATGTGAGCTGACATTTAATTTTCTTATTAAACTGCAAATAAAACAAGACAAAACATCTGTGTGAAAGACTCTCAGAATAAAAGCCTCCGTTTGCTCAGGAAACACAATGCTTTATTAGTCTGGGGCCACTTATTCGCGATGGGAAATGCAGAAAAGTTTTTGTTTTCTCCAACTTTCACATAAAAAGACATTGAAAAATAGTGTGAAAAGCCATGAGCGGGCTGCTATAGGAGCCTAAACCCCCTTCCTATCTCATCATAGTTCCTGCTGTTTTTGCCGTTCAACAAACACCTTCCTCACACCTCGGAGGACTGCTGAGGCTTCTCTCCGGAGGGAATTACTCGTTTGTGTATCCTTAGCGAAGGGCAGCACTACGCTGAACGCTGCTGAGCTACAGAGAAACCCTGCCGTATAAGCTCCCGGCTCAGCCTCTGAGCGGTCTCATCTGAGCACACCAGCAGTGAAAAGATAGGGGGGAAAAAGCGCAAAGGTAAGGAAGGGCAGAGTAACAATGACTAAGCATAAAGAACGCACAAGCGGTGTTGCCACTTTGTGTGTTTTCAGACCAATTACGGCAGGCTTTCTGTCCAGTTAATGGATGCTGTGTGTGTGATGGGGAGATAAGACAAGAGTTAAGGGAGGACAGCCAGGGTCACTGTTGATGATGTGATAGTCTGTCTTTACTCTGTAAGCCTGCAGATTCACATGCAATAGAGGGCTTTTATGTGATGTAATGCAGCAGCCATATGGGAGGTCATTCCATTGTCTTTCTAGTTATGCAAAATTGGTAAACTTTGTGTATCATCATGATATATCTGACTGCATGTGTGCCTCGGTAATGACACCTTGATAGCTACAGCAAATCATGTTGGCTATGGGGGTGCTTTTGTGTCTTTATTATGCAGTCAAGCAGAATAGGTTTGAGAGCAAAACTTTCCACACTGCAATCAAAAAAAACTTTTTTTTTAGCAAGAAAAATATTTTTTTTTAAAAAGTTTTCGTTGCGAATCCAAAAGGGAATTTCTTTAGATTTGGCAAAAACATCAACTTGGACTCAAGGATGAACTGATTTTGTTGGTCAAAGGTCAAGGTCACTGTAACCTCACAAAAACACGTTTTTGGTCATAACTGAAGTATTCATATACTAATTGACAATTTCACACAAATGTCTAATAAGATGAAATGATGAAGTGATGACATTTTGGACAGACATGGATGTAAACTGCAACTTGACTGGTTGGCGGAGGAATACAACCACAAAGTGGTAATTCTAGTTTTACTTTTCAGATGATTTCATCTACATATTTTTAGAGGCAAACAAAAGTAGCGTATAAACATGTAATTTGGGGTAAACAAGTGGTAACTTTCATTAGCCCCAATTAAAGGCAACTAAGTATTATATTAACTGTGACTTCAGAAATGCCCAATGAATGAGTAATCCATGATGTCTTCTCACAATGGCAATGCTAACATCTGTCATTTATCAATCAAATATCAGTATACCCACCTAGATGGCTCATCAGTATACAGTATACAGTATACACTAAGGGTGTAACGATTCATCTACTACATTGATGTATCGATTTATATTCCTACGATCCAACTACATCGATAGGTACTCGGCAAGATGTCTTTCGCGGGAGACGTATATCGATATAAAATCGATTTGAAACGCAAAAATCGATTGTATCTATACTAAGGATTTGCACCTTGTATTTAAGGATGACAAACGTTATATGAAAGTGTTTTTTAGCACTTGTATTAGTAAAGAAATGTTAAACTTGATTACTATAAGCAAATTATTTAAACAGCGTTTGTATAAGAATGATTCTGTCCCAAGCTGTTTGATCACTATCAGCGGTTGATCTCTGTATTATTGCTCTACCGTTTATATTGAAAATGAGAACAGAAGCAGCAGGTTAAACCACTGTTCATTTAACTTGAATAGAAGTTGGTTTATTATATTTTTTGTTAAATATTGCACTGCCTTGTATCTTGAGAACTGAAGCAGCAGGTCCAGCAGTTGCACTTTTTATTATTTTCAAATAAAAGCTGTATGTATTTGCCATTAATCGTTGTTTACTTGTTTATATCCGTGATTCATTTATCCCTGATTCCCTTACAAGAAAAACTTTGAGGAATCCTGACCTGCACTGTCCAGTATCAGATATTTATTTCACACTGATTGAATTTTTGGCAAAAAAAGTTACTGTATCGATTTCAAATCATTGAATCGTATCGTATTGTATCGCTCTAGATGAGCCAAATATCATCCTTGAATCGTATCGGAACCATGGAAATCGTATCACATCGTTGTAAAAACGTATCGTTACACTCCTAGTATACACCCATAGGTCTACACTACCTACATATTCCAAATGTTTGTTTGTTTCCTTTGCTGTGCTGAGATGATATGTGGTGTTTTGAGCTGTAATGAAACCGTGATGTTTTTCTGAAAAGGCCACTGAGATAAGATCCTGTCCCCATCTAGGACGCCGCCGCCGCGCCAGCATCAATAATTCATATCTTGACCATTATGAGATGTGAATTATGAGCCTGGGAATGCCTGATCTGGTAGCACGGGGATGGAAAAAGATAAGTTTGGTTGATGGATGGCTATCCTAACGCTTCTCATCTGTGGTACCTGCTCTCCTGAAATTTCATGAAACGAGCCCGGTGCTTGAATGCAAATGTGGGAGAAAGCAGCTGTTGGATACATACTGTTGACCACTAAGCAGCTTCTACAAGCGGTCATGTTTACAAGTGTGCCTTGCTCAAGGGAATCTGAGCGCTTGTTGAGGGATAAGAGAGCATGTATGAGTCACTTCACCAGCTGAGGTTTTCATCGCTGTGATCATTCAGTCACCCTGCAATTACCAGCTTCTCTGACTATTCAGCAACTGCCGCGCAACACAGAACATCTGTCCCACCTTCGCTTCACTGAGGCTAAATTTGATTATGTAACGATTGCAGAGGTGAAAGCGGCATGCCCACCAGGCAAAACTGATCAACAATCTCAACAGGGGAACAATCAGAGCCAATGTTTCCAATAGGCACTGTGGATCGTTGCAGAACAGTTTAGGTCAAATAAGGCCATATGGGGGATCAGTAATTGTGCCAATTTCCCCCAAAGCAAGGCCAGCAGCCATCTCTGTGAGGCTCTACTTAGGCATGGTGGTATTGAGCGTATCTATTGCCTCCACAAGGCTCGCAACATGGCGACTGCTGAGCTGGCGGCTTGCAGCTCACAGCAAAGGATGTATATTGGCAAAAGAAGTGAAAGTCAATTGTTGGTTCCATTGCAACATCAGCGCCCAGCATCAAAGCTATGCTTCCGCCATTTTGGACTGAAAGCCACTACCAGACAGTCAGTAAAACGTCCACCTAAAAAGTGCCGTACAAAAGTAAAACAAAATTATTTCTATTCTATTGTCATATTCTACCGAAATGGCCTGTGTTGAACAATAAAATATTATAAATATAATAGGATTTTTCAGCACAAACAGTGCAAATAACGGCAACAGTGCTGACAGAGATGACAGTGTTTACCGGAGGGTGGGTGCTTAGTAGGTGTATTACATACAGTAGGAGTACCAACACCGGAGCAAAGCCATACAGTGCTGAGGACGGGGGTGGCAGAAAAACTAATTTCAGCCACCTAAAAGGAAGGCTGACCTAATAAAAAATGTATATCCGTTTAAGTGTACACTATATTTAGAATATTTTCACCGCTTTATCTTGCCGTCAGACCGCCGTTTCCTTTCTTGTGATGGGGAACTGAAAGTGAAACGTATCTATGATCTCTCCAAAGCCAGCAGGCTCAGATAACAAAGACGTACAGATAAAGTTCACTTTCAGTTCAGTTTACCGTCAGAAAATATTCTAAATATAGCGTACACTTAAGGATATATAATTTTTTTTTAGTTGAGCCTTTCTTTTAGGTGACTAAAATATGTTTTGCTGTGGACCCCATCAACAGAATTGTATTGCTTTGCTCTGGTGCCGGTGTTCCTGTCTGTTTCTCCAAGCTGGGGGCGTGCCGACCGTCATCTACTGTAGGTAATACACTGACTATGGACAAGTACCTCATACAACACCACTTCAAAAGGGATCACCAAAGTTATTCATCCTGCTGGGACCATGAATATCTGTACGAAATTTTGTGCCAATCCATAGCATAGAGGTTGAGATAAATTTACAGGATAAGTAAAAACCTTGACCTGCTGGTGGAGCTAGAGGAAAAGTGAGGCAATCACCAAAGACAGTAGGATGCATCCTCTGGGAACTATGAATATCTTTAAAAGAGATTTTAGACCAAGTTTGAATGAGCTGGCTACGAGCTTAACTGAGTTATGTATATTGGTAGCAATCTCGGAACGGTCTTTAACGACGAATGCAAGGTGCTATATTTTTGGGTTTCCGGTGTAGCCAGCGGATATCCGGGCCAAGATTTCCTTTTCCGTCCAGTTAGCAACTTGAGATGCGAGGCTGGAGTTGGGAGTTGAGAGACGACATTTACGATCAGATTGTTTCACAAGCAGACAGTTTACAGGCTAATTTTAAACCAATAAAAAGCTAAATCATCGTCGGACGATAGCCGGTTGGTTCCAAGATTGCATTTCAGCCGACGCATTCCGTCTCTTCTGCCGACTGTTTACCTGCATTCAACCAAAGCTTGCTCGAACATGATCGGTCAATACTACTCGAACTGCAAATGGAAACCAGAACGCTTCCGATACCAAAATCAATATCCCGTTGCCATAGAGATGAAGTTCGTGGTACTGAGAAGCAAAAGGTCACATAAAAATTTCAGTTACTGCTTGTCAACACACACGCACACACATACACACACACACATACACATACAGCACCAACCATTGTGAGAGCCATTTCTCTGCTTATTTTCTCAACAAGATAACACCCTCCTCTGGTCAAAATGAAATCCCTCTTTTCAAGTGTCAGAACAAAGCTATCTAATTTTTAGCGAGAGCGCCTCATGGCTCCAAAAGCTGCTCCCGAACAGCCAGTCCTCGGAGGAGCCGTAACCAGGGCCAAGGAACAGGCATCCTGGGCGGGCTCGGCTCCAAAGCACTGGGCGTACGGCCCGGTACTGGAGCCTCTGTGGCCACTCACTGGTTTATTGCCATTTCAGTGAGAAGAAAGGAGGGGTAGGAGAGAGAGGAGGATTAAAGAGGGAATGCATGTGGAGAGAGGCTGGAGAGATGAAGAAAGGGATGAAGAATAGCATAACCCTGGTGAAAGATTTGGGCCATTTAAATGAAACCAAAATGCACACAGCAATAATGAGTGAGCGAGCTGCATGTATGGTGTATGCTGACAGTGTAGAATATGATGACACCAGACCACAACACACACACACTGTGGACACAATACTAGCTGTAGAGGGGGATAGTTGACATGTCTTTGTGCACCCTCACACACCATGACAGCCACACACACACACACACACACAGGAGTGTTTTATGTGTTTATGGCTCAGACTTTAAGTCCAGAGTCCAGAGTCTCTAGGGCCTCATTACACCTGCAGAAAAGAAAAGGGTGTTTTCAGGTAGGGAAGTCCTCACCAGGCCTTTACTGTCATCAGATCTGGACCCGATTCACTCAGACTTGTTGGGTTTTTGAAGCACCAGTTGGTGATCCCACCTTGATGATCACAGCATCTCACATGCATTGCTGCAGCTGCATGCACTGGCTATAGATGGAGGGTGATGGGGGATGAGGGAGGGGGGGTTTCTTACCTGGATTGCCGCAGTCCGCGCACGTTCCGTTGCCCGGTCTCACCAGCACGTCTTGCAGGAGCCGGTTGTTCCCCTCCGATTCCAGCGCCATGAGGGAGTTTATCCGTCCAGCCTCTCCAGAAGCCTGCTGCCAGAGAACATCCAGACACACCGACCGACCGCTCGATCACCTGTCACCTCCGATCTGAAGTAGAGAGGAGACTGGATGATCCGAGCCGGTGCTGCTGCTGCTGGAGGAAACCTCTCTCTCTCTCTCTCTCTCTCTCTCTGTGTCTCTCTCTGTCTCTCTCTCTCTCTCTCTCTCTCTCTCTCTCTCTCTCTCTCTCTCTCTCTCTCTCTCTCTCTGTATTACTGAGTCTCACTGACTGCATAATAATCAAGCCTATATGTTCCCATCACCTCCTCCTCGTCTTCTCTTCTAGTCCCTCCACCCCTTGTCAAATCTTATGAAAGTGAGACACCCAGCGGTGGACAACCAGAATTTAAATAGAATTTAAACCTGCATTAGGGAGAATATTTTTTTGCATCATTGGGCAAAAATTCCATAATAACCTTTCAGCATATTGTAATTCAAGTGTTCTGAGAGAAAACTAGACTTCTGCACCTCCTCATGGCTCTGTTTTCAGGCTTTAGAAAATCTAGCCTGTAATGGGAAATTTTGGCCAATCAGAGGTCATTTCAGAGAGAGAGCGTTCCTATTGGCTGTTCATTCAACGGAAGCAGCTGTCAATCACTTGCTCCGATCAAACGGTCAAACTAGGCAGCGCTGATCAAATATTAATCTTTTTTTTTTTTTTATTAAATATTTATTATTCTGTTACTGTAATGCCTATTTCTAGCCTCAAATGTTTATAGTTCTCATGTAAAATGAGAAAGTTTGCTCCGGCTGGAGGGCGGTGCTTGGTATTTCCTCAACTGATCTCAACATGGTTCACAAACCGGGTCACAAACTTTCTCATTTTACAGCTAAACAGTACACTACAAGAACACATTTGAGGCGAGAAATAGTCATTACAGTAACAGAATATTGATTCGTATTTGATCAGCGCTGCCTAGTTTGACCGTTTCATCGAAGTCTGCGAGTGATTGACAGCTGCTCAGAGACGGCAAGGCTCCAGCTCAGCTCTGATTGGTTGTTTTCCTCCGGTCTGTGAAATCTTGCAGATGCCATTAGGAGCACCGGAGGACACAGAGGCACATGATTTTTTTCAGATTACCTGTTACCTTTTATAAAAAAAAAAAAATTAAAATCATATTTGCTCCAATTCTACCCACAGCAGCTTTAATATGTCTTTAAAATTTGCAGTGCCCATGCTAAAAGTTAAAATTAATGTTTAATATATATATAACAATAAATCAATTAGTAATACATACTAATGACTAATGCACAAGAGGAAAAATATATCAGAGATATTATATTTAAATATGAATATTATTATTGAAGCTGAATTACATACAAACAATAAAAAAAATTGCGCGTGTTAATATTGTACTTGTATTTTTGAACAGGTTTTTTTTTTTAACTTGCTGTATTACTACTTTTATTTTGTGGATTTCAACTGTAGGTTTGCAATTCATGGTAAGCATTTTATTAATACGCTATAATATGATAACAATAGTCATTCCTGTTATGCAGCAGCATCTCAGCCTCATGACTTTTGAAAAAAATATATGGATTTTTCATCTTTTTTTTGCATTATAAAAGAATAGGGACATGTTTAACTGTCAGGAAAACATATTGGCCAGGCACTCAAATAGCCTACATTAATTAAAGAATATCTTGCTTATTTTATCATTTTATGGCTTATAGTTCTTGTAGACGTTGATAACTTTGCACTGGGAGACATACAAGTGGGTACATGTACCAAAAAAAGCCCAGTAAAGTGAAAAAGAAGTATTTTTAATGTGAATTATTCTTTGTTATGTTATAAAGAAGACCATAATCTAGAATTTAAGTAATTTGTTATGAATATTTGACACATTTTAATGAAAATATGAGGAATTAATTCATGGGGACATAAATGTTGCTGCATAACAGGAATGACCCTTTACATATTTCTAGAATATCACATTGCATATTATATTATATTTAGTATTAGAGGTATATATTGTGTCGTGGGCTATATTTTGCAGGACTGTCCTCTGTTTATATACTTTAGGTATCATCAGCTATTTTTATCTATTTGGTTCTTTATCATGAGATAGTGTCCACCAGTTTATACGTTTATTATTTAAGTTATTAGTTTATAAAGTGAAAAAAAATAATCCATAGATTTTTTAGTTTGTATAGTAGGCCTAGAGCCTAAGTTATCACTAAGTTACTTTTATTTTGTAGGCCTAGTTCTTGAGACAGTATTTGGGCTGCATTTAATGGTAATATATATGTTTTTATTCCTATGTAGGCTATGACAGTATAATACTCCTATTTTATCATTGTGCCATGTTGTGTCCTATGCATTATCAGCAGGCTTACCCTTCATGTATATAGAGCTATTATTTATTTATTTCCCTAGACTAGCTGGTTCTCTCTCATCAGCATGTGAGCAGGAGAATGTGCGTTTATTATACACAAGACTATTTTATTTATAAGTCCAATATCACAGATCACAAATTTGCCTCGATGGGCTTTATAAAATTATTAGTTTATAAAGTGAAACCCGATTAATTAATATTTGGTAAATAAACACGTTAAGTTATCAGGACTTAATCGAAAACCTGATCGATCGTCAATGCGATTCAATCGACTACTAATGTCTGTTCGCGACGGCAACGAAACCAAACGTCATCTTGACGCGACAGCAGGGTCATTTGTTGCTGTTGTCTTCGGGTGATTTTACACAGAAGACTTTTAAGAGCAGAAACTATCACTAACTAAACAGAAACATGTCTACCGCCATGAACTTCGGGACGAAGAGCTTTAAGCCTCGAGCTCCTGATAAAGGCTCGTTCCCTCTGGATCACTTCGGTGAGATAATATAAGACACACAGGCTGTCTGTTAGTTGAGTAACTCTGTAACACTGTTAACACTCAATCTGCTGCTACAGCTCCTGCGTGTGTTTAGCAACATGTATTATATGAATTAGCTAGTAATTCAAGCAGAGGCAGACTTTGTATTGTGCAGCTGTTAAACAGCGACCTGGAGACATCCAGCTGTTGTTCTCTGGGTGAAGTGAGGAAGCACATTGAGTGATCAAACTGTCCTTTCTCCTACAGTAGTTTGTCATTGTTGTTACATTTTAATGTAGAGAGATGTAGCTCAGCCCTGTGACACTGTAACGTTACATCTAGGGTTGGTAATCTTGAGGAACTAGCAAGAGTAAACTAGATTAAAAAAAGTATCCAACTGAAAACCCAGCCCAGTGTTGACAACTATTATCCAAATGTAAGTAGCTACACATAGCAGCACTAGCTCCAACAGCAGCTACATGTAGCATTAGCCGGTGTTGTTGTAACAGAATACAGCGAGTAAAGTAAATGACACTCTCTCTTCCTCCATCAGGACTAATGTTGGAGCACCTCAAGGATGCATTAGTTCACCTGTGTTGTTTACTTTGTACACTGCTGATTGCACCACCAGTGTGCCCAACCAACTTCTTTTAAAGTACTCTGATGATTCCACCTTCATTTCTCTGCTGACTGACAGCGATGACCTCAGTGTGCATCAGTGTAATGTCGACTGGCTGATTGAATGGTGTGACAAAAACCATCTTATCATTAACAACTAACAACTTATCTACTAACAGCTAGCAAGAAAGAAGAAATTATTTGTGGCCTTCCTCCTGACTGTCAGCTGCCTACAGTTACAATTCATAATGTAACAATTAAACAGGTCTCTTCATACAAATACATGGGAGTTATGATGATAGACTCCACCCTATCATGGACCCCTCACATTGAATTTACTTGTAAGAAGATACAGCAGCACAGTCTGGCTCAGTAGTCGCTCTGTAAAACGTAAAAATAAACTTTATAGTCAAATCAAAATCTGCATTAAGATCATTGGCCAACCTGTGACAGCCTCCTTTCAAGCAGCTCACAACAAGAGCATGCTCAGACTGGCCAACAGCATCTCTTCTTATCCCTTACATGTTTTAAATGGGGAATATCAACTTCTGCCCTCCAAGAGGCGATTCAGAGTCCCTACATTTAACCCCATCAGGCTGAAGAACGATTTTGTCCATCAGTCCATCTTGTTGCTAAATAATAATGAATGTGCTGCTAAAGACATGTAAATCCAGAGGACAGATGGTACTTTTGTAATGGAGTATGTATGAATAATTGTGATGTGTTTTGTTTTTGTCTGATGGGTCTTACTTGTCTGTCTGTCTATGGTAACACTATGTCTATGGTATGTGTACTTTTTCTCAAACTAAGCTGCCTATGGACGCAAAATGAATTTCAGTGCAAACTGACAATAAAGTTGTATCGTATGGTATGGTATCGTACCGTATCGTATCGTACCGTATCGTATCGTTGTGTCGAATACTGTTTCCCCGTCGTTATGTGTCCCCTTTGCCTAAACCTGAACCAATCCTTATCCCCCTAACCACCGAGAGGGGTGCTATCATTTTAACAGGAGGGAAACACAATTTTTTTTACACTATTAAATTATCGTTATGAACATTAACAACGAAAATGGCTATTGTTAGTACAATCTAGCAGCAGCAGAGTGGGTACAAACACAGAGGACATTTTCAATCAAGGAGTAATAATGAATGCTCTGGTACATGTCTGTACCTTCACACTGGATGTGCCTTGTTATTTCAGGAGAGTGTAAAGCCTTCAAGGAGACCTTTATGAGATGCCTGAAAGACAACAGCTTCGACAACTCCAAGTGCAGACTGCAGTCCAAAGACTACCTGGAATGCCGCATGGAAAAGTAAGAAACCTCATACAAAATACAGCTCTTCATTAAGTTTGAATTGTGTAAACAGAAATGACTACTAACAGTTAATTTGCCTATTTGTTCTTGATGTCACTGAGCTTGGTACTTATGAGACGACTGAACGTATCTTGTTTGAAGCAATGAGTATTTGATGTAAAGTTTATCAGCCTATTTCATCTGTAGTTTGGGATTCATCCTATAATTATTATTACTGGCAATGTGTACATTATTTATTTCATATTTGTTTGTTATTTTCTTTTCTTTCTTTTTTTCTTTTTTTAATTTAACTTAGTTTTTTGTTATTTATGTGTACTTTATTTATTATTATTTATTTAATATATTTTTTTTAATCTTCTTTTTGCTCTTCTTTTCTTCTTTTTTTAAATTTAACTTTGTTTTTTGTTCTTTTTCCTTTTTGCATCAGCAGTGGGGGAAAATACCACAATAAGGAGGGACAATCATTCATGTTTATGCTTTATTTGTATGTTTCTATAAACCTGATGTTACTTCCAATAAATTATTATGGAAAAAAAATACAATACAAATACCAAAAAAATACAATTCTTATAATCCTTATGTCTGGTGGAGTAAAGTTAAACACACTCTAGTTATACTTTTAAACAAGAATTGTCATTTTTCATTAGATAATTCCCTTGTTATCTTGTGTTTTCCAGTCAGCTGATGGCCAAGGAGCCTCTGGAAAAACTGGGTTTCAAGGACATGATGGATCCTCCTCGCAGCCAAGCAGACGGAGACACTAAACCCTGACACAGACAGCTGCTGTGTCATAAAAGCGAGGATGGTGTTGCTGTGAACTTAACGTATCAAACAATTTGTTGTTAATAAGATGACAACACAAAGCAAAGACTGCTGTGAGTGTGAAACTGAGGAGAATGGCTTCAAAGAACTTTGAGGATGCGGGCCAGCAAGAGGACATTGGGGTCTTAGTTTGTCACAGAGAACAAACTAATTTTATCAATCCTTTGTGTACATAAGATATAATGTGTAATATATGGAGATGCTGTTTTGACAGGTCAATAAATATTTTGTATTTAAACTAAACTGTGTGTAGATTGACTCTAGCATGTGATACTGTCAAAATGGTGACATCTGCTGGCAAATTATTGGTTCTGCATTTGTATGGATGGATTTAATCCACGATAAACAGTAATACAATTGGTCTATATATATATAGATATATCTATATCTAGATATAGATATATCTCTATCTCTATATCTAGATATAGAGATAGAGATATATCTCTATATCTAGATATAGAGATATATATATATACAGTATAATGTATTTTTATATAAAAATCCCTTTTTTCTCTTCCTGTTTTCTCATCTTGAACTTGGTGGTGGTTACATAAAGTATCCACTCAAATGTGATTTAGAGTGACTATCTAACCCGCCCATCATAAAAAACACAGTTTAGAATAAGCTATATCTTGGTTACATAGAAAATACTTGTTAGGACCAATTCACTGTTGGCCTGTTCATGAGATTTACTCATAATAAGATAAGAAAAATATAAGATATCACCAGACTTATCCTATAAGGCTTGATACAGTAAAAAAAAAAAAATGCCTCTTAATGTAGTGAAAATGTTAAAAATACTGCTAAAGCAGAAGTCTAGACATTTATTTTTTATTTTATTATATTTAACAAAATCCTTAACAGATGTTCAAGGTTTGTGTAAATGCATATCTGCGTACCAATGGCTGCGTATAGTATGAAACTTGGTCAAAATGACTCCAGTATTTAATATCTTGATTGAAACAATAGACAAATGAAGTTGTAAATTTAAGATATTAAAGAGAAGAATCATGCAACTGTGAAGATTTCTGCTCAGAAGTCGTGATGTGTCATTGTCATTTTGGCTGTTGAAGGCCTTTCAGTGGCAACATATCCCTCTCTGTGGAGAAATACAAGCTATTGATTAATCTGTAGAAAATTAAAGGTGCAACATTTAAGGAATTCACAGTTCCCAAATTCATGACACATTTGATTTTCTGTAAATGTACAACATCAATAAGAGTATTGCTATCCTGGGAATATGGAATATGGGAAAAAAATATTTTAAAAAGGAAATTATTAATTAAAGGGGAACTACACCCATTTTCAAAATTCATACATGTTATTCATATGGTCTAGGACAGGTCTATACTTTATACCCCATGACATCACAAATCTGAGTTTTATCCCAGTAGTTTTTGGATTTGGGAGAGAGTTGTTGATTTTTACTACTATTTTTGGACTGTTTTAGACCATTTTGAAAATGGGTGTAGTTCTCCTTTAATAATTGTTATAATACTAAGTGTTATTAATAGTTAATATAAAAATAACAAAAATCATGAACAAGATTTGCTCATTACTTTTTAACACTTTCAGCTTTGACATTTCTTCCTGAAAGTGGATCTTCCAAACTTACTTTTTGTAACCTTTGGAATCTTCTACTGAGCCACTGGGCTTCTGGATCCACACAGAGGTGAGTTTTGTTCGCAGTGGTAAAACTGTCGAGACAAAGAGGGGACAGAAACAATTCAATTAGGGCTGTCAGAGTTAACGCGATAATAACGCATTAATACAACACATTAACACATCTGTTTTAACGCCACTAATTTCTTTAACGCATTAACCTGACTTGCGATTTTTAGGTCGTAGCGGGCTCAGTTTTAAATCTAGAGTGAAGATACTGACATCATATGAAACCAGAAAACCCGAGGAATCCATTGGTACCAACCATGTCATACTAACTTGTAAGGAAAGGAGGCCAAATAACTCTCCTATCTTACTTCCTTATGATGAGGAAAAACTGTCATGGCCATTTTCAAAGGGGTCCCTTGACCTCTGACCTCAAGATATGTGAATGTAAATGGGCTCTATGGGTACCCACGAGTCTCCCCTTTACAGACATGCCCACTTTATGATAATCACATGCAGTTTGGGGCAAGTCATAGTCAAGTCAGCACACTGACACACTGACAGCTGTTGTTGCCTGTTGGGCTGCAGTTTGCCATGTTATGATTTGAGCATATCTTTTATGCTAAATGCAGTACCTGTGAGGGTTTCTGGACAATATTTATCATTGTTTTGTGTTGTTAATTGATTTCCAGTAATAACTATATACATACATTTGCATAAAGCAGCATATTTGCCCACTCCCATATTGATAAGAGTATTAAATACTTGACAAATCCGCCTCAAAGACACATTTTGAACAGACAAAAAAATGTGTGATTAATTTGCGATTAATAACTATGAACAATTATGCGATTAATCGCGATTCAATATTTTAATCGATTGACAGCCCTAAATTCAATATTTAGTATTTGCTCCTGGCCACAAATTATTTTTCAGCTAAATGCTCAGGTTATATGTTGTCTGTGTACAGTAGATTTATTGGATATTTTCTCCGAAAACAGTCGCTGCGGCTGGAAAACGAGTTCAATGAGAGCACTGAGACTGAGCAAAAACGGTAGTGATGTGGACCAGAAAAGCAAAACAATGAGCTGAAAGAAGCTAAAAGCTCTGCAAAGCTGAGGGAACTGCAGAGTGAGGCGATAACTCTCTGTGGGTTCATCACTCCAAGAGACTCCTTTCACATTACACACCGACCGCTTATCAGGGAAACATAAACATGGGTCATTTTAAGCAGTTTAAATAACAGCTGCTGCTATTTTTCCTGATAAGGACGGACAGTGATTGTGCCAAAGCTATCTGCTCCACATTCCTGGTTCATCTGCTCATGATTAGCTTTGCATGAGACACACCACACCCCTTAACACAGACACAAAATGATGCTTGCGTTAGAGTGAATAATTTTCCTTACATGAATGCGTGTATTCTACAATGAGAAAAAGTGGTTTCTTTCTGTTCAAAGCAGGAAACAATGGGTTCTCCAATGCGGGCCATTGAGACTCGCATACAGCAGGGGGGCAGGATAGATCCTGGACTCCTGGGCCAAGGGTGGTAACACTGAGGACGCCCTAAAATGCAGCACACACAAATATAGAATAACATCGGGAACATTAGTGTGTGAGGGGAAATATTCTTGAAATCCAGACAGAACACTAAATCTGGAAAGTGTATTGCTGGAATGACAACTTCTTAGATTCATAATCTATTCCCTTTTGACTATGTGTCTATCATGTGTTGACACATTTTACTTCAAAGTTCAAGTCATTTTTCATGATATTTTTGCATTTTTGCTGACACCACTACATCCCCATGCTCTATAGTGTTCAGACAGAAAGTGAAGCGAATTTTGGCCTTGCATCACGAGTGCAAATCTGATGCAGCAGCTATATCTAGTGCTTTTATTGTGAAAGGTATGAGCTAACGGCCCTTGTGAATGCGGGGGGGGGGCAATAAGCGTGTTTTCCCAATTTTCCTCCAGCACAATGCATGATGGTATAGAGTGCTCGATAGGTGACCATCGTTGTCCACTACTTTTCACAATGCATTGTGGGATACTTTGAGTCTACTATATAGGGTATAATAATTCTCACTATACATTCGGACAGCACTACAAAATGGTGAACTACTGTACATATATAGTGCACTACATAGTGAGTAGGCTACTGAGTGCTTTCGGACACAGTCAATAACTCTAAGCTAGCTAGCTCAACATGCACGCTGGCTAGCAGCACGCAAGCTAGCTATCAGCAAGCAAGCTAGCCTGGGATTCGTTTTTTTTTTCCCCTGTAAAAGTTGAAGCATTTTCAATCGTCTTTCCATCTAATCACGTCATTGAGGGCGAATGTTGTGTCTACTTGTGTCTTTCCATGACTTTGTATGCAATCACGCTGCCTCTTAAGTTAAATTAAAGGACCATTGTGTAGGATTAGCGGCATCTAGTGGTGAGGTTGCAGATTGCAACCAACTGAAAACTGCTCCGCTCACCCCTCTCTTTCCAAGTGTGTTGGAGAACTACGTTGGCCCTCAGGTAACGTAAAAGGACAAAAGTGCAGTGTTTTGTTTGACCCTTCTGGGCTACTGGAGAAATGGCGGTGCTGGACTCCGTGAAGAGGACCCCGCTCCCTAAGTAGATATGAAAAGCTAATTCTAAGGTAATGAAAACACAACTATTCTCAGTTTCAGGTGATTATACACTATTGAAAACATAGTTATATTATATTATATTTCTGCCAACAGATCCCCCGAAATGTTCCACACTGTTCCTTTAACATCTCATTCTGTTCTTAAGTAACTGAACTTTCTTGTTTTCCCTCCAACTACATGAGGATTTCTCAGAATCAGAGAAGCCTTTTTCCTGTTGTCTTATCCAAAGTCTTCTGCGGGCTTGAACCAGCATCTGTTTTTGATTTGCCTCAAAGTTTTTTGATTACTGGTGGACACTCCATTTTGCAAAGAAACATTTAACATAACATTTGATAAAAGTATTGGGAATGCTGAGATACATATTGTCACTGTATGAAAATAAAATATATTATCCAATTTTTTTATATGATATAATTTCATATGATCTAGGCTACCACACCATTTAAATTAGTTGAAAATGACTAAAGGTTGATAGATGAAAGTGATATATCTGGAGTGAGAAACATTTTCATTTGTATTAAATTCAATCTGTGCCTATACAAATGCTATTTCACACTCACACACAAAACTCTAGTAGTAGTCAAAGCCATACTCACCTCGTTCAGGGAGGATCAGCAACAGAGTTATGAGACACACTTCAAAGCTAATGTAAAAATGCATCCTGCGTCCAAAGTATGACTCTGTATAGTAGATACGTGGTAGTGAATAACGGAGCCTGATTCAGGAATCAGGAAACTCACTGAACAAACATGTCTTGAATCATGTGTACAGTATGAAGAGGCGGAGTGTTTGTTGTGGAGGGAATGTGTGCTCAGGGAGATGACATAAGAGGATTTGCAGGGCGCTGCTGTACAGCTGCTGAGAACGATGGCCAAAACATCTGGATTATCAGTTGCAGAGCCAACCTGCTCTTTTCTTTGAACCAGCTGACATGTTTATCACTGGTCCAGGTTAAATCATCTTGAATAATACAATGTATTGATTAAAATAAGAATTCTAAATGCAAAACAAATACTGGCAGCCTTCCACGTTGTTTTTGGTCCTGTTCCAAATTACAAAAATACTGGGAAACTGTCCTGTTTGAAATGTTGGGAACTGAGCTTGAACTGGATCCAGTATCTCTTCGTGGTTCACCAGTGAAAACAAAAAAAAACACCATAATTATATAGGCAAAGTAATGAGCCTCCAGATGTTTCTTTTCCATCTATACATTCTCTGAAAAATTTGAAAACCTTAAAACTTTCTATGAAAAAATAAGAACATGTTGCTTCATAACAGAAGAAAGGACTTTAGGAGGGACTACCAGCAGTAGTCCATTCCAACTGGTTTCCTACGCTGCACAGATGGACAGATCATTCTCCCATGCTGCACCAAACCTTTATTTGCACTGTATGTGATACAATGTTAGACTCATTTTAGCCACAAGAGGTCAGACGTGCACAGGTCTAAAGTCTTCATATGCTCTTAATTTATCAACGGTACCTGCTTTCAGTTAATTTCTAGAAGAAGATGAAGATATGCTTCATTGATCCCCTTAGGGAAATTCTATGTTTTTCACTCTGTTCTTACACAGCCAAGTCACAAATAAGCCAAAAAACTTTTGAGAGGAACCAGAATGAACACACGAGTAATAAATAGACTGCACTATTCAAGCAGCCTATAGGACGTGAACTATGACTGTAGCTGAGAAAATGATCTGGCTAAGAAGCGGCGGGTTGATGCAGCGTTGGGGAGCAGGTGATGTGCAGCTTGGAACAGGTGAATCAGCTTGGCAGCAATCAATGAGTCAGGAGAGTGAGCGGAGGAGCAACACCCACAGCAACACACACACAGACAGAGAGAGCGAGACAGACATATGAGGGGACGTACAAGACATAATTCATTCTTGCACTCACACACACATACATTCTCCTACACAAGAATATATGTGTGTGAGAAGAATATAAGTATGTGATGATGTGTGTCAGTGTGCTGACTTGACTATGACTTGCCCCAAACTGCATGTGATTATCAGAAAGTGGGCATGTCTGTAAAGGGGAGACTCGTGGGTACCCATAGAACCCATTTACATTCACATATCTTGAAGTCAGAGGTCAAGGGACCCCTTTGAAAATGGCCATTACAGTTTTTTCCTCACCAAAATTTAGCGTAAGATAGGAGTGTTATTTAGCCTCCTTTCCTTACAAGTTAGTATGACATGGTTGGTACCAATGGATTCATTAGGTTTCTTAGTTTCAATTGATGCCAGTATCTTCACTTCAGCTTTAAAACTGAGCCCGCTACAACCTAAAAAGTTGGTTTGCAAGTTGCGTTAATGCGTTAAAGAAATGAATAACGTTAACACATTATTGTCACCTTAACTTTGACAGCCCTTATAATATGTTCTTATTCTTCTTCTTCTTATTGAATATAAGAGTAGCAAGGCAATGAGACAGGAAATTCCCCAGTGTATGGGAAATATTCAACCTTGCAATACAGTTCATTTTTCTCACTAGGTTGGGTCAAATCAGTGGGTAACATCCGGGTCTGAAAAGTGAAGCTAATGTGGAAGTGCCTTCAACTTGCATTCTTTCTAATAGCCAGCAGGGGGCGACTCCTCTGGTTGCAAAAAGAAGTCTGATTGTATAGAAGTCTATGAGAAAATGAGCCTACTTCTCACTAAATGTATTACCTCAGTAAACATTGTAAACATGAGTTTATGGTCTCAATCGCTAGTTTCAAGTCTTCTTCAATACAGCATGATGTTCATTTAGTAAATTATGGTCCCATTTAGAGTCAAATAGACCATAAAGCAGTGGATGCTTTAGGGTGGGGCTACCTTGTGATTGACAGGTCGCTACCACAGCTTTGTGAAAGTTGATTGTAACATTTTGGTCGCCTAAAAATGTCTTATTCAGTGTTCGGTTGTACTTAGCTCCACCCTCTCGTGTCACTTCTGGTTGGGCCAAACCAACCCAGCGAATGTTCTGTCCCATAGTTAGACGTAGAGTATTGTCCTTGGACAGGTTTAAAAAAAAAAAAAAGACATAAAAAGAGTGTGGAAAAGAAAACATGAATATAAAGACACTTTCCTTGCCACGTTTCTTTCAGCTGTAAATGTCAAAGTAAGAGTGTGTTCTCCAGACTTATTTTGGTCACTCAGTAATAAAACTATAAGGTTGAAAAGACAGATAAGAGACCAACAAATTTGTTTTATATATAACAACTGTACCCTGAGCAGGGGAGGACTGGGACTGAAATTTCAGCCCAGGACTTTGAGATGGAGAGGCCTTTCACAAGAGCACCCAGAGGGCTGTCGTTTTAAAACTAATACCGTTTTTGTGGTACAAGGGCGTAGGTTTGTTTACAGCAACTCGTGTTTGATTTGTTTTGAGGAACGGATTACACATGACTAAATTCAAATATTTTACCGGGGCTTACGAGTGTCTCCTGATTGCCTGCAGCTACCAACATCTCTGAAACTGTTCTGTCTTTGTGTAGACAAACTGTCTAAATTTTAGACCAGTCAACATAAAAAAGCACCCAGTTTAAAAGGCACTAAAATCATTGCTCCAAGCCCCAGTGGTGTCCCTATACCAAAGCTATGCCCTTGTTGTTGTGGTATAAAGAGAATCTGATGATGCTGAAGACCTTCAAGACACTTTAGGGCAGTGGCTCCCATATTCTTGAACTTTGGACACGTAGGGACACACCCCTCATTGCTCACCAGATTTCATTGTGACTGGATGAAGTAGATCCTGACTTTAATAAAGGTTTAATCTATTTGAGTCACTGACAGACAAAAATGTTTTTTTTTTTACAGATCAAATCATGAACTTTATTGTCAAGTTTAATAACACTCGGCCAGCTACATGAAAAAAGATTTAAGGGAGAAACAAGTCAAACTAAAAACCACAAAAGTATCTGGATCAGAAGATCACAGTGTGACACATAAAAAAATCTGAACAGAAATTGACCCCCTGACCTCTATGTACTGACAATGTAATAGTGACTATATGTCATTTTCAGATTCCTATTGAAGCTGACACATACTAACTGCTATTTCACTTGTATAGCTGCCCTTGTAAATTGTAATTTACCGCAAGAGTCCGTCGCAAATGAAGAGGTTTACAGGAGTGGGTTTTAAAACACAATACTGATTTAAACCTAAATTATGACCAGTAGCACCATTTAAAATCTGTAATTCAGTCATTTTTTTACACTGGACAGATATAAAAGAGAACATCTGGGCTCTGCCAGATGGGTTTCAGAGGACACTGGTTGCCATATTGTGACTGTCGGATTAATTTAAGACTGTTTTAACGTCATTGGTTAACTTTCTGTTTCAGTGATGAGAACGCAGACACTACAATCAATCATGTGACCCCAGTAGATGATTTGCTCCATGCTGACTTGACGTCAATATACGACGGTAGGTCGTCATGATACGATCAAGTCTGTTTCTGTTCACCTGTTTTCCCAAGATAATTTACTCGGGGAGCACAGTAATGACTTGAGTGTACACGCTCTCATCACTTAAATGGCTTATGATTAACCGTAATGTTTTGGTCACACTGAGGACACAGCAGAGGAGTGGATCCAGAGGGGAGGAGTTTTCATTTTCACTAGCGGGACGAGTTGGAACTAGAGCGTGACCGGTGACGGCGGCGGCCGGGCGATCGAGATCTGCGACGTACTGGAGAGCGCCGCCGTGGAGACCGAGACCTAGGAGGGAGAGAGAGAAAAAGAGAGCACGACAGAGTGAGAAAACAGGCAGAGTGACGGTGAAAGACAGAGAACGGCCGGAAAGAACAAGAGTAAAAAAAGAAACACCTATGGATTTTGAATGTCATAGCAACCGACAGTAAGCATAGAGCCTGTATTGACCCTTTTACAGCCGACGTCATGATTACGTCACGGTCTTAGCTGGAGGCAAAACAAAGGAAAGACTGGAGGTAAACATTAACAGTGGGCTAAAGTCCCACATCGAAAAAGCCAACAAAACTTGCTAGCCAGCGTTAACTAACGTGTTCAGAGAATTATTCTGCCTTCACCTACGCTCAGCCCAACAGGAAAGGGGTCTATGAGAGTAACAGTTGAGGGATCATCAGCATTATTTGTTTCCCCTAACCAAGCACTGCTGCATCATTTCCAGCACCGGGGCTCATCACATCCTGCTCACCTTCTCCTCATTCGAGGTGGAGTGCGTCGCCACATCGGTGGTGGAGGCGGCATCCTGCGGGGAGGGGACAGCCTGCGGGGGGGAGGGCGCACCGTGGGAGTCAGCACGGCTGTGACTGTGATCTCCTGACCATCGATCTGACCTGAGAGAAAAAAACATCCGGGGAAGGCAAGAATATTGAAGGTTTTGGCATTTTAACAGAATTAAAACGGAGTAATTTGAGACATTGTGCCACAAACAAACAAACAGTGTGCAGCCTCCAGTCTCATCTACACCGTAATCTATCCACTTTCGCTCCTCCGCATCCTCCTACCTCCGTCCATGTGTTTCAGCGCCTTCTCTGCCTCCTCGGGTGTCTCAAACTCCACGTAGGCGTAGCCTTTGGACAGGTGTGGGTGGATGCGGTTCATGGGCAAGTCGATCATCTTGATCTTGCCGTAAGTGGAGAAGATCTCCTGGATGTGTTCCTTCAAAAGGCACGACAGAGAACACTTTGGAATTTGCCACATCTAGGCACATTTATGTAAACAGGATCCTCATTTTATCTCTCTTTTCTCTGGAAGTAGAAAACATTTCAGCTCCCGAGTACAAAGGGAATTCATACCACATCAGAACGGGTTCAGGTAAATTTCAAATTGTAAAGCCAAGCTTCAAAATGTTCCCATCTGAAAACTCTTCTTAACTAAAGTTTCCAAATAGAATATAAATAATTATTCTGCTAAGGATGATAAGAATAATTACAAGCGTGCCTAACCATTTCATTATAAACAGATGAAGGGAATTACTAATAATTATTACATAACTCAAGTAACAGAGCTGAGCTATTCATCAGACTTTTCTTTTGTAATTACACCCGCAATTCAATTATGCTCATGTACAAACAAGGTAATGGAGCCTGCAAACATCACACAATGGATTCCCTCTGTTCTCCTTCTCTTATACTGTGTCGCTAATTGCTTCCTGTTGGCTCCCTTCCACGACTCTAAATCAAATACTCAGCTCCTGCAAAATAATTTAACCTCACTTTCCCCATCAACTTAAAGTAAAGATGAAGAAGTGAGGTCACTGCAAGCGATGAAAGCATCTTAGGGCCTGTGTCCATAAAGCGTTTTTGTTTGAGCGTCAGCGTTTCAATTGTTCCCCAATGAGGAGAGAAAAAGCGCCAGTCTTTTTTTCCTCCGCCTTTTTTTGTGCCGCCGCTCCCAGCGCTTCTAGTTGAAAATCTTTGGTAAAGTTAACTGGTGATGTCACCGTAGCAACTGGAGCTTGTTTTGGCCACGTCTATCTATCTTGACCTTTATATGTCAGACAGACATTACCATAACAAAGACCAAAAAGCCCATTTGTGGAAGCAGATCAGCTGGGCGGACAGTGACTGTTGCTGGTGAGTGTTGTGCTATTATCGCCATGCAAAGTATCTCCGACTGATTGTCTTCCTTGTTCTACGGCTGTCAGATTGAGCGGTGACAAGCTCATCCATACAGGGCACGCATCCTCCGGTTGGTGCTCATGGTGAAAAAAAACAATGTCAACCAAATAGATAGTAGCCCAAATGGATTATAAAAAAAACAAAAGGGGCGATGCTAGTCTATCATACAACGTTGGTGATATGTTGTCAAGATATTGTCGTCATAAAAACATTAAAAAAAGTGCTTGGAGCGCTTTTCTATGAAACGCTGGGATGAAGCGCTCCCCAGCACCATGTGGCTGCTTTTCTACCAGAAAAAAGATGCTATATAAACTAGAGCTGGGACAATTTACCTATCTCCCGGTTCAATACTCTCACGATACGATAGCGTTCCCTGTCTGTGACAGAGTTAGCATGCAGCTTTAGCCGTGATGTCTAACTCTGCTTTTCCTGGCAATGTGTGAAACCCAAAGTGTTTCCTTACTTTACTGGATGTGTAGTGTTTACCACGCTGGATTTAACATGTGAGAGTGCAGGTCGTATCCACGCAGACCTTCCGCCGTGTTCTGCTTTCTCGTTTTGGCTCGCTGGGGCCGACTGTGGTTTGTTTTGGTTGACGGCTACTGAACGGATATGACGTCACGTTACTCAGACTACAACAATAAAAGCGGTAACTTCCTTCTACCTCCGCATCGACTCAAATGAAGCAAATATATCGTTTCTGGCATTAAAATTGATTTCAAAATCGTAAAAAATAAAAATAGCGATACAAAGGTGAATTGATTTTTTTCCCTCACCCCTAATATGAACACAGGCACTGATTCTTCAAGTTTGTTTTATGCTGGACTGCCTGGTTACTGGTGGTGTGTCGTCATTTTCAAATGCTCTGGTAAAAGCAGCAAAACCTGCACTACGTTTATCTGATTCCCAAACAACATTTAGTCAGTGAAGCATCACAAAACAGCTGCAGCCTCTCGCTCATAGAGATATGCCTCAAGGTCAGCAGTGTAGTAAAGCATTCACCTTGATAACATTTCTTGTCAGCCGGCCCAGGTAGACCTTGGTGGGTTTGGGCGTGGGGCTCCTACGCCGTCGGTCCCGGTCATCCTTCTTTGCTGACTTTGACCTTGAGTGACATTTACATTTCGGTTAATATTGTAGTCATTAATGAGCTGCTCTCACCCAGAACGTCATGTTTTAATTCATTTTCGTTCCAGCAACATTACTAGTGTTCCCTAACTGCAGTGTGAGACATTTATACATTCCTCAGTTATACATTAGAACAAACGTAGTGACTAATTCTGTACTTTGAGCGGGAGCGTCGTCTGTTGTTGTGGCGCTGGCGGCTGGGGCTCGGTGAGGAGGAGGAGGACGACGAAGAGGAGCGGGAACTGGAGGAGCCCGAGTGGCTGGAGGCGGAGGAGCTGGAGCCGCTGGAGGAGCCTGAGCTGGAGCCCGAGCTGCTGCTGGAGCTGGAGCTCGACCTAAACAACAGCAGGTTTTAGGATGGGAAGAAGTGGATGAACCAGTTTGTGGCGTGAACTTGAACTGTTTATCTTCCACCGTCCAACGTAAATAAAAAGGATAAACACTACTGTGACCTTGTGTCAAAGTCAGAGCACAAAACACAATACAGAGCAGCTAGATATTGACAAAGAGACAATGATTTCCTTTTCATCCTATGAAAAATGAATTGATATGGAAAAATGAGAGTTCAGCATGCAGTGTTATTCTATGAGAAGAGACTCTAACCTGCTGCTCCCACTGGAAGCACTGCGCCGCGTGCGGTTCTTGTCTCGGCCCCGGTCTTTGTCAGCTCCTTCTTTCGTGGCTCCTGACTTCTCCTTTCCTCGAGGTTTACTCTTGTCATCCTCTTTCCTCTTTGTTGGGGATGGCGCCCTGTTGGAGGAGAAAAAAGTAAACAAAAGTCAGGATTTAAAGGCAGTGGACAACACCGAGCAGACGTGAAATCTAACATTTTGAGTGGGCATCTAATGTATCTGGTGTTTGCAAACAGCAACATCAAAACTCCCAAACTGACTGTTAATTAGAAGTAGGTATGCACCAATAAAGATACTGGATCAGATATCGGGCCGATACTGACTCAAATAAGTGGCTCAGATATTGATGACAATGGGGCCGATCTATTCAGTTCAATTCTATGTTTATATACTATATACATTATATACTGGAATTTTAAACTTATTATTTATACACTAGCATCGGATCGGTACTCAGTATCGGCTGATATCCTAAGCCCAGGTATCGTCATCGGGACTGAAAAAGTCAGATCGGTGCATCCATATTAATCTTACAAGTTACTATCTCAGATTTAAACGCAGAGGTATTCGTGTACGGCAGTAATAATGTAAAAATATCTACACTTTTGAAACAATGAGCAATGAAATGTTAGATTGTTTACATTTGTGCTTAAGGGGCAGCAGTAGCTCAGTCCATAGGGCCGCTGGTTCAAATCCCCACATGGACCAAGTACTGAGTGTGAACTGGTTTCTGGAGAGATGCCAGTTTGCCTCTAAGCTGCCCTTGAGCAAGGCACCAAACCTGGAAGGTCACCTGGAAGGGGGCAGCCCCTTCGCTCTGACATCTCTCCATTAATACAATGCCTGTATATAGGTCCCGTTTGTGCATGTGTGTGTATTTCGGGGCTGTGTGTACCATGTAATGTGAAAATATAACAGAGTGAAACAATTGAAAAGAAAGTGCCTTTCTTCTTCTGCTAAACATACAAACATGGGTTTAATTTGGAGAAAAAAATAAAAACAGATATAAAGTGAGAAATCAGTTGACATTCAAGGCATTTAAGTACGTATGCTAATTAATTTCAGTTTCCATTGCAACTGAAAACTCAAATATTCTAATAATGTGCACCACACTCAGTCAGTGCTGGCATTTTCAATGAAACCCTTTATACCCATTTATTTTAATCTATTTCATTTGGGGAATCTTTAAAGGACGGTAAAAGGAAAAACAATATTTCAGTTTCCTTAATTGTTTATTATTGTAGAGGCATTTGTTAATTATTATTATTATTATTATTATTATTATTATTAAGGAGGCATTTTATTTTGTATTACTGTGGATGGGAACTGGTTTTCAGACTTCTGCAGTACCGCCACATAATTATATAAAATAAAATGCCTCCTTAATAATAATAATAATAATAATAATAATAATAATAATAACTGAGCTACTTGAATGCTCAGTTTACTCATTCAATGTCCCAGAAACGACTCAATAAGGGAGATGAAACGCAAATACATCACTTTATACTGAAAAGACACAAATGGCTGTAGATGTTCTTCAAGTGGTTGCTCTAGAGTCCCCTGCTGGAATAAACAGCGGAATAACCCGTTAACGGAGATCAGCTCAGAACCATGTTAGCATTAGCATGTGAGCTAATATTGACTTGTTGTGTCGCGCTCAGATTCAAATGCACGTATTAAAAAAACAAAATACTGAACTTAGTACGACTTTGACGTTACTGCGTTGCTATTTATTGGCCATGCATGAACATTTTAATTGAAGTAAGCAACGCTGGCTGCGTTTACGGTTACTTACATCGCTTTACCCACAGCTTTTCCAGCTACCCGCGACACTAGTAGTCGCACGGAGATGACGTAATGTTTGAGGAAGCTGTAAACCAATCAAAACACAGGCAGAGAAAGGCGGGTACATAATGCCCTCAATTTGGGTTGTCAGGATATGTTTTTGTCTATTTTGGCGAATTATATATACATTTTTATGTCTACTAATGATAGTGATAGTCAACGCAAATATATGCTCTAAAATTATAATTTGAACTTTTCCTATTGGCTTGGTGGTGCAATTTGCTGGCGTGTTGCTGCCGGGGCGATTGGCAAGCAACTGCCTGACAGGTTAAATGAAGGTAAAATAAATACACACATTATCAACCGGCTTTCAGACGAGAATGTCCGTTTCCGACCGTTAGCTTAGTTACAGAACACCACGGATGCTTTCCATGTGTCATATGTTATTAAACAAGAAAGTTATCTATTAAGCTCACGGTATATATGAGCTAACGGGAGTGCTTTGGATTTAAATGACACGGAGGGAGGGACACACACGTCTGCTTCTCCTCTGGGACAGCCAGGCTTCAGATGAGCTCCTCGGTAGAGCCAGTGGAGGAGACCAGCAGCAAACCCTCCGGCGGGGGCGGCGACTGCACGCTGGCCTTGACCGTGTGCTCTGCCGCCATCGGAGGCACCTTCCAGTATGGCTACAACATCTCCATCATCAACTCTCCCACCACCTACATCCAGAGCTTCATCAATGACACCTACGTGGAGCGCTGGGGCGTTGGGTTGGAGAGTCCTCAGGTGACCCTGATGTGGACTCTCATCGTGTCCGTCTTCTCATTGGGGGGTCTGCTGGGAGCCCTGCTAGCGGGGCCCCTGGCAGTCCACTTTGGCAGGAAGAACTCACTGCTCCTGAACAACTCCTTCCTGTTTGTGGGTGCTGTACTCGTGCTGTTGTGCAGGGTGGCGAGATCCTTCGAGATGATCATCCTCGCTCGCTTCCTGGTGGGGATGAACTCAGGCGTCAGTATGAACGTCCAGCCAATGTACTTTGGGGAAAGCGCCCCCACACACCTCCGGGGTGCCGTGGCCTTTTCCTCCGCTGTCTTCACCGCATTCGGGATCTTCTTGGGTCAGGTTGTGGGAATCACCGAGATCATGGGCGCAGAGCCCCATTGGCACTACTTGCTGGCTAGTAACGCTTTGCCCGCGTTGATCCAGCTCCTCACCCTACCGTGGTTCCCAGAGAGCCCCAGGTACCTCCTCATCGACCGGGGGGACAGGGAAGCGTGCCTCCAGGCCCTCAGGAGACTCCGCGGTGGGGAGGCTCCTGCCTCGGAGATGGAGGAGATGCTTCAGGAGCAGGAGCAGCAAAAATCCGCAGCCTTGATTTCGGGATCCACAACTAATGCCAAGACGCCCTGGTCCTTGTTCAAGGATCGCGACCTGCGATCCCAGCTCCGAACGGTCATGGGTGCCAGCAGTGCCATGATGCTCTGCGGCAATGACTCCATCTACTTCTACGCGTATTACATCTTTCTCGCGGCAGGGATCCCCCCGCAGCAGATCCAATATGTCACCATAGGCACGGGGGCGTCTGAGCTGACCGCGTCCATACTGAGTAATCTGCTGATTGAACGCGTTGGCCGCAGGTACCTTCTCGTGGGAGGGTACAGTCTAATGTCTTGCTGGTCCGTGGTCTTCACTGTAGCTCTTACCCTCCAGAGCCGCGGGGTGGCCTGGATGGCCTACCTCAGCATGGCGTGCGTGTTCGCCTACATCCTCAGCTTCGGCTTGGGTCCCGCAGGGGTGACGGGGATCCTACCGACTGAGATCTTCGACCAGGCGGCTCGGCCGGCGGCGTACATGGTGGCCGGCTCGTTCATGTGGATCAGCCTATTCTCGGTGGGGATGCTGTTCCCCTTCATCGTCAAAAGCCTGGGGAATTTCTGCTTCCTGCCGTTCTCGGCGGTGTGCGTGGTGTCTGCGGTGTTTTTGGGGCTCACCTTACCGGAGACTAAGGGCAAGACGCTGGCGGAGATCACGGCGGAGTTCGATAGGAAGAACGGCGTGAAGAAGGAGAGGTCAGATGTGCAGATGGATGAGCCCATTAGGAAGGACTACCATCTGGGTAAAGCCTGCTCCTTCACCACCCTTACTCAAGAAACTGACCCTGAACCTGACCATAAGAATCGGGACTGAAATTTGACATCCTCTAGTAATAGTAAAAATGAAACAGTGCCTTTGTGGCCTCTTTATGCACTTTCACCGACTACGTTTACATGCACATGAATATTCCACTATTATTCTGAATATGACGATGTGATACGTGTCAAGTAAACAGCATATCCTGTTTGGATATTCTTAATTAGGCCTTATTCCGCATGGTTGGAGGAATGAAAGAGGGAGGCTGTGCTCGCAATGTCCAACAAGTCCTCCAGCGGTTACTTTAATCAGAGTATGCACAGCTGCATGTTAACGGGAATATTAGTGGAATATTCATTTTCATTAGCCAAACAACTTAGTAGGAATATTGTCTATTTCGGAATAAGGGCAAAAACTGGAATATTGTGTGCATGTAAACGTAGTCAGTGTTGGATAGATTACTCCATAGGTGAAATCATAAGTGTCCTATTTATGAAAGACGATCTCTGTGTAATGACTGACTATTTAATTTAATTCTGGTTTCATGATCGACCTCACTAGAAAGTATTAGAACGTGTTGAACTTACTCAAGCGAGCGTTAACTTGCGATTTAAAAGAACACATGATGCTCTTTCGTAGACTTCTCTGTTAATAGATGACACGATGATCTTTTCTCTACAAGAAGGCTCTTTCGTAGCATTGTAGTGTAACTGTAAGCTGAATAACTGCCTTACCAAGAGTAGCATATACTGTATAAATGTCCACTGAATCTCTAGTGAAAGTAAAATACTGGATTTTTTTAAAGAGGACCTATTATGCTTTTGTGCTTTTCATCAATCAATATTAATCACAATTAATCACAAATTAATCACACGTTTTTTATCTGTTCAAAATGTACCTTAAAGGGAGATTTGTCAAGTATTTAATACTCGTAGTGGACAAATATGCTTGCTTTATACAAATGTATGTATGTATTTATTATTGGAAATCAATTAACAACACAAAACAATGACAAATATTGTCCAGAAACCCTCACAGGTACTGCATTTAGCATACAAAATATGCTCAAATCATAACTTGGCAAACAGGTAACAACAGCTGTCAGTGTGTCAGTGTGCTGACTTGACTATGACTTGCCCCAAACTGCATGTGATTGTCATAAAGTGGGCATGTCTGTAAAGGGGAGACTCGTGGGTACCCATAGAACCCATTTTCATTCACATATCTGGAGGTCAGAGGTCAAGGGACCTCTTTGAAAATATCCGTGCAATTTTTCCCCGCCAAAATTTAGCGCAAGTTTGGAGCGTTATTTGGAATCCTTCGCGACAAGCTAGTACGACCTGGTTGTTACCAATAGATTCATCAGGTTTTATAGTTTCACACCAGTATTCCAGCTTTAAAACTGAGCTACAACCTAAGAATCACAAGTTGTGTTAATGAGTTGAAGAAATTAGTGGCGTTAAAAATTTGAGTTAATTTTGACAGCTCTAGTGTGTTATATCGTTTTTTTGTGCATGTAAAAGGTGTGCAAAGTTACAAAGCCCAAAGTCCACGCCAAACATAATCTGCCTTATGTTCCGTAATGTAGTGATGTCACCAAGTAACACATTTGTGGTCCCAGCTGGAGGGTGAAAAGAGGTGCTGGAGCACAGCTAGTAATAGAAAAATAAAGCTTATTTTTTTACATTAAAGCATGTAAACATGTTCTAGTAGAAACCTAAAACACAAGTATGCACCTGAAAATGAGCATAATAGGTCCTCTTTAAATCGGTCCCATCCCCCTTTCATTCAGTACACCCCCGCGTAAATCAGAAAGCAAAAGCAGCGTGATGAACATTATGAATTGAAGAGAAACATTCCCAAAAAAAAAAATTCACTCTTCATAATACCCCAATCAACTTCTTTTCTTTGCTATTCTTTTTCCTCTCCCTCATAAACATAAACATGACTTTATACCATAGTTTTGATCAACATTTTGAATTATGGTACCTTTGTGAAATCCAAGATAACACTTTATGGAAGCACTGTGTGGTTCCAGCATCAGTGAAGCAGTCAATCAGCAGCACTCTTGGCAATAATAGAGGTGTTTGCTGTCGAGTGGGTGATGATTTGAATTGTGTGTATTAAAGGATTAGCCACTCACTCAACACGTCTGCACTGGGTAGATAACAGTGCTTGTTTATTGTGTAATCTGATGATATACTCTGTTTTGTTGACGCGTCTATTCACTCCAGTGATCCATGCTTGTTTCATTTTACCGTTCAGTGACTCAAAGTGGGAATATTGCCTCTCAAAACTCTGGCAGGTTTAGTGATATGTTCTATTCAGTTAATTTCACAGGACTACAAGCCTTTGTAATTTATTGTAATTTATTGTAATTTATTGTAACTGTAAGTTTTTTTTTTTAATTATTTATGCATCAAATGGACTGTATGCATGTTAGTTGGACTCCCACCCTAGGTATTGTATTAGTGCTACTAACAGAATGGTTCCATTTACTACTCTTGAAATGTTTTCTGTGTGCAATGAAATTATGAATAAGGGCTGTCCTCAACCAAAGAAATTCTTAGTCGACTAACACTCATACGATTTTGCCAACTAATCGATTCGTCGATTTCATCGACAGATCTGTAAAACTGAGTTTCTCCACAAAGATTCACAGAAAAGCACCACTTTAAATCTTGTGTTTACCAGAGATGTGCTCTTGGAAATGAGTCATTCAGCATGAAAAAAGCTTAAAAACAACTACTTACGAAGGAAATCTTCATCGACTAAGAGAAAAACGACTGATGGATTAAGAGGGGGGCAGCCCTATAATATGAATGCAGCGCTGCCAAGCAGCCAGTAGATGTCGCCACTGTTATCCGTCTTTGCTTGTTCTCCTCTCTCTACTCAAATAGGAAGCTGTTTAATATCAAAACGACCCACAGCTGTAACACCAAGCGAAGATGACACTTTTAAATCCAACATCTGTCAGCTCACAAACCCTGCAAGCCTCCTGTTGACCATCTGTCACGACCTCTCCCGTAACTTAAATAAGTAAGTTAGATTGATTCAAGATGCAGCATATATTTATTATTATATATTCAAGGTGCTAGTAATCCAAATCACCCCTCTCTTATTCCCTGAAAACTTTTCTTGCTGTATTTCAGGTAACAACCCGCTGCTGTAGCACGTCGAAGATGCTGAATGAAATATTGTTATTGTATGACGCTGTCTTTTCAAAGCATGACAATCCTCGATGATGATAAGGACTGTGTATGATCCTCAGGCTTTATTTTGTAGGAATCTATATTTTGCACATTCAAATTATTTATTCAATGGTATTTATTGAATGAGAAATGTACAACAATAAAAGAAAAAATCAAAGTGCTGACCTACACCGTCGTCTTCTTTGTGATTCTGTTAGATTGACTGATTACGCCTGTCTGAGCCAACTGCTTTCTTAATTACATTTAATCACATTACTTTGGTTCCCTTCGCTCCTCTGCACTTTAATCCTTCCCACTCCCATTAAAACCGTATGAGTGATGCTATTTATTTATGGGGTTGGAGGCAAGTTCATTGGACTCTATTGCATCATTTAAGCATAATTGAGCAACGTCTCCTAGCTGTTTTGATATATGATTGAAAAATGGGATTTATATTCAAGTGTGTGCCCGACACAGGTATAGGTTTTGTGAGTCAGAATTGATGTAAAAACACTAGGAATCCGAGCAAAAAGCGTTTCTGCTGCAATTGCAACAGCAAAACCGAATATTTCTGCTCTCGCCAGCCTTCAATTCGGCCTCCAAAATCCATTAGTTGTTTCTGGTAAAGCAAACAGCCAAAAATAGTGCTCCTGTTGAAGTTGCGGAAAGATTTTGAGATAAAGGCGTCAAAAGAGATTCTCTATACCTGCAAAACCGGTCAATGTTACACTCCAGAGATGCAATAAGTGGATGTCATCTAAGGACAGGTTTCACATACAGTGAAAACAATGACTCACCGTTCTAACCGGGGGGGGAGATCCAGCATGACATTTATTACCTACGCTCTCTCTCCAATCTCCATTTCTTTGAGAATGGGAAACCTCTGAGCCCAGTGGTGGAGTGCGGCACAAACTTTCTCATTTTACAGCTAAACAGTACAAGATGTTTCTGAAAACATTTGAGGAGAGAAATAAACATTATAGTAACAGAATATTGATTCATATTTGATCAGTGCTACCTAGTTTGACCGTTTGATCAGAGTTCATAGTGATTGACAGTTGCTCAGAGATGGCAAGGCTCCAGCTCGGCTCTGATTGGTTGTTTTCCTCCGGTCTGTGAAATCTTGCAGATGCCATTAGGAGCACCGGAGGACACAGAGGCACATTTTTTTTTCAGATTACCTGTTTCATGCACTACTGTCAGGATATAGTGACCGTTTTATAAAAATACCTTTTTTTAATCATATTTGCTCACTTTCTACCCACTGCTGCTTTAACATGTGTATGTGTTTTCAATAACACGCATTAATCAAAGTTGTGATCTTCAAATTGGCTGGTTTACCTATTCAAGATAATATAAGGTGATGTGGAAATGGCAGTAAAAATGGTCCGGATCTTTCAGCTACAACAGCTACAGTATATTGTTCCAATTCATTAATAAAGTGCAGGAAATTTGGTTCCTTACAATTTGTTCTTATGAATATGGATTTTTTCCCAAATGAATAAATGGATGAATTTTCAATTCTTATATCGACTAAAATATTACATCAAACATAAAAATTCTGGAAACAGTTCCATTCTATCTGCCTCATGTGCAGAGGTTCACAGTAACGGCTGTTCTTTAAAGGGGACATATCATGCTCATCTTCAGGTTCATACTTGTATTTTGGGTTTCTACTATAACATGTTTACATGCTGTAATGTTCAAACAACACATTATTTTCCTCATACTGTCTGTCTGAATATACCTGTATTCACCCTCTATCAGAAACACTCCGTTTTAGCACATTTCATTGGAATGGCAACATAACTGTTCAAAAAAGGGGGGAGTCCAAGGCACTCTTTTTTTCTAGAAGAGTGCCTTGGACTCCCCCTTTTTATCCTTTGTGTAACCCACCAAATGGCACCTTCATCACACTGATTTGAACTTCCGAGCCCTCTGGACTTTTTCCCTTTTTTGGCAACATAACTGTGTTGCTAGGAAACAGCTTGGGTCCATGTTTACTTCCTGTCAGCTGATGTCATTCACATACACTGCAACAGGAAATAAACAGGGACACATTTAGAATGTTTACATTTAAAACTGTGAAATTGTCTAAATATTTGTGACATCACAAATGGACAGAAATCTTGATGGCTTGTTTCAAATGCACAGTTTCTGAATACGGGCTGTGTGTATTTATCTGTGGATTGAGCATTTTGATACTTTCACAGTATTTATATATCACTTAAACCTGCTTTATAATATGAAAGAATGAAAATCTCACTTTTTACAATATGGGACCTTTAAGTTTACATTCTAGGGGTGTAACGATACGTTTTTACAACAATACGATACGATTTCCATGGTTCCGATACGATTCAAGGACGATATTTGGCTCATCTAGAGCGATAGGTTATGATACGATTCAATGATTTGAAATCGATACGGTAACTTTTTTTGCCAAAAATTCAGTCAGTGTGACTGTGAAATAAATAGCTGATACTGGACAATGCAGAGTTTTTCTAGTAAGGGAATCAGGGATAAATGAATTATGGATATAAACAAGTAAACAACAATTAATGGGAAATACATATACCTTTTATTTGAAAATAATAAAAAGTGCAACTTCAGGACCTGCTGATTCAGTTCTCAAGATACAAGGCAGTGAAATATTTAACACAAAATATAATAAACCAACTTCTATTCAAATTAAATGAACCGTGATTTAAACTGCTGCTTCTGTCCTCATTTTCAGTATAAACAGTAGAGCAATAATACAGAGATCAACCGCTGATAGTGATCAAACAGCTGATAGTGATCAAACAGCTGATAATGATCAAACAGTTGATAGTGATCAAACAGCTGATAATGATCAAACAGTTGATAGTGATCAAACGGCTGATAATGATCAAACAGTTGATAGTGATCAAACAGCTGATAGTGATCAAACAGCTTGGGACAGAATCATTCCTCTACAAACGCTGTTAAATAATCTGCTCATAGTAATTAAGTAGTCCACCTACAGTGGTCATTTGGGGTCTTTTCATACATGAAAACATATGGAAAAACATTTTAAAACTACTTTAGACTAACGTTAGTTAAATTTCTGTTTTGTTTTTTACTTTACTCCCGTGATAATTTGCCTGGCGGACCGTCTGCTCTCCGGCTGGATACGTGAGGCTGATGCTGCATGTACATAGATATCTAAACTGCTCAATTGTCTGTGGAGTTCCTTTCCTTGGGAATCCACACCCCTTCAGCATACTTCAACTGCTTGGCCATGATCCCTCTGCGCCAAATTGTTCGCAGGAGCTTCCAGAGAAGTTGGAGTAGCTCTGGACAGCGTTTGTAGACCTTGTAAGGTACTCTGCTTGGTCCAGGAGGCTGAGCTGGCTCTGGCTGCTTTCACAACCTCCTGCATCTCTTTCAGGCTTGTTTCCCACATGTCAAAGTTGACTTCTGGGGCTGGTTGGTCAAGCAGGGGGTTCTTTGGTGTCCCAAGTCCTGGTATCTCATGGGATCATGCATGGTGGCGTGGAGAAATTGATCTACTTCCTCCTCAGTGCATGTGAAGAGTCCACTGCGCTTGCTGCCAAGCAACTCCTTCGTGAAACCAAAGGGGTTAGCTATAAAAGCAGCTCGCTTCCTGGCTCTCTCTCTCTGCCCCGTCTCCTATGCCACTCTGCCCCTCCGCTGGGTCATGAGCTTCCTCCTGAGGATGTTATGGAGCTCAGCAAGTGGTGGTTTCTCCTCCTCCTCTGCGCTCTTGTACTCTGCGGTTCTTGTCGCAGCTGATGGATCTTTCCTGCTCTTCGATTCATGATGTAAAGGTGCCTTGCCGGTCTTCTCCTTCTCCAGGCCGAATCGCTCTGCTCCATAGCTCGCAATGACTGCAGACGATTAATTAATTAATTAATTAAAATATATTGTGAGAATGTATAAAGGTTTAGAACATGATGATAGAAGTATATGATGGCCATCCCCATGCTCTATTATGTCTCATAAGTTGTTGCAAACATTTTTGGGTTGATACCATTTGTTACACAGATTTGGTGCTAAATTTAACCATTTTTTACCAATCGAGAATTGATAAAAAATTATCAATAATCCCTCCAAAATACCACATTAAGACACCAAGACCTCGAGGAACACCATAGAAAAAGCCATGCTGTGATTTGGTATCAAAAACTTTTGACATTTGGAGATTTCTGCAAGAATTGCAGAATTTTGTTTGCCATTAGATGGCGAGCACTTCTGTTCTGGAAACGGCTTAGAAACCCTCTTATTGTCAATCTAGCTAGGAAAGCCATCCATCCTCTGAATGCTCTAGGTCTCTAGTTTGTGGTTGTAAGGTTTCATGAGGCTGTGATTATCCTAGAGGTCACCACAGGTCATTTTATACAGTGAGGTGAAGATTTAAAAAAAATGGTCTCAATACAATGAAATGGCTACTATGGGGACTAACGTCATCACACATGAATACAGTTGGGCTCATTGGATCCTTAAGAGTCTCAGCTTTACAGTGATACCCTTATTTATGTAATGCAAAGACTGTTTAGGGACCCCAGTATGCAGAAATATTCAAACACGATGTAACCCACTCAAAATCTTCATCAACATTATCATCATAATCATAATTATCATAATGTGACATGTAGTTTAATTTTACAAGCTCACTTGAATTTAAGTTTGGAAGAAAAGTGTTGAATTGATTTATGAGTTTTCTATCTCACTGCCTAATCAGACACAGATAGACCAGGCTAAGCCACAGTGCGCGGTGTGTTTTCTTTTCGATGCATGCTGTAGAGGGAGAAGACGATAAGTTAGCTCTCTGTAAGAAAAGGAACATAAGATCCAGAGCTGGGGATATTACAACGTGGTGTCTGAAAACTATATTCTGTTGAAATAGCCCGGACATTGAGAGAGGTGTCGTGGTGTGAAGGAGGAGAGGAGCCGTTCCACTCTACATAGATTCCTAAAGCCAGGAGCGAGCGTGGCTGCTGGATTGCAGATCTGGATTCTGGACTCCAGGCCTGAGAAGGACTTGGCTTTCATTCCTACATTACACCAGTAAGATCTTTCCATCATTTGGGATTGGGAAGACCACCTCTAAAATGACTTTTGGACTAATCTAAAATAAGGACTGTAGTTGTGCACAACTAAATGAAGAGACTAAAGCTGCAGCAAAACTTCAACATTTTCTGGCTAGATTTTTTATTTTAATTTTTTTATTCATTTGTTATTATTTTTCATTCTGGGTTAATGTTGGGGGTTGATTGTGGAAATTTTCAATAATATTGTTACAGAAAAAGAATGATTGTGTGTCTGTGTATTATTTCTCTGAGTGAAGTCAATCATTATCTACAGCCAAAGACCAATTAAATATTCAGTGTAAATACATTGTCTTTATCCTCGAACCAGGATATCACTTTAAGATTTACTGTGGTAATCCCAGACCTTGAGATTTATTTTTTTTTAGTTATTGTTAGAGGCATATTTAGACTTGGTTACAACACCATTTTTAGAAACGGCGAAAAATAACACAGTTATACTGCAGGCAAAAAACTGCATGTGATTATCATAAAGTGGGCATGTCTGTAAAGGGAAGACTCGTGGGTACCCATAGAACCCATTTTCAGTCACATATCTTGAGGTCAGAGGTGGCCATGGCCATGCCAGCTAGTATGACATGGTACAAATGGATCCCTTAGGTTTTCTAGTTTCATATGATATTAGTACCTTCACTCTAGCTCTAAAACTGAAGCTGCTACAGTCTCTGAAAGACAGTAAAGCCGGTGTGATCTCAGAGGGTTAAATAGGACATTGGCCTATAGGCTACCATTTTTTTTAAATGGATGAATGGTTTTGTCATAGTGTTGGAGATGGCAGACAATACTGTATCATGTTTGACTGACAGCTTGATCTGAGCTTCATACATCTTACAAGAAAGAGTCACATTCAGCTTTTATGAATGTATTTTAGTCGTACGCGTTCAAAGAGGCGCACCTGTTCATTTCTTTCCGCTCCGAACGCTTCTGGTCCCAAGTGGTGCTCCAGTGTCTTTGGTCTTTTTTAGGTGAAAGTCGGGGGGCTTGGAGAAGTGGTTGATAAAAGACGAGAGAAAGGACGTGTTTCAACCTGCTGCTTCTTTCTTTTTTTTGTGCATCTTCCTCATCAGATGAAGAGAGCGGGTTTCCTTTGGCAACCAGAAGTGGAGTGCAGAAATACTGGGGGAGTTGAGAGCCTTACCTCTTTAATTTGCACTTCCTGTTAGTTTCTATGAAGACATGAGAGGATGTTGCCAGGGAAAGTGGGCTGTAACATGATTACATGGGCACCAAAAAAAAAAAAAAAAAACTGCAGAAAGACAGAAAACAATATCATATGCTTTTGTCTCACCGCCTCTTGAGTGTTGTGTATATGAATATGTTTATAATAAAGGCTTTGTTGTCTCTGTATTGTCCCTTGGCAACAAAGCAGGCTGATTATGCTATTATGAAGCAGAGAGTGGGTCACAGTGGACTTGCCAGAGAGCCTCATCACCATCATCACCATTGTCTGCAACACAGGCTGGCCTGTATACCTCCGATATGAGCAGATAGCATGGAGAAACTTATTACAGTTTGACCTTTTGTCTTAGGAAGGAGGAAACGGGGAGAGACACACGTTTCTGCATGTTATTTATTTAACAGCTGAGAACAAAAAGCACAGCGGGCCATCAGCCTTTTTATTAAAAACTGGACATGGTTCAATAGGTGTTGTCCAACTCATATATAATGTTCAAGTTCATTACACTTTTATTGTAGAGCAATTTCCACTAGTATGTTATCACTTTAATTGGTACTGGATTATCCTGGATTCGCTGAGATTTAGTGCCACATGATGGTCTGGCGGTGCCGTTTCCTTTCTAGAATGATTTATAAAGAACATACTAATGCATTTTAATTCATGGTTTAAAGGAAAAATCCACCATGAGAAAGAATTTTGTCAAGTATATTTATTAGTTTATTTGCTTTCTGTCCCAAGAGTGAAATGAGATGATTGAAGTCAATCTGTGTTTTAAAGATGCTCTAATCAATATTTTTAAGGGCTGTCAAAGTTAACGCGATAATAACCCGTTAACGCAAATTAATTTTAACGCCACTAATTTCTTTAATGCACTATTAAAAATTGTGATTTTTAGGTTGTAGCAGGCTCAGTTTTAAAGCTGGAGTGAAGATACTGGTATCATATGAAACTAGAAAACCTAAAGAATCCATTGGTACCATGTCATACTGGCTTGTTGATAAATAACGCTCCAAAATTACTTTCAAAGGGGTCCCTTGACCTCTGACCTCAAGTTATGTGAATGAAAATGGGTTCTATGGGTACCCACGAGTCTCCCCTTTACAGACATGCCCACTTTATTATGATCACATGCAGTATATTTCCCACATAAGTATATTTACCACTTTGTTGAGCTATTCCTTCAATCACTATGACAATCTATGGGGCTAATTTTGTCTGCTAATGAAAACACAAACAAAATAACTGCAACCCCAAATTATTAGCAGTCCAAAATGTACATGTAGTACCCTCCCAATTATGTTTGCATATTGTTTCTTTGATATGTTTTTCCATTGACAAATATACAGTATATTTTAAAATATTGGTTCAATTAAATGTATAGTTTGGTAAGATATTGAGATGTCCTTTGTTTTTTGTAGCCCCTTGAATCTCTCAGGTCATTTGTCTCTGTGTGTAGCCTATTGGTTGGCCAGGTGTCAAATTTGTTATTAGCCAATCAGTGCCAATCAGAGGGGCGGGACTAAAAAGAGCCCAGACAGTGACGTACATGAAAGCTGCATTGGCGGAGTTCTGCGCTCTCCGAGTGCTCTTCTAGTTGGCTAATGCTAGCAGCCTAGCTAGCTGGGAGGAGAGAGACCGACAGGGGGAAACCCTTTAGCCACAGAGCTTCAGAGTGAGTATGGACAGACACAGACAAATGTAATGATATGGACATTTATAATTAAAAGATAAAAGTTCATTAGTGTTTGTGAATCTCTGGGTAGTGTGCGTCGGGTACTGCTGCAGTAGAGGAGCACAGGACTCGCAGTTGCATGCCAGAGGAACCAGAGGCTCAGGACGGATTTCTTCATCGCACAGCTCACCGCTGAACAGGTGCTGAGTTCCGAGGAACGGTGAGTACAGACAATATTTTCCTTGAGGATTTCAAATGAGCTCCAACAAGCGCGCCAACGTTGTGGTGCCACAAACTGAATTCTAAAAGCCCGGGTATTCTGTTCTTTTCTTTGGGTCACCATGATATTTTAGAGGTGTGAATCGCCTGAGGCCTGTACTACGAAGCCAGTTCAACATACCCAGGGTATCTTCTCGTTATCTGGTTTAACTAACCCTAACAAACGAGATCAGGCTAAGCGGTCCTAAGAAGGTGGTTATCAACTCGCTAAGTCAACCCAGGGTTTCTCAGTCTGGCTGTGAGCGCTTTCACATGAACAGGGCGGTGTTTGCAGCATCTGACCAATCACAGACATGGACAAGTCCACAGATTTGCAAACAGACAGACAGAGGGGCACATTTAACAAAGGAAGAAACTATATTAGACAAATACGAAGAAGTTAAACACATAATCCAGACTAAAAGTAACACAGTTGAAGCTGCCAAATGCAGGAAGGACAGCTGGCAAAAGAAAGAAACTCCCGATGTGTTAATGCGTAAATGAACAGTTATTAATTTAACGGAACACTCAAAAGTCAGACATAGTCGTCTAGATATAAATAGTTTTTAAATGGATAACAGATGACTGGATTTCACCCAATCATGCCCAGTAATGGCAATGCGGCGTGTATGACTATTTCAGCCTTCTTTCAGCTGCGTCCCCGTCTCAGGCGGTGTGAAACGGACTCAAGAGGAAGTTGAAACATAAGTATGAAAATATAATTCAAGGCGGTAAGCACCTACAGCATACAGCCAGTTGTCCTTCCTGCATTTGTCAGTTTAAACTGTGTTGTTTTTAGCATGAATTATGACTTAAACTTCTTCATATGTGTGTAATATTACCATACGATCCACGCACTGAGCTCTGATTGGTCAGTAGGCGGTGCTTTTATACGAGTTGATCACTTATCTGGAACATAACCTGCTCCGGAGCAGGTTAGCTGTTCAGCATAAGTTACCATGGCGATCTACCCCGGTAAGAAGTGATCCACCTTCGTAGGACGGAAAACCCTGAGGTAACCCTGAAGTTACCTCACTAACGCCAAATCCTGCTTCGTAGTACAGGCGTCTGGTTGGTTCTATAATAAACATCCTATGTTTTTGCATTCAATCACTATGGTATGATGTTTTATAGTAATGTGATTCATGTGGTAAAATAATAGTGGCTAAGTATGAATGCATGCATGGGAGTTTTAAGGTCACAATAACAGTATGGCTATACAATTTGCTAACTTGGGCTGTATCCGAAACGCATACTATACTAGTAGGACGTACTGATTTGGCCAAAATGTAGCATGTAGTATGCAGTATGGAAACAAAAGCAAAATCAACAATATGCCAAAAATACATGGATGTCATACTGATTTGGAAAAAAATCTCCCGCATGCATCGGACCAGTCTACCTCGCCAACTGTATCCCACAATGCAAAGCGCTGAAATGGTATAGGTTATGATCACAACAACAACAGCAGCCAAAAATTGCATGTTTTTTTTTTTTTACATTTTTCGTAGCTATTTCATCACTAAATTCACTTCTGAGAAGTTTTGAGACAAGAAATAAACTTTGTAGCGTTTGAATATTGGCAGTTTTTGCAATGTTAGATGGGGAATTAAACATTTGCTCAAACGTTAGCGGAATTTAGAAGCTTCACACGCTAGCTGCCGCCTGCCGGGGTCGCTACCTCGCCAGCTGGGTATACACTCTCACAGACCGCTATGAGCTGGCTGGAGCTCTCTCTAGAGACTGCTCTGTAGACAAGAGGCTTTTATTTGCTTGTTGACGGATGGTTTGTTTAAATATCACAACACACGTTTCCATCATAAAATCGACGGGAACCTGTGATTATCTGCATTTTTGGAGTTGAAAAACTCCACTATTGCCCGCGGGCGTAGCTCGCTCGCCAGTCGGCCAGTCATGCTCATAGACCGGCTACAGAGCAGCAGGTAATGGCGAGGGAAAGGGCAGCTTCTGACGGGGCAGAGAGATACCTGCTGAGACAACATGACCCTTTTTAACATTACTCTAATATCTGTAGGGAGATCATTCCACTGTTTATTTGCTGTAACTGAAAGCAATTTTGTTGAGCAATGTTTTATATTTCCCTTCTCCCCTCGTTGATGATCCTGTTTGTCTCACTTCACCATGAGCTGTTAGAATAAATAGTTTAAGGGGTGGTGGAGCTAAACCTGCAGTATTTAGTTGTATAAGTTAGTCAGTAGGCTGTAACGTAAGTTGTATTTTTCGATAAAATTGCAATAGTGGTACGAGTTAGTTTTTTTTGTCTAGTGCTTTAAGAGCTTGTTTAAAGACTAAAGCCTGGCGTAGCCTCCTGCAAAATAAACCTCTTTAACTGTTCCATACTACATACTACTGAGGAACACAGTATGCAGTGTGTACTGTATACTGCGTTCGTCAAAAGTATGTAGTTGGCGGTTTTGAATACAGCCATCCGTTTGTTATTGCATTCAATCATTGTGATATGATGTTCATTGCATGTCTGATAGTAATGTGATTCATGTGGTAAAATATCAGTGGCTAAGTATGAATGCATGAGAGTGTTAAGGTCACAATAACAGTATAGCTTTACAATAAGCTAACTCGGCCTCTCTGCACCCTAGCCAGAGTCATATCCCCAAATTTGTTAGTTACTGTGGGCACATACTAATTTTATGTTTAAGTAAACTCTCACCAATTCACCTCCCAATGATCCCGTAACAAAACTGGAATTCAGTGGGTGGGTTTCACACAATGTGAAATGGAACTCTGGGATGTGACCAGTAAGTCAGCCAGGGGCAACCTGTTTTTAAGACCTGTGTCCCTAATGTGTGTTGTAAATGGCAAACACTGAATGTACTGAAAGTAATCAATGAAATTGATTTGCAATGCAGCTGCCTGCTGGCAATATTCTGCTGTTTTGTGACTTGTTTTTGTCATGTATGTTAAATCGGGCATGTATAGAAATCTGTTCCTCGAAGTATTTTGGCCAAGTGTGCAACTCTTGATTTGATCTTTTAATGATAGACCAAATGATTTTGGAAGCATTATACAAAAAGTAGCCAACTACCTTTTACTATGTCATTGCCTGGGATGTGCCTTAAACGTGCAAACGATTTGTGCAGATTGTTAGTCAAGAAGTCATGGCAATAATGCAAATTCCTTGCATTGATTGATGCCTTGCAGGTTGCCTTTGGCATATTGGCCAATTCATTTGCAGTTGGTGGCAAAGGAGAGAGGTCAAGGTCAATCTGTAAAGGCACCATCCCCTGCCATGGAAGCAGTTCTTATGGTTGTCCCTGGTGGTAATGGAACCCATTTGCACCAGGGTTCTGGTGTAGCCAGTGGATATCCGGATAACGGATACTCCCTCTTCAGTGTGCCGGTCATTTTTTACAGTCCGATTAGCAACTTAAGATGCAAGAATGGATTTGGAGTTGAGAGACGACGCCTACGGCTAATGTCTATACACAGATATCTGCATATGAATAAAATTTCAAAAAGCTAATGAGAAGCTTAATCATCGTCATATTCCCAGATTGAATTTCAGCCAAGGCTGCCACTTTTGCTCTCCACACAGACTGTTTACTTGCATGGAACCAACGCCAGATCTGATTAATTTAGCGCAGGGATTTCAAAAGTGGCAGATAAAAAATAAATACTCTCCTGCCACAGTGGCAGGCAGAGAAAAAAGTTAATTTCAGACCCTGTCAATGCTACTCAGACTACAAACTGACTACAAACGGAAACCAGAATGCTTCCGATACCAAAATCTTGTCCCGTTGTCTACAGATACTGCATTCAGATATGTTTATAGAGATTTGTCCAAGTATGGCCCTGTCTAAACCATGTGTGCTTCCATTACCACCGGTTGGAAAAATGTAAATATAAGCCCAGTAGAAGCTAAGGAGAAAGCACTATTATATTAGCTAACACCTTTCTTTAACATCTTGTACATTTTCCATTTTAAAGTACTGTGTGAGCGACAGTGCAACCATGAAAATGACACTGCACCTTAAATAAAAGCAACTAATAGAGGGATAAGAGGCGGCCTGTAGATTGTGAAAAATATTTTGATTGCTGTGGTGTGTTACCTCGTAGGTCAGGTCCTCAGTGATTTCGAGTCTCCTCAAACCCAACCCTTGCCATTAGGAGGTTCTGTCCCTCTTGATGAGACTGTGTAATGTCACTGTTACTAGGTAACAGATACAGTGACAGACTGAAAGGTTTCCACACTCTCTAGATTTTGAGAGGCTGATTAGAGGGATCGGAGGTGTTTTCTTTTCCCATTTATTTATAGCATGTTTGGAAGCTGTACTTACTTGAAATGTTGTAGTGGTGCTCTATGCTGCTTCCTGAAGTTTGTTACAACGCATATGTGTCTGAACTTTGCCTGTTAAACAACTTACTTTTACTTCTAGAGGCGACTTTGTGTTAGTTTTAATGAGACTTTGGATAAAGGGAATGCATTTTCACATTATAATCTCCCCTTTCATTGTGCCATTCTGCTGTCACAGCTGTACTTTCCATCTATCATTTGTCTTGGTAAAAAAGAAACCCAGTTACGCATATATATATGGACAAGATATTAGCTTTCTGCAGGGGAAATCGGGTTTCTCTAATCCACCACCTGAAAAAAACTGAGTTTCACGTTTACATGACATTTAAAGGAACAATATGTTGTACTGACAGCTAGTGTTTTAAAATGGGTACAGCAGTCCGAATTCAAAACATTGGAGCCATGGCCTGTTTGCTTCACCGGCTGTGTGTCTCAAATACTCGCTGCCTTGATAACCCAGCTGCACACGGACCACAGAGAGATGTGCTGAGGCTTTTCAGGTCAGGTAGAATCTAATGTAATGTTAACTCAGTTGATCCAGTTCGTTGGCTTGCTTCTATGGCTGCAGAAGGCTGTTTGTGTGCCAATTTGTTTCATAAGTTTCAATAGTCGGTGTCGAAATGGGCAGTGGATGGGATCACACCGGCCAAGCTTAATACGGGTGCAAGTGGGAGAGTAAACATTGAAAATGTTGTTTTTGATAGGCTAAACGGCAACAAATATGGATAGATTGAGTTTTGAGTGTTCATGTTGTGAATTTTGGAAATAATCTCTCTTTTTGCAATAAATTTAGATTTTAGACTGAGGACTGAGGCAATTACAGAGACGGACTTTTGAGAGAGAGCAGGGAAGAGAAGGTGGAAGGTAGGCTAATGTTTCTGTAAGTTTAATAATAATTAGAATGTCAACGTTATGAATGAAGCTTCGAACTACTTGGTGTAGCCCTACTTCGTCATAGTTTCTTTTGATTACCATCGGATGAGCACGTTGTCTTGTTCGCCTCCGTCTGGTTTCTTTTTGTCCCTGTCAAATATCTGTCCGTTCTGTAAACCTACAGACTACATGTCTGAATGAACACCACTGCTACCATGGATGTATAAATTATAATATTATTTACTATTCCGTCGTGAAAAAGATTCCGACGTCAAAACATTCATTCTGCATCACATTTTACCCCGGTCACATGCACCACACATTTTGGGAACCACTGGTCTATGGGGAACAGCTTCAGAATTTGTCATTAGATGACATCATCGCCACCGTCCATCCCTTTGCCATTCAGCTTTATGAGCTACTTTTCAAAATCAAATAGTCTTAGCTTTATCTAAACAAAAGTGTTGGAGTAGGTTTCCTGGAAGATTTTCCTGGCAGAGTCAGTATCTTTGCTTTAAGTGTCAGTTAGTTTAATAATGTAACAGGCTGAACAAGCCATGAGATTTAGAGTGCTTTATTAAACTGCCTGAAGCTATGTTGAGGTGTCTGGATGATTGATTTTAGTGGACACCTGCCAGCCAATCAAATGCAAGAATTTTCTATGGCCATAATAAAGACATACGGATGGATTCTGAAAGTTTTCACTGTTATTTGGCTCCTTTTAGTGGCAACAAGACTTTTATATATGTTTTGAGATAAAATAAAATCAGTGCTGCTTTATCAAACAAGTATGCATGAAGTTTGAAACTGAATCATGCACACCACTACACCGCTGAGAAACTGTGTGTGTGCGTGTGCGTGTGCGCGCGTGCGTGCATGCGTGTGTGTGTGTGTGTGTGTGTGTGTGTGAGGGAGCGACACTTTCATCAACAGCTCTCTTTCCTCGCGGCCCCGATCCGTGTATCTGACAGTGGCGATGTCAGCAGGCATCACTCAGGGACTTTAGTGGAAATGTTAAATCTTATTTATCCAGAACATTGATTTCCTGATGGCCTTATTGACCTCTGATGAGAACAAGATGGAAACGGATAAATAGAGGAAGAGAAAATGAAGATGAACGAGGAAATACTGTGACAAAAAAATCCAACAACAAAATAAGCATTTTCCTAAATTTCACCTGGAGGTGAATACTGTGCAGGGTAGGTAAATCGACGCTTACTCACTCTCACAACGTGACTGACAACCAGGGGAGGTCCATGTCTAGCAATTCAAGGGACATGATTGATGCTGGGCAGCCAGCGAGAGGGCAGGTACAGCGGGGAGGCAGCTCCTCTAGACAGCCCCCCTGTGGGTTCCCCTGGATATCATGACAGGATGATGGAGAAAAATCACCTCATCTCTCTCTCTCATCACCCCTCACTGGGAGAGAATGCATTTAGCAGTGAATGAGAGCCATTGCGAACATAATGAGGCACCTGGCAAGCACTCTAACAGCAGATTTTCATTCAATTTGGCCATAGCTGTCATCAGCTCAACATAATGGAGAGTCGGCCCGTCTGTATAGATTGAGAAAGATGTTTTTTGGGGGGACCCAAATGTGTTCATCTCTGCTTTGGAATTGTAAACGCAGAGAGGTCATATTCTGCATTTAGACATTTTTGTGATGTAGTTGATGTTCTAAGCCAGTAGTGTTTGACCTTAAGCGGCAACTGGATTGTTGTGATGTCATGAGATCACGCGAGAATTGTGGGATCACATATCAAAAATCCATCATGCCCGGCTTCAAGTAATGCGTTTGTGGCCGGCAATCCAGATCACGGATCAATCGGCGTCCTGTGAGGAGCTACTGGCAGCTACGGGCGTGGTTTAGTTGTGTGTGAGATGACAGGGAGTGGCGACTGTTTGTTCTAAACAACAATGGCGGCTCCTGAAGAGGTTAGCATAGATGCTGCAAAAGCATCAGTTATAGCAGAACTGGAGAGTGTTTCTTTCAGCCCGTTCGCAGGAAAAGGCATATAAATGCCACGATAATGTGCAAGGCGTTTAGCGCGCAATAAGTACGGCTTTATTGATTTTCGTGTGTCATTTGCGCGCCATGTATCCTGTACTGACTGCAATGTAAACGCATCCCCATATAAATGCTACGGTAAGAGGTAGTGACGTCGTATAAAAAGTACGAAAGGCCACTTATGGTGGGGCCCAACAAACACCGGACTTTTAATCAGGTGACCGATGTTCGAGACCGTTGTTGACCGTTTTTTTGTTTTGTAGCTACGTTGGTTTATTGATGTTTTTGACGTGTTTTCTGTAGTTGGGTAACGTTGTTTCTGTATGTGTTTTACTCGGTTTACAAACTTATTCTAAGCTCAACCATGACATTTTCCCTTACCCTAACTAAGTGGTTTTCTTGCCTTAACCTAAGTTAGTTATCTGTGGACGTTTGCGTGGCGTAAAAATCACACTCGAAAAGGCTAAAATGCGTGCTCATGACACGCGGAATGTCCATAGAATGTCGTGGTATTTATACGCCTTCCCGTGAGACGGGGTTGATTCCTTCATTGAAAGAAGAGCAAAGAACCCCACTGAAGGCTTTTCTTGATAGAAAAGATTTTTTCGATCTTCTCCTGACTGGCTTCGGCAAGAGTTTGATTGACAATTGGTTCATCCAATCACCTGCCAAGTATTTTTTTAAAGTGCCTGCCCGTTTCCAATGACGGCTTCTCAGACGGTTCTGTGTAACAAACCATCTGATGGGTCAGGTTAGGTAGTAGTACCCTAGCATTACTTCCAAGGCCAAGGAGCACTTCATACTACATTTGTTTGTAGGGTTGAAGGTTTCGTGTGTATATATAAATTATATATACTGTCTATATCTATAAAAAAAAAACCTCTTCATGACAGCTTACACTCCAGCAACCCCAGCCAAACTCATTATTTGAGTTTGGCTGAGTTTGGCTGGGATGGCCAAACACATTGGCCCTCATCCTAAAAACATTTTTTCTTGGAACATAAATATTGATCAGGGGTGTTGTTTTAATAACTGGTCAATTTGGATGATTTTGAATTTTTCTGATATATTGAAGGATTAAATGGTCCTTCACTGGATGAGAAAATTATACTAATTCTGAAGCTAAATAAACACTTAAAAAACAAAACATTTTTCTTCCCTTGTGAAAAGTTCCATGGTTTCCATAGGACAGCAACATAATGGGAAAAGGCTATTGAGATTTAGCACAAACAGAAGCTGTAAATGAACGATTTTAGGTCTACAGTACGTATGTGAAGCTTCCGTTTAGGTTTTGTCACAGTGATTTTCTGTCTTTTTTGTAATCTGCTTTTCGGTATCAGGAAAAAGGAATCCCACTGGAAATTGAACCATTATCATCTAGGACACAATCATTCTTCACCGTCATCATTTCCATAACAGAAAACGATCCATAATGAGGAATAAATGGGATGGGTGGTGTTCATTTATATACGTGAATTCACACAGAACTCGGCCAAAAACTAATGAAAATCTTTCTCCAGCTGAAGCAGCAGCTGTGGTACAGAGGAGTTACTATTCAGTATCTTGGCAGCCAAGACAGAGGTATAAAATGATTGTATATTGTGCAATTTTTGGCTCCAAGATATGCAAGTTATTTGCCTGATGTTTTAACTTTCTTTCTCCCTGCTAAAACTGCCTTCTCCTTAAAAAAAAAAAAACCTTTTTGCACGGCTGTACGGTCTAGTCCCAAATGACTTTCCAATGTGTGGCTTGTGAACTGACTTTGCATCAGCGAAGGACAGCATCAAAGAAGGGAAAGAAAGAGAGTCTACAGGCGAGGGTGGGCGCATAGAGACAGAAGAAGAAACGTGACATTTCAAACTTTTTTTTATGAATGTCACCACCTCTAACAATAACAAATACCAAAATAAATTCACAATTTAGCCTTGTGAGAAATGTAGCCTGTTAATTAATCCACAACTAAATATGTGTGATTAAGTGAGTTTCAGCTTTGACACACAGCAAAAATGATAAGAAGGGCATCTGAAGTGAATGGAAAGTCATTGCTAATTGGCCCAGTTATAAGACAGAGATTTACAAAGCACTAATTTAAAATGAGTTGCACTACAGAAAGTAGTTCTTACATAGAGATTAAAGTGGCAGTAGGCAGTATGTTTTTGGCATCACTGGGCAAAAATCCCATAATAACCTTAACCTCATCATATTGTAATTCAAGTGTTCTGAGAGATAACTAGACTTCTGCTCCTCCTCATGGCTCTGTTTTCAGGCTTTAGAAAATCTAGCCTGTGACGGGAGACTTTGACCAATCACAGGTCATTTCATTGAGAGAGCGTTCCTATTGGCTGTGCTCCGGTCATGTGACTGAAACCTGCCGTTCCTTCACCAGACTTCACAGTGGTGGCGGCGTCACAAACTTTCCAATTTTACAGCTAAACCGTGCACTACAAGATGATTCTGAAAACATTTGAGGGGAGAAATAGGCATTAACGTAACATAATATTGATTCATATTTGATCAGCACTGTCTAGTTTGACCGTTTGGTCGGAGTTTGCGAGTGATTGTCAGCCGGCTCTCATAGACGGCAGCTGGACAGCAGACCTCAGATCAGCTCTGACTGCTTGTTTTCCTCCGGTCTGTTAAATCTTGCAGATGCCGTTAGGAGCACTGGAGGACACAGAGGCACAGGATTTTTTTCAGGTTACCCGTTTCATGTACTACCGTCACGATATATTGACCGTTTTATAAAAATACCTTTTTTTAATCATATTTTCTCCAATCACGCCTACTTCAGCTTTAATGTGTTATTATCTGTAATTAACTGATATACACTCAGGAACTGGCTGGTGTCCCCGTCGTGCAGCTAACTGAAGCAACTGACAAAACTATCGTTAGCTTGCCACTATATGACCTGTTTACTAGTATACTATACCTTTGTATACATTAACATAAAATGTTACAATATTTACAACACTAAGAGCAATATATATATATTTTTCACATCTCTTTCTCTGTTCCTTATTTTGTTGTTTAAACAACTCTCTAACCAGAGTTCCACTAAAACGTTTAAATCACCATTTTTTCACCATGACTACATTGATGATTGTAGCGCAGTTGTGAAATGACTTTATTGCAGCATGCGGCTCTAATTGTCTTATAAAGGCTATTTATGAAATAATTAAATGTATGCAAAACATCTAATCAGAAGGAAATGAAAATGCGTAGGAGCATGCAATATAGCTAATCAGTGTCGGTTCCTGTATAATCCGGAGTGTCTTGCCGAGTGAGAAAGAAATAATTCTATATAATGTGATTAGTTTTCTGGCTGTGCTGGCTCACTGCTCTTAATTTTCATTATTTAGAAAATATGCAGAGAGGAGGGCTGGTGGCTTGTTAGAAGTTACAGTGGCTGAAAAACTTGTATTACTTGTTATGAACTACTGGGGTAATAATAGTTCATTCAAAAGCTGTCTTCAATACTTCAACACAGTTTTTTGGGTGGTGTTTTGGAGTGGCATGGTGTTTCACCCTTATTTTTGCTTGCCGGTCTGGCTGTCTGGGATGTGGACAGGCAGACTAGCCAAGCATGCATAATAGAAGCAGGGAGCACAGCAGCCTAGATACTGCAGAGATTTCTTTTACCAGTTACGACAGCGAAACTGGTATTGCTTTCACCTTGTGAGTCTGTGTGTGTCACATAGACTGTATATATATATAGATGGACGAAGTGTCTCCACTTCCTCCCGCACTGTACAGAAGTGAAGCCAAAATATCCCAGATACTGGAGCTTCCATCTTGAGATTTTGACGTTATTTGGAGCCAGAGTCTGCGCAGTAGTGATCGGGCATTGGAGCATCGGTATTGAGGTCCCGTCCACACATCCACCCGAACCAATCAAGAACCAAGCACCGCCACAGCATGTTAGCGAGAGTCTTGAAGCCTCAAGTTTAGCATTTTGGCTGTCACAATCTTGTTTTTTGCAACCAGAAGTGACACGAGAGGGTGGAGCTAAGTACAACATGAATATGACATTTTAGGTGACCACAAAGGTTATAATTAACTTTCATGAACTAAAAACACTTTGTGAAAGGATTCAATTTGTAAGTTGAACATACGGACAACTCCCAGACCGGACAACGCCGTGGTAGCGACCTGTCAATCACAAGGTAGCCACGTCCTAAAACATCCCCTGCTTTATCGTCTATTTGATTCTAAATGGGACCATAATTTACTAAATGAACATCATGCTGTATTGAAGAAGATTTGAAACTAGCATATTTACAATGTTTACTGAGGTAATAAATCAAGTGAGAAGTAGGCTCATTTCCTCATAGACTTCTATACAATCTTTTTGCAACCAGAGGAGTCGCCCCCTGCTGGCTGTTAGAAAGAATACAAGTTTAAAGCACTTCCGCACTGGTTTCACTTTTTCAGAACCCGGTGTTGTCCCCTGGTTATAAAGCATTTCATAAATGTCTCACTTCATAGCAATTATGTTCATTTTTATGTTCTATCCAGTCCTACTGGCTGGCTCCCTCTCTACCCTCACTGACTTGCAGGTAAAGCAAGGCTGTCTGCTGGTTTCTTTGCTGTTGCCCTTGTGTGATCCACCCCCCCCCCCGCCCCCCCCTCCTCTCCTCAGTCACCAGCCATCTGGACCCACTACTATCTGTGTGCATTACAAGTAACCTCAAGGAGAAACGTGCTGAGTCATTCTGCGTCCTTTTGAAAGCATTTATCCTGGGTAGACAGACCACCACACTTGCGGAGGAGATGGTAAATCGAGCAAGGGAGGGCTTGACTGAGCAGGCGAGGATGAGTGGGAGGCTGCGGGGAAGACGGGGGGGGAGTATGGGGGGTTAGAGGGAGGAAAGAGTGATGGGGGGGATAAAAGCAATGACTAGGGAAGATGGTGGAAGAGTAATTAGCCTGTTCTGTTGGGCATCGATGTAGAAACCAGGGAAAGGATGAGACGGCTGAGGGGGAAAAAAACAGGAGTCCTGGGATGAGTCACCAGAAAAGCCTTTGGTTATCTTCAATCTGCAATGTCATCCTTTAGCTGCACCGTAGAGGCAGGTAGAAATTTGATAAAAGATGATGGAAAGGGGAACACTTTCTATGTGCAGAAAAAGAGCAGCTGTCAGGATATAGTTACGGAGCCCGAGGACGGATACAAAAACAAAAAACAGTCATGTTTCAGTGCTGCAAAAGCAAACACAATGGAGCAGGAAGACAAAAGAGTCTAATCACGGTGTGGAAGAGGAGTTTAATTCTGAATAACTTCATTACAATTGTGAACACTATTACAAAGGTGTGGCAAATTACCAATTAGCAGCATTTGTCAGTTGAGTCAGAGACACTCGGGTCAAGGAATTGACCAAATATAGCAAATGATTATGCAGTTAGACTCGGCAGAAAAGGCTCTGCTCTGTGAGGGACCGCTCAAAGAATCTAATCAGCTACAGGGATTCTGCTGAGAGCGCTAATTGCCTGTTACAAAAGACATACATGAATGTGAAATCATTGCTCAATCAACAATACCCAAAACCAGGGCTGTCAAAGTCAACGCGATAATAACGCATTATGCAAATTAGTTTTAACGCCACTAATTTCTTCAACGCATTAAGGCAACTTGCGATTTGTAGGTTGTAGCGGGCTCAGTTTTAAAGCTAGAGTGAAGATACTGGTATCATATGAAACTAGAAAACCCGATGAATCCATTGGTGCCATCCATGAGGGTAAATAACGCTCCAAACGTATGCTAAATTTTGGTGAGGAAAAACTAGCGTGGCCATTTTCAAAAGGGTCCCTTGACCTCTGACCTCAAGATATGTGAATGTAAATGGGTTCTATGGGTACCCACGAGTCTCCACGTTACAGACATGCCCACTTTATGATAATCACATGCAGTTTGGGGCAAGTCATAGTCAAGTCAGCACACTGACACACTGACAGCTGTTGTTGCCTGTTGGGCTGCAGTTTGGCAGCTTCAACTGTGTTACTATCAGTCTGGATTAAGTGTTTAACTTCTTTGTATTTGTCTAATATTATAGCTTGCTCTTCATTTGGAAAAATGCGCCGCTCTGCTGACAGCAGACTTGTCCGTGTTTGTGAACGTGGTCATAGCCAGATGGAGAAACCCTGGGTTGACTTACCGAGTTGATAACCACCGTCGTAGGCCCACCTATAGCGGAATCATGGTTGTTAGGGTTAGTTAAGCCAGATAACGAGAAGATACCCTGGGTATGTTGAACTCGCTTCGTAGTACAGGCCTCAGGTGATTCAACCAGATAGCAGAAAATATCTGGGAATGACACATCGGGCCATTTCGTTGGATCATTTGTGCAGTATTTTATAAGATATGGACAATAATCTACTCCGATTCTGTGTTCTTTGTCGAGTGAGGACAAGGACTCTATATAAGACATGGCACTTTTGTACGTAAATTTATGATATTAAAAACCAAGCTTTCCTAGCATATCCGAGCGGGGGAAAAGGATTGTTTTCGCCCAAGGTGACACGACACCGACTGTATGTATCGCTGTGGTAGCGACCTGCCAATCACAAGGTAGCCAAACCTTAAAGCATCCCCTGCTTTATCGTCTATTTGACTCTAAATGGGACCATAATTTACTAAATGAACATCATACTGTATTGAAGAAGACTTGAAACTAGTGATTGAGACCATAAACTCATGTTTACAATGTTTACTGAGGTAATAAATCAAGTGAGAAGTAGGCTCATTTTCTCATAGACTTCTATACAATCAGACTTCTTTTTGCAACTAGAGGAGTCGCCCCCTGCTGGCTGTTAGAAAGAATGCAGGTTTAAGCAGTTTCACATTGGCTTCACTCTTCCGACCCGGATGTTGCCCCTTGGGTTGAATCAGCTAATGTAAGCGAGACTTTTAAACCTTGGAATTGGAAAGAAAGAGATTTGTGATTAAAAGTAAAAGGGTAATATATACTGTGTCCAAACTGCGGGTGTATCCATCTAAAAAAAGGGAAAAGAAAAATGACTTTTAGCATGTATAGGGAACACGCTGTTTAATTTGATTTGTGGAAATGGAAACACAGCGTGACACTCGTCTCGTCCAGCAGCGACCAGGCCCGGTGCAACCCGACAGGCCAATAAATAACACCCCCGCAAAGCAAAAGCAGAAAATAGAGAGTCAATCTCGCACCATGGTGTGTGTTTTATTGAGACTCCATCAAAGCGGAAAAGATATCGACAATATACAAACTTTGCAGCTGTTTTTTTTTTTTTTAAATGACACTGTGACAAAGTAGACAAACTTGCATCAATCCCATGGGTGGTATAATTAGCTGAATTCTTTGAATTTCCTTTTCAATGTGAAACGGGGAGAGCAAGAGCGAGCAAGAGGAAACAGAGTGAAAGGAGGAGAGGACAAAGACAGACCTTTCTAGATCAATAACACACTTAGCAGGCTTTTTTATAGTGAGACTGATTCAAGTACTATATATTTTTAAAGAGCAGGTCCTTTAGCATTTCAGGGCAGATTTTTTTGGCCTTCTACCTGACAAAGTACTGAACTGAACCGAAGACCCATATGCTGTGTACACACTACGAGCAACAAAACAACAGCCTACAAGTCATTTTCAATGGAAGCCGGTGACATGAGGCTACAAACTGAAGCCTGACACTTGTTGCTGCGTGACGGTCAGGACGCTCACTGTTTATAACGTTTCTAAGAGACTGAAGTTTTAATAATGTATACAAATCTAAGAGCATGGGTTAAGTAGACATGAATCCCACAATTTGTTCTGACAATAGGTCATTCTCACTAGTAACTGGAAAAAAAATCAGCGGCAGAAGATCTCTTTTCATGAGACAGCAGGCATGCAGTGACTAATATAGAAAATGAACAAGCCTCAAGTAGTTGCAGTTAGCGTTCAATTTGAGTCACGATTGTATTCACCGCTTTGACGTCCACCAACGAGCTGATATATAGTCCGCTATGTTCACCAGTTAGTTGCCATCTTTGTCTATTTGTCGTTTGGTGCTTGTCAGGTAGTGTACAGGTATCATAGCCTTTGTGCTGAAAACAGACGCCTGCTTCGGCTGTAAACGACGTTGATGAGAGCAGTGAGAGTGAAACTAAACATTGAAGTTACCGATCGTAAAACCGAAACAATAAGATGCTAAAAAAGCTCAGGGAACTGCAGAGTCTGTAAATCTACAGCATATAAGGACATTTTAGACAATAGTGTTCTTTATATGGAGGATGGAACCTGCCAAAATCAAACATAAATGAATAAATAAATAAATTACTCGATAAGTGAATGAATAATTTATGTCATTAAATGTAGTAAAATAATATAATAATATAATAAATTGATAAAATGTGACCTGTTTCTGTTTTGAAATTGTTTATTTATTTAGCTTTGTATTAATTCCCTTATTTATTTACTATTCTGTTTACTTTCCCTTTTATTTCTTTATTTATTTGTTTACATATATTTATTTATTTATGCATTTATTTATAATTTATTTATTTATTTTGTATTTAGTTTATTTTACAGAAATATTAATTCGTCACATTTTATCAATTAATGGCTACATGTATTTTTTATATTATTTTTGCTACATTTAATGACATTCATTCATTTATCAAGTTATTTATTTATTGATTCACTTTTTTTTATTTTGGCAGGTTCCGTCCTCCAAATCTTCCAACTTTGTAGAAACAGTTTGACAAAGACCCTTTCCTGTTTTAACATGACAATGTCCCTGTGCACAAACGCAATGGTTCCCAGTACGGTGTGGAGGAACTTGACTGGCTCTGAACCTTTTAAAAAAAATTTTTATGATACACCAAATTAAAATTCCAATGTCGGCTTTTCTTTTTATGCATTTAAAATTAAAGTATACAAATCAGTGTGCCTTAATTCACGAGTTTGGACGAAGCCATCTGAGGATTAAATGTGCAGGATATAACACATAACGCACACTTTATATTCATTGAGAATATTATTTATTAATACTGGGGCAGCGTTAGTGTTTCTCCGCACAAAGATAAAACATAAAAGCACTTGTTGTGGTCAGACAACCATAATGGGTGCTTTCATCTGACAGAAGCACAAATGACATTTCCGGGATGTCTTGGTGGACGGACAGCCTTTGACTACAAAGGTTGCCGTATCACATTTTTCAGCAAATGCATTTCTGTCCGTTTTACTTTTTCATCATCAAAGGACTTTCTTTGTGTCTACCATGTACAAAAAGCCTTTGACATATGCTGCTATCAAAGTTCATCTTTTCCAGACTCCAAGTCCATTTTGTTGCTTTATTGTTCACATAGAATGGTCTGGACAGAAAAACAACAAGTGGCGCGGATATTGCTTGTGAAATGGCTTCAAGAACAGATAACAAAATGAGACTTTCTCAGGAACAAACAATAATCTGTACGTATATATTTCTTCGGAGGTCTCTGTTGAGAGGTCAGGGAGAGTGTAAACGCCGCGTGGCAGTTATTTTGTTCAGAAATGGTGTGACTGCCAACAAATTGTGTTTTCTTGTCGGCTAGATGAAAACAATCGTGCAAAGGCGGCGAGATCTGTCAGCGCTCACCTGCAGCTGCGACTGCAGGCATTTAACAGAGAGGGAGGTGCATGCCTGTGTAAAGCAGATGCCTTATCACATCCTGTGCATGTACACACACACACGCACCACCACGACACATGGCTAATTTCACACTTTCATAGTCCATTACATTGTGAAGGTAAACAGGCGAACAGATACACGCAGCTGTTTACCTTTCTCGATCCTCATCCCTACTGTCTCTTTTCTTTTCTTTCACACGAACACACACCACGACCGTTATGTTGAATTATTCATGACATCTGGAAAGTGACGCGCAGCAAAAGATTTCTGTGAAGGAAAAAAAAAAAAAGAAGCCCATTTGTCCATCAGCTGGTCGCATATATGAGTCATCAATCATAGCTGATAGCGGGGAACTCTTTCCCATGTATGTCTCTCTCTCTCTCTCTCTGCAACACACACACATGGACAAAAATCACTGCTACGTATTTACACTGTTGTGTGTTTTTCTCTTTTATTTGCTTCGTCTCTTGGAGAAAATCTATTCCCAAAGCAAATTATTGCCACAGACAAAATGAGGATGTTAATAATAGAGGGAAGCTGCGGCTGTGATGACCTGAAAAAACACCTGCCACTGTGTCTGGATGTTTCTGTTTGTGTGTGTGTGTGTATAGCACAAATGCCCTCACAAGGATAGAAACATGAATATGTGGATATTTTGCATTTGGGTACTCGCCGATACCAAGTACCGGTACGAGTACTTCTCTGTGCCAAAAGACCCTCGTGCCCTCTAACCCCTTGGAAAGGCTCGGGGCGAAGGTGGCTCACGGCCGCAGCTTTACAGCGTTCCCCACCCAGACCTGGCCGCACTGTGGACAAAGTGCTCGCTGCGCCCTCTCTCCCCGCCAGGGAGGGACGGGGCCCCCTGCTCCCGGTGCGACTGTCGACCGGGGCGAACTGTCCTCAGTGCGCCTCAACCGCGTCGTTTTAAGGGTTAAAAGACATATATGTCATATGTCCTCTTACTGTTTTTTAAAAATAATAATCAAACTTCCATCTTTGGTTCAGTGGGTCGTTATGCTACAATATGTAGCCTACATTTGTACTATCTTGCCCAATTATCCAGGTACTTGTTACAGTCCATATTGTGAAAGTGCAGACCTTTTTATCAAAGTACTCAATTACTCAATACAGACCATGTAATCAACGTATTCATAACAGACCATGTTATCCGAGTACATCCTCTCTGACTGTTTAAAATCACTGCAACTCATTGTACAGCTTTAATAATATTTAATAATATTACTTATTGATTTTATGCAATAGCAGATAATATACGGTTGTGGCTCAGGAGGTAGAGCTTGTTGTCCTTTAATCACAAGGTTGGCGGTTCGATCTTCCTGTCTGCATGTCGAAATGTCCTTGAGCAAGACACCTCCACCACCTTGTCTCCAGCTGCAGCAGTTAGCTGTTTTCAGTGACAAAAAGCTCTGATAAACCCCACTGCACTGTTACCTGCTCATCACCACACCACATGCAAAGTTAGTGACTATAGCTGGTGAGCTTAGTGGAGCATTTAGCAACTAAAGAGCCAGATAGTTTTTCTTAGGATTTAGTTGGGACCAAAATAGAAACCAAAGAGAGTTAATGGTGAACTTGAATTCACTAGCTGGCCAGAAACTGCATTAAATAAATGCTAATATTGCTTTGTGTCTGCTTGTTGGATGTAATCCTGTCACTATCATGTTTTAGCATTTTTAGCAAGCTGTTTCTCCCTGCTTCCAGTTTATGTTAAGCTAGGCTAAGCACGTCGCGACTCCAACACAAACTAAAGTACAACGCTGTAATAGGGCCAATTGTAGGTAAAAAAAATAATATTGTATAATCGTTGCAAATGTGTTTTTTTTTTTTTTCACGTAAATTTGCCACTTTAATCTCAGAGAATATCCAAGTTTTTTTTCTCATAAATTTAATCTCTATTATTACCCACTTCCCCCGGCTCTATAATTTTTTTTTCACCTACAAAGGCCGTTGTACTAAAGTGTTGTATGAAGCAATATTATCGTCTTTGTATTCCTGATAGGACTTGTTGTTGTTGTTCATATTTACTTCAATATAGTCTGTAGAGTTTTCTTGAAGACACCGTCGAGTGACCATTAGACAAAATTGAGTCAACAGAAGTCCTCACAAGTTCAGTAACACACACCTCGGGGCGTGTGTCTCCCTATATGCAAGAGCCTGCGTCGACGATTACCTTGTGTTCGTATTGAAAGTGGGTCGTACCACTCATGGATGAAACATGAAGGCAGGGAGAGAGAGGGGGAGATGGTGCTTCAGACAGCAGAGGGGCGGAGATGATGGAAAGAGGAGAAGCAGCCTGAAGAGTTGCTGAGCCTGGCTGCATATATACATCCATCTTACTGACAAGGAGGTGTGATTAACTATGCCACCTGCTTTCTCTCTCTCTCACTCTCTCTCTCTTCTAGCCTCACCTGGAATGCCTGAGGGACCATTTGGTTGCAACTACCTTGTATTTTCTCATGTTATTGAGAATTAAACCCAAAAAATCTCAGGTCAGCTTACTGCTTGTTTCCCTCCGGTGTGTGAAATCTTACAGATGCCGTTAGGAGAAACGGAGGACACAGAGGCACATAATTTTTTTCAGGTTACCTGTTTCATACTGTCACGATAGAGCTACCGTTTTATAAAAATAACTTTTTTTAATCTTATTTGCTCCAATCTCGCCTACTTCAGCTTTAAGTAGCAAAAACATATATATTTTTTTAATTAATTTGATATACAGACTTTTGTATAAATTATCCAGTAAGTGTGTTATTATGATTATGATCTAATTTTGTCAACCTCAGAGCAGATAAATCTTGCTGCACGCTCTGAGATCTTTTGGCACCCCCCCCCCCCCGAGCCCAGGGTTACAACACCAACTAATCTACATCTGCTGTTTCATTTATGCTCCACGATCATTGGCTCATACAGCTGACTGTCATTGAAGTCATATTCATCAGTCATATTCATTCTGGTGAGCAGTCTTTATGACTCACTCGGCACAATGCTTATACACTCTTGTCAATGCCCGTTTACGGCTGCAACCCCCCCCCCCCTCCTTCTTAAGTGCTGAAGCTTGTGGTGTTCTTGATCTAATATTCATGTATGCCTTTGTTATGTTGGTAGTTCTCCCATCAGAATCCTTTTTGAGAGCGCCCTCAGAGTCTTTCCCACCAAATGTATTGCCATTTGCAATAATTGGCGAGTTCTTTGATGTTAATGTCTCTGAATGAACACGTGTCAGCTACAGCCCATCTAACTACGTTTGAAGTGTTCTAGAAGTCTGCTAGCTTAAATCAAGCCACTATTAGCAGGCAAACACAGCTAGCCAACCAATGTATCTGTCAAGGAAGTCTACAGATACATTGTGCTAAATACTAACTGTTAGAGGTGGAAAAAAAATGTATTCACCTATGTATCACAATTTATTTTTTTGTTTTTACGATTTTGAAATAGATTTTTTAATGCCAGAGTCAATATACTTGCTCATTTGAGTCTATGCGGAGGTAGAACGAAGTTATTGCTTTTTGTTGTAGTCTGAGTAACGTGACGTCACATCTGTTTCAAAAACCAAAACAAAGCCGAAGCAGGAGAGCAGAAATTGGTGGAGGGTCATCGTGGATACGACCTGCACCCTCACATTTTAAATCCAAAGTGGTGAACACTACACATCCAGTAAAGTATGGAAACACTTTGGGTTTCACACATTGACAGGAAAAGCAGAGCTAGACATCACGGCTAAAGCTGCATGCTAACTCTGTCATGGACAGGAAACGTTATCGTATCGCGGTAACGTACGGTCAAGTCGGCCGTCACTCTCATCTCCGTGGTCAAATGGGCCGACGCTACAACTGTAGAGCACCCATATACTGACATTTATGTTAAATGTATTCAAACGGCCCCGATGGAGCTGACCATGGATGTATAAAGAGAATGGAGCTGACGGGGGGAGCTAGAGACGGACTTGGCGAAGTTAGCGGAAGTATACACGCGTGACTACGTTTTCAAAATAAGGTGCTAACAAAGGGGATTATAAGATAAGATAATAAGATTAATTTCCTTAATTTCCTGACAATGACTGATATATTTGACTTCAGGACATCTCTGACTACATACATGCTGAAAATCAAACATTTTTACCGTATCAAATTAGAGATTTTCCAAAGTAAAAGTCCCCTTCTCCCATGACGTAGTGTTAAAAAAAAGTTAACTTAAATTGCACTAAATTGTAACATCAAATCACAATACTGAATCGGCACCCAATTATGATAGTATCGAATTGGGAGATAAGCATGTTGTGCCAGCTCTTCCTATACTTCTAAAAAGACTCCTTTGCCAGTTTCAATCTGCCCTGCTTCTGGATAAGTGCCATTTAGAGCTGTTAACGCCAAGAAAATAAGATACTGGTTGCTAAAAAGGTCAAAAGTAGTTGCCAAGTATATCAGCTAATACAGTATGTGATGTAGCATCCCAGTCTTGGCAAAGAAAGGAGCATTATGCTCTAGGGGAAGTGCTGCCATTCAAAAGCTTTCTCCAGTTGTCAATAAAATACCAATCCATGACTAAAGTGAATAACAGTCAGGGTAGTATATCAATGATGTGTGAGGCAAAGGTCAATTCACTCAAACCACTCTATTTTACATCTTGTACTCATCATACAATGAGTCACATTGGATGAAAGTGTCCATTAGATGGTACACAGGTACCTTTTAGCCCCAGCCGGCTGAATGAAAAGCGACGGTGAAAAGCGACTGAGGACTGAGTAAGAGATATGATTCAGCAATGAGTGTAATGAAACCACATAAAGAAGGTTTCAATGTTTCAGCACCGTCCCGCGGGTAACCTCCCACGACCTCCTCACCATTTAGAAAGGTGATCCTGCCGTGCACTCTTTATGAGAGCTACTTGAGGTATCACAAAGAACGGAGGGTAGTAGGTGGGTAGGAGGCAGGTACGTGGCAGAGAGAGAGATGGTAGCTGGTAGCCACTTGTCAGGAGTAGATTGCAAAAGGTTAAACTGAGCAGCATTAGTGCCGAGTTACTGAAAAAGAGCATATGCACACCAGTCCTTAGATAAATACAGTACAGGTAAAACTGTCTGAACTGATACTTACTGAAGCAAGTTTATATCATGATTAGGGCTGTCACTCGATTCAAATATTTAATCATAATTAATTGCATGATTGTCCGTAGTTAATTGCAATTCATTTGTTTAATTGAATTTAAAACAATTTAATTAAAGTATTGCACGCATCATAACATTTTATACATTTGTTAATGATTATGACATTATTTGTGTAAGAAATTGTTTGTAAAACACAATTATTTGGATGGCTATTATAAAGTTACAACTGATGATTATAATACCTTGTTAAATGATTAATAAATACTTTGTAAAGCATCTCTAAATATTATTTAGATAGATAGTTAATACTTTGTTAATGGTTAATAATTGGTTTTCTGGCCCATCTATGTATGTAATGTTTGTAGATGTTTTACAAATGGTTTCTTAAAGGTTTACAAATCATTTGGTAATCATTAACAAACAATATAGTACATAAAATGTTAATATGTACATAATAATGTGTCCAACAGTAAACCTTTAATAGATAGTGTACTAATGTAATCAGAATGGAACTGCTATCGTCTCCTATCAGCTGTGATACAATATGGAATTTATAAACTAATTATTTATAATATAAATATATATACATATATAATACACAAACTAATGATAAATAACAAAAATTATAGCATTAATAATAATTCTTAATTATCATTGTTGGTAATTAAACTAATTATATTTAATTAAATTTATATATTTATTTTTTATATTTATTTAATGAATTAAATATCAATTTATCATCTATAAATAATTATTATGAAGTGTTACCATTTTAAACCCTTCATCCTGCATCATTGCCATCACAACCACCATGTTTCACAAGCAACTTTTCCACTCGTTCTGCTCACACCGTGCATACGGAGGCACCATCTGACACATATGCTGGCCATGCAGGCAGGCGAGGATCGGGGCGGTAATGACTGTTGATGTTAATTCACACCTAGCTCTCAGCGGCTGTGGGCGAACCACTGGAGACGAGGACCACGAGGAGAGCCGCATGAGATGCGAGTGTAGGTGCGAAAAAGACAAGGGCACTTCATGACAGACAAAGAAAGGAGTAGTGATCTCATTACACAACTCGCACAGCACCTGCCTCCGCAAACATGAGATTGAGCCCCACATGAACTGTCGTGTCGATAAGCAACAGTGTGTTTATTTCACTGGGAAGCCAATGACCTGTACAGTTTACTTCACAATGTCTCTTTCCACATCAATGTAAGGAAGAGGTCCAATGAGGCTGTGCATGCGTGAAGTGAAGCTCACTGATATTTTCATGAATCTCAGATCAATGCGGCGAGGCTGTCGACTTTTATCTTCTTTGCTTCCTGCAAACATTAACGTCACACACCATTTATTTGTGGTTTATTTTGAGCGCGCATTTCCCGCAGGAGACTGTAAGTGAAAAAGACGGTTAGCCATGTTGGCAAACCAATTTCCGCAGAGGATGGAGCACATTTACGGTGCAATCTCATGGGAGACACTCAAGATGATTAAAAAAAAAAAAATCATCTCAAAGCAAATTGGATGCTGTGCCACACAATCAGGTGGAACGCTCACACGGGCACATATGCAAAAAAGAAGGGACCACACACCTTAGGACACGCAGACGCACCCACACCCGCGCATGCCCCGTTGCAGATGAGTGAGTCATACAATATGCATCGGTATAAAAGGAAGATCAATGTCAACCCCATCGCTGTATCCTCCTCTCTATTTCTCTCTCTGTCTCCTGTGACATTTACCCAGACAACCCAGGAATGCACATCCAACCCACCCACACACGAGCTAGAGTGTGTGTGAGGGGATCGACGGCAAAGCAAAAGAGCAATTAAAGTAATAAAGTGAGACATTTTCATGGAAATAAAATAGTTTGTTTTGCTACTTTCGTCATATGAGCCACAATCAGACATTTAGCACTTGGGAGGTACTTCCCGTAATGAAGGCGGATAAGATAATTCAAACCCTCTGAACATAAAAATGGATAATGACCGTAACACGTACTTTTTGTGAGTGAAACAAAGTGAACATCTGTTTGAGAATAACGAGCTTCCATCCACTGTGATTAACCCAGACCTCTATAAGTATACAGGCTGAAACAAGAGGGTTTTGAGAAATTATATTTAGGGTGTTTCTTCTGTTTCCGCTCATCTTTTCATTCCAAATTTAGGAACGGTGACATGTCGGCCCCCCCACATGCCATGCTGGCAAGCCTGCAGGGACTGACGCACAACTGAATGTATCATCCGTCAAAGAAAGTTTTATTTTAAAAAAAGTCTCACCAATGGTGCAGCGGATGTTGATTGTATAAGTTTAGAATTCAGACAAGAAATAATATTTCTCCTCACTTTTCTTCATACTTATGTGACCTTAAAAATAGGGAAGATTTCCAAACCAAAGTGGGAGGGTCTGGGGGTACTCCCCCACAAAAACATTTAGTTTCAGAGACTTTGTTTCTTACATTCTGGTGACTTTTAAAGAATGAAAATAACAAAATAATAAGTACACTGCAACAGCAATTTTATGTTAAAGCTGCAGTGGGTAGAAATGGAGCAAATCATTTATGATTAAAAAAAGTTATTTTTTATAAAATCATGTTCCTCTGTGTCCTCCGGTGTCCTCCGATGCTCCTAATGCCATCTGCAAGATTTCACAGACCGCGGGAGAACAAGCAATCAGATCCTAGTTGGAGCCTTGCCGTCTCTGAGCGGCTGTCAATCACTCGCAAACTCCGATCAAACGGTCAAACTAGGCAGTGCTGATCAAATATGAATCAATATTCTGTTACTGTAATGCCTATTTCTCTCCTCAAATGTTTTCAGAATCATCTTGTAGTGTACTGTTAAGCTGTAAAATGAGAAAGTTTGTGACCCGGCAGCTATGTTGAGATCTGTTAAGGAAACACCAAGCACCGCCCACCAGCCGGAGCACAGCCAATAGGAACGCTCTCTCTCCGAAATGACCTGTGATCGGTCAAAATTTCCCGTCACGGGCTCGATGTTTTAAAGCCTGAAAACAGAGCCATGAAGAGGTGCAGTGGTCTAGTTTTCTCTCGGAACACTTGAATTACAATATGCTGAGTGATTCTTGTGGAATTTTTGCCCAATGATGCCAAAAACATACTGTCTACTGCAGCTTTAAATAGACCGACTTTTAATTTTACTTTCAATTCTCAGGAAAGAAAACTGAATGATTTGGCCCTCTTGTGTGAACTTGTGTGAATCTCTGGTATAAATTAGGCTAATATTCATCAGTTTTCATTCATTCACTTTTTGCCCCTGCTTGAGTATTTCTTTCTCTTAGTACTCTTCATTTCTCTCTCCGTCTCTCACTCACTGAAGGACCTTTCAGACACAATGCGAAAAACGGCACCACTGCAGCCCATTCTTTCCAATGACTTGTGCCACACAACAACAATGCTGTGATGCGGCTTCAAACAACGCCACGTGCCGCAAAAAACAGCTCTCCTCCGTCAGGAAAAGACATTTGGTGTAGCTCTGTTGCCGTCCGGGTGCAAACAGTAGGGCTTATACACGCTGTACAGCGCCAGAAACATGTTGACATAACGAAAAGGGAAAAAAAAAGATGTGAAAATTGCAATAAATTGGGAGAAACGCAGGAGAGTTGTGACCGCGGGAGGAAGCGGGGAGAGGACAACGAAAAACGGGTGTCTCCCGTAAAATATGCTTTTCGTGTAAGGAAATATAAACAATAATGATACTGCAGATTTTGGTCACACTTCTATTTTTCAAAGGATAAATCCTTTTGCGGATATATTTGTGGAAACTGTCTAAGCTCCAAACTCTGGATGGGCGTTTCCCATGGCAGAGGTTGACTGACATCTGAGAGCCGGTGTTGCTAGGAGACCCATAGACGTAGAGGAGATATCATATTACGTGGTGCGCTATACTAACTGGAGCACATTATTGCCCTGTATATTCTATGAATGTTGAAACAACATGTTTTTTTTTCTCCCCACATCGTGTTATTCATGTTAGTGATTTAAGATGTGTCCCTTGGGCCTTTACAACATTCAACATTTGGGAGGACCTACTGTGCTATTAACTTTGTATTTGACTTGGCAAGCTGAAGCTAGCAAACTAAGCCATAGCCTAGCACTGATTTCTCACAAGACTGTTATGGTTTAGTTGGTGGATCTAACAGATTTACTGTAATGTGCTTCAGAAGGCAGGATATGACTGGAGCTGGCTGGGGGATGGCAAGTTGGCGTGGTTGACAGAGGTTGCAAGGGAGAGTGAGTAAGCTGACAGGTAGCAGACAGGCTGGCTGGGATGCTGAAGCACAGGAGACAAACAGACATTGAATCAAGTGTCAGACACGAGGAAACTGACAAAGAATATCAAAATAGCACAGTGAGCCGGGGATTACCACAATGGCAGAAACAGTGATCTGGCACCAGATGAATGAAGAGCCGAGGATGAAATACTGGAGAGACTGTGATGAGCTGAGCGCTGGCAGGTTTGTGCAGAGCAGGGATGTCGGAGAGGTGATGAACTGATTGATGGCAGGTGTGCAGGTGAACATGGCCCCAGGGAGAGGGCAGGACAGGACAGGAACATCACACAACACTCGCACTCACAGAGAGACCAACAGGAGACATGGCAGGAGAGGGAAACACAGATAAACACAAGGGAACCATACTGAGGCACGTTCCAAGTAAGTTATTGATAACTTACAGAAACACTGCGTGCAGTCCAGCTTTTCTTCCTCTCTCTGTTACTCTCTCACACACATACACAGCAAGCGATGTGGGTCGGGTCGGCTTCAGGTGGTTGATTAACGTATATTTTTGCGGGTTGGGCGGTGCCGATTGGCTCTCATAACTGGACGGGTGGGTGTGGTATTAAAAAACCTTGACTCTCGCATCGTTACTGCGGAGGATTGTTTCCGACTTGTGTGATCCAAACATTTCCAATAACTCCAAAGCGGTGCAAAGTCCAAAAGTCAAAATTTAGGCCTATTGAAAACACATAGATGTGATGATTTCCAAAATTCACAACATGTTTTTATCTAATGAAATATTCTGCTTTAATACACATTTGTTGCCGTTTAGTCTTTCAAAAAAACATGTTTACAAAAACTGTTTGCTCTCCCGCTTACCATACAGAGTTGGATGCATGCACCTGTATTAATGGTGCAATCTAACGGCACCATAAATTACATTTATATAACCACAGTAACAAAAAAAAATCTATTTTCTTCCTTCTTTGTTTTTTAGGGTGATGACGTCATAAAATATCACTACAAGCAGTCCTGTTTACAAAGCACTTTGTATGTAACTTGTAGAGTCATGGAGTAACGTAGGGAGTGCCAAAGTCACAGATGACAACAGTCCCAAGCTGGTTATGTGCAGCTTTTAGAATTGAAGTCTTTTTTTTTTAGATATTGTACCAATCAAATTACAGTACTGACATCGTCAGTTGGAACCAAAATCGTATAGCCCCGAAAAAACACTAATGTTGGACGCTATCACAGCAGAAACATTGCAAAACTTAAAATTCTTCTTCTTGCTAATTATAATTTTGACCAAATAAGTACACAAGTCAAAACAAACACCAATGATGTACAATAGATTTCTTAGCAAAAATGTAATTTAAGTTCAGTTAATTTCCCCCTTTAATTCCACAGTTCGTCATACAAACGTGCATCTGGTGTGTTATTTGTGGACTATGGAGGCCAGTCTAGTAGACAATATAATGTCAAAACAACACTCTGCCCATATGCCAAGACGTGCCTGTGTGTCACACAGCACAGATGCCAGCTACCAGGCGCCGACCCCGGTGGCCTCCTCCTGGGTAAGCTGTCATTTCCGGAGCAAAAGTTGGAACTGAATGTCAGAGAAAGGACACAGCAGGGGGAGAAGAAAGCAGAGGAGTTTATCACCGGGGTAAAAAGGAAGAGGCAGGGAGATATGTATTTGTGAATCAGAGGAAGATTATAAAAGGCGAAAAAGTGGGGGAGAGAAGTCTGGATATGCAGACACTATCTTCAGCCACTGAAGGATCCATGGCAACCCTCCAACTTCAGCCTTCTGAACATCATCTTGAAACAGAAAGGCAACAGATGGTTTAGGAATAATATGTGACGCAAGCATAGCGTTATATTTCTGGTTTTCTTTGGACAAGTGTGTGATCACGTCATCACCTCCATCAACGTCCTGGGGAGGTTTATGAATAGCACTCCTGGGCACCAGTACTGAAAATCTGCCATTGAAAAAGGCATTTAAAGAAGGAATCCACCCTCTGATACCTTTACCAGACTTTCAGGAAAATTGGAGAAATGTTTAACTTCTTACAATTGATATATGACGTATTGCCATATCAATTCAGCCAAATCAATCATATAAAGCTTGTAGAAACCCTCACAGCAAGAGGGTTGCAGGTTCGAATCTGGCTTGCGGCCCTTCTGTGTGGAGTTTGCATGTTCTTCCCGTGTTAGCGTGGGTTTTCTCCGGGTTCTCAGGTCTCCTCCCACAGTCCAAAGACATGCAGGTTAGGTTCATTGATGACTCTATGTTGCCCGTAGGTGTGAATGTGAGTGATAATGGTTGCCTGTCTCTATGCGTCAGCCCTGTGATAGTCTAGCAACCTGTCAAGGGTGTATCCCGCCTTCACCCGCAATGTCAGCTGGGATCAGCTCCAGCCCCCCACCCCCGCGACCCTGAATAGGATAAGCAGTTACGGATAATGAATGAATGAATGAATGAATGAAAAGAACAATAAATTTGGATTTTTTACATGGAAAAAAATTCCATCTAAATAATACAGCTGCACTGTCCTGATTGTAGCTGAAGTTAGATGTGTGACCTAGGGGTTCCTCACAGGGAGCCCGTTTTGTCATGGCCGTCGGTGTTCAATACCATTGCACAAATCACCCTTTGGCATCGGTATGAGACGCATCAGGCTTTCCATTAAACTACAATGTAAACCCATCCGCGGCAAAGGTAAACGCTCAGGGAAAGTGCTGTGGTGACGTAGTTTAAAGAGCGAAAGATGGAGAGGATAATGGGTCCAACAAACACAAGGCTTTCATCCAGGACACTGCTCTCTGTGTCCCGTGCGTTAGGTTTCAGTTTCACATTGCAATCAGCTGTTCGTTTGTGTCCCATGTTCGTAACGTCAAGTCACATTTTCACTGTACAAACGTAGTAATTTTAAGCCCAACCATGTTATGTTTTATGTTATTTTTTTTTTAGGGTCACCAGCCCCCCAGAAGGTGGCGCCCTCAGTGACCAACTACAAGGCCTATGCCTTAAGCCGGCCTTGGCAAGTGTTTTTGTTAAACTCACAACATTTAGCGACCTAAAGTTGACGCCGAGGTGTCGTTAAGCTTGTGTTTACTGCAACGAAAAGTGATGCAGAGGGGTCTGACAAAGCGTCAGTATGTGACAAGTTGGGATGAGAACTTGTCGTCATGACAATAGCGACAATTTGTCCTTTTGTAGTCATTGATGTGCACAAACATTTACAAATCAACAACCAATTTATATCTCCCAAATTGAGTGTGGTGATGACTTTCTTGGCAAACACATTTTACGTCAACTGGCCTTAATACTTCTGTTTTAGCTAGTAATATGCTAGATTTCCTTTCAACAACATATTATAATATACAATGCTCTCACATGCATTTCAGCCACTAATGGTCTTCTTCAGGTTGAAGCAGTAATGTTCATGTAGAAAATGAAAAAATTGGCAAGAAGAGAGCAGTGTGTAGGCATCACCACCTCCTGTGTTTGCTTGACATCACTGATGAAGTTGGAAGTTGAAGGTGGAAATTTAATTCAGGCCCCAGCACAAGCAACAGAGAGATTCAATTAATAAACTTTATCACGATCACTGTTGGGAATATTTGAGTTAATATATGCACCGCAGCCTCATGATTTACAAAAAGGAATACCGGGGAAATGTCAAGCAGCACTATACTTGATGATGGTTTTATTATCACCGAGCATTTTCTGTGTTTGCAGGAGCTAACAGCTAATCCATTTCTAATTTGGTGACTTCAGATAGGCCATTTAAGGAATAGCATTAAAAAAAATTGATATCGATTCCGCCATGGGACTTTTGAAATTTCATTCAAGGGGAGACGGCTGCTTTACATCCATTTACCCTGGAGAAAAGTCAACGAGAGGGTAAATTCAGTCTTATTGCTTACACATTGCAGGAATTTAGACAGCGTACTTACAGAACAGGTACTCGTGAGTGCAACCAATAAGCCAGTTCCTTGTTCACTAAAACTGCAATATGAGGGCCATAGGACACGCTTGACATCTCTTGAGCTCGTAATGGAGGAACGTACGAGAGAAATAAATGACATTAACTATAAAGACTGAAAATGTGTCTTCAGAGAGCAATTACGTACTAGAAAGTGGCAAAGCAAAATTCAACGAAACATCTTTGCTAAATATTTGGTCTGTGTTTTTTTGCAAACCGTTATTCAACCATATTCAATATGTTGAATGTGGATATTTTTTGCATTCGGTCAGAGCAACGTAGTACAACGAGCAACGCGCAGAGCAAGTAATGTAGTATAAGAAAGTCCGCTAAGGGCGGTTGTTATTTATTAACGGTAGTTACGTTACGTCGTAAGTTTACGTTGTAAGGTTACGTTGTAAGGTTACGTTGTAAGGTTACACTGTAAGGTTAGGTTGTAAGGTTAGGTTGTAAGGTTACGTTACGTCGTAAGTTTACGTTACGTCATAAGGTTACGTTATGTCGTAACTTTACGTTATGTCATAAGGTTACATCGTAAGGTTCCGTTGTAAGGTTACATCGTAAAGCCAGGTTGTAAAGTCACGTTGTAAAGTCACGTTATGTTGTAAAGTCACGCTACGTTGTTACGCTACGTTGTTACGCTACGTTGTTACGCTACGTTGTTACGCTACGTTGTTACGCTACGTTGTTACGCTATGTTGTAAAGTCACGTTGCGCAACGTTGTTCTAACCGTAACATAATGGTTTTGTTGCCTTAATCCAACCAGTCGTTTCACACAATGTTAACCACATTGCAAACGTATTTATGAAACTTATTTATGGTTCAGAAATGTCGACATTCAACGTATCCTGTTGTTTGCAGAAACATACATTGCCAACATTTATTTCTTGTGATTGGGTTGAAGGGGGATCAGAAAATATGTGGGTGAGACCATGCTCAGGGGGACTATAAATCTTACTCCGGAAGGAATGAACCAAAAAACAAAAACGTATTAAAGCAAGCTGACTGCTCGGGCTGTCTGCTCTCACGAAAAAGAAGACGGATCTGTAATAACAGCAGATGGTACTGGGTTTTCATTGTCCCAATCATTTCTCTGCAGTCATTTCTTTGCCATATAATGACTGTGTGTTTTTTCCACACTGGCACACAAAACATAATGTATGCCTGTGACAAGAAAAGTGCATTGTGTTCTCTGGCACGTAGAATCGAGTCTCGAAAAACTTGTGCGATCATTCAGGTTTAAGACAGCTATCAGAAAAAGTATCAATTATTAAGCGTGATTATGGTGGTTAAGAGATGACTGCCATTGACTTTTGGAGAAGTGCTTCCTTTTTTGATGGAGAACAGAAGTGGATGTGTTTGTTCCCCTTCTTCATTTTTTACTGTTTGTTCCCTCCCAGCAGATAACATATTATTTTATTGCCAAAAGAAAAGTTTGTGAATGCTTTTGCTATAACTTTTACAGCGAGCTCACGCCTTCAAAAAGTAGAATGATAAATAACTTCTGGTTTACTTTTGTGTCATTTTCTTTTGACTTTACTTTATTCAGGCTTCCTAATTAGCACTTCTTGCATATCTTTAACTAAAGCCAACATCAGTGAAAAATATCTGATTTGCCTGTCCAAAGCATTGCAGCCGCAGATCATTACGTAAAGTTCCCATCTGCTTTTAGATGCGTTTTCTAATTTGCACAGAGAGGAAATCTTAGAAGCAAACAGAAGATGTTGTTCCTGCTACCAAGCAGGAACACAGCTGTGAGGCTGGAGTGGACATGCATGTCATCACGACACGGCTAGAGCAGACTGACCCAGGCCCACAGAAAAACCCTATTAAAGTGAAGATTCAGGTTTATCCCAGAAACTCATTTACTACAATCTTCCTTTACAGTTTCACACAGTGGAGAATCAGCCAGTAGATTGCTGTTGAGTCTTTGTCAGACTCTTCACGATAGATTTATTCACCGAGCGGGACAAAATATCAGGTACACCTTACACACAATGCAATCCAGTGCAAGGGCCAACCCTGTCTCTTACAAAAATTACATTCCCAAACAACTAAACTGCATCCATATTTTCTCACGGGTTACGGTCAAAGTTTTAAACACCGGGTTAACATTGTGACTTGAATCAAAACAAAACGAAAAACGCAACAAAACTACTTGGTTAGGTTTAGTAAAAAACATCATGGTTTGGCTTAAAATGACTGTTTGTTATGTTATTTAAGCTACGACAACCCGTTCTCACTCACAACTAGTCAAATACCACCGTTTGGTAAGTCCCCCTTGGCATCGGAAACCGACGCACTGAGACACCCTTTAGCAACAGTATTAGTCAGTATTGTATTAGTTAGTATTGTCAGTTCCGTAAATCGGTAGTCACGTGGATCATTAGTATTGTCAGTCCCGTGAGTCCCGTGAGTCGGTAGTCACGTGAGTCGTTAGTATCGTCAATCCTGTGAGTCACATGAGTCACTAGTCAGTGAAGTTAACTTCAACCATGACCGTTTCCTAACCCTAACTAAGCGGTTGTGTTGCCTAAACCTTAACCTGCCTAAAACTACCTGTGAAAACTGAAGTTTATTTTGAAAGGACACTATGCATGTAACAAGCGTATAATGAGTCATCGTCCCTGGTCCGTCCAAAAGTAACGCCAGTGGGGTACCCCGTGCTTCGGTCTCCTATGCCGAGGGGTACTGACAAAGCAGCGGTACTTGACAAGTCGGGATTGAGAATGTGTTGGCCACAGACGTAAATTAAAATAAGTGAACGTTGACTTTTAGTTTCAGAGTCTTTTAATTTTAGACTATCATTACAAAACGTAATTCACAATGCAGTTTTGTTATATGGGAACCTAATTTTTAGGAGACAGTGCTGCTCATTCAGGTCTGCTTCGCTGACACATCAGCAAATTGTACATTTAAGGATGTTTTTCAATGCGGTTGCCACATTTACGTTTGTGAGACGAGGCTGCCAGGGCACACAGCCTCAGAAATGACCCTAGAGTTCTTCTTAACAAAATTAACAGCCTATTAGTTGAAGGGCCATTGCACAGGATTTCATAATGTTATTGTCTCCTGTCCTTGTGTGTACTTGTACACGTCTGTGTGGCCATCTGTGCTGCGTTGGTGTGTCCCAGCCAGGGAAGAAAGAGCATCAATTGTAGGCAGTGATAAGGAAAAGCCGCCCTGTAATTGAACTGTCCGGTGTCCAGTGTGACTGAACGTGTGTGTGTGTGCGTGTGTGCGTGTGTGTGTGTGTGTGTGTAATTGAAGAGTCCATAGCAGTCAGCAGGGATGTTCATTGATTAGTGAGTCAGACATAGCCGCCCGCTCTCACATGGTATGGCCAGTCATTTATTAGCTTTTCCTACGCAAACGTAACACACACATATACACACACACGCACACGCATAAAACAGATTGAGATAAAGAACCAGATAGGAGATCCTATTTGGTCTCCTGTCAGTCATCCACCGAGAGGGGAACAAATGCTTTCTGCTCGCTCGTGACACATAGATCCAACAGAAGATTAAGGAGGACAGACCTGCATAAGAACACCAGAGAGACGACAGGAAATCCTTAAGATTATCAGGATAACAGTCAGTGACAGAAATAGAGAGGAAAGACATGAACGCACCGGTAACTGTCATGTGTGTAGGTGTGGTGTATAATGTATTTACTATGTTCCTATGTATGTATGGTATGTGAGGCTACAGACTGTGGCTACATCCACACTAATACGTTTTAATACGGATAACTGTTGCTACATTTAAGCCTAGCGTCCACACTACTCTGACGTTTTCGAGTCCCTAAAACTGAGACGTTTGGAAACGCTGCTGTCCCCGTTTCTGTTTTAAAACTCCAGGGTTGCATTTTAGTCTGGACTGGCAGAAACAGAGACCATCTGGAAACGATGACACGGACACCCACGTTCGCTTCTTGATTGGGTCTTATGAGTCACGACGTTTCTTTTTCGTAATTCGTCACGCCCCTAACACTTGAACCTTTTCCGCTCTGCAACGACTCCCTATCTGTGTTTTACGCCGCGTTGAGCGACTTACACTCGTGTGTTACTTTCAGTAACAGTTCCACCTTGTCGTCGGTCCAGGCAAAGAAGTCTCTGGTCTTATGGTACATGTCCACAGGGGCGTTTTTTTATTGTGAGGGATCGCCTCTATTCCTATCGCATTGAACACTTGATGGGCTTTCAAACTGGAACCAACATGGCGGCTCATTTAGAAACTTTCTTCCCTTAATTTATGAAAATAGTTCACCGAAATTTTTTTAAAACATTTGAGGCGAGAAATAAGCCATGCGGTTGCTGAATCCGTCTTTATTTTAGATCAACAACAGCTAGTTTAAAAGTTACTAGGGAGTTTCCAGAGACGGCGAGTTGTGCTGGACGCCCCTGATTTGCATAAAGTAGTCTTGACCTCAACTTTATGCAAATGAGTATGTGGATATGTACCATTACATTTTGCCATTTCTGTTCTTCCTTCAAAGTATTTTCTGCGACTGAAGAACCAACCGCACTTCTTCCTGTTTACACCGGCACACACATGCCCAGTGCATATCATGTGATATTTGATTTCAGGCGTAGTAGTATGGATGGAGATTAATTCTGAAATGGCCCCAAAACGCTCGTCTGGACAGAAGTCATTTTAAAACGAAACCATATTAGTGTGGATGTAGCTTATGGCAACAAATTTCCTTTGAAAAGGACAATAAAGAATCCATTGGGCTCGCTGTCACCAGTTATCTCCATGTTGGTTTGGATTTTTTTCCTAATAAATAGAAAAATGGCAGCTCACAGTGTGCTGGTGTTGAACATGTTTCACATGTTTCTCATTCACTTGTGCATTCTCAGTCATACTCATGGGACTCTTGAATTCAACTGAGTACCTTGGCCCTGTTCAGACCTGGCATTAACATTCGTCTTGGGTGATCCGATCACAAGTGGACAGCCTTAAGTGCGCCTGTTCACACATGCATTAGAATGCGTCTCCACGTTGCATCTCGAGTGACCATGGGATCTCATTTCCCAGCTCTATATGCAAATAAACACGTAACCTATGTAATTTCTGTTTGCAAAGGCCAAATGTGTTGTTGTTTTTAACCGTCGGGAGACAGCAGTAGTGATATCCTACATATGAATGAATTCAGTATACATTTTAGGAACATAAAAATATAAGGTTATTGTCTACCGACCGGGCTTTTTCGAGAAGGGTCTTAAAGAGACGGGCGCTAAAACGGAGCGTTTCAGACAGAGGGTGAATGAAATCATATTCAGACAGACACTATAAGACAAATAATAATGCTTTTTCAACATTAAAGCATGTAAATATGTTCTAGTAGAAACCCAAAATACAAAAAGTATGAACGTGGAAATGAGCATGGTGTGTCCCTTTTTAAATGATTTATCATGTTGTCCCCCGTGTATATTATCAATTACCCAATTGACAGATGTGACCTGTCATCACAGCTTTTCTCACACCCTCACCTTCACCTGAGGAAGACGTCATGTTCCCTTAGAATAAAAGAAGAACCGGGAACAGGAGAGCAGTGTGTGGATATTTTGTTGTCCATTTAGTACTGGCCTTGGCTTACAGCATTTAAAGTGGCAGTAGGCAGTATATTTTTCACATCATTGGGCAAAAAATCCATAATAACCTTTCAGCATATTTTATTCAAGTGTTCTGAGAGATAACTAGACTTCTGCACCTCCTCATGGCTCTGTTTTCAGGCTTTAAAAAATCTATAGATGGCAGCTGGACAGCAGACCTCAGATCATCTCTTACTGCTTGTTTTCCTCCGGTCTGTGAAATCTTGCAGATGCCGTTAGAAGCACAGGAGGACACCGGAGGACACCGGAGGACACAGAGGCACATGATTTCTTTTCAGGTTACCTGTTTCACGTACTACTGTCAGGATATAGCGACCGTTTTATAGAAATAACTTTTTTTAATCATATTTGCTCCACTCTCGCCTACTTCAGCTTTAAACACTGGCAGAAAAATAAGATGCATTCAAATCATTCTTCCATTTTTGAAATAAGGATGTCAATTGATTAAAATATTTAATCGAGATTAATTGCATGATTGTCCATAGTTAATCACAAAGTAATTAAACATTTTTTAGCAGTTCAAAATGTACCTTAAAGGGAGATTTGTCAGGTATTTAATGGTCATATCAACATGGGAGTGGGCAAATATGCTTGCTTTATGTAAATGTATGTATATGTTTATTATTGTAAATCAATTAATAACACAAAACAATGGCAGATATTGTCCAGAAACCCTCACAGGTACTGCATTTAGCATAAAAAATATGCTCAAATCATAACATGGCAAACTGCAGCCCAACAGGCAACAACAGCTGTCAGTGTGTCAGTGTGTGACTTGACTATGACTTGCCCCAAACTGCATGTGATTATAATAAAGTGGGCATGTCTGTAAAGGGGAGACTCATGGGTAACCATAGAACCCATTTTCATTCACATATCTTGAGGTCAGAGGTCAAGGGACCCCTTTGAAAATGGCCATGCAAGTTTTTCCTTGCCAAAATTTAGCACAAGTTTGGAGCGTTCTTTAGCCTCTTTCTCGACAAGCTAGTATGACATGGTTGGTTAGATGACAAGAGGTTAATTAAAAATGGCAAATTACGTTAATGTGTTCAGGAAATTAGTGGCGTTAACACTAATTTGCATTAACGCATTATTATCACGTTAACTTTGACAGCCCTAATTTGAACAGTTTGCAGTCAATTTAACACATGGTTAGGACGGCTTCATCAGTGAGAGTTAACTGGTAATGTCACGTGAAACAGATGAACTGTGTTACTAATTGAATAACGGTACTTCAGCTGTTCAATTCCTATAGGAAGAACAATGGCACCTAAAGTGGTGTCCTTCCTTTCTTAGGAGTTTCACACGGCTCAGACATTGCACCTCAGCTATGTGCTGTAAATTCTGATCATCTGAACTTTAACCTCGTCTCCTTCTGACCTTTCTCAGCTTCCCACATTACAATCAAGAAGCTTGGGGGTTGCATTCCTTTCACCTAATTATGCTTCTTTATATCCTCCAGCCTGCGACGTGGAATTAAATCAAGGTCCCCCAGCATCAAAGATGTTCCAATCCCTTAAGTGGGTCATGGAGGAGACATGAAGGAAGGTGATATGAAAAACAGTTGCTAACACCATCTATATTTATTTATAGAATAAAAACTATTGCTGAATGATGAATAAAACATAAAAAACACTCATTGTTTATTCAGGAAAAAAAATAGGCAGTCAAATATTTATCCTTTACAGCTGCACAGTTGTGGTTATGTTTCCAGCCTGAGCCTGAAAAGGACAAACTCCCTCTACCTGCATTCTTTCACAAACATATTGTAGATTTTATTCAGAGCATGTTTGCTTATATTATTGCTCCCTCGTGTCTGTTTTGTTCTTTCCATAATTTTGAATTGTCTATTGATGCTATCAGTCACATTTCATGACGTCCTGATGCCACAAAACATCTGCAGTCGAAGCAGCTGTCATCAGGCATCAGTTGTTGTTCCAACACATTATGGGGCAGTTGAGATGCATCACCCTCAAAATGATGTTGGAGAGAACGAGGACGTTCCATATGGCAAACACAGATCCTCCGTCCTCTGCATCTCTTCCTCTCATCTCTCGTCCTTGTTGGGAGGAGCTAGGATGCGAGTGATGGAAGTGTGGAGTCAAATGACCCTTTGCTAAGCCCCACTCACCCACCGCTGCTACACCGTCAAGCTCCGTCAATGACATTTTTGGAAAAACAAAAAAAGCGATTTCAGAGAGAAGCAGACAGAAGGATCTACAATATGTGTTTGAAGGATGTATCAGGATGTCAAACTGATTCAGCAGCGACAACAGGTTAAAAAGACAAAGATAGAAGTGTAAAAGTGTAAAAGTGAACCATGATGTCACCTGGCGATCGAGAAAGAGGACAATGAAATTGAGGAACAACACTGTTCCTTCCTCGTAAAGCCGGGTATAAGTCTTCATTCACTGTTACAATCATTAAAAAGAAAAAGAATCTGCTAGTGTAGCATTGAAGTGCTAAGGCTGGTTAATGATGTGCTAACGTACTCTGCTGATGTTAGCTCCACAGGGTTTTACGTTGAAACTAGGACTGTCAAGTCAACGGAAAACCTAGTGTGGTTCGTACCGGCGCTAAAGGGTGCCACGTGCGTTGGTATCACACTATTTTATTAATCGCTATTATGTTAAATATGACTACTTTTACGCAGATGAATAAATAAGTAGGGCTGTCAATCGATTAAAATATTTAATCACGATTAATCGCATGATTTGTCCATAGTCAATCGCGATTAATCGCAATTTAATCGCACATGTTTGTACCTTAAAGGGAGATTTGTCAAGTATTTAATACTGTTATTAACATGGCAGGGAGCAAATATGCTGCTTTATGCAAATGTATGTATATATTTATTATTGGAAATCAATTAACAACACGAAAAATGACAAATATTGTCCAGAAACCCTCACAGGTACTGCATTTAGCATAACAAATATGCTCAAATCATACCCACATAAAGTGGGTGTGTCTGTAAAGGGGAGACTCGTGGGTACCCATAGAACCCATCACATATCTTGAGGTCAGAGGTCAAGGGACCCCTTTGAAAATGTCCATGCCATTTTTTTCCATGCCAAAATTTAGCGTAAAGTTTGGAGCGTTATTTAGCCTCCTTCCTGACAAACTAGTATGACATAGTTGGTGACAATGGATTCCTTAGGTTTCTTAGTTTCATAGTATGGCAGTGTCTTCTCTCGAGCTTTAAAACTGAGCCTGCTACAACCCAAAAATCACAAGATGTGTTAATATGTTAAAGAAATGAGTGACGTTAAAACGGATTTGCGTTAACACGTTATTATCGCTTTAACCTTGACAGCCCTAGTTTAAACGTAACGTTTTAGAACCTCTCCGGGTAACGAGTATCACTATTACACGTGCCCCAGGCACAACTTTTAACCATGACAAGCTCAGAACTCTAAAAAAAACGTCCGAAAATGAAGAAAATCTGAAACGATAGCATGAGAGTATAGGAACAGAGCCATATAGTTGTCTGACCCTGGTAGGAGCCGGCCAATGATGATTGGCCAGTCTGCGTTCCAAGGGCGGGACTTAGCAAAGGGTCAATTGAAAAGCACCCTTTGGTATAATATAACATGTGTATTGGCTTCTATATGAGGACATATAAATGCTGATATGTCAATTGTAAGTACAAAATAGGCAAATATAGTATAGGTATCTTGATTAGAAGTAACAATTCCATAGCGTGTTATCCAAGTAGAATCGTTAAAAAAGCATTATGGGAAATGTAGTGAATCACCAACTGATGCGAGGAGGATAAAGGCAGGAAGAGAGCAAAGCGGTTACAGGGAGAAGTAATTTACAACAGTTGATCAGATTGTGCCACCCGGAGCGAGTGCTCCAGACGAGATGAGATCTATCAGTGTGAGAGGATCTGAGAGATGACTTTGGCTTTACACTCCATTAAAATGGAGTCATGTGGAGTGACTGACCTTACAACTTTCACTGTTAGCACTGTAGCTGCAGTGATATGTGGTCAGCTTCCATCAGCACAGATCCCAGCAGATTGGGATAAAACTTTACTTGGCCTTTTGTTGAGGCCGTAGACTGTATATATATATAGATGGATGACGCATCTCCACTTCCTCCCACTGTACAAAAGTGAAGCCAAAATATCCCGGGACTTCGATATCATTTTGAGCCAGAGTCTGCGCAGTAGTGATCGGGGGCCTGATGGAGCCACGGTATCACACACACTGGCCTGATCGAGATGTTTTGGCTTCACTTTTGGGGAGCTGTCATGTCGTCCATCTTTATATCATAGATTGCATATAAAAAGTAGACGTATAGTCACCGTGACGACGTTTATGGACTACTGTTTTGAAGCCTTGAGTTCAGCATTTTGTCCGTCGTCATCTTCATTTTTGGGCTGTCGCCATCTTGGTTTTTTGCAACCAGAAGTGACACGAGAGGGTGGAGCTAAGCACAACCAAATGCTGAATAAGACATTTTCAGGTGACCAAAAGATGACTTTTATGAACTGAAAACACACTGTGAAAGGGTTAAAGTTCTAAGACAAAACCACAGAACACTCCCAGACCGAACAACGCCGTGGTAGCGACCTGTCAATCACAAGGTAGCCACGCCCTAAAGCATCCCCTGCTTTATGGTCTATTTGACTCTAAATGGGACCATAATTTACTAAATGAACATCATGCTGTATTGAAGAAGACTTGAAACTAGAGATTGAGACCATAAACTCATGTTAACAATGTTTACTGAGGTAATAAATCAAGTGAGAAGTAGGCTCATTTTCTCATAGACTTCTATACAATCAGACTTCTTTTAGTAACCAGAGGAGTCGCCCCCTGCTGGCTATTAGAAAGAATGCAAGTTAAAGGCACTTCTGCATTGGCTTCACTTCTCAGACCTGGAGGTATAGTCCACTGCTTTATATACAGTCTATGGTTGAAGCTTACAGCTGCAACTTGCAGACAGTCATGACTACCATACACATTCAGTGGAGCAGTTATAAAGTGGGGGAAATAATGAGAGGAGGCAGGAACGGGGGTCTGGTGGAGCTGATATACACACAACTTATTTTTTGACACATATCATGCATGTGATGGAAGATAAAGGATTAGAACTCGGGAAATGTATTATTCATTCCACTGTGACTTTAATAATGTGGTCGTGCTGTAGGGATTACCTTTACACCAGGCTGAGATCCAATTACAGTTCGAGTCACACTGCCTTCTGATCACAGTGCGTTCTGAGTGCATTTACAATGAGCATTAATACGCCTTTTTCCTTATCAAGATAAGATTTCCAGACATATATTGCATGTTAATGGCAGATGGAAACGGGCCCTCTGAGAGTGACTACTGGTTTCCGGTGAGGAGTGGCAGGTCTGAATTGAGAGGAAGTTAATAAAAATGAAATAAAAACTAATGAACTGGCAGCCGGAGAGAACCAGGACAACAAATTAATTGAAGCCATCTCACTGTATTTATCAGGCATGATACCGGGCTAATGGGGAGGAAATTAATGAGATGATTTGTTGGGGCGGCTGTGTCTCAGGAGTTAGAGCGGGTCCTTCCACTAATTGGAAGATCGGCGGTTCGATCCCCGTCTGCTGCAGTGGGCATGATACTGAACCTCAAATTGCTCCCAAAGGCTGTGCCATCGGTGTGTGAGTGTGTGTGCATGATTAAATTACATCCTGATGAGCCGGTGGCCAAAATCAGGCAGGTTCGGTTGAAGTAAATATAGTAATTTCTGAAAAGAATCTTCATTTTTCTCTTAAAACCATTGTGATGTCTGATGTGTTTTGTGGTTTACGGAGCTAGGGCTGAGAGCGGCGCCGGTGGCGGTGGGGGGGTCGGGGTTGCTCAAAATCCGAATTTCGTCTGGGGCATCAAAAGGGCTAGAGCCAGCCCTGCACAAGCCCATGAGAAATAACTGTAGACTGAACTGTGACATGCGAGCGCGGAACTTAAGCCTCAGCTCTTACAGTGCAGCTTGTGCCAAATAGTGCCTTTAGGCTTACTGTATGTGTATAATCATTTCTTTTCCAGGCGCTTTGCTTTGAAAACGAGAGGCAGCAGCACTCACCTTTTTTATACTGCTCTCTCCTGCTATTTCCCGTCCTGCTCTAAAAGTGAACGAGCAGCTAAAGTGAAAAGTAGCAGAAGGCTGAGAAGGCTGAGAAGGCAGAGGGGGGCGAGAGATGATGCTGGCAGATCACACCATGTGAGGCGACTTCACTCTGTGATAATTAGCAACCTTTGACACTGGACCCGCCACAAACGAGTAGCAACTAAGCAGAAGGAATCTGTGGCAATTAGCAGAACATGCTAATGAGATGATTTGTCCATGATGCTGGCTGTGACCGCAGAAGAGAAAATGACAAGTGGACAGCAAGGGGAAGGAGGAGGAAGAGGAGGAGGAAGAGGAGGAGGAGGAGAGGAAAGAGGCAATCAGCATGGAAGCACGAAGAGTGATATTTAAAGGTGATGAGAGCTCATTTACTGACGCTTCACAACAGTGGTCTGCTCCAACGCAGGTGGAAATCACGTGGAGTTATTTAGCCTAAGTAAAAGACTGAAGAAAAATAACGATAAACCCAAAGCTAGCACTATATATGACATGGATGTTGACATTTTTGGTAATTTGCCGTAATGTGGGACACCTAAGCTCGAGTGGGTAGGTGTTCCTCAAAGAAATAAAAGTTAATCAAATTATTGGTTAACATAAGCTGTGGTGTCACGTGATCAAAATCACATGACATCTCTAATGTCCAGTCATAGATTAGGGCATAGTGTTTAGACAAACTTAATGTTAAGGGTATACATTTCTTGTGAATAAAACAATCCTGCTAGTTTTTATCAGGATATGTTTATGATGTGTTTGTTCATCCAAAAATAGTATAATATGGTGTAAATTTACTCTATCTTTGTTATTTTGATCAATTTTTCTATTGTCACACTTTAGGAAATATGATTTCAAAAAGTGGGACAGATTTGCTTAAATTGGGACAGCATGAATTGTGCAAAACAATGGTTATTTATAGGGTTTTAGGTATTAGTTATGCATTACAGGTTAAGGTTATTCCATTTTTATCCATAATGCAGTGTGTGGTAAGCAATGGTTCTATGCAGGTTCAGGTTTCATGAGTTGACTCAAGGTTTGATGTATTGGCTTGAAGTACGCCCGATGCCGGTTACGGTCGTATGTGTTCCTCTGTATAGTGCAATGAAAACATTTGAACAGTTTAACATTTTAACTTTGCAATCCACAGCAGATTCATGAAATTTTAGCTTATGCATTTATTTATCTCACATGGTTTCCTACATTTATTAAGCCTTTTAACAGACTTTAGAGAACTTGGCATTAGAGTACTGATATGTCTACCATTTCTTTTACGAGTGTGATATGCATTTTTTTTTTTTTTGGTTTGATTAGGACACATCCTGGGGATTTCAGAGTGGTACTGGGTGTGGATTTAATGTATCGGCTTCATATCCAAATATATTCCACAAGTCTGAAATGCAAAAAAATGTCCCGCATTAGGTTCATTATGTCCCTATCTGGGAACCTTGTTCGACTCCCAGTTATAGCTCAATGTGAACACAGAGTCGATAGTCAAGCGTGGACAATAAAGAATGCACCTGCTGCGGAAGCTTAAAGTCTGTAACACTATCTTAAGGATTTTTTATCAGTCATTTATTGAAAGTCTTTTAACTTTTTCCTTTATTTGTTGCTTTAATGGGTTGTCTGTGAAGAACAGGAATAGTCTCAATATTATCGTTCAGGTTTGCTCCAAGATATTCAGAGTCCAGCAGAGAGACTTGTGCTCCCTCTGGGAAAAACACGTAGCCCAGAAAGCAAAAGGAATTATAAGCAAATCCAATCACATCCTGTCCATTGAATTCACTTTAATGCCCTTCACGCCGGCGCTACAAAGCGCTCCCTAGGACAACAAACCGCTACCCTAAGTCCTTCATTCCTTCTACTATCAGGCTGCTAAGTGTTGTCTTTTTGAATGAATGCCTTATTTTGTTAAATATCTTTTTAAAGTCATATTTGCTCCATTTCTACCTACTGCAGCTTTAACATTTGACTTTTTATTCTTCTCCTGGTCCTCGTGTGAGTCATATGCACGAGGTGCCAGTGTGCACCTCTGCCCATGTACAGATTTATTTATATATTCACTTATTGTCTCTGACATATTGCTGATTGCTGCTGTCTGAGTTTCTGTATGGTCCTGGTAGATTGTTAAACTGAATTGCCCTTCTGGGATAAATAAAGTTGTCTGAATCTGAATTTGAAAAAGAGAAACGCTTTCTCTCTCACACTGCCATAAATACCTCATAATACTATAAATATGCTATCTTTTTTCATTAGTAGTAGCTGAATGAAGTTGCTCTCCCTCTGTGTGGGTGCAATCTGAGCTTCTCTATGCTTTGTTGCCTCTTGTATGACGGTTTATTAAGAAATATGGTGTTATGCTGAGCAAAGATTATCTGTATGGAAATCAATGAGACATATTAGCCTCGAAAGAAGATTGATTTTTGTGCATTTCTGGCAATTGTTTATTGTGAATAAGTGAGATAATGAGAATGTGTACAAGATGGAAGTGTAACCCACCCAAAATCTTCATCAACATTATCATCATAATCATAATTATCATAATGTGACATGTAGTTTAATTTTACAAGCTCACTTGAATTTAAGTTTGGAAGAAAGGTGTTGAATTGATTTATGAGTTTTCTATCTCACTGCCTAATCAGACACAGATAGACCAGGCTAAGCCACTTTGTTTTGCTTGAGTCATTTGTTTTCAACATTTTGCAGCAGTTGGCAAACGCTTGGTGGTAATGACCTCTAGGTGGCAGCTGCACTGCGCGTTGTGTTTTCTTTCCGCTGCTCGCTGTAGAGGAAGAAGACGAGAAGTTAGCTCTCTGTAAGAAAAGGAACATAAGAGCCAGACCTGGGGATATTACAACGTGGTGTCTGAAAACTTTATTCTGTTGAAATAGGTAAGCTCATATTTCTTGTTGAACTGTAATTTTTTGAGTTTAAAACTAAATGTTACCGTACAATAGTAGTGAATACAAACGCTCAGATGAGCCGCACCGCTCGTCCTGGAGATTGTGTGTGTGTGTGTGTGTGTGTGTGTGTGTGTGTGTGTGTGTGTGTGTGTGTGTGTGTGTGTGTGTGTGTGTGTGTGTTGTCTTTCAGTGTATGACATTTATGCTAACTGTTGTTGCATACTATTAGTTAAGATTTTATAGTTATGTGGCCAGTGTTTAATGATTTTACCGTGGTTAAGTTTGACTTTTAGCTCACATGTATGAAGGTGTAATGTGTCTGAGTCTAGCCTGTTTGTAGCTAAGAGCTGCGCGGTGTGTTTTCTTTTCGCTGCTCGCTGTAGAGGGAGAAGACGATAAGTTAGCTCTCTGTAAGAAAAGGAAACATAAGATCCAGAGCTGGGGATATTACAACGTGGTGTCTGAAAACGTTATTCTGTTGAAATAGCCCTGACATTGAGAGAGGTGTCGTGGTGTGAAGGAGGAGAGGAGCCGTTCCACTCTACATAGACTCCTAAAGCCAGGAGCGAGCGTGGCTGCTGGATTGCAGATCTGGATTCTGGACTCCAGGCCTGAGCAGGACTTGGCTTTCATTCCTACTATTACACCAGTAAGATCTTTCCATCATTTGGGATTGGGAAAACCACCTCTAAAATGACTTTTGGACTAAACTAAAATAAGGACTGTAGTTGTGCACAACTAAATGAAGAGACTAAAGCTGCAGCAAAACTTCAACATTTTCTGGCTAGATTTTTTATTTTAATTTTATTTATTGTTATTATTTTTCATTCTGAGTTAATGTTGGGGGTTGATTGTGGAAATTTTCAATAATATTGTTACAGAAAAAGAATTATCGCGTGTTTGTGTATTATTTCTCTGAGTGAAGTCAATCATTATCTACAGCCAAAGACCAATTAAATATTCAGTGTAAATACATTGTCTTTATCCTCGAACCAGGATATCACTTTAAGATTTACTGTGGTAATCCCAGACCTTGAGATTTATTTTTTTTAGTTATTGTTAGAGGCATATTTAGACTTGGTTACAGAAGCAGAATACGCTGTGTAGCGATGTTAACCTAAAGTTATTTTTACATTTTGCAGAACATCTTAATTAATTGTGTCGCACCAGATTGAGCCTGTGTGACATCATTCTGTGCACTGTTACATTAGCGCTGTAAGCACCGTTAGCTGCGAGCCACCTGCTCGCCGTCGCCATGTTGAAAGCCGTTGAGAGCCGTAGAAATGCTCCCAATCCCGTATTTAGCATCTTTAAAGGGACTGTTTGTAACTTCTTACACGTATAAATCATTGCGGTTCGGTGTCCCATGCCCGCTCGCTCGTTGCTACGCTGTTCAGACAAGACTCCAACCCGTCATGCAAAACAGTGTTGGCCGCGGTCGGAGGACGCGGGGGAGACCGTAGCTTTGGTCTCCAGGGCCGGAGTCTCTGCTGAACTCTGCTCCTCTGTCTGCTTGCCTTCACTCACACACCGCGCTTGTTCTCACTCTTTCGCTCCACCTCTCATGTGCATGAGCGCTCACTCCACATTGCAGAAGAGTTAGTTTAGCTCTGAGAATATCTAGTGAATGTACAGTGGACGTTTGTGCAGAAATAAATTCTGCAGCTCCTCCAGACCAACAGAGGTTTCCCGTGTCTTGTGAAGTGACGGGGCTCCGCAGCAAGAAACGTTATCGTCTCCGACCAAAACTCCGGTGTCTCCCCTGTTCCCTCAGGCCGCGGTTGGAAGGCTGAGGCAGGAAAAGCCAACACTAGGATCAGCATTGATCCGTGGAGAGACCTTCGTCTGGTCAGCTAACATTACTGCCAAGCAGGTGAAATATAGAGTGATATTGTGGTTTTAGCTGACGTGTGTTGCCTCACTGTTTTGAGCGATGCTCGTTCAAGTCTATTTAGCGCGAGCAACAGGACGCTGACTTTAGTTGACTTAACGGCCACAGGTGTCGCTGTTGACAAGCAATTTCTGATTTTTACAAACAGTCCCTTTAAGGGATATTTAACACTTGCTTGGCACTTCCTGTTATGTGGGTAAGCAGAATGAATATGTTGCAACATGTTTAATGTCCTTATCTAGTATTTGTAGCGATGTGCGCAACTTACCTGGGGCGTTCAGGTTCAAGCCCTGCTATAACCTCAGTTGAACTTGATTGTAAGGTTATTATTTATTATTCACTTATTATTTATTATTCAATCATTTATTTCATTCATATAGCACTTTAAAAAGCAAACAGGCTTGCACTTGAGTGCTTAACACAGACAGAAATATATATATATATATATATATATATATATACACATAATAATATTGAAATAGAAACAAGTTTAAACCCAGTAAATAATAAATCCAGGGAATCAGATCAGATCAGAAAAACATGTTAACACAATTAAAAGCCAGAGAATCCAATTGTGTCTTAAGGTCCGTCTTAAAGGCATCAACAGACTCAGCCTGTCTAGCGGCCTCTGGCAGGCTGTTCCAAGGGGCCGCTACAGAAAAAAGCCAGTCTGGAGGTGCTGTAAGGGGTAAGAACCTCTGAGATATATGTAGGGGGCAAGCCCATGGAGAGATTTGTAGACAATGAGAAGGATTTTGACGTTTATAGCCAGTGTAAGGATGCATGGATAGGGGTAATGTGATTTTGTTCCTTGGACCTCGTTAATAACCGGGCTGCAGTGTTTTGAAATGGTTGTAAAATGGTGAAATGGTAGCCTGAGAAATGCCTAGGTAGGGAGAGTTACAGTAGTCCATCCTGGATGATATTAGTGCATGAATGACTCTTTCTTGATCAGAGTTTGAGAGGAAATGCCTAATTTTAGAGATGGTTCTGAGTAGGAAGGAACTGGACCTGACAACATAATTGACCTGCCTGTTAAAACTTAGTTTGCCATCAAATATAACGCCCATGTGGTCTCATGTAGGTGGAAAACTGAGTGATGTTCTTGGCAATAACAGTGGTGCAGGGTGCCAAAAAGTAAGATCTCTGTCTTGTCCTCATTTAACTGAAGGAAATTATAAGCCAAGCAATCTTTAGTGTCCTTGAGATAGTTTTGCCTGATTTGGTGAATTGAGAGGGAGGTAGATGTGGGTTTCATCTTTGTAGCAGTGAAAAGAGATGTTATGAGTTTTTTTACCAGTGGGAGTATGTAAAGCTCTGGTTTGTTCTCCACCAACTCCTGAGGAAAATATCTGGCTTCTTAGCTGCTAAATACTCCACCAGCTAACTTTAGTCGCTAACTTTGTCGTTAGTGCTAATTAGGTAGCGTACAGTGGATTTTTAGAAACGTTTTTGCTGAAAACAGCTGCCTGCTGAAAATGATGCTGATGAGAATGGTGAGGATCAAAATGGTAAACAGTGAAATTGCGGCTCGTCACAACGAGCAACAACTTTTAAATACAAGTAGTCATGTGATCCATTGTTAATGTAAAAATATTGATTAGTACATACTCAATGGATCCTCATCAATTTATTGAGGTTTTAATAACATGTTGTGTACTTTAGAAACCACAGGAAGTCAATATAAATGGACATGTAGTCCTAGCAGTTTGATGTGAGTCTGTAACAATAATCGGCTATATCTTCACTAGGGCTTTGACGATACACCTATCTCCCAATTCGTTACTATCACAATACTTGGATGCTGATTCAATATGTATTGCGATTCTACTAGTATTGTGATTCGATATTATGATTTATTGCGATTTTTGTTAACTTTTTTAACACTAGACCATGGGGCAAAGTTAAATCATACACTTCTAGGGACTTTTACTTTGAAAAATATCTAAATGAATCCAGTAAAAATGTTTGATTTTCAGTATTTATGTAGTCAGAGATGTCCTGAAGTCAAATATATCAGTCATTGTCAGGCATCAACCCAAATATCAAAGAATGAAGACATTTCCCTCACAAATTAGTGGGATTTTCTTTTGAATTTTTTTGGGACATGTAATGCTTTATACTTCTGGTGATTATAATCCAATCAATCTTATTTCCATATATGTATTTTGTATATACAGTTCCCTTTGTTAACACCTTATTTGAAAACCTGACGTAGTCACACGTGTATACTTCCGCTAACTTCGCCAAGTCCGTCGCCAGCTCTCCCCGTCAGCTCCGTTCTCTTTCTCCATCCATGGTCAGCTCCATCGGGGCCGTTTGAACGCATTTAACATAAATGTCAGTATATGGGTGCTCTACAGTTGTAGCGTCGGCCCATTTGACCACGGAGATGAGTGATGGCCGGCTTGACCGCTCGTTACCGCGATATGATAACGCTTCCTGTCCGTGACAGCGATAGCATGCAGCTTTAGCCATGATGTCTAGCTCTGCTTTTCCCGCAATGTGTGAAGCCCAAAGTGTTTCCATACTTTACTGGATGTGTAGTGTTTACCCCGCTGGATTTAAAATGTGAGGGTGCAGGTCGTATCCATGCTGACCCGCCGCCGTTTTCTGCTTTGTAGTTTCGGCTCATTGTGGTTTGTTTTGGTTGACGGATACGGAACGGATATGACGTCATATTATTCTGACTACAACAATAAAAGCAGTAACTTCCTTCTTCCTCCACATACACTCAAATGAAGCAAATATATCTATTCTGGCATTAAAAATTTAATTTCAGAATCGTGGAAAAAAATAAACGCGATACATAGGTGAATCGATTTTTTTTCCCACCCCTACTAAATATATCCTATGTATCCATCTACTGCCTACGGTGAAAATTGTGCGGCGCAATTGAACTGCTTCCCCACTTTCACTCTTACACATTTTTCTCTCTCAACCATCAGCCCACCCCTCTCGCTGTCTGTTTCCTTTGCTTTCGACATCAGCCTGGGTTATTTTTAGCTCCGTCCAGGGGGAGAGCGAGAAGTAGAGAGAATGACACAATCCCTAATAAACGGGTGGATGAGAGGAGTAGGAGGAGGAGGAAGAAGAGGAGAAAAGCGTGGGCGCATTCGGAATGGGTGCCCATTTGAATATTCATAGAAACAGCTGTGTTCACAAAGGTGCAGAGACGTCGATGAGCACGGATGCATTGGAGGGAAATCAATAGAGGGCTCCGCTGCTGGGCGTTTTTGGATGATAGGCTTGACTAATAGGTAGAGCATGCTAATTAGAAGTTATGTGGGACGTGCTAATGTGATGGGGCAATGACAATAAAAGCGAGAGATGATTTGTTTTTGCATGAGTTACAGCTGAAAGGAAATTTAATGCGGTAGTACTGAACAATCGTATTGAAGGTCCCCAGCTCCGTTGATATGGTAATCTCACTCTCCCTATGAATCTCTATATACTTTTGCTTATTATAAGCTTTTGCCGACAGTATATTGCCTGTCTGTATCTGCCTCATCAAGATTCTGAGACATCCTGAGCCTTCGTCAAGATGTTCTTTCTGTGAGCTCGACAGGACAGGTCTGGCAGAAGTATAGTAACGGTGGTAATAATCCTGTGTTGGATGGGAATGTCGGTTTGTAGGTCAGTCGGTCCACCACTTTGGTCCAGATATCCATGGTCCCCAGAGGATGTGTCCTCATGAGTCTTTGGGGATCCTCTGACTTTTCCCCTTTTCTCTCAAGATGAATTGGAATGACTTTGGTGATCATGACAGGGTTTCCGGCAGTTTATTGCAAGCCTGGCAGGCTGCAAGACCTACATTGACTCCCCCGCCGGGCCTAAGCATCAGGGATTGATGTTTTTTTAAGATGTTTTTTTTTTTAACTAAAATGTGTTATATAGGTCTTATATATATATATATATATATATATATATATATATATATATATATACAGGTGAACTCCTTTAAGGAAAGTGCGCAGGTTGTGTGCTCAAAGTTAGCGAGTGTTGACGTGTGCAATTAAGAGAGAGAGAGAGAGAGAGAGAGAGAGAGAGAAACACGTTGTGATTGTTTAATAGAAAATTCATGTGTCTTTTGTGGTGATGACAGAAAACAGGTTTCCGCCAGCCAGGCGGCCCGTAATGTTAGCGAATGTGCGGTCTCTCGACGCGTGTGTGACGGATGGTAAGTATAAACCTAACAGTAACGTTATAGCTGTGAACGTAACAATGCAGTCTGTACAGTTTAGGTTGTCGGTTAATAAATGCTACAACTCCCAGGCCAGGTTCCCGTGTCTAGCTTCGTTAATCCCCATCCCACCCCCCCACACCTCCTCCCCCCACCCCTCGGCAGACACCAGGCCGCCGGTCCTAACAACTTTTTTGGCAGAAACCCTGAATGACATTCATCTCGTGCCATTGTCAGGTCAATCCAAATACCTGTAAGCGGTAGAGGTACGGTAATGACCAAATACCTGCAAAACTAATGGTATCGGCCCTCAGCTGTACTTTAATGCTGTGCCTAAGTACAGCTACGCAGAGCCGCTAGCAGAGCTTTACACTCAGTTACACTCAGTTAGGATTGCCTAATTAAAGGACCGGTGTGAATCAAGTTTAGGGGAACTATTGGCAGAAATGGGATATAATATTAATAGGTATGTTTTCTTTAGTGTACAATCATCTGAAAATACAAATCCTTGAGTTTTCGTTACCTTAGAATGAGCCGTTGATATCTACATAGTGAGCGGGTCCTATTTACGGAGTCCACCATGTATCTACAGTAGCCCAGAACGGACAAACCAAGCATTGGCTCTAAATAGGGCCATTCACGTTGTTGGGTCAGCCAGGGTAGTTCTCCTACACGCTTGGCACACAGAAGAAATTTTAGTTGGTTACAATCTGCAACCTCACCGCTAGATGCTACCAAATCCTACACACTGCACCTTTAAATTAGCTCAGACTTTTTTTTTTTACTGTTAACAATCATTTCAAATGCCATATATGCAACATGATATGTCTGTAAATGAATGAAAGAGGGCCCCTGCAAATACCATATTACTGAAAATAGACCTTCAAAAGGGCAGAAACCAGTCTAAAGGATATTTAAATGTTTAATATGTGGAAGGAGTCACCTACAGTACTAAATGAAAGGGGTATTTCCTATTTTATTTGTTTCAAGATGTGTAGTTTTGTTACTTAAGTAATTAATCAATCAATCAATGTTTATCCTGTAATATATAACTAAAAATTAACTCTAGCTCATCATCAACCAATCTGTGCTCTAGCTAATATACTGTAGTGTATGGTAGAAGCCAGCAGTAATGCTGTATTAGAAGATAATAGGACAAGCTGTGGCACGTACTTCTACGTGTTTACTACAGGATGAGTAAAAAGGTCAATGAGGGGAAACTGGTGGTCACATCGCTCACAACCGCTGCTAATTGCTCTCTAAACGCTCCATATGAATGACTTCACTAATGACGCTAAATGGCCTTTCAGCAGCACTTTTCCAGCATGGTGAAAAGAAACGATAAACTTTAGAGCTTGTTTTCCAAAAAACTGACTTTTGTATTTAATCCAGCGCTTCAGCAGCTTACAGTAAACAACACAAAGTGTACACACACTTAAGAGAGACAAAAAAATAAACTTCTTGATAAATATATTTGGTATTTCTGGTTATTTACCAAGGGATCCATATCAAAGTGGGACTTCAGGTATTTTCATGCACACGGTTAACACTCACACAGACCATCTTGACTGAAATAAATATTTCTGCCTCTCCTGGGCTACTCAATTACCGGCACCAGCGCGCCTGCACAGTTTACACTAACTGCACTTTACAGGGAATATATTGATGTTACAAGTAAAAGGCACTCAGAGAAAAAGCGAACTCAAAAGCAAATTGACCACAACCACTTAAGCAACGGAATAGTTTCCTTCCAAAACCATGGATATTTATTTAAGTTTGACTAAAAAAATACAATCTGAAATTTACTTGTGAATGTTAAAAAAAACAAAAGGTGTTTCTGTCCTTAAAAATAACTGTAATTACAACGCATAATGTGCTTCACTGTAATAAAAACTGTCACTTTTTTTGTGTTGTTACTTCAAATGGCAGATGTGTCATTTTTGGAATGAAAGAGTTACAATTAACACTCACAGCAAAACACTTGAAATCATTACAACCAGAGAAATATTAAAACAGAAATAAAAAACGGTAGTGTAACTGCCTCAAATACAAACATACTGTATGTCTAAATTTGCCCTGTCTACTGAAAATAGACGATACATAAATAGTCTTTAAAGTCTGTACAAGGATGCTCATAAGACACTCACTGTTGGAGGTACATTCAGAAATGTGGCTACACTCTTAGAAAGACACAGTACCTACAGCATTTATGATATGTCATTAAGAAGAATACACAGTATTTCAGAACAAATATGTGTGCACACGAATGAACACATCAATACTGTGAGGGATTATCTTTGATCATCTTGGGTTTTAAGAGCAAAGCGTCGAAAGGACATAGAGGAGGAAGAAGCACGGAGAGACCAAGGGAACTAGCAACCCGATCTCACGGGAAGGCGTATAAATAGCACGACATTACAAGGACATTCCACGTATCATGAGGACGCATTTTAGGCTTTTTGCGTTTCATTTGTACGCCACGCAACAAAACTACTGTAACGTCCCCAGTTAGGTTTAGGCAACAAAACCACTCACTTAAGTTTAGGCAACTAAAGAACTTGGGTTAGGTATAGCAAAAATATCATGGCTGTTCTTAAAATAAGTACGTAAACTAAGTAAAATACGTACGGAAACAATGTAACAGAACTTCGTTAATGTCCGCAGTTAGGTTTAGGCAATAAAACCACATAGCTGGGTTTATTAAAAACGTCATGGTTATTAAAATAAGTAACATTCGCATTTAGGTTTAGGCAACTAAACCACTTAGTTAGGTTTAGGAAAAAAGTTATGGTTCTTAAAATACAGAACAGAAACAATGTAACATAACTACAGGAAACACATCACAAACATCACTAACGTAACATACAACAAAAACACCAGTCTCAAACACTAGTCTCCTGGTTGAAAGTCCTGTGTTTGTTGGACCCATTCACCTCCCCTCCCGTCCCGTCCAGCATAAGCAGTCTTTCTTACTTCTTATTCTACGTCACTAGCTCTGAGCTTAGCATATATTAACATGGATGTGTTCACATTGCGGTCGGTACAGACTACATGGCGTACACATAACATGTGTTCTTATTGCACGCTCAATGCTTTGCCCATTATCGTGTCATTCATACGCCTTTTCGTGCGACCGGGCTAAGAATAGATTAAGTGTACCTTTGGTGTGCACACACACACACACACACATACAGTACACATTTCTACAGCTGCTGCTCCACATGACATCTGTAGTCGCAACTCCATGCAAAAGAAATGCCCAGTTAACATTTTATCAAAGGAATAGAAATCAAATATCATCAATAAAATACAATAACATCGCTACAGCTGACGAGAAGCTGCTGGGTCTCACCTCAACAGCACACCACCTGCTGCTTAAGACCACACACTGTCGTAGTTACTGTGGGTAACACACTGCTACATTTTGGATCCACAACTAAGATTTTGCTCTTCCTTCAAGGAACAATTTACAAAGAACTGTCTGATAGCTAGTTGGTTTAAACAACATCTGCTTTAGAGTCATCATTCTAGTGTATGGTGTTCAAGAAATGACAATATCCAGGACAAAGGCAATAAGACACAATAGCTACAATACCACTCTGTTATGCAGCTAACCTGATCCACGAGGAATGACAAGTTAAATCTCCCTGTGCCCAGGGAAGAGTTAACTTAATGCCCATTTCTCATATCCAGTCGCCTATATAGACAATAGTGTAAATCCTTCCTTGGAGAGCGGAGAGCGGAGGGTAAAGAGAAGGAAAAAAAACTGTTTTTCCTTCAACGCTCAAACCTAAATGTCCAGTGTTGTTGACTCTGTTTCGCTCAGCGGGAGGCGAGGATCAGAGTAATCAGGCCGCTGTGCGTTTTGTCTTCGTCTGTGTTGTGTTCACTGAAGCACGTCTGTAATGGGAATTTCCTTGTCACACAAATGTCCCCTGTGACAGGTCCGACAGTGCCGGGGAGAGCAATTTCATGCGCGGGCACTGGAAATGCAGGCCATTACTTCAAAAGCTTAATACTTCACGGAGGAGGAGTGGTGCTTTTCTATTGATCCGGCACAGCTGGAGCGCATTTTTTTTGCGCCACAAAGCTTGGGTGGCGGGAAGAAAAAAACACGTGTTGACCTTTTGTGCCTGATTACACAAAATTGGACTGCAGACGGAAACACGGAAGAGAGAGTGCATGTGTAGAGTTAGTCACTCTGGGGGAAATGTGTTGAGCGTGTTGAGCTTTTTTGCGTGATTTTCACTTTTGTCTAATGAGTGCACTGGAGCAGTTGGAGGCTGAATGGCGTTCGTGCAAAAAGGGCACCTCAACTGTGGTTTTGTAGGGAGGGGAAATCCTGTTTCATTAACCTACAAGCTCCTGTGAGACCTCCTGGCTGTCTCACACATGCACACCTCTTTAGGGAGACTGTGCGCTGTCAAGCTGCAGATAGAAGACCAGGAAGTGTTAAATAACTATTCCTGTGGTGCGTATCTCTCACGCATTTCCCTGACACAATACGGAGCAATGATCTGTGGTGCCCTCTGGGCTCTATGATCCTCAAGTAAATGGGAATTTTTAGTGTGACGCAGACTTTATACCCTGTGTATGTGCTCAGGATGGTGATGATGCTAAATTGGCCTATTCTGAATACATGTCTGTCTGAGTCACAAAGTTTCCCTGGCACAATGTCTCCAGTAACTCTTCTATCCTCTTCACTGCTCTGTCCTATAGTGCATAGAAGAAAAGCATGGATGACCCCTACATCACATTCTTCTTACTCAGTTGCCTTTCTCGTTCAAAAAGTCCAACTTGAAGTGCTCCGTCCTGACTAACGAGGAAGTCCGCCCTCCATCACAAAGTGCCCTGATCGGTGAAGAATCCACTTTCCTTCTTTTTCCTCCTCCTCTGTCTGTGCGCCCTCCAGCAGACGGCCGCCACGAGCAGCATCACCACGCCGGCGCACAGCAGCGCCACCGACACCACTTTGGTCTGGGGCAGCGTGTTGAAATTGAACGTCACCCCGGTGCCCGACATGCCGATCACCAGCGATATGACGCCGAACGGGAACACGCAGCGGTACCAAGACTTTTCTGTCCCGCCTGTAGCCTGGGCGAGTCTCTCCAGCGTGGGGAGAGTCTCTGGAGGTTTGGCTGGGTCTCTTCCAACACTTCCACACTCCCTTCCTCCTCCTCCTCCTTCTCCATCCCCGCAGCCATTCAAACCCTGGTTCTGGTTTTCGGAGTCCTGGGGTAAGGTGTTGGCCTCGCTGCTGTTGCAGCAGTCCAGGTCCGGGTGAAGGACCGGGGGCTGGCGGCCTGAGGAGCAGCCCATCTCGGAGCCACTGTCCGTGGGTAACGATGCGAGAAAGGCTGCCGGTCGGCGGCGGTCCTCTCAGTGTGCGTCCGGTGGTTGCTACTGGCGCTTGTGATGCTACAGGGGGGTTCTCTGAGGCTACACCGAGTGATGTCAACGGCAGTGAGGTTGCCGCCGCTGTTGTTGTTGCTCTCAGTACTTGCCAGCATGTGCCTGCAATAGGAGAGATGGAGAGAGAACAGGCTGAAAATAGAGTACGACATGAGATGAAAAATATTGCTAAAACACAAGACCTAGAAGAAAAAAACGTCAGCTTATAAAAAATGGTAAAAAATAAAAGAGGTGAAAGAGAAAAGAACACAAGGAAGAATGTTTATTTTTAGTATCACACACAGCTGCAAAGAGGATGCACTCACCCTGTATTTTCAGTGTCCATCAATAGGTGAGTTGTCAGTGCAGCCTTGTCTCCAGAGCTGCTTGTGGCAGCAGCAGCAGCAGCAGCGGTGTGTGTGTGTGTCTGGTGATGTCCACAGACTATATAATCACCGAGGGGAGGGGGAGGGGCCTAAGGGAAGTGGTAGACGGGATGCGGGGCTCTGATTGGCCCCCCTCGGCAGAGCGGTTTCATGGAGGAGGGGGTGAGGTAAACTATTCAGCGGTCTCATTCAGCTATATTGATTCATTATTTATAGAGTGACTAGGAATTCGAGATGTCCCTTAGCTAGCGACTTGTTCGGGGTCCGCTGTCGGCTGCAGAATCAAAACGAAAGATGGGTAGAACTAACATCACTGCAGTTTTTATCACAGCATGCTGTCAGCATTGATTTGCTGTCACACACATCATTATGTGAAAATCTCCAATATCCCCAGTTTTATTTGTTTTTTTTGCAAGGCTGTGCAAGATTTCCACCTCAGGGTGATGCTGGATTATAATTACTTTTTAGGTGGAAACCTTGTATCTACAAAATATCACCTTCTCAATGTGAAAACCAGGCTTGTACCAAGCCTGAGGGTTGACACATTTTCTAAACTCATAAAGTTGCATGATATGTAATTAGTGAAGATTTACCCAAATTGGAATTAAGAATTATTTTTCACACGGCAACAGCGATATGTGACTCGGGATTTAAATGAAAACATCCCCACCACGTTAATTGAAAACACAGCTCCTCCCGCTCCTCTTCCCGTTTGCCCCTCATCATGTGCGTCATCCGTGTTCCCCTGCACAAAGGCATGACAGCTATCCTTGTCACGGTCGCCGTCCCTGTCACAGTTCCCCCATATATGTCCCCCTCGCTGTTGGCGCTCTCCTCTCTCCTCTCAGACAATGACAGTGAGACACATGAGCTAATGCCACGCATCCCTGGGGACAGCTCGTATCACCGGTGATAGAGCACACAGTGCATCGTGCACATACGATGACATATATACTCTCCGCGATTTGCCTCTATCTCGAGGCAATGAAATTTCCCCAATGCACGAGATCTGCCGAAATTATCCCATGTCCGATTTTGGCTGATATCTCGCAGGCGCAGCTGCTCCGAGGGAACAGTAATTGCATCGGTTGAGTTAAGCCACAGTTTTCTATTAGTGAAGCCCTGAAAAAATGGCAAAGGGTAAGAGGAACTAATATTCTAGCAGTAACCATCCTGGGTAGGGCTGTCAATCGATTAAAATATTTAATTGCGATTAATCGCAATCACACATTTTTTATCTGTTCAAAATGTACCTCAAAGGGAGATTTGTCAAGCATTTACTACTCTAATCAACATGGAACGTGGGCAAATATGTTTGTTTTATGCAAATGTATGTATATATTTATTATTGGAAATCAATTAGCAACACAAAACAATGACAAATATTGATCCAGAAACCCTCACAGGTACTGCATTTAGCATAATAATAATATGCTCAAATCATAACATGGTAAACTGCAGCCCAACATGCAACAACAGCTGTCAGTGTGTCAGTGTGCTGACTTGACTATGACTTGCCCCAAACTGCATGTGATTATCATAAAGTGGGCATGTCTGTAAAGGGGAGACTCGTGGGTACACATAGAACCCATTTTCATTCACATATCTGGAGGTCAGAGGTCAAGGGACCCCTTTTGAAAATGGCCATGCCAGTTTTTCCTCGCCAAAATTTAGCTTAAGTTTGGCGCGTTATTTAACCTCCTTCGCGACGAGCTAGTATGACCTGGTTGGTACCAATGGATTCCTTGCATCACCCTAGCTTTAAAACTTAGCCCCCTACAACCTAAAAATCGCAAGTTGCGTTAATGCGTTGAAGAAATTAGTCGCAATAAGACAAATTTGCGTTATCGCGTTAACTTTGACAGCCCTAATTGAATTTATTATGCAACTCCTTTAATGTTGATAACCATACACAAAGGGTGAGTTGAGTTAAATTTGTAAGTAGTGAACATTGTCATTGTTTGTACCTGAAAGTTGTGAAAGGCATTGCTTTTATTGTTTTCAGAGTAGTTAAAAACATTACTTTATTTGTTACTTGTCACATTTTGGACACGAACCGTTGATGACAACCACAGATTGGTGGGAAATACCACACAATCTGTTGAATGGGAGCTCTCTCTTTTATTTCATTTTCCATTCACTGCCCGTGGTTGCGGTAAACTGGTACAAATGAGATTTGTTTACTGGCCTTGAACAAGGGATGTCGCTCCTCAATGAAAAAAAAAAAAAAAAGATTCTAGAAATAGAAAGATGGAGATTTTTCAACTCCACCTGTTTTTTATCAGCACTGCTACTGGATGATAACAGGCCCTTTTCACAGCAGACATTTTTACTTGGCATAGCAGGAAAAGCACTGGCGTAATTAATAGCATTAATTATGGTTACGTTCTATTGAAATGTCCCAGTATGCCATGCCAATCAGCCAGCATCAATAACACAAGGGCACCGAAACTGGCACGCCAAAACGAGATGCGCTCATTAATAATGTCTAATTAATTACAGCTGCACTTTTCCTGCTTTGACATGTCAAGTTGTTTGTAGTGAAAAAGATCTTCTGAGGCCAATCAAGTTCAGATTACTCATAGTTTAATGCTACAAGAGGTGATGGAACTTTACAGGTTTAAACAGGTGAGTTATGCTTTATTAGAAGAGTCCAGTTTTAATAATCAAATAATCATCATTTCATTTCACATACTTGAGTCACTGCTAATTATTTACTTATGATCAGTTCTCAATACTCAACAGTGCTTGTGAGTAGCTAGGCAAATGTAGATTTGCTACATGTAATGCTACGTGTAATGATGCTACTAGTTGGGGTAGTGTGCTATAGTAGTGGTGAGCAAATGCTAAGTTGTTTATGAAAAAAATCTGTCACACTGGAATGATCCAGCAAAATAAAAGGTCACTAGTGTGTGTTATTGTGTTATTTCAGTTAGCATTCATATGTTTGTGGGCTACATGTCTTGTTGTACAGCAATTCTTCAGTAATTATTTTTCAATAATAGTTATTTTTTTTGTAATAAATTACTCCACAATGATGGAATTATGTTGTACTCAACTATATTATATATGTTTCCTGTAAGACTTAATGTAAAATACCTTCAAAGTCGTAGCAAAGAGTAGGGCTTTTTTGACAACGACTTCTAGATGGCGCAGCGGTAGCGCTGCTGCCATTTTGGACTGAAAGCGCTAATGCGTCCATTGCCTTGAATGTATAAAGAGATGTCTGTAAATCAGAGGATATTTTTTTATTTTAGGTAAATCAACTTCCCAGTAGGAACTCTTAAATAGCCCTCATTTAAATCATTATGTCCTAAAAGTTGTAAAATTAACTATCCAGAGTTATTTTCTGCACCGCCCTGCACGCTTTTATGACATACCCGGTTCTGCCAGCTTCCTGCTAGCTGTGTGCGGCTGTAATAATGGATATTGGCTGTAATTCATCACTTTTATTATCTTCTAATACACCCATGGGCTGTATGCTGTAAGCCTGTACCGTGGTGGATGTATTAACGTCTCTGTTCCCAAACAACCGGCTATCGGCCAGTAGCTAGTAGTGCTAGTAGCATGACATCAACAGAATTTAATGGAGTTGTAGGCTATTTACTAACACGGGGTTAGCAAAGGACACAACCTCTTCTACATCCATGGTCTGTGGTCTATTGGACATCTATTTATAGGAGGTCATTGACATGAAAAAGTTTGAGATTGCTCTCAAAATCTGTGTGCTGGATTTTTCTAACTTCCATTTTCTCGTCCATCACTCACTATGCTGGGCAAAAATGTTAAATAAATGAGCAAGTAAGTAAGTAAGTAAATAGCATAGCTGCTAACAGACGCTAATGTTCATATTGAGAATTCACCATAGTCCCATGTTCCTGCTCAATATTCAAATGAAATGTCTCAATCTCACGGTGAACATGTTGACTGATGACAATGAATCACAGCTATGTCTGACGAGGCCTGCTGCTGGCACACCTGGTGGTGATCATTAATGTCGTTAGCTACACCTGTGCTTTTCTCTGCTACAAGTCAAAAAGTCCACAGTGAGAGAGGTCTGTGATTCACATTGTGATGACAGTATTGCTGTAGTTTCTCCTCTACTTTATATCAAATGACGGTACAGCCTCAGGTTTTGCCGGTGGTGAGGTAGCTAATGGGTCAGTGCCTCGGCGCTAATTGGCGCTAGCGAAGCAGAAAGCACACTGAGTACCTGAGTTCGTCCCTGTGTGCTCACCATGACAATGACAGATTAATTTATCTCATATTAATGTGGAACCAACACAGCGTATGGCATTGTGTGAGACCTTTGGCAAATGTCCCCTTATTGTTGGATTAAAAGCATCCCAAGTTCATCTGAAGGTAAGACAGTACTTTTTCTCTTTTTTGCTTGCATCATAACATGCAGTATAGCGTACGCTCAATTTTAGAGCCGTGACTCATTTAATTTTTTTTTCATTCTGTGGTTGGTTGTGCTAATTATGGCATTAGCAGTCTCCAGTGTTATTACTGCAGTCTGGGTTGCTCATCTCTGCTTTTATTGTGTTAGCACTTTAACTGGAGATCTCGCTGGTCTTGGAACCATTATGATATAATGTGGGTGTAATCTTATTGTTGAAGTCTGGTTAGAGATGGTAATTAAAATATTACACTGGTGCTATCTTTGCCATTCGTACACCAGCAATGTTTTTTTTTTCCCCTGGCTATAATAAGGAGTATGTTGATGCTTTCTGTTGTCACTCGTCCTGGTTTGACATCCCATCTGGCCCGAAGCGGAGGTAACCAGCCTCCATAAAACATCTGCGGGAAGGCAAATGCAAGCTAATCTGCAGTAAAAAATGCTGATCATGTTTTAATTTAATGGACCTTGTCTGACGTATGTTTTTAGTTCATTTCTGGTAACACCATAGTAAATGTCCCGGAATGCCCTAACGTCCCTAATGGTCTCCATTCTTGTCCCACAGAGGAGCCTTTAAGTAGTAAAGCAAAGGCTGAGGTAATCTTGGAGATGTAATCATTTGTGAAAGCACCAGCAGTGAAGGTGATATTGTGCCATTCCCTCGACGTAGCATAAAGGCTAATTTATGTGCCGCAGGTTGTTGTGTGTGTGTCTTTGTTTGTGGAAGAAGGTCATTCTAATAACAGATAGCAGCCTTCAATAATGGATAGTGTGAGTGTTTCAACATGCATGGTGGAGGGAAAAAGAAACTAGAGGGGGGAGGAGGAGGAGGAAGAGGAGGAGGATGACTGGATGAGAGCTATAGAAAGATCTTACACGCTACTGGCCGCTGTGCTGCCGTCACCCGTTTACGCTCGGCAACAATGAGGAGCTTTGTGTCGAAGATAGGCACGCGCAAAAACACACACCCACCCACACACACACACACACACACACACACACACACACACACACACACACACACACACACACACACACACACACACACACACACATACACACACATGAAACTGCCCACCGTACACGCATAGACACAAACGCAGATTCCTCCTGGGTCAGTGGAGCTGCTGATTGTTTATCAGGAGGTGAAATGAACAAAGAGAATATCTCAGTGCAGGAAGTTGGAGCAGTTTACGGTTATGGTGATAGATGAAGATGGTGTATTGTGCATGTGTGTGTGTGGGTGAGCTAATGAATGCATTGTTGACAGCAGTGTTTACTTTCATTTTTAAAAATATGCATTTGTGCAGATTATGTAATGATGTCATGATTTGGAGAGAAAATAGCTTTTTCTAAGATAGTATTTTCCACGTCGAACAGCCTGAGCAGAATACTACAGGGATAGGAATGACGTTATTGCTTCGTCAGCATGTTTACATGCACACATGGATTAAGGTAATATTTCAAATAAGGTGATTATTCTGTATAATATGTTTTTTACTCGAGGCACAAAAGAGATTTACATGAATTTCTTTCTGAGAGAATTTGAGCTATCTTACAGGCTGATAAGGTTTAAAGGTTTGTGAGGAAATTAGAAGGACTTTTGCTTATTGGTAGCTATAACAGTAGAGCCATTAATATTTCACGTTATTCTTCATCCACAGCTAGCCATGCTCACCTGGGACCTATTTTGGTGTGTGTGCAGAATCAAAACACAGGAAACCAGACTAAACTGTTGCCTTATGGGATGAGTAATTAGTAAGATGGAAGAGTAGGGCTGTATGTTACATCATTCTGGTGATAGACCAATCCTTTAGTCTTAAGGCTGAATAAATGACACAAAAATGCAAAATACTTGCTTGTGAATATTATATGTCTAGAGCTTTTATTGTGAAAGGTCAGAATGGAAGGAGTGGATCTGGTCTGCGCTGCCATTGGCAAGGTTGAAAGGTGTAATAAAGTTTGCCGTCTTGGTTCGGACTACGGAGCTCCCGTGTTGTTGTTTTATAAGCCTTATAAATATAGCTGCAACTCAACCCGCTCCGCACAATGTGATTGGTTGATGCCTTTATGCCTTTGCGTTGCGAAAGCTCAGAAAAAACAACCACATTCAGAAAAGAAAGTCACGTTTTTGCTGCGTAATATTAGCGCTCTGCGTGAAAGTATTCACGACAAAAACAACAGTTCGAAAAAATATGTTGACGTACGAAATAATCACATGAAAAACAATGCTGCCGGTGTGTAAAGGCCTTTTATAGGGCCATATGATTTCCATGGTGTGGAAAACTTTCGTTTGAAATCATGGAATCTGATGATGATAATGGAATCCGCTGTAAAATGTGGTATAGCGTGGAATTTCCCAAAATGTTGATGCAATTTATGAAAATCTGTGTTTTCCCTGCCTGGGGGGAAAACCTGGGGGAGGGGTCACCTGAGGAATTCAACACTTAACAGCTAAACTTAGAGCACTTTATTTTAAAAAAGGACGGAATGTTTTATTTTATAGCGGTATTGAAGAAATTTCATTGATTAAAAAAAAATTGTGCAACGTTGTATTACATCAAATTCATTGATATTCATTAAATTCTGAATATTAACCTACCTCCCAAGGTACTTGAGGTTATGTTTTCACCGGCGTTGGTTTGTTTGTTTATTTGTCTGTTAGCAGGATTACTCCAAAAGTTTGTGATAGATTTGAATTATATTTTTGGAGGGGTGGAGTGTGGCACAATGAACAATCCATTAGATTTTGGTGGCGATCCGGATCATGGTCCGGATTCAGGAATTATTTTACGGATTCCGATCAGCCTGATCATTAAGACCACTGGGTATAACACATGCGCAGTGATGATGCATTGATGATGCATGACCCCGCGTTCTTCCTTCGTCGAGCAGAGAGATACGTGTGTGGATGTATGGTGAGACTTCGAGGTGCGAACAGCTGCTGACCGTCCGCGGTGAGAAAGAAAAAAGCAGTAGATGACGGGATGAAAGACAACGTAGTGTAACGTTATACAGACATAACAAGGCTGCTGAATGAGAGAGGCATCTGTTGATATGTTGCACGGAAACACACCGTGTTAATAACACGCCGATCACCTCACCGTACCGCCAGCTGTCAGCTGTGATCTGTTTTTAAAGTCAGGCACCTTGGCGGAGGTCTGCGCTCTCCGAGTGCCATTCTAGTTTCTTATGAATTGTTGACATTTTATTCATCCACCACATGATTAGACACTTTTTCTGATAACAGAATTTGCTTCAATTCTAAAACACAGAATTCAGAAAAAATACAAAATGAAAACAGAAGAGACAGAATTTTGGAAAAAATAAAACGGAATCTGGAAAAAATAATCCAATGTATTTCATTGGGCCCTACCTTTAGGATACCTGAGGCAGTTATGAATGAGAGGTGTTAGTAGATATGGGATGTTGCTGTCAGCTGCGTCCCCCTTAGGGTGACATTAATGTGATTTTAATTGAACATCTCCCCGATTACATCTTTAATGAAGAGCATCGGAAGAAGATTATGGGGGTGACGGAGGTATACACTGTGTGTGTGTATGTGCATGCGTGTACTGTATGCATGTGTGGTTGATTTGTATTAGTTCAAGTCCAGACCAGCAGCTTCCTCTCCTTGTCTGTTCCCCCGCTCTGTTGGGAACAAGCCAGCATACAGTCTGCCCAAACAACCGAATCGGCCATCACGACATAAAAAGATTTTGTACCTGTGGTGGGGGCTCTAGTACGGCTCAGGGCCTTTCAGGAGGACGCTTGTTGGAAGGATAACATGCGTCAAAGCTGAGCACGACCTGAGAATACTCTGCTCCAACAAAACTTGTTGTATGTGCCTATAATAATGATTTGGCGTATTAATAATCACTGAAGAAAGTCAAGGAAAGTTTTAATGATCAGGTCATAAAAGCTGAAAAGGTAGCAGCTTATTAGTTGTGAATTGTGTCGGTGGCTTTTGTTCCTTAAAGATGGGATATTGATTGAGAGAGCTATCCATCCTGTTTTATTTGTAATCAGAGGATATTGTTGCTCTATTGATTCGAGAGGTGATATAATTATGCACAACTATCTATTGTACTAGACAGGTTTTGAATCAGTGTTGTTGTTGTCATTAGTATTGCTGAGTCTTATGGATGTCAGATGTTATGTGTCGTGTTTTTTCTAGTTTTTTCTCTGACGTAATGTGTATTATACATTATGCGGACCACAGGAAGAGTAGCTACTGTCGTTGTCGCAGTAGCTAACGGGGATCTAAATAATCAAACAAACAAACTGGATATTGGTGGGGCGGCAGTGCTGCTGAGATGGCCCTTGGCAGGTTGACTATTGCCTTGAGGTTCATGCTGTCAGGCCCATCTGGCCGCGACCGGTGCCAAATGATGCCCCGTCACCCTCGCTTATGCTGCCACCCACATCCTTATGAACACTATACGAGGATGTCACCACTCCAATTTCCACTACTTATCCCTCTCGATCCTTGCAGTCATCTCGTTTTCCGATAGTGTAACCTCAATGATGTGGCTGGTGTCACGTTTAAAGGAACTACTTTCTTAACATTGTTTACCTTAAAATGCAATTAGATTACAAATAAAGTTAAAAAATGTTTGTCCTAGCATGTTTGAAAACAATTCTTAAACAATTTTAAACAATATTTTCTCACGACATGCAGTTAGGGATGTCACAAGAACCGTTAATTCGGTACAAAGTTGATCTGAAAGTGAGACAGTTCTTGCTTTTCTACAGTCAGGGCTGGAAACTAACGGCATCCCATCTTCCCTGGGACGATAAAAAATGTGTTTGGGATGCATTTAACACCATCGACACATCCTATTTTTCCCTGATAATGCCACATTGTGAATAACAAATCTGCGTTGAAATCAGCAGGACGGGAGCTAGTTAACGTTAGCTGTTAGCAGCCGGTAAGCAGCAGAGTCCTGCACAGAGCTAACGGCTAACGGTAACGGGAGATGCCATTGATTTACATTATGATGTGGTCAGGCTCTTTTCAGTAAAATAAAATAAAATGTAATAATAATATAATAATAAATAATAAAAATAAATGTATTATTATAGTATCATGCAAAGGTAAATTCTGGCACTATCATGACGTAATCATGTAAAATGTAGTTTTTGGCGAGAAACTTGAATAAATCCAGTTGTTTGAAGGAGATGTTTTCACAGCAATTTAAAATAGATAATAGAGAGGGAATTCTGACCTGATTAACTTCCTAATACAAGCCAGTATGCAAACAGTAATAAAGGAGTGGATGTTGAAGTACATGGGATCTATTGTTTTACTATTTCTTTACCGTGGTATTGAATTGGTATTGAGAATTGTGGAATTTCACTGGTATTGGTATTGACTACTACATTTCTGGTATTGTGACATCCCTACTTGCAGTAGTATCTCGCCAGGGCTCCCATTGAGGACATTGAGGTCACGTCCTCGGCGTTTTCCTGGGAATTTGGAGGTTTTAGTCAGATGTAGTAATAGATTTGAAACAGTTCGATTAGTTGATTTTTCAGGCCATTTGGGCCACATAATGCTGAAATGTTATCACCATATAAAAGTGGTGTAGTGTTCATGTTGGCAAAAAGTAGCAGATTTACTAGGGCTGTCAAAGTTAATGCGATAATAAGGCGTCATAGCAAATTTGTTTTTATGCCACTAATTTCTTTAACGCATTTTTGAAGCTAGAGTGGAGATACTGGCATCATATGAAACTATAAAAAACCTAAGAACTCAATTGGTACCAACCATGTTATACTAGCTCTAAATAACCCTCCAAACTGTCATGGCCATTTTCAAAGGGGTCCCTTGACCTCTGACCTCCAGATATGTGAATGTAAATGGGTTCTATGGGTACCCACGAGTCACCACTTTACAGACATGCCCACTTTATGATAATCACATGCAGTTTGGGGCAAGTCATAGTCAAGTCAGCACACTGACACACTGACAGCTGTTGTTGTCTGTTGGGCTGCAGTTTGCCATGTTATGATTTGAGCATTTTTTTTATGCTAAATGCAGTACCTGTGAGGGTTTCTGGACAATATCTGTCATTGTTTTGTTTTGTTAATTGATTTCCTATGATAAATATATACATACATTTGCATAAATCAGCATATTTGCCCACTCCCATGTTGATAAGAGTATTAAATACTTGATACCTGATCTCCCTTTAACGTACATTTTGAACAGATGTGTGATTAATTTGCGATTAATCGTGATTAACTATGTTAATCGATTGACGGCCCTCGTAGAGGTACAAATCCTTTTTAAGTAATTTGGGTGGACTGGCCCTTTAAGCTTACCAGGAACAGTAGGTCAAAGTAAAGTACCGTGCTGCACCATGACGTACCATGTTACATCAACACTGCGCAGGAACATGTCAGAATAAAACAATTCACATTTACATAATCATACAAAATAATCGTACAAAATGTCAAGTTCTGCAACGTGTTGAGCGCCGCCGACAGAAAACTCAAACGCAAAAGAGCATCACAGCACAGCCCACACTGTTAAACAAGTGTGAAGTGCAGACACACAATGGCACTAAAGATGATGGAGGCAATATAAAGTCTGTGGATTACCTCTTTCAACTTTGTCTGAACCCACCTCCTCTCGTCGCCCACCTGTGCACACAGGGGAACAATGCTTATTTTATGTTAGTGTGTCCTTCCATTTGTAAGGTTGAGATTCCCTCCACCTCCGCAATCCACATCAATAACTCCACCGTAACGCTTTACTTGTAAGACACAAATGAGAAAAAAAGGGAAAAATGGTAAGACATTCAAAGTGTAAGGGGGAGGGAACCATAGGAGGCTTCTAAAAAGACTCATAATAATAAATAATTTGATATAAATGAGGTTAGTACGGAGAGAAAATCAGGCTTGACACTGCATAACCCTGACGCAGAGAAGATGAATATTGACAGGGAGGCTGTTGTTGGTGAGAGCGTGTTCAGTTGTCAGCGTGTTTCTGCCAGGAGAGAAAAAGATTAAGAATGACAACCGTGTGTGGGTGTTTGTGGGTGTCGTGTTACTAAGGAAATAAAAAAAAGTTTCAATTAGTTTAAATCCATAAAGAAAAGTCCACATTCAGAGCTTGTTGAGAGCTGCAATTTCAGCGTTGGGGGAACGTGTTCCTGCAGAAATCAGGTGGTCAAGTCAAAACCGTCATATCTGAAGGTGTTGCATATACGTAAGAGCCAACAACACCTACACACGTCACCTGTGACAAGACAAGAAGGCATGCAAGCTGCTTGAAAGCAACATTTACCAGATGTCCCCCTTTCTGTCAGGCAAATCAGAGGAAATTAACATTTTCATTGATCATCTGATAAAGAGAAGTCTCATTTCTACAAACAGCCTCTAAGGGGGAATCAATCTGCTTTTCATCAACTCTGATTGCGGTTGTCAAGATGTAATTATGTTTGAGTCTAAACATGTTGGATTTAAGAAGGATATACGGAAGCTGGGGATTTGCTGTCTTGGGAGATGGTAAGGTTAGTCCATGAGCCAGGGGGTTGGCCGTGCCACTTTGGAGGGACCAGGTCTCACAGGGATTTTTTTTAAAGGTCTGTGTCCCTAGTGTTGGAAAATGCATGATAGCATTGCAGCAATGGTAGCTTTCTGTGCTATCACTCCTTTTTTCATCCCTCCATCATTACATTTTTTCTATCTTTTTTTGTCATTTTACACATAGATCCAATATAAAAGAGGGAAACCAACTCACAATATCATGAAGTTATAAATATCGTTGTAAAGCTTTAGTAAAGACTATAATCTATCCATCAGTCACATGTCATGACACTGAGGTCAAACGAATTTGACCTTTGACCTCTAATGCTGCAATTGGGCAAATTCTGAATGCCACTCCAAATGCCCTTATAACTAACTTCATATTGTGATGTGCCTATGGATAGTTCCAACATAAAGAGCACAAAAAGAGCTTTAAAATGATACATTATATGACTAACAACAATAACAACATTTCTTTTGAGAATAAACGTAACTTTGTGCAGTTTGTATCTGATAGAATGTTCAGAACTTTATTGGATTCTGTTATAGGGGCAGTTTGTAAATGGCTTTCTTAGCAGCAGAAACACAAAATAATACAAAAACTCAAAAGACTTTCCTAAGAAATGAATTCTCTATCCATTATTTGATGTTTTCCCACTCTTACCTCATTGTCAATATAAACATGTTCCAACTGATGAGGCCCAGATTCAGTAGCAATGGCTTATATTCCAGGTGAGATGTGAAAATGATGTTCACTTTTTTATAAAGGCATGAAACTTGGTACACTTGAACAGTTTGGAGCCCTGAACATTTTCAGATATGGAGCCATCGCAAAAACGCCTTGTGGCAGCTGTGGCGGCCATTTTACTTTCCACTCTAACCAAATTCTGTATTTTGCATCATATCTCCTGAACCAAACATGATAACACAGAAAGGATGATGTCTACCCCTATGTTTGGATGGCCAACATTTACAATAATACCATTCACAATATCATAAACTGTTCAGGTTAATAGTTAATGGTGAATTCAATGATGTTGTATGAAGCAAATCACAGTATCTGAGAACCTTTATTTAAATGAAAGAAGATGTCAGCCAGTGCAACAGTGTGGCTCATTGATGTGTTTTTACAGCCCGGCCTCACCAAATGGATAAATAGCATTGTAGTTCAAGTCATTTTGCGTGCTATAACTACGCCTTTGTTGCTTTTGGCGTGTCATGTGTACGTCATGTAGTCTGAACTCACTGCAGTGTAAATGCATCCGTATGAATATGCTACGTCAGAGCTAGTGACGTAGAATAAAAAATGGGAGAGACTGCTTATGGTGGGTTGGGGGGCGGGGAGAAAGAACTTTCAACCAGGAGACCGGTGTTTGGTTCCCAAAGTGTTGAGTTATTTTGAAGGTATTTTACTTAGTTTATGTACTTATTTTAAGGCCAACCATGATGTTTTTGCTTAACTTAACCAGTTTTTTTTTCCTGCATAGAGAATTACGAGGCGGCCGCCTCCTTCAAATTTCGCCCCGTCTCCAGCTCCGTACAAAACGGGTGTCTTCATGGAAAACATTATCTTCTAACAAGCATTGCACTTGGTGGATTTCTGTCATTAGTAACTGCAATTGTGGCATTATGCCGATGTTGTGGTGGTGGCGCTGTATCCCAATCAGCACAGTGAAACAAGAATTGTTGATTGTTTTCCTTTAGGGAGAACGGTGGCACCCAACTTGCCGCTGACCTTTCAAAGCGAAAAAACAATCAGATAACAGTGTCTGCTCTATACTCTGTGCCCTACCTCGCAGTGAGCAAACAGCAAATATAAAATCATCTGAAAGCAGCTTAAATTGTATAAAATGCAAAGCGTCTCTGATCCACAGTTTCTACAACTAAATTATCTTTTTATGTTTTCCAAATTAACAAATTGTCATTTTACCTGTTATACATGAAGTCATTGCCTCTCTTATCCACTTTAGCTGACACATTAACTGACCTCCTACAGTGATAAAATTAACATTTGAACCTTACAACAAACATGTGTATCCCTCTGTAACCAGCTCAAACTGTAATTACCTTAAACAACAAATAGTTACTGAGGCGTAACCTAAACATCGACGCACATCCAACCCACACAGACAAGGATCTGCACCGCCTACTGTATGTGCATCACAGGCTGCATATTCTTTACAATGACCAGCACTATAGCAGCATAACCGTAACAGCAAGGACATTATATTTTCTGAAAATAGAATCCTATATTAACATAACTGAGGATTACATTATTTCTATAATCAAATAATGTTATCTGAGCGATAATTATTCTTATCTGTACTCCTCCACGTTGTTAAGCTAAGAGCTGGGGTGTGCTTGAAACAATCTAATTAGAAGGAACCTGAGGAATCCATTGGTACCAACCATGTTACACTAGCTTGTCATGAAGGAGGTTAAATAACGCTCCAAACTTATGCTACATTTTGGCGAGGAAAAACTGACATGGACATTTTCAAAGGGGTCCCTTGACCTCTGACCTCCAGATATGTGAATGTAAATGGGTTCTATGGGTACCCACGAGTCTCCCCTTTACAGACATGCCCACTTTATGATAATCACATGCAGTTTGGGGATTAAATCTCCACACTGGCCTGGGAACGCCTCGGGATCCCCCAGTCAGAGCTAGTTAATGTGGCACAGATTAACTATTTGTATCGATTGACAGCCCTAGTAGTAAATGTCGCCTGACCACATCCGAAGGCAAAAGGGTTTCAGACACTGTTCGACGATTGAACAGGTAGTCCATTTGAAACATACTGACCACATAAATAGAAGGAAATGTGGTTTGATATACAGAAGACTAGTATCTTGTATAGTAGACTGGAGAAGTAAGTTACTGATGAATTTAGCAGGGATTCAATTCCTCGTTTCAACAGGATAAAAAAAGAGAAAAATCTGCTACACCGGGTTACAGTGCTGACATTTTTAAATGTATAAATCTACAGGCACTTTTTCAGAGACCTCTGTCAAGTTAGTGTTACCTCTCTTTGTCTTAAAGGTCAGTCTTCTTTTGGACGGTGCTATTCACTGCACAGACTATAAATCCTACAAACCCATCATCGGCCTCCGACGTCGGAGCTGCGAGGCAATTATGGTTTGGTTCTGCTGCCTTCATTTGATTAAAGGCTTACTTACAGTATTGTTCCGTTATGCGTTATCTTGAGGACGTGGAAATGAGAATCAGTGGACTCTCCGATGAGGCTCCAGCAAAGTAAACAAAGCACACACACATACACTACACACACTCACGCAGTCGTGGTCACCATGAAATCAGTCCGTCTCCGTTTCTCTCCTGTCACTCACTCACACACACACACACACACACACACACACACACACACACGCTCACTATGACTCATGTAATACTCTAAATTTTAAACAGGAATGGTCACGACTTGGATGAAGAGAAGCCGCGGGTGTCTTTAAGTGCAGGTCTGCAGCAGGGGACACACACATTGACAAAGATGCAGTATGTCCCTCACCACACACACACATCGTGAGTAACATGACACTAAGGCCATCTTTGCCTGGATGCTGCTGCGTGTGTTTTGGACTAATTGGCTGGGTTTTCTGTCTTTTTCCTCTCCCTATTTTAGGCTTTTAGCTGACACTTTCACATAGTGCAGTGGCTGAGTAAGCTTCATCATCGAAATCACAAACAACCCCAGCAGCCCATAGCAAGGAGTGTCAGAGCCACAGCGCCCCGATAGAGCAGGTTATCCACCTTATTAGACATTCACTTAGTGTTGTGACTTTTAAAATAAACCCAATCTCATTGGAAGGCATATAAATAGACATAACAAGGAAATTAAGTACGTAAACAAGGTAAAATACGTACAGAAACACGTCACGAACGTCACTGACATAACTTCAAAATAATTCTTTGGGAAACGAACACCGGTCTCGAACGCATTTTAACGTTTTGGCGTGTCATTTTTCTGCCACGCAACAAAACTACAGCAATGACCTTAGTTAGGTTTAGGACTGTTGGGCTGCAGTTTGCCATGTTATGATTTGAGCATATTTTTTATGCTAAATGCAGTACCTGTGAGGGTTTCTGGACAATATCTGTCATTGTTTTGTGTTGTTAATTGATTTCCAATACATAATTTACATAAAGCAACATATATGCCCACTACTATGTTGAATAAGAGCATTAAATAATTAATCTCCCCTTTAAGGTACATTTTCAATCATGTGATTAATCACGATTAAATATTTTAATCCATTGACAGCCCTAATATAAATACATAATCATTATAAAACAGGAGAGAATTGTAAAAGCCATTTGACATATAACAAATAAAACAAAATTCAACAGTGCCTTCTTCCTGTGAACTACATAAACAAGGATTATGGTGTTTTCTTGTTGAGTAGTGTTATGAAAGAAGACTTGAAGCGGTTGCTTTTACATTTGCTGGCTCTGTAACGTCTACCTGAACGTAATAGCTGGTATTCAGAGTAAAGAATGTGTGACGGGTCCTTCAGAGTACTGTGTGCATGTCTGACAACAGTACTCTAAAGATAGATAGTGTGAAGGGATGGATAGTGTTTTTCACATGTTGTTGATTCTCGATTTTTAACTCCACTGTGAGGATGTGTATCTGGCTCTTTAGCTGATAAATGCTGCACTGTTGTGTTGTTGTTGTTGTTCACCACCAGCTAATGGCTGGATATGTCTGTCTGCCATGTGGTGCTGGACAGGTATCATACAGTGGATTTATCAGAGCTTTAACTCTGAAAGAAAAGAGCGGTGGGAGTGAAGCCAAACATTGTGGGCTGCTGTGGTTTCATCACTACGAGCGACACCTTCCACATTTGATCCATTATTCAGGTCAAATATTGATTATAGTAGCTTCCAGTAAAATCAACGTTGTTTATTCATTTACAGTCCAAAATCACAAACTTGTGTCAGAGTGCTTTACAATCTGTAAAACATATAACATCCTTACACTTAAGATATAGTGGAGTAATGTCTACCTGAGCAGAGAATGAAGTCACTCTCTCTCTGTGTGCGTGTGTAATCCGAGCTTCTCTGTGCTTTGTTTATGTAGCTGTGCCGGCCGTGCATGCCTCTTTAGTGCATGTGAGCGTGCCCCACTGGCTAGTGGCCACCGATCTGCACTGCTCTCATACGGCGGATACAGCTGATAACGCCGTCCCGGCTTGACAGCGTCTTCACGGAAGCGTAGCACCCACCCTCTGGTTCCCCCTCAGGTAAACACTGTTATCTCCGTCAGCCCTGTTGCCGTTGTTTGCATCGTTAACCCCCGTTAGCTGCAATCCGCCAGCTCAGCTGTCGCCATGTTGAGACCCATGTCGAGGCAATATGCTCTGAATTTCGTATTGAAAGGAGCAACAGACAAGGTGGTCCCAAGTCTTCTGGTTTGTATAAGTTATCACTGCAACAGTGCAAAACAAATCTTCAAATACACACATTGGTTTCAACTGTAACTGTTCCAACAATATACGCACATTTCTTGCAATGTGTGTAGGAGGAGAGACACATATACGGTTCATACAGGCTTTCATGCCAACACAACCTGAGCCAGATACACAGAAAGACAGCTAATGTATGAAGTGCGTCTCCTTTCCTCTGGATGCCAAGCTCTGACCTGACCTCTTTAAGTCTCTTGTTTTTTTCCAGTTCATATACAATATGATTATAGAACAGAACTTCTGGCTACATTATTTATCCTACACATGAACACACACTGGCCATGTTGTGTACGGACCATCGTTATCTACCGTATGAACACAAATATTCAGGAGCATGCCCATTGATGCTTGTGTTTGTATAGCACAATGTAATCTGATGTAATGAACTCAAACAATTTCTAAATATCATATGCTAATATAATCCATGAAGCGTGCTGACAGGAACATTAGAAAGAGAACAGCACCACCTGCTGGTGTCAGAGCGACATTAATCTGAAGCTTGTGTCTTGACAGTGTATAATGTGACGGTGAGTGTGGGTGTGTGTGGGCTTGCAGCCAGATACAGTTGTGGTGTGGGTGATCGGTCCAAAAGGTCACCAGCTAGGAAAAAGTGTGGGTGATCAACATCTAGAGCTGAGGTGCCCTTGGCTCTAAACCTGCTGGCTACTAACAAGAGACTCAGGCTCACTTCCAGCTTCTGGCATCAGAATTCTCATTTTCCTGCACATCCGAATGTTGAATGAGAAAAAATAATTTTCAGGTGAAAGGCCAGAGGAACATAGTTCCAAACAATTACAGTTTTTTTTGTGCAATTGTCACAACTGTTTCACAGGGCAACTCTATTGCATATTTGCAAAAGGTTAGTAAGTCATCCAAAACATTTCATTCATGCTTCAAAACTTAGTTATTGAGTCAGTAAATTGGCCAACGCAACTCAAATGAAAAGTTGTTTTGTCACCGTGTCGGCCGTACTGCTCAAAATGTTTTGATGTTTTTTTAGCAGTCAACCCTGGAAATGTTTTCTTAAATGCAAATCTCTGATTTTGATACTGACTTCTTACTCTACTATACTGGAATGCCAGTTTTGTCTAGCTGAAGGCTATTGTGTATCGCACTGAGCTTTTTAGATTCTCATTTCAACAGCAGGTCAAAGTTTACTGGGAAGAGTCAATACTGTACAATACTGTATACACAGAAACAGGATATACACATTTGTGTTTACAGTAAATATAAAAAAGTCATATACAGTGAATATAAAAATTGACCACAAAATGACATCCATGCCAATAAAAGAATTTAAAAAACCTGCAACAATGAAGAAAGCTGTGGTAGTTTAGTAAAAAAACAACAAGAATTGTACCTCCTCACAGTACGTAACACCATGTCATAGATATTTATGGAATATACATGTAGTCTGACTAGACTTTGATAATCGAATGGATCATTTTGCACGTGATGGCTCAAACGATGAAAGAATGTTTAGAAGTTGTCAAGAGTAAGAATCAACTCAGCCTCCCATGTGCAAGTGGTTATTGTACACAATTGTAGACAATTGTACTCATTCTTTTGCGCACATGTGACAAAAGTACTTGCTGCTTGCTTGAATGAATGAGAAATCAAAATCCTTTGTGAACAACAAACTAATTGTTCAGAGATTTTAGCTCATTGTTTTGAAAACAACAATTCTCTTTTGAGAATTGAGCCGAAAGCGAATGAGAAAAACTGTAATTGACACAGTGAAACTTCAAACTCTTTAACTTTAAACGACTTTCAAGCGTTTTGTCGTAGCGTCAGAGTTGTATGGGTAAAGGAGTGAATTTCTCTAGTCAGGAAAAACTACTTCTGACTGTGACGTATATTTTAGCAAACAAAAGAGGGGACCGAAGATCAATAAGAATCAAAAAAGTTTGCTTGCCGGCCAAGGACACGTTTGTTGGCAAAGACGAGAACAAAAATACTCCATATCCAATTTCTGTCTGCCTCTCGCCAAGCTATTTTAGAAAAAGCTCAACACCTCAACTGACCTTTACAATGTCAACAACATTCTAGGATGCAATAATCCCTTTAACAAACAAAAGTTGTGTTATATTCAAATGTGCATGCAAACTTTCCAGCTCCTCCACCTGTACCGCTGGCAATTAATTCCACCCCAGCTACCAGGAAGGTCAGCCGACCGGTCCGTCAGTAAAAATGAAACCCCTTCAAAACGCGGCAGCTGAAATGGAGCGTCGGCGGGTTATCATTACTAATAATAATCTGATGAAGCAAATTGAGTCACACTCGCGGAGAGAAGTCTACTTCAAACGGGGTTAATAGCTCCGTTTGTATCCAGCTCTTTTTATCCACGCTGTTACTAAAGTGCACAACACATGCAGTACTGATAAAAGTCCTTATAGAGCATGAGGAGAGGGTTTCAAAGCAAGCCGCTCTGAAGAAAATGACATGTTAAAATGCAAGTTGTCAATCAGCTTGTTTTTTATGGTGGCTCAGTACAAAAAAAAAGCTCCAAAGTGAAGATGGCAACACGACTCACGACTCTCTGGAACACTAACATTTACTTAAGTGGTACCGAATCTAATTAGGTGTCATTGTGGGTGCCTGAGGGCCTCTGCTGCATAATTAAAGCCATGACTACTATTTTGGACAGAAGCCTATGAAATATAATAGCTCGAAAACATTAAGTAGCCCATTTTGCAAAAGGGCCCATTACACCAATAATGCCACCTCATCCATTAAAGGATCACGTCGTTCTGTGGTTTTAAACTCTTTTCCTTAAATTCGCTGTAACCTCAAACTCACCTGGCTCGTTGCTAATTTTCTTCTGGAAATAGAAAAACTTAGAATTCTCTCTGCATCCATTTACCTGCTTTTTCTTTATTCGGGATCACTGGAGGGGCTGCAGCTGATCCCAGCATGCACTGGGTGAAAGGCAGAGAAGCAGCCTGGACTGGTCCACAGGCCACAACGGTGCCCAACATACAGCAGGAGGGGCGTGCTGGTTCCAGAGGTGTTTTTCACCATTCTATATTTCCCAGTTGTGCGCGCATCTCTGTGATGACGTTGCACAGAAACCCGTCTATATGATATAAGTTTATGTTATGGCCGAGAGTTTTAAACATTTCAACTTTGTCGGACGGCTCCAAATACTCCAATACCCCTGATGCTTGACTGCCGTTGCTATGGAGAAAAAGACAGTCAGAGGTGCAACGCTTTGTGAACAAAACACAGCGCCACATTTGCTGAATTCATCCAAAATTATGTCAATCAAAGTAAATTGATTTAAGCCAAGCCCCCAGGAAGAGCGCTGGTCGTTGATCCCAACCTTCATAGTGGCCAAACGGCGGTACTACAACATCCGTGTCCGTCACGTGATGCCATTGGGCCCAAAAAGACTTTTTCCCATTGACTTACATTGGGAAAGAGACGTCTGTACCTCAGCAGATAATTTTTTTTTTTAGGTAAATCAGTTATTTCCCTTCCTCCGTTCATATGAATAAGACCCAGACCGAGGCTGGAGCGCAAGCCGTGACGACGGTGTGACATTGGGACCCCGTGGCCGAGTCATGTGACCGAGCGGACGCTACTGCGCATATCCGATGGGCCCAATGGATGCGGAAATTTGCCAAAAGATCCGGGTACTTTTCCAGACGTAAGTCGAGCCATTTTGGCATCATGCGCCACTGAGCAACTTTCATAGGAATGAACGGGGCCAACGCTGTATCCAGTTCTCTTTATACATCTATGATTTAAGCTGCAGATTGTAATATACTTTTTTTTTTTCTTCCGAAATGCACCTTGGGAGTCGTAGTTTTCTGTAGTTACAGCATGCATTTGTTCGTTGAGTGATTTAACAGAGATTTGTAATTCCTGGTTGGATTTTCGCAGTGTTCTGATGTCGTTATGGACAAATACAAGGCTGTCGTCTTGTGTCTTCTTTATGTAGTGATACTAGAAGATACTTGTTCAAACTGGCCACTGCAGACTAACCTCAATTTCTGTGCTTTGTGGATGTTGAAGAGTCTTTCCTGTTTCTATTTAATGGGTTTCCTGAGTCCGGGTCCATGTGGTTTTGGTTGTGGCGATAGTGGTCGATGAAAGCTTCCCAGACCGTTAAATCCTCCACTGTAGTGGTTATTCTGTTTCATGTTGGTAGTAGCAGAAGGAATATGGATGTGATCTGATCCGAAATATGGTTTTATTCCTTAGAATATACTGTGTTTGTTTTTGCTGCGCTTCTCAGCAGTAGGGCTGTCTTTTTTCTCGGGAGGACAGCGTCCATCTGGTTGCAGGACTGATTGCAGGTCCGAGTACACACCACTAATACCACATTTTGGCAGTCATATACAGCTGGCTTACATTTGCTGCCAGAACACAGCTGAGTGCACAAACACCACGCCATAATCAGCATAACTGCTCTTAAATAGGGAAGCTATACACTCATGAAGGTATTTCGAATCAGAAATTATGCGGATTAAATAACAGGCTAGCTGTAACAGAGTACATTATGCCATTTCAAAATGCATTACTCAATGTAAGGCGAGACTAATTCAGCCTACTAATTATACAAATATGTATACATGTACAATCTACATATCCGTGTATGTGTGTGTGTGTGTGTAGTAGACATGTCTCTGTCTATCTCAATTTCCTTTAACTGAGCCCCGGAAGCATGTGTTTTGGTGTTTATTGGACTTAATAACAGACTGTGGCACTTGTTCTGCCACAACAACATCCCAGTGGTTTCAGCTTTATATAACCCTCATCATCCCTTACAGTGTCTTCCTATACTGATTAGCATGCTGTGCACTGCTGGGAGATGATTAGTAGTTAGTGGCTGTGATGTGGTGTTTTTCCAGGTCGTTTGTAATTACTGTACGAGGTGCTAAGTGTGTGAAATCAGCCTGTCAGCGCTAAGCTCCGCGTCTACGGCAACAACAGCCCCGCTTCTCGCTGATGACGATTTAGGATAAATACACCTGGAAGTGAGGGATCATTTAGCTTTGTACAGTGTAAATGTCTTGTCTTTCCTTTTCCTTCACATTGTTTGTAATGCTCAGAGAGCAGTAGTTGGAGAAACAAGGACTTGCTTTTCCAACAGAAGTCCTGCACAGCATGAAAAATGGCTTTCACTTTAAGACATAATCCATCTCAATAAACATAAAGACTTTATTGGCTTTCAGAGGTTGCAATTTATGGTAATTTTATTATGTTTCATGCATCACACCCACAACACCCACAGTTAAATGGGTTTCATGTAAGTGAAGTGTCTTAAACTTGCATTCTTTCTACTAGCCAGCAGGGGACGACTCCTCTGGTTGCGAAAAGAAGTCTGATTATATAGAAGTCTATGAGAAAATGAGTCTACTTCTCACTTGATTTATTACCTCAGTAAACATTGTAAACATGAGTTTATGATCTCAATCGTTAGTTTCAAGTCTTCTTCAATACAGCATGATGTTCATTTAGTAAATTATGGTCCCATTTAGAGTCAAATACACAACAAAAGTCGCTATCACGACGTTGCTACCACGGCGTTGCTATCAAGGCGTTGCTACCACAGCGTTGTTGCTACCATGGCGTTGTTGCTACCACGGCGTTGCTACCACGACGTTGCTACCACGACGTTGCTACCACGACGTTGCTACCACGGCTTTGCTACCACGGCTTTGTTGCTACCACGGCGTTGTTGCTGCCACGACGTTGCTACCATGGCGTTGTTGCTACCACAGCGTTGCTACCACAGCGTTGCTACCACGATGCTGCTACCACGACCACGGCATTTTTCAGTGTTTTGCTGTACTAAAAGACACTCAGCTGTTAATTTTTTCCCCAACCATTTTGATTTGTATGTTTTTTGATAGCCAAAATTCTTATCCCAATTAATATCACAGTTAACTTGAATTAGAGATGCACCTTACTAACCAAACTAGCTAGTTAGCGTTAACCTTAGCTGGTAACTTAGCGTTCCGCCGGACCGCGCTCCTCTCCAGCTCCACCCTCTCATCCAAATATGGTCATTTCTGGCTCCAAAAAAAGATGGCAATGGCCAAAAATGCCAAACTCAGGACTTCACAATGGTAAACAGTAGTCCACAAACCAATGGGTGACGTCACGGTGGCTACATCCTCTTTGTTATTTTATACTCTTACACAGCTTATCTATACATTCATTAGACATGGAGAAACATTAACATTTATGTGGAGGAGTGTTTCTGCCAACTTCTGACCACCTAATGGCCACAAAATATTCACTGTCCTTTTAGCTCAAGCCTTTTAACCCAAATCTGTGACCACCGATTTCAACCGCAGAAAAGCCAGCAACATGAGGTCACCATTTCTGATGACTATCGTCAGAAACTGTGAGCCCACTGTACTTATTTTTTGTTTTTCTTTTAGAGATTTGTGAATATATCTTTAAAGTAAAAATATTAAAAGAAAAAAAAAGAAGAAAAATCACAATTTAGTTTTGTGTGTTTTCTGACATTTTTGACATATTACACAGGTAACAGTGGGGTTACATTTCCTGACGACAGCCGTCAGAAATGGTGACCTCATCTGTTGCTGCCTCCTCAGCGATCACAGATTTCGATGTAACACAGGAAAGCCAAAACAATTAGCTTAAAGATGCTAAAAAGCACCAGGGGACACATTTCTGTGAGATGATTACTGCAGCTTTAAGATGCCTTTGGATGTCCAAAATAAGTCATGAGACATCTGTTATTACTGTATTTGATGTAACGGTGCAGTCATAAAAAAACAAGTCATCCTGGGTTTGAAATTGTCCTGAGTATTTTGTAAGTATCTTATTGTTTCGATGCAGCATTGGAACCCACAGATACTGAATATCTCTGTGACATTGTAAATCTTGTAAAAAATGTGTTCACAGTGTTACTTGAGAAAGTTTTGAAGGCATAACATTAATGTTAATAAGAAGAATTTGAATTTCTCTCCCTCTTTTTATCCATCTCGTCTCTCACTCTGCTTTGTTTTCCAAACTTCCTCTCTGTATTTCTCAAAAAAATAGTTGCGTCTTGGTATTCATCCTTCATCAATACTCCGGAGAGCGTTGTCTCAGAAACTGAGTCTCGCCTCAGTTGGTGATAAAAGTTAAAAAAAAAAAAGTATTTCCCACTTGCTGAAATAGTACCAGAGAGAGATAACGAGGGTATCGGGATGGAGTGGGTTGTCTCTGAGATACAGATACAGCTGTTTAAGAAAAGCACTCAGCCCGCCCACATAACTCTTTGTTTTATCGTCATGCATCATGTTGGCTTTTTATTAAAAAGGAAATGTTACCTTTACGTTCAATTTTTCAGGTTGTATAGCTAAATCATATGTCAAGGGAGGCAGTGACATTTCCCTGATAAACCCACATCCCCTTTTTCCGCTCAATAGGTCTCTGTAACATCCATCTTTCAAAGTAATTTCAGATCAATGATTTAGAAAGAGAACAGCAGCTGAAGATGAGCAGTCATGGTTTGATACAGTTTCCACGACTCAGAAATAACAACCTTCTAATAGCAGCTGCCAGTATATCATCTTCCATTGTTATGCTATCTATCACAGACACAAAGAGAAGCAAAGGCCACAGCATTGTAATCACTCTACATTGACATTTTAAATGAATTTCTATAGATGTAATGCAGGAATTAGTCAGTAGATGGCACCAGAGCCCCGTTTTTAAATGTTGATGGTCACAGCACAGAAAACTTGGATAGTCTTAACTTCACAGAGGGATCCCATCCCATTAGCTTGACCTATACAACACAAATCAACACCAGGTAAGAGTTTTTGTATAGATATTAGGGCTGTCAATCAATTAAAATATTTAATGAAATTAATCACACATTTTTTTAATCTGTTCAAAATGTACCTTAAAGGGAGATTTGTCAAGTATTTAACTCTAATCAAGATGGATGTGGACAAATATGCTGCTTTATGGAAATGTATGTATATATTTATTATTTGAAATCAATTAACAACACAAAACAATGACACATATTGTCCAGAAACCCTCACAGGTACTGCATTTAGCATACAAAATATGCTCAAATCATAACATGGCAAACTGCAGCCCAACAGGCAACAACAGCTGTCAGTGTGTCAGTGTGCTGACTTGACTATGACTTGCCCCAAACTGCATGTGATTATCATAAAGTGGGCATGTCTGTAAAGGGGAGACTCGTGGGTACCCATAGAACCCGTTTTCATTCACATATCTGGAAGTCAGAGGTCAAGGGACCCCTTTGAAAATGGCTGTGACAGTTTTTCCTCTCCAAAATTTAAGTTAAGTTTGGAGCGTTATTTAGCCTCCTTTTCAACAAGCTAGTGTAACGTTGGTTGGTTCCAGTGGATTCCTTAGGTTTTTTTAGTTTCATATGATGCTCTATGATCACTTTAGCTTTAAAACTGAACTAAAATTAGTTCCATTATAACGGATTTATGTGAACGCGTTATTTTCGCGTTAACTTTGACAGCCCTATATAGGACACAAGCTAATTGATCCAGTGTTTCCGCGCTGATCCAGTGCTTGCAAGCCTGGATAAAATACTTCCCATGATGAGTCATGTTAAGTAAGCTGACATCACCACGTATCCAAACTTTAGGATCAAAGTCAATATAAGATTTTGAGATTTCAGAAATTGTTGTGATAACATATTTCCAAAAAGCCTCTAGGACCGGACAGCTCCAGAACCTGTTGTCTATACGGAGTCTAATATTTTCTGTGTAAAATGATATTAGATATATTTATATTATATATTATTACCATCTGTGATTTTTTTGAGGAGAATACCCCAGCAAAGCAAGATAAGATGAATGACACATTGATATTATACATAGCAACAATATCATTTTTTTTCAAGTTGTAAAAGTGTAAAGATCAATAGTATGGCAACACTTCTGTTAATAATACCATAATAATAATAGTTATTTTCATCACGTATCAAAAACATTTGTTGTTATAATTGCTGAAATTCTAATTAAATCCCGACAGCAATCAATAAATCAAATGCTCTGGTGTCTGTGGCTGTGGCATGACTGTAATAAGCCCGTCCAATCATTTCGTTCAGTCCAAATGAAATGATTGGACGGGCTACCTGCCTGTCTACATGTACTCTTTAATTTAAACTTAACAAATGTAAGCTTTTTTATATTTGACATATACATACAGGTACATTCTTGAAATTTGACCTCTACATTTAACCCATCCTTAGGAGCAGTGAGCTGCCCGGGGAGCAACTTGGGGTTCAGTGCCTCGCTTAAGGACACCTGTAGGAATGGAGGATCGAGCCGCAAACTTTGCTCTCTACCCACCTCTGCCCGTGCACTCGCATCACCGGAGTCTTCCACAAGCTGCTAGCTTCACAGCTGTGAGTACTAACAATAGCCATGTTCCTTGTTTATGTTCATTATGATAATTGTGGGGGAGAGACTTTGGAGGGAGGCCTGAAGAGACGGGCTGTCAGTGTTGCCGACTTGGCGACTTTCTCGCTAGATTTAGTAAGTAAGTAAGAAAAATGGATTCATATAGCGCTTTTCACAGACATACATCACTAAGTGCTTTACAAGATCATTATGCAAACATACAAGAAATAACTCGTATAAAGATGTGGCGACCACACGAGCCACGCGATTACCAAATGAATAAATAAAACACAATGCGTAGAGAAAAATCCACAATAAATATATAAAGCCTGTTACATACAGGTTACCCAAATGCCCGTCTAAACAGGTGAGTCTTTAACTGACCTTTTAAATGAATCCACCGAGTCAGCGGATCGTAATGTGTAAGTGCCAGCAGAGACTTCCATAGTTTAGTTTGCTACGGCCTCGACAGCACGATCACCACGGGTCTTAAGGCGAGTGCGTGTGACAGACAACAGGTTTTGCATGTTTGACCTAAGAGAGCGAGCTGATGTGTAAGGGTGAAGGAGTTCAGCCACATATGCAGGAGTCTAACCGTGCAGTGCTCTACAGGTGAGAGTAAGACTTTAAAGTGGATCCTATAGGCTACCGGGAGCCAATGAAGAGATCTGAGTAGCAGGGTGATGTGAGACTGTTTATTTGACCTAGTGAGTAGTGTAGCGGCAGCATTCTGAATTGACTGCAGACGATCAAGAGCAGATGAGTGTGGAGAAAAGTGCGTTACAGTAGTCAATGCGAGATGAAATAAAAGCATGTACTGTATATGCATCTCTAATTCAGCCGTTGAAACAACAGATGTCAGTTTACTCATGTTTCTTTAGTGGAAAAAACAAGAACTGGTCAGCTGCTTAACAGTGTGGGTGTCAAACGTCGAGGATTGATCAAATATTACCCACAAGTTATGCAGTTTGGAGTGGGCAGCAGAAGGAAAGTGGCCCAATACTTTGCATAATTATGGGGGCGACCTTTTTCTGGAGCAACATAATTCAGTATTTAGCTGTGAAAAATGTTTTGCAGCCCAGTCCCTGATAGCGTTCAGACAGTCCAGGAGCCTAGACAAACTAAAAACCTCAGTAGGTTTGAATGAGATTTGAATGAGATTTAGGAACTTTTGGAGTTAATGCTGCTAGCTGATTTCATCGGAAAAGAGTTGGCAACACTGGGTTGAGTTTTTCGGTTGGGTCATTTTTTAAATCTAGCATCTTCCTGTTAACAGTAGGGCTGCCAAAGTTAATGCGATAACGGGTTAACGCAAATTTGTTTTAACGCCACTAATTTCTTTAACGCAACTTGCGATTTTTAAGTTGCAGCAGGCTCAGTTTTAAAGCTAGAGTGAAGATACTGGCATCATATGAAACTAGAAAACCCAAGGTTGGTACCATGTTATACTAGTTTTTCGGGAAGGAGGCTAAATAACGCTCCAAACTTACACTAAACTTTGGCGAGGAAAAACTGTCACAACCATTTTCAAATGGGTCATTTGACCTCTGACCTCAAAATATGTGAATGAAAATGGGTTCTCTGGGTACCCATGAGTCTCCCCTTTACAGACATTCCCACTTTATGATAATCACATGCAGTTTGGGGCAAGTCATAGTCAAGTCAGCACACTGACCCACTGAAAAGTTGTTGTTGCCTGTTGGGTTTGAGTTTGCCATGTTATGATTTGAGCATATTTTTTATGCTAAATGCAGTACCTGTGAGGGTTTCTGGACAATATCTGTCATTGTTTTGTGTAAATATATAGACATTAAAGCAGCATAAAGCAGCATATTTTGCCCACTCCCATGTTGATAAGAGTACTAAATACTTGACAAATCTCCCTTTAAGGTACATTTTGAACAGATCAAAAATTCACCTTCTGCCTTGCTTATATAGCTTGGCCCCAGCATAAACTTCCACATTCACAGCACATGGTGGCAGCAACGCTCCACTAAGACTTCATCAATACTGTTGGCTGTTGAGCCCACATTCAGCCCATATCAGAGCTTTCAATACAAGCATGTGCAGTGCGAGACAGGGACTATGACAGCTCTTTTTTTCCCTCTACCCCATGCCTCCGATGGAAACTCTTGCCTTATTGTCTACACCCTCTATTACACAGAAACCTCTAGTGTTCTTCTACTGTAAACACACTGTTATTTGGTCAGTCATTAGTAAAGGTTTGACAGGTAATGACCTCTTTTCTCTCCGTGAAGGTGTAGTTGTTTTTTTTTCTAAACTGTAACCACAGATAAAATGCCCTCGGCATAAATCTGGCTTTGGTGAACCAAACATGATAGGTGTTTATTTAGATACCCACAATCCTTTTATTCAAAACCTGCCGCCACAGCGCCGGGGAATAAATGGTCGGAGCTGAGAGATGACAGGCTGCGCTTGTGTGTTTATGTGTTTGCTGCTTTGCTTTTTCGTCTGTTCTTGCGTAATTGATCCAAAGATATCTTTATTCAGTTACTGCTGACATACAGTACATCCATCTTTGTTTTCTCTAGCCAAACCACAGTTCAACAGTGTTTTCTTTTCTCTGTATCTTGATTGTTTTCCCCTTTCATTCACTCTTCATCTTCAAACTCTCCTGCTGTCTTTTACTTCTGGCACTTGGGCAGCTCCTCTGAGGCAGTTGGAGGCTAACTGCTTTGCTCAAGGGTTAAACCAGGGGCTTACCAACCTTTTTGAGACTGAGAGCTGCCTCAAGGGGTAGAGAGTAATATCAAAGAATGTATATTGCTTGTAAAACCTCCGCCTACAAAGTGCCGTACAAAAACAAAGTTATTTCTATTCTATTGTCATCATTTTAATGTCTCTACCGAAATGGCCTGTGTTGAACAATACAAAAATTATGAATATGCATCCTATCTTAATATGTATCCCATCCAAACTATTTGCTTACTTACTTATTTATTTCTTTAACTTTTTTGCCCTGTCGCTTCCCAGAGGAGCATAAAGTGAGCGATGGACATAAATGAAAGTTAGAAAAATCCAGCACACAGATTTTGAGAGCGTCAAGGAGCTCCAAAATCGATGTCCAATAGACCACAGACCATGGATGTATAAGAGGATGTGCCATGTGCGTTTGTCCTGCGTGTTAGTAAAGAGCCTACAACTCCACTAAATTCTGTTTATGTCATGCTACTAGCACTACTAGCTACTGGCCGATAGCCGGTTGTTTGGGAACAGAGACGTTAATACATCCACCACGGTACAGGCTTACAGCATACAGCCCATGGGTGTATTAGAAGATAATAAAAGTAATGAATTACAGCCAATATATCCATTATTACAGCCGCACACAGCTAGCAGGAAGCTGGCAGAACCGGATATGTCATATAAGCTTGCAGGGCGGTGCAGTCCCGTGGGTCTGATGACCGTTCATTATGTCGAGGAAAATAACTCTAGATTCAGCTGTTAGTTAATTTTACTACTTTTAGGACATAATGATTTAAATGAGGGCTATTTAAGTGTTCGTACTGGGAAGCTAGTTAGAGTGGAGCTGGAGTGGAGTCCGAAGGGTTTGGCTCGGTTGACCAATCACAATAGAGTGGGGCCAGCTGACCAATCAGAGCAGACTGGGCTTTGAGCTGAAACAGAGTGTTTCAGACAGAGGGTGAAAAGAGGTGCTGCAGCACAGCTGGGATGAGAAAAGTAAAGCATTTTTTGAACACTAAAGCATGTAAACATGTTCTAGTCAAAATACAAGTATGCACCTGAAAATGACTATGATATGGGACCTTTAAGACAACTTTGGAGTAACTGGAAGATGAATATGTAGGTTACTCTTTTGGTGGAAGCTAGCTGCCAATCATTAAACTTGCATGTTTATAATTGTCTCTGTTAATCTCAATAATGAATCTCTCAACATTTGAAAGTCATACAATATCACATTTGTCACATTTTTGCTGAAAACGCTAGGCGCGCTTCAGAAAATACCCATTTGGAAGCGCTTGAGAGGCGCAGCGTATTTTCAGCTGAGAGCTTCGGTTGCGTCCGGTTGCTATGATACAGAATATCTGCGAAAGTGAAAATGTCGACACGAGGAAGAATTCTTGCTCTGGCACGCAAAGTTAAACTCTCAACTCTCGGCGGCCAGAAAAAAAAAGCCAAACGTGCTGCGCTCGGTGCAGTATACGGGTGCTCAGTGCACGCTGCTGGCGTTTGTACTATAGTATAAATACGTGGTGCACCCATTACAAAGAATTATAAAAAATATGCGGGCCTCAGGAAAAAAACGCTTTGACCGAACTACTCTACCGTTGACTTGAATGTGCCTGCGGGTGACTCATTGGCTCCCTGCAGGCGACCGGGCGCCCTGGTCTAAACCATACACTAGCTGTTGCAAGGCACTGCATTCACCAATCAAAAGTATGCGATGGGCACATTCAGTGCACTATTTAGCACTCTGGAACTCCCTGTGGTGCTACGCTTAACTGCACCACCTCAGCACCAAAGCTAATGTTGCTAGCAGTAGCAATAGATTGCCACGTTTTAGAAACTCAAACAGTGTTTTGGAGTCTGGTAACTGCATCTGTATGCTGATATTTCGCCAAGCAAATATCGTTTTTGTCATTCTGTAAATTCAGAGATGTAAGTCATTTTTTTTTTTTTTTTTTTTTGTCCATCTTTCAATTCAAGCAGCAGTGGTCAACAGCGATTGGCTGCTCCCATAAAAAAGGTCAGCGCAAGGGTTAACAGTAGCTGGGGAAGAGCACTGGTCATTCACTTCTTCCACTCAGGTTTTCCCATTTACAGCAGGCCTTGTTAAGACAGAAAACAGCACTGCAGGAAACAAAACCAAAGGATTTGTTTGTTGAATTCAAGAACGTGCAAGGACGCACTAACGTGAACGTAGTATTTTTTACTGTCTACTTGGCAAATATTGCAACTATAGATAAAATGATTGCCGCCATCATAACTTTCCAGAGTTGTGAAATCCTTTCTGAGTATTCTAAACTATGAAGTGTTTTTTGCATCTGATAAGGCTTCAAATGAGTGGATGTATCACTCAAACTGGACTTCCTGGTCATAAAGTTGTCTCACCGACACAGCCCCTTGTGTTTCTTTAACGCTGTTTCGTGTCCGAACGCAACCTTAGTCTGGTCGATTTGAATCCACGACCCTCAGCTGTAGTCATCAGTCACTGCTTCAGTTTGACCCAATAAGACGTGTATGAGATCAGCAGAGGTTTTGTACAGCTTTTAATGTCTGGTTTTGATCATTTAGAAAAGCTTTATATTGCCCATGGAGGATATCTCGTGAGACTGGATTGGGCCATTTTTAATGGCCAGTAGTATTCTTGCCCCTTGTTATTTATCCCTCTCCATTTCTATATTTAATTAATGGGTTTTTATCCTTTTGTTTTTCTCCCCATTCTGTCAGTTCTTGCCTGTTTGTGTTGCCTTTGCAGTGCTACTCCTTTTTTATCTAATCTGCAATCATTTCTCTCCTCTCCTTTCCTCTCCTCTCCTCTCCTTTCCTCTCCTCTCCTCTCCTTTCCTTTCATCTCCTCTCCTCTCCTCTCCTCCCCTCTCCTCTCCTCTCCTCTCCTCTCCTCTCCTCTCCTGGGGGCAACTCGTCCTCTCTCTATCCATCCGGAACGTTCCCTGGCTTATGCCCAGTACCCTGCAGCTGGTCCCCATTGAGCCTCCCTGGGACTTTAACCCCCTCATCTCCTCGTCATCCCTCTTTTCTCCTCCACACCATTAACTTACACTCTAAAAAGTATAAAAAGGGAGCTAGGGGAACCATTTGGCTCTTTTGCGTTGCAACAAATTCCCCCCAAAAGTCTTCCTCCACATTGGCTCATGAAGCCCTAAGATGATATTAATCCCATACCAATATATTTTTTTTTCCAAACTATTGTTTTTTGTCACGAATACTTTCACACTGAATGCAAATATTACAAAACGAAAAAAGCGTAACAAGGTTGATTTTTCTGAGCTTTTGCACCACAAATGAAGGAATCAACCAATCACGTTGTGCAGAACGGACATATTCAACACGTACACTATAGTGTACAACAACACGGAGGCTCTGTAGTCCGAACCAAGATGGCAAACTTTATTACTCCTTTCAACATTGACAAAGGCAGCGCAGATCAGATCCACTCCTTTTGTTCTTGCTTTTCACAATAAAAGCCCCCTCAGACATATACACTGCTTAACTGATTACCAGAGGTAAATTTACTCAGAGCATTTTGCTAAAAGGAAAAAAAATAGGTTGCAGTAGTTTAGGCTCTACAACACTTTACTTCCGACAGACTGCCAGACGCTGCTCGTGGATCCCGGTAGTTGGTCTTCTACCAAACCGTTTATTGAAAAAGTGTTTTAACTGTTGCAAATTTGCATCGCTGCTGGTATGAATAGTTTTGATGCGAAATATTTGCAGGCAAGTATTTCACACTTTTGTGTTGTTTATTCGTCACGCCCCCGATGTGTAAAGGCCTTTTATAAGTGAACTCCCCCCTCCCCCCAAAAAAACAAACAAAACAGTTCATTTGTTTCATAGGAACCTGTTTCTACTGTTCGTTTTTCACGAGTAGAATCCCAGCTGGAGTCCATGTTTTTAGAGTGTAGAGGGAAAAAGAAGCTAAAGAGTCTGAGAGGGGGAAGGTGGAAAGATGTTTCCGATTGAAGAATGTAAGTAATTAACCCCTCTTCCTCTCAAAACAAAAACACTCTCCTGCACCATGTGTGGGGGTGATTGATCTGGGGGCGGTGTGTGTGTGTGTGTGTGTGTGTGTGTGTGTGTGTGTGTGTGTGTGTGTGTGTGTGTGTGTGTTTGTGTTTGTGTGTGTGTGCGTGGGTTGACACATAGATCATGCGCGTGTCTGTACACAAGGCGTTTGTCCTGATTTGAATCCATTTTGTATACACATTAGTACATTTGTTAGTCATATTTAAAGCCCAAGTTCAAAAGAGTAACACCCGCCCCCACACACATACACACACACACACACACACACACACACACACACACACACAAACACACACACAAACACACACACATTCATCCTCTGAGCTCCCATACCACAACAGACTGCGACACCTCCTAATTGGGATGGATGGATTTCATTATGTAGCATCAAGAGAGAGTGAGAGCAGTGATGGAGGGGAAAAAACACACAATGTGTTACAATAACAAACATTACTGCAGCTCCCTGCACTTCACACACACACACACACACACACACACACACACACACAGAGACATTACACAAGTCCCTAGAATGACGTACATGTGTTTACAGCATGGCCTTTAGTTGCTGAACTCTGCCTCCGTCTCACGTTTTAGCTCCCTTTCAGATGCTAAGGGCCCCCAGGGGTGGACCAATGACTAACAGCGTCTCTTTGAATCCCTCCTCTACCCTCTCCGATCCCCCTGACACTTGTCCCCTTCCCATGTCACCTCTCTAATGGCGCCTCCTCCCCTCGCCACAAATCCTCGCTGCCGATGTTGCCTCTGCGCTGACTCAGTGCGCTAATGACCCCGACAAAAGCTGCGAAAAAACGGTCATCAAAGGCGCCGAGGACAGCGCGCTGATGTGTTGCCATTTGGTGACCATTAAAATGTTTATGTAGATTCTTTTCTCTTTAAAACAATGTCTGTCACAGACAGAGAACATCAAGCCATTTGCTTCAGTGGAATAATTGTGAAGGGATACGTAATGCTAAACCACAAGCACAGACAGGATAATTATAGACAAACACTATGACAATGTCATTATTCGTGCTTGTTTTAGTGCAAATGACACATTTATGGACTTCTGAGTGTAGGGACATTAAAATAGGTCAGTGTTATCCCCTGGTGAATCCCTCCTACACTTCAAATGACCCTATGTGATTATTAGGTTGTAGTGGGCTCAAGGTAGAGGATAGAGGATGGTATCAGATGAAACTTAAAAACATAAGGAATCCATTGGTACCAACCATGTCATACTGGCTTGTCATGAAAGAGGTTCAATAACACTCCAAACTTACACCAAATTTTGGCGAGGAAAAATTGTCATTGCCATTTTCAAAGGGGTCCCTTGACCTCTGACCTCCAGATCAGTGAATGTAAATGGGTTCTCTGGGTACCCACAAGTCTCCCCTTTACAGACATACCCACTTTATGATAATCACATGCAGTTGGGGGCAAGTCATAGTCAAGTCAGCACACTGACAGCTGTTGTTGCCTGTTGGGCTGCAGTTTACCATGTTATGATTTGAGCATATTGTTTTATGCTAAATGCAGTACCTGTGAGGGTTTCTGGACAATATTTTATTGTTTTGTGTTAATTGATTTCCAATACTAAATATATACATACATTTGCATTAATCAGCATATTTGCCCACTACTATGTTGATAAGAGTATTAAATACTTGGCATATCTCCTTTTAAGGTACATTTTCAAAAGAAATTCAAAATTGTGATTAATCGCGATAACTACGAACAATCATGCGATTAATTGCGATTAATATTTTAATCAATTGAAAGCCCTTCTTTTTTATTAATCTGCATAAAAGAAATTATATTTAACATAATAACGATTAATAACATAGAAAGTCTTCAAAAAATACTGGATTTAGATGTTATATTAGATAAATTTTTTTTGCACAAATTTGAGGGAGTGTTGAGATGGTGTAGTTTCTGGATGATCAGATGCCTTTGGATGGTATTGAAAGCGGAGCTGAAGTCCACAAAGAGTATCCTGGCGAAGTTGCCATGGGAATCCAGGTGCTGGAGGAGGAGGTGTAGCAGGCAGGCTACAGCGTCCTCCGTGCCCCTCTTAGCCTTATAGGTGAATTGGAGGGGATCCAGTTGTGGGGCGACAACTGGCAGGATTATGTTTAGCAGCAGCTTCTCCAGGCACTTCATTATTATGGATGTTAGGGCAATGGGGCAGTAGTTGTTGAGTTCTGTGGGCCAGAGTTTTTTGGGTACGGGGATTATGGTAGCAGTTTTCCAGAGGGTGGGTACTGTGGCAGTATGGTACTGTAGGATTCACAGAAGAGTGAGTGGAGGATTGGTGAGAGTTCCTGGGAGCAGGTCTTCAGCACCCTTGCTGGGATGCCGTCAGGCCCTGGGGCCTTGCCTGTCTTGGTTTAAGCCCAACCATGTTGTTTTTTTCCTTAAGTTAACTAAGTGGTCTTGTTGCCTAAACCTAAGCAAGTGTTTTTGTTTAATTCATTTACTGCTACCGAAAAGTGACGCCAAGGGGTCTGACAAAGCGTCAGTATGTGACGAGTTGGGATGAGAACTTGTTGACATAGCGCATATGTAAAACCCTTCAATCTCTTCAATATATAATCTTTATAAGAAAATGTGGTCAAATAATTACTTAATGCAAGTTGATTTGTTGATCTTAAATCTGTCCAGTATATTATAGTATATGAGAAAGTGTTAGCATAGAGCACCGGAGCTAATGAACTACAGGGAACACACGTTTTGAGGTTACATGTGCGCAGTGAGTCATATTACAGCTGATTAATAAAATATTTGTTCTATATTTAATGGCACTGAAAGGAGGGTGATCGTCAGCAGTAGTAAAGGAAATAGTTCATGTTAATAATAGTTGTTAATAATAATAAATGTCAAAAATCCCAAATCCACTCGTCCATCCTTTGTTGCAACTCATGTACTGCTCAACTCAGCGCTCATCTGTTCTGAAGCCAACTCAAACACACTGAGGGCATACCCAGTAGTATCTATTGAATGCGTCTGTAATGCTTGTGAAGTTGTACATAGTGTGTAGTAAATGCACATGCACAGGAGATGTGTGTGGCGAGTAAATAGCACAAAGCACATAAGTTTGGTCATAAGAGCAAGAGCAAAGATTTAGGTCTCTAAAACCCTGCTCTCAAATCCCTTCCATCACACACACACTGTATACACACACACATACTGTATACACACACACTGTGGGATTAGAGTCCATGGCAGTTGGATCCGGCTTGGGCTTGTTTCCTGCATTGTTAGACGTTTGAGTGCGATAAGTCAGAGTGGACTGGTCCTCTGCTGTTTGATACTCTCAGTCGAGGATTAACTCTCTCCTGCCTCCTGAGCACTAAATCCAACACCGCTGCTCTGGCTTTAGGGGCGATGTCCAAGGTGTGGTTTCATAAATTTTGTCCATATAACATTTAGAGGTGTCAGATCTACCTATCCCAGTATTATGGGGTTTATCCACTAGTGTTGCACGAAGGGGCTGAAATTAGCACCCCTCCACCGGCACCCACCAAATGTGGGTAAATTGTTGGCAGTGGCGGAGGTAATCATCAGGACACCTGCCAATTGCTGCTTTCTGACAGTTACGCATGCACAATGATGCATACGCACTCTGTGTCATGTTTCAGTTCAGTTCAGCCATGTTGGAGAGAAAAAAAAGCGCTCAACAGCGTGGCGCTACTAAACCTGAGGGGGGGCACCCTATTTTTTAATGCGACACTGTGAACAACAAATCCGTGTTGAAATCAGCAGGAGGAGAGTTAGTAACGTTACCTGTTAGCAGCCGGTGGGCAGCACAGTCCTGCTTGGTTAAATAACGAAGCTACTAACGTTAAAGGAGGTGCCATTAACTAATTATTATGAAGCGTTCAACGTCTGCTCAGGAAAAATTACAATCGGGTGAAAGTAAATTAGGTTATCATGATGTGTTCAAATGTAATCTTGTAAAATTATGTTTTTGGTGAGAAAGTTGAATAAATCCAGTTGTTTGTAGGAGATGTTTTCACAATAATATAAAATAGATATTAGAGAGAAAAAACTATGACCTGTTTAACTTTCTAACACTAGCTCTAAGCAGCTTGCCAAGATTGTTTTAATCAAAGCAAATATTTAAATAATCATTTTATTTGTGTGTTTTTATGCAAACAACCACTATAGATGACAATAACATAATACAGTACTGTGTACAGTACCCTCCCTGCCTCAAAACATAGGGCTCCCCCAGACGCTACGGTGTAATTCGAACACTGTAATTTACCGTGTATATAAAGTTTTTTGTGTAAAATATATTGAACATTGAATGACATCAGATCTAAAATGTCATTCCTTCATTTAGCGCAGAGATTTCAAAAGTGGCAGATAAAATTTCTGAGTGGCAGACAAAAAAAAATATTTGTCTGTCACAGTGGCAGGAAGTGAAAAAAGTTAATTTCAGACCCTGGTTGCACGGTATACCGATACTAGAAATGTATCGTGATACCCTGCCATTAAAAACGGTACGATACCCCGTTTTATTAGTACCGATACGTTAAGAATGACAGTGTTTTAATACGAGCTGTGAGTTGCGTGGATGCGCAACCGCGAGGCCGTGTGTGTGTGTGTGTAGCGCTCTGCTTTAGAGAACGGCATTAGTTATAACTTTGCTGCTGGTGGCAGCAAGCTGTCAAAAAATAAACTGTAGTGATAACCAGAAGGATAGAGGCAACAAGTGAAGATGAAAAGAAGATTAAAGCAGGTCATGAATCTCTCGCCGGCTGCACAGTCCTGCTCCGAGCTGGTGTCTCTATATCAGCAGATCTCCCTTAAAAAAACAAGGAAATAACAGCGCGGCTCTAATTACCGATCAAATGTACCGATAGCATTAGATTCACAAGAACATCTCCTGTAATTTATCAAACACATAATCTACCAAAGTGTTATTTTACCGTGCGTCTCTGTCACGTGAAATGGACGGAGAGGAAACGCAGTCCGGTGAGAGTGACTCTTCTCTCTCTTCACACCACAACACAGAGCCGTCTACAGTTACTGTGGTGTCTTCCTGCTTTTAACAGCTTTTCTCTTATCAACTTCTCACAGAACTTCATCTGAATTTATTATCGTTTTGTGAGTTTTTGTTTTGGGAAGCCTCTCGTCGTCTTCTGTGCTGCAGTACCACTCTCCGCCTTTACTGTTACTAGTGTGCCAGCGGGGGCGCTGTTTTACAAAAACAAAGCCTTATAACGCTGTTATATTTCTGTACTGTGACAACACTATTATCCACTACAGACCTAGACATATTCTGACCTCACTAACATTCAGTTTTAGACCAGCCAAAGTCAAGGCAGTTGGCTATGTGTTCTAGTCATGACAAACATTAAGTCAAAGACTGGCTCTGATGCAAATATTTGCGGACGCCCTAATCAAGTTTTATTGCCCCAGTGCAGAATGGAGTCATTTCTACATTCTTTGATGGACAGACAGACAGACAGACAGACAGACAGACAGACAGACAGACAGACAGATAGATACTGTAGAAAGATTGATACTTTATTGAATATTGAATAATAAATGTATTGAATAGAGCAGAGCACATGCTACATTAGCATAGAGGAGTCCATCAAATTGAGATAAAACAGGTCATCTGAAGAACTGTGCATTAAAAGTGCTAAATGCGAGTTTGGGACCATTTCTACAGTGCTGACAGAGCTAACAGTGTTAACCTGAGGGTAGGGATGCTAATTTTGAAAAAAAATGTAACCGATAACTGACCCTCGTTAACCGATTAAACCAAACAGATTAAATCCAACATTTATCACCAGCTGTAGTGTAGCAAAACAGACAGCTGAGTGGTCACCCGTCCAGGAGAGTTACTGTAGCAGCCGTGATGCTGCTTGTATCGTCCCAGTAAGTCTCCACAGCATCATTTAGCTGCAAGGTTGTCAGTTGTTTGTCTGCCTGGCGTATACTCCGTGAGCAAGGCATAACGTTGGCGAATGTCCGACAGACCGTATGTGTGTGTGACGGCGGCGAGTTTGGCGTTTTTGGTGGCGTTATAGCTGTGAACGTAGCAGTAGCAGCGTGTGTACAGTTTTTTTTGTGGATGAATGAATGCTACAACTCCTCAAGACGCAGGTCAAGCTCCCGTGTGTTGCAGCACCGGCTCAGGCTCACTGAAGGTGGGCTGTTAAGGTGGACCAGCTATTCTCCTTTAAGTGACGAGCCGCTTCTCTGAGTTTTGCTCAGCTTTTTACTTAATTATTAATATTTCTTTTAACCGTTTAATCGATAGCATTAATCGGTATAAATGCTTAATGTCGGTTAATGGTTAAACGGTTCATTATCAACATCTCTGTGTTTAAAAGGTTCTTCCTGTGCTGTTTGGGGTCACTTTAAGGTATCAGCTAAAAATCTACACCCTCTTACATATGAGTGAGAGCACTTGATGGGTGTGAGAGTATTTAGCATGTTTTCAACAAACGTTCCTCATTTGGTTTTGGTCATCAGGCCAAATGATGAATTATCGATAATGATTTAAATCATCACAGAGAGCTTCCTTGAGTTGTTCAAGCAGAGCTGCAGAATAAGAATGTAACCTGAAACAAGGGAACAACTCAGAAATGCAGCGTCTCTAGGTAGAAAGAGACAGACGATCGGCAGCAGTTCCTCATGCCTAGGGAGCCGAGCGTAACAAAATGAACCGAGGGAAAAACCGCAGTCTGGACCGACGCTCATTTCAGATTCAGCTATTTGTTAATGTGTCCTCAGCTGGTATGTCTCCGGGACATGTTGACCTTTTTTTTTTTTTTTTTTTTGTCTACAGACACTGTGAAACAGAACTCAGGAAGCAGTCATCCTCAATTTACAAGAAATAGGAGTTTGTTTCCAAACATGAACACATAGACTTAGTTTTGCTTGTAAGTTTTGCTGGTGCCCGCATTGCTCAACAACCATAATGAGTGTGTGTACAGCCTGGTGTCTGCTCGGTCTAGTGTGTAATAAGCTGGTAGCACAGGGAGAGCTTATATAAACACAAGGTGACTACAGGGGATGATCTGAGCTTGTCTGTACAAATCACAGCCTTATCCAAACTACCACATTACACACACACAACACACACACACACACACACACACCCATAGTCAATTACAGTGTGTGCATTTTACAGTGGATTTCCCCTCTCTGCACGTTTGTGTGAGAGACAGTATTGTAAATCGAGACGATAATGTTTCTTTCCAGGAGCAAACAGGAGACGCTGCCAACGTACCTTGTAAATGTATTATAGGATGTACAGCATGAGGATGCATCACATGTAAACTATTAAAGCAGGGGTAGGCAGAATGTTTTTGGCATCATTGTGCAAAAAATTCCATAATAACCTTTCAACATATTGTAATTCAAATGTTCTGAGAGAAAACTAGACTTCTGCACCTCCTCATGGCTCGGTTTGCCAATACAAAATGATATAAATGTTGAATTAACCTTTTGCTTTGAGTTTTCTTAGTTCCACCTCTAATGTCCCAAATGGACTTTTCTTTCTTTTCTCTTTGTTTTAAGAATTAAAAAAATACACAAGGACGTGCAAACAAACACGGAGCCTCTGTTAGTGTCCCCAGATAACCCCATGTCTCATAAATTCAAAGGAAACAACAACCGCTGCAAGCTTCCTCTATTTGATTGTATTACTGTTTAGCTGTAAAATGAGAAAGTTTGTGACCCGGCAGACATGATCAGTTGAGGAAATACCAAGCACCGCCCACCAGCCGGAGCAAACTTTCTCATTTTACAGCTAAACAGTACACTACAAGACGTTTCTGAAAACATTTGAGGAGAGAAATAGGCATTACAGTAACAGAATATTGATTTATATATGATCAGCGCTGCCTACTTTGACCGTTTGACCGGAGTTCGCGAGAGATTGACAGTTGTCTCAGTTGAATAAAGAGCCAATAGGAACGCTCTCTCTCTGAAATGACCTGTGATTGGCCAAAGTCTCCTGTCACAATTTTTTAAAGCCTGAAAACAGAGCCATGAGGAGGTGCAGAAGTCTAGTTATCTCTCAGAACACTTGAATTACAATATGTTGAAAGGTTATTATGGATTTTTTTTGCCCAATGATGCCAAAAACATTCTGCCTACTGCAGCTTTAAAATAATGAAGACAGGTGTTGTGTTGGTATGCCGGTGCCGTAAAACAAGCCTTGTTCACTGTCTTAGAGAGATAGATCAAATGAATGATTCATAATAAATGTTTCATACTGGTTTGAATATTCAATTTGATGGTATATAGTATCTTTGCTGAGCATCAGTTTTGTGCGATGGGGATTAAAGGCCCGTCTTATATAAACGCCTGTCCCAAATATACACCGGCTGAGTTCAGTGATTGAAGCAAATAAAAGCCTGGGCTATTAATTTCAGTTTTACGGTATATAATGTTAATTTCTACATATATTTTTCAGCTTAAAATGAAAAGACTTAATACCATTTTATCTGTCTGAAGGATCTCTCAACATTCAATGATGCGTGGACATCCGAGGACCATACCATAGTACAGACAGGGGTCATTTCTTTATTTTCTAATTGATTACATTGTTGGAGGAAATGAAAGCTGAACCGTCTTCATCTTTATATGCTTTGAAGGAAACCATCTGCTACAGTGGCATTTTCCTTTCGCAAGCGGTAACCTGAGTCAGCGAGGAGGGTTCAGGTCATATCCCACCATGGAGGTTCCTTTCCCTTTCTTCTGACCTGAAACTCATCTCTCTCTGATCTCCGTATGCCTTGGCAAAATCCTCAAACGCTTCCCCCTGGCACATAGCTGCTATCTCCTCTATTCCTGGGATGAAAAGGAAAAAAAAACTCTCACCCAGCGAGCATCCTGGAAAGCTCTGGAAACGCTCCTCCTCTCGATTCTTGTCTTTGAAGTGCTCACTTCCTGTCTGCAGTGTACAGGCACAGAAATGATATAAGACAATGTAAAAATGCTGGTCAATGGGCTCTTTCATTCTCTGTATTAGAACATAAACATACAGCAAGCTCCTTTTTTTTTTTTTTTTTTTTTTTGTCGCAATGCATCCCAGCGATCAAAGAGCTCCTTCAGCTGAAAGGTTCTTACCTTGCTGTGGGAATTCAGTAAAAGAAACAGCTTTAATGGTTGAATCTAAGAAGAAGACACCACGCAATCAACACTCACACAGTCATTTCTTATCATACTTTAGAAAGACATGGTTTATGGTCCAATCCCAACGTCCACACTCACAGACTCACAGACTTTCAGACGCGTTCCCGCAAAGTCCGTGAGGGTTTAGGGTTGTCCTGCTGTCAAATCATTAAGTCCTTGAGGACTCTCTCGCAGACATTTTGAGCCCTTTATGAACACTTTCCGTAAGTTCGCTTTTCTGTAGATTTTGCCTGAGGGAATTGCCCAAAATTCATAGCGTTGTGATGTTAAACACAGGGTTACCACAGTTACCAGGGGAAGCGTAAAAAAACCAACACGCGTAATTTGCATCATTCGTGTTATTTGACCTTATCTTGAGTGTTGATGGTGTTGCTGCAAAGCCTAGCACAGATCAATCCGAACTCCATTCAGAAAACGAGATTTATAAAAGTTGTTTGCTCGTCATCTTGCGGACAGACTTATTAAAGCATGAATTCAGGCTTTTTATCACTCTGCAACATCATTACATAGTTATTTTACATCCTATTGATCCATTTATTGCAGATTAAATCACAGCACAGTCTCTTTATTTGGGGTTCATATCGCAGTAGCCACGTGTGGCTTGTTAGATACAGTCAGTGCAATGGCGCTGTATGTGAATACAGCTTGCCGCCGGGTGATGTTATGAACCCAGACATGATGGCGTTTGTTTTTTTCTGACATATCTGGGACTTCCACAACATGTACAAAGCAGCAACAGTGGTTATTTCTTCCATGATTGATGGCGGAAATGGCAGAAAGAAAAGTTGTTGGTATGTATAGAGACAAGCTCCTTCTCCTCTCTGACGCATGTAGCGCAAATGAACACAAATGATACCGGCGGTCCAACTCGCACAAGTAAAAAAGAGAGGCGAAAATTCGCTTCGCTCTTGGTCTGAACGCAGCTTTAGACATTGTGTGAAATTGTCATAATGAGCGTATGAATTCTAGAGTTATGGCCAAAAACATGTTTTGTGAGGTCACAGAGACCTTTGACCTTTGATCACCCAAAACTAATCAGTACATCCTTGAATCCAAGTGGACGTTTGCGTCAAATTTGAAAAAATTCCCTCTAGACGTTCCTGAGATTTTGCATTCACGAGAATGGGGAGGCCAACCTGAAAACATAAGGCCTCCGGCAAGGCTGTCTCCGGCACGGAGGCATACAAATCTTACTTGTGAGAATTTTACTGCTGACTATCAGTCTACAGTCCATTTAATATGAGTGTGAAATACTGCATTTTTTATGCATCACTGCAAAAGGAATGGTGGAGTTTTCTGAATCACATGCCTACTTAAAGGCTCATTCATTTAAATGTGAAACTCAACAGTGATGAGCTAACATGACTCAGCTTTTTTTGCTCTTTAAAAGATCTTCTTCCATAAAACATTTGACATACTGTAACTTGGTTTCATTTGACAACTTACTGTACGATATGTGAATTCAGTTAAAACATTTCTCAGCTTGAAAAGTTGCATCTTTGTTCAGGGGATGGCGTCCGTGAATATATATATAAAGAGGTAAGACTTTAGCAAAATGAAAATAAGGGCGTCTTTTATTGTGTAATAGACTGACCGCGGCCAAAGCAGTGCAAAAATAGAAGCATAATGTGATCCACCGGTGTTACACAACTGCTTATGGGTAGGGGACTCTTGACGTGTGTTATTAAGTTTTGTAAGGCTGCCACATCCAGGCTGTGTGTTTTGCTGCTGTTGAGTTTGACGTCAGAAGGAGGGAGGGAGGGAGGGAGGGACAGGGGGAGAGTGAGGACGGAGGAGAGAAAAAAAAAGAGACCTCATATTTCACTAGGATCCCGTTCCAGTAGAGAAAACTAATAACAGCGTGGAACAAGATACCGCCTCTCTCAATCTCTCTTTCAATCTTCTTTTCTGTCACTCTCTCTGTCTTTGTCCTGTGTTTGTATTAGTTCATGTTGGTACTGTTTGCTTTTATCAGTCACAAGTGGATCGAGACACACATGTTCTATTCAAGGTATCAGACTCCTACAGGTAGTTGTCAAGGACAGTAGCCAAGGCCGGAGAGCTATTCTTCCTCCAGTCACCATGCACAGCAGTAGCCTAAGCTCATACAATATCCTGTATTGTTATGAGACACCAGGCAGATGCGAGCGCAGCATGTCTGCATATAATAATAACATTGAAGTTTATTCATATGGCACTTTTCTTAACATGGTTAACAAAGTGTTTTACAGTAAAAACAATTAAGCAAACTGAGAAAAATAAGGGTAAGATATGCTAAAATTAGGAAATAATAAGGAAAAAGAAGAAAAAAATACAATAGATATAATAAAAAAAAAAAGAAATGGACTTTCTTTCGTAAGTCTTAAGTTAATATTTTTCCCAATTTGGTATTACAGAAGCAAATCCTAACTAATTTAGGAGTCCTATCTTATTTTAACTTAATCTTATTTTATCTCAGGTTAAGAAATCCTAAATACTCAATCCAACATTGCTCATCAACTTTAATATCTGTGACCTAGTAACTAACGCTACTTTTCATCTCGCCGCCCTAAACAACTTTGTAACCATTGTTTTTCTCATTGAAACATACTGAAACATTCATTGAAACGTACAAAAAAAATGGAGTATAAAAACAATGGCGGGCACTTAACTTCAAGACAGATAAGTCACAGGTGTTGGTAACATCTGGAGAGAAATCCAAATATGTTCTTTCTTGGGAAATTTACAACAACTCTGTAATGGACCTGTATTTCATTTATAGCAATCACTAGCACCTAGTGTTAAGTTGAGGCTGTACAGTTTAACTCAGGAGATAAAAGAAAGAGAGTGGGCTAAGATAACAGACGCAGTCTCCACCGTATCCGGCTTCCAGAGGAGCGTTGATGCTATTGAAGAGAAAATAAAGACATTGACAAGTGATCCGAAGAGATAGGCAGCTTTTATGTCTGTTATGCCAGCTTAACGATTATCCTAAAGTTAGAAGAGTTTATTTCAGAGTTTGTGAATTTAGGATGCTTGTGTAATCCTACCTATCTTAAGTTAGGACATCATCACAACATTTCCTTAATCAAATCCTAACCCTAATTACTATGGTTACCAAGAGATAAGATAGGATCTGCAAGATACGATGTTTCTGTAATAGAGTGCTCTAGGGATGACGTATTTTTGTAGGCCAACCAGGAAGTTATCATCGCCCTGGGTTCCCTCAATTGAAAGCCAATGGGATTGTTCCATTGGCTTTTTGGATTATTACAGAAAATAAACCCTGTGGCAAACAAACAGCAAGATTATCTTCACAAATGAACACCACTTTTATGATTTTTGAAAGGTAAATGCAAGTGCCAGAAGTAAAAAGCTAAAGTTAGGCTATAGACCAGGGGTGCACACACTTTTTCAGCATGCGAGCTACTTATAAAATGATCAAGTCAAAATGATCTACCTACTATAAAAATGCAAAACATATATTTATTTATAAATATATTGAGTATTCTTTATATGTACAATATATGTTGGTGTACCTTGCATAACTGCATGAACCCATATTGTACAATATAACTCTGTACATTTTTTGTCATTACCTTACTCTGATGACTTGCACTGAATGGAATCAGCCAGGGATGCATAGTCCGGACAGTAGCTGCTGATAGCCAGCCTCAAGCACACTTCCAAATGATCATCAGTCAAGGTGGAACGGTATTTGGACTTAATAATCTTCATGTGGGAAAAAGCTGACTCGCATAAATAAGTGGAGCCGAATAATGCAGTCAAGGAGGTAGCACATTTCCTCATGTTGAGGTACTTTTCCTCTGTGAGTAAGTTCCAGAACTGTCCATGAGCCATGGACTTAAGCTGAATGTCAGCTTGTAGTGTCAAAATCTCATCCTCCACTCCAGATGAGTTCAGGTGAAACAGTGTTGCAATTTTTGATGCGAGTGAATCAGCCTCAGCATCTTCCCGAAAAGGGTAGCACGTGAATGTAGCGACTGGCTCCAGTAAAACAAAGTCTTGAAAGCGTCTGTCAAACTCTGACAGACAGTTCTCAATCTGCTCTGATAAGCTGACGTCTATATTTTAATTTTTTTTAATTTTTTTTTAATGCCATGCGATCTACCCACACTACCTTTGCGATCGACCGGTAGATTGCGATCGACGTATTGGGCACCCCTGCTATAGACGAACTACACTACCAGACCATAACGGAGGACGATTCGGCGTGATGACATTTAGTAGTCTCATTTAGCCACTTGTTAGCAACCGCCTTTTTTAAGACATTCAAAAGCTTCAAAATTCACGAGTGGGATATTTATTGACTTATTTTATGTCGTAGAACAAAACGTTACAATATCTTCAGCTTGTGTTAACCACTGACCTTATTTCAGGCATCTAACTAAAAACCCATTGACTTCCAGACGAGGGTACCGGAAGTGCTAAAATGCTAATTAATTTCCGGGTTTTAGGACTCATTCCTATAGCACTCTGTACGGCACCTCTTGTATACGAGAGTAACAGGTGTAACAGTGAGGAAAAATCCAAAGAAGTGAATCATTTAACCTTCTCTAACAACCCCGACTACCTTCTGTGTATCGTTTTTTTTTTAACAATCTTTTTAAAACTCACTTGACCTCAATGGACCTAACTGGCCGCTGCGTACGTGTACACACACCAAACACTGGTGCATGGACTCATACTGTATGAGTCCATAAACACTTAGGCGCAGAGTCACCCTGCTTATCCTTTCATTGTTTACATAGGCTCTCTGAGGAGCTGCAGAACCGGCGAGTTCCTAGTCTGTGAAGTCATATGGACATTGAGATTACAGGCCCCCGTAGGCTCACCGATATCTAATATCACACACAGTTTGAGTTGGGGATTTGACTTCCTCACTCTTCTATCCTTTTGTGTGTTTGATAAAGAAAAGAATAGAGGGGGAGCTGCTTTATAGGGAAAGCATGTAAAGAAATGCCAGCAGTGGCTTCACCATATCGGCCAAAGTATAGTCCAATGGTCTTAGATAAACATGTAACAATCATTTTTACTTAAGCTCCGAGACGTGAGATGGAGGTTTTAATTTACTCACATTGCCTGCCCTTCGCCTTGTCTCTCCTCCCCCCCTCTCCCCTCAGCCCAAATCCATTATGGTTAGATGAATATGTGCTTATTGCACAAGCCACCCCAGCCCCCTGACACCCCCACCCTGCATTTGTCCATCATAAAATGCCGCATTAATAACCCATCACACGTAGCTTTCCCAACGCTGTATATTTATCTTAGCCTTTGCCTAGTGTGCAAGCAAAACAAACACGCCACTGCGGTCGATCGGGCGGCGCGAGAGAACGGAGAATGCGGCCTCGGGTATGTTCGATATGCTACGAGCGGTTTGTTTTGAGTTGCAAGATTGCAGTGTTGAAGTGAAGCGGTGGAATAAAAGTCGGCCGGAGTGACTTGACGGATTCCTTACCTGCCTTAGCCAGCTTGTTTGGGTCCAACATAAGTGGATTTAGTAAATATTACTCATGAAGGGAAGGTTAACTCAAAAAGGTATTTGATTCAGTGTGATATTCAAGAAACAACTTTCTGCAGGAATTATGCAGTACATGCACTGTAAGGAAAATGCAAGCATAGGGAATATTACCATGACAAAGCCAATGTTAGCGTTGCCAACAAGGGTCAGGCTTCAGAAAGAGAGGTTTGGCTAAATGAGGTTGAGAACTGAGTTATTTCATTCTTTAGGCATGGTTCCCACCATCACATGGGCATCACATTGAAGTAACTTTCAATAACTTTCACCATATAAATTGGTGAAATTCAAAAACTCTGAATTTGTGCTTTTTGAGCAAGCAATAACATCACCCATGTTTGAGTTGATCTTGTCAAGTGGATGGAAATAACTGTGGTTTATTGGTGACTGTGGACGACCAATATACCACAGTTATTTCCATGGTCATTAATTAAAAAACGACTTGTTGGATGACAATGGATGTCAAATGCACAGTTTTTATTTGAATAATGACATTTACTAAATATACAGTATGACCACAAAATTGTGGCAACAAAATAATCTCAGAACACAAAGCATGATCAGATAAGGTAAATACCAACAAATTCTCACTCCCAACTCGTGAAATACAGAGGCTTGGTCAGTGGCCTAAAGTTTCAAACTATTACATTCTAGGTACCCCTCTGGTGTCAGTTTTGCATCTGTCCATCTTGGAACCCCCCACTGTTGCTCTTTCTAAGGTTTCTTCCTTTTTTCTTCTTTGAACAGCCCTTGGAGTCAAATTTGTGATTTTGGCACAGGCACAGTTTGCGTTGGTTCAGGGGGCTCACTGAACCCCCTACAAATGCATCATATATTTTTTTATAATAATGCAGAACTAATAATTTCTTGTAATGATGTGAGATTAAGAAACCAACAAGATAAGATTTTGTCTGACGCTTGCTTGTGTTGCATTGTGTTTGGAGGGTGTATTGATATGTAGACCTCTCTGCGCTGTACACATTACATTCCCTTTAGATTTTTTTTTGTGAACCCTCAAACTTAAAGTTCAAACTGCGCCTATGGATTTTGGGCTATACAAAGAATTGACTGTGGCTTGTGTGTTTGGGAGAACACACCAATTCTTTTCTAACATTACCTGCCGCAAATAACAATTTTTTAACCTGCCTTTTGTAAATTACTATCATTCTATCCCTGAAAAATGTTCTGTGCTATTACAACTTGTATGAAGCAGCAATTCACTACTGAAACATTTCAGAGACTGACAAGAAAGTGCAATACGACAGTTTGTGAATAATAACAATCTGAATCCTCCTTTTTGTTTTGATGAAGAAAGAGACCATACTCAGATGATGATTGATTGAGGCTTCCCTTCTCTCGTCGCCAGTGGTCAACAGAGTGACCACTAGTCCAAACCCACCATTCATTTCCCACTCTGACCCAATGGGAGTCTTTGAGGAAATGGGTTGCATTCTGCACGCTCTATCCCCAAGTCACAGTTTCCCTGCTGTTCCGGGATTCAAACTGGCAACCTCCCGGTCACAAGCCTCTCTCTCTATGTCTCCAACATACCATTGCCTCATATTTTCATTTGGTGGGTGATAGTCCACCAACGCTGTGGTGCAAGGAGGTTGGAATACTAACATATCATTACTGGTCCATTGGGAGAGACTTGAAAAGATTAATGGTTGTTTCAGTCAATATAGGGAGTTATGGCTGCTGCTGTTGTCGTGGTAACAAGCTACAGTTGAGCGTAGGTGGGTAAACAGTGTGGTTAGTGTTTTGGATATGGGCAACAGGGATCCCACAGTGTGTGTGTGTACATGTGTTTGTAGTCAATTTGGATGTGTTGAGTGCATGCACACATTAGTAGGATGACTTTGTGGATGATTTGTGCTTGTTCACCAGTATGTGTGCGCAATGGGTGTCTATATTTGTATAATGTCTATGTGTGTGTGTTTGCATACAATATGCATGTTCTGATTGTGGTGTGCTCCCTGGTTTTCCTCTCCCCTCAGACCCTCCGGTTCTTGTCAGATAACGGTTTTCCCACAACTCCCCAACTTCCCTGGAATCTCATTTATCTCAATGAAACTAAAGCAAAGAATATTCACCTGTTAACGTGTCTCAATCTAACATACCATGCACAGTAAGCTTCTCACAAAGGATACAAGAAATAGAAAAAAATGCAAAAATTAGTTGTACTTGTATGATAACATGGATCTTGACATTGCAACATGACTTGCAAAAAAAACAAAGGCACACATGTAAACCCCGTGTGTGGCACTGCCCTTCTTACCAAACTTACTGATGAATACAGTCCATTACTTGGTTACTGTTTAGCTGGTTATTGACGATCATAAAGTTAGATACTGATTGATTTGCACGCCCCCATGTTTCTGCTTGGGTTGCAGTTGGGCGGAGCTAAGCTGGAAATTAGGTGTGGTGACCGACCTTACAGCCGTGTCTCACCAAATGGCGTATGACCGTCATACAAATTTGTTATTTTGCGTGCCATCACAATGCTGTTCTTGCTTTTGGCCTGACATTTCACGCCATTCAGTCTTTATTGACTGCAATGTTAACCCATCCGCGTGTCTATGCTACGCTCAGAGTGAGGAAGAGCAAGTGACATAATATAAAAAGCGAGAGAGACTACTGGTGGGTGGGAAGGGAGATAGATGGGTCAGGAACCCAGGAGGCTGGTTCGTTCATGTGAAACCAAAAGACACACTGACTTTTGAAGTTACGTTAGTGACATTTGTGATGTGTTATCCGTCTTTGTTTATGTACATATTTTACTTAGTTTACGTACTTATTTGAAGCCCAACCATGATGTTTTCCCTAAACCTAACAAAGTAGTTTTGTTGCCTAAACCTAACTGAAGCCATTACCATAGCTTTCTTGCATAAGCCTAACTGCAACTGTTAATGACGTACTTATTTTAAGCCCAACCATGATGTTTTTCCTAAACCTAACAAAGTAGTTTTGCTGCCTAAACCTAACTGCGACCGTTACTGTAGTTGTGTTGCCTAAACCTAACTACGACTGTTACTGTAGTTTTGTTGCCTAAACCTAACTGCGACTGTTACCCTAGTTTTGTTGCCTAAACCTAACTACAACTGTTACCATAGTTTTGTTGCCCAGACCTAACTGCGACTGTTACTGTAGTTTTGTTGCCTAAACCTAACTGCGACCGGTACCATAGTTTTGCTGGCTAAACCTAACTACAACCATTACTGAAGTTTGTTGCCTAAACCTAACTGCGACCGTTACCATAGTTTTGTTGCCTAAACCCAACTCCGACTGTTACCATAGTTGTGTTGCCTAAACCTAATTGCGACCGTTACCATAGTTTTGCTGCCTAAACCTAACTACGACCGTTACTGTAGTTTTGTTGCCTAAACCTAACTGCAACTGTTAGCAACGTACTAATTTTAAGCCAAATCAGGATGTTTTTCCTTAGCCTAACAAAGTAATTTTGCTGCCTAAACCTAACTGCGGCTGTTACTGTAGTTTTGTTGCCTAAACATAACTGTAACCGTTTTACGGTACCGATGTGGCATGAAATAACATACCAAAAGCTTCAAATGCATATCATGATATGCAGAATGTCCTTAACAGTTGCATGCTAATTTAAGTCAAGTTATCCTGCCTTAACATGTGTATCTACGGAGATGGCACGTGTTGTGCACTCAGTCTTAAAAATAGGTATGTATGTATGTATGCATTTATGTAAAAGTCTTCCTCATATAGAGACTGGATCCACCTAATATAAATGTTCAACAGTTTGAAGATATATGATATATTAATAATAATTTGCTGTAAGATATTTATTATAGTAAGTTTCAAAAGTATATCCCCGATATATAGGGATACATATATACAGTATACTTGAAAATGCTGAATTATTTGAACGTGTAAGTAACATTTTAATTTAGCTGGAGGTTGTGTTGAGTCTAATGTCACGTTATACTCTTGGGTAGTTTAATCCATGGTGATGCATCGAAAACGCTAACAACTTACAGCTGCCTTGTAGTGGAGGCATGTAGTGGAGGCATGTAGTGGAGCAGATTCCTTCTAAAATGTAATGTTTTACAAGTAAAGAGTAGCACAAAATGGAAATATTCAAGTGCATTCTGTACACCGCAAAATGACGTTAATTATTACAAATGTATACTACTCTCGGTATAAATGTAAATCTTTAAAGAACCTCATTGGATGTTAAATGGTAAAGAAACATCCAATGACAACAAAATGTGTACTTTAAATTACTGTCAACTATTTTCAAAACACATTATACCATTATCTTTGGTCAGGGTTGCATTATTGCATATTATCATTGCGTGGTAAGCTGCGAGCAGGGAGTGCTTTGGGCTGTTGTGTGATTCTGAAATTTGAGATTTGAGTCATCTGTCAAATTCACATGATTCTACTCACGGCATTGTTGGCTTTTTTATTTTTCCAACAACTCATGAATGCAGCGCTCTTTAGCAGCCAACTCGTCCTTGAATGCACCGGGAAAGAGCCTCAGCTTGCCCCTGCATTAAATGGAACTCTGACAAAAAGCTTTTTACTGAGATGGATGATTTAGCAAGCAAGTGTAAATCTCTTTCATTTTTTTAATACCTGTTGTGAAATAAATGTAAACCAGTAGCCAAACCAAATAGACACTCCTTAGTGGAATCTGAGGGGGGATTTATTCTTATTTAACATGCTATACAAATAGAAAGTTTTAGTAATGTGACATGACAAGTGTAGCAACTGCAACAGATGAGAGCTTAGGAGAAGAGTTTCATCATTTCCCTGCCTGCGTAGTGACTCAGTCAGTAAAGCCAGAGCTATCAGGGCGTGCTGCTTTCGAAATGTCTTACAAGTAATGCTTTAAATTACACAATGGCTCCTGTCAATGATACCTAGGGATAGAAATATACAAAATAATCTCACATAATATGTTGCCTAACCAGCGTTTTTGTTACAGTCATATTTTTATTTGGGCCACGCCACTAATTTCTTTAATACATTTACACAATCGATCTTTCGAAGGTTATAGCAGGTTTTAAAGCTAGAGTACTGGCATATGAAACAAAAAAAAACAATGAATCCATTGGTACCAACCATGTCGAGGTTAAATAACGCTCCAAACTTAAGCTAAATTTAGGTGAAGAAAAACTGTCATTGCCATTTTCAAAGGGGTCCCTTGACCTCTGACCTCAAGATATGTGAATGGAAATGGGTTCTATGTGTACCCACGAGTCTCCCCTTTATAGACATGCCCACTTTATGATAATCACATGCAGTTTGGGGCAAGTCATAGTCAAGTCAGCACACTGACACACTGACAGCTGTTGTTGCCTGTTGGGCTGCAGTTTGCCATGTTATGATTTGAGCATATTTTCTATGCTAAATGCAGTACCTGTGAGGGTTTCTGGACAATATCTGCCATTGTTTTGTTTTGTTAATTGATTTCCAATAATAAATATATACATATATTTGCATAAAGCAGCATATTTACCCTCTCGCGTGTTGATAAGAGTATTAAATACCTGACTAATCTCCTTTTAAGGTACATGTGATGTAAATGTGATTAATTTGTGATTGTTGGCAATTAAAGCAGCAGTGGGTAGAACTGGAGCAAATATGATTTAAAAAAAAGTTATTTTAATAAAACGATCACAATATCCTGACAGTAGTGCATGAGACGAACATTAAAGGATATCATTATCTGAACATTATCATGTGCCTCTGTGTCCTCCGGTGTCCTCCGGTGTCCAACCACCGAAAACAACCAATCAGAGCTAAGCTGGAGCCTTGCCGTCACTGAGCAGCTGTCAATCACTCGCAAACTCCGATCAAATGGTCAAACTAGGCAGCGCTGATCAGTTATGAATCAATATTCTGTTACTGTAATGCCTATTTCTCACCTCAGAAACAGCTCAGTGTGCTGTTTAGCTGTGAAATGAGACAGTTTGTGACCCGGCAGCCATGTTTAAATAAGTTGAGGAAATACCAAGCACCGCCCACCAGCTGGAGCAAACCTTCTCACTTTACAGCTATACTGTATATTTCACATGCTTGGCAGTAAGGTTAGCTTACCAAAGGAAGGTCATTGTTTTGTGTTTTTAACTGATTTCCAATAATAATTATATATACATACATTTACATAAAGCAAGCACATTTGCCAAATCCCACGTTGATAACAGTATTAAATACTTAACAACTCTCCCTTTAAGTTACATTTTGAACAGATAAAAAAATGTGTGATTAGTTTTCGATTAATCACAATTAAATATTTTAATCAATTGACAGCCCTAATTTTTATATTTTTTTTAACATAAATTATTAAAGGGGTGCTTCAGCGTTTTAATATTGCCCTTCAGTAGAGTAGGGGGTCTCGTGAGAGAGGTTAAAAGAAAAGAATCGTCAGATTAGATACAGCAGAGGCTGAGATATCCTGCCTTTAGTCCCTAGCCTGGGTCAAGCTCAAAAAGCACTGTATGTCGGTACTACACTTCCCATAGTGCAACTTTTCAAACTTCATGGACTCACTTTGTGAGGCAGGTTTACAGTTAAAAATTATTTGAAATCTCCAAGCCCACGCCGAGCTATCCCAGATGACATCATCAGTGGTCATTTCCTCAGACTGTTTTCTCAGTGTCTATTTTTGGATTTATCTTTTTATGCCTCCGTGCTGGCAACAGCTGTTTCCGTCCATATGTCCGTCCCATTCTCGTGATTGCGATGTCTAAAGAAAGCCTAAATTTGGCACAAACACTTGAACTCGAGGATGAACTGATTAGAATTTGGTGGGCAAAGGTCATTGTTACCCCACAAAACACGTTTTTGGCCATAACTCAAGAATTCATACGCTATATTATGACAATTTCACACGTCTAACAGGATAAAATGATGCAGTGTTGACATTTTGTTCAGACATGGATGTAAACTGCAACTTGACTTGTTGGCGGAGCACAACCGCAAGGCGGTCACTCTAGTTTCTTGTCTAAAACATGCGTCATGGTCCTTTTTAAAATCAGCTGTAATTGGCTATGGCATGCAACACAAAATAAGCAGGGAACATATTTACCAAACTAGATGTTCGTGTGATTTAAGGCCCACCTGCTGCGGGGACTGCACCGTCCTGTCAACGCTAAATCCTCCTAAATAGAGGAAAATAATGTTTCTTTTTCCCCTGGGGGATGAAAAACGTCCTTAAAAAAATCACTACGGCGCCAAAAATCCAAACTTGAATCCAAGTTAAAGCTAAGTTGAGTCTTTCATTTGTTGTTGGAAATATCGCTAATAGGCTTTGAGTGCGCATGAACAACCAGAAAGTGGCAAATGCACTGGAAAAGCTCTGTTTCTTTTAGCTTGTTGATTGATGGCACAATTATGGATTTTTTTAATAGTTTTGATTGGTATACTGTAAAAAAAATAAAATAAAAGTCACTGATGTTGCTTTATGCTGTCACAGAAACTGCCTACACTTACACCAACCAGAGATGGAAAGAAGAGGAGGATGAGGGAAAAGTAGCAACTAATAAAAAATAAATGCTCAAAGTACAGTGAGAATAAAGGCGGGAAAATAATGACAAAAAGAAGAAAAGATTGATGAAAGCCATGTCTGGCATATCTCAGTATCTCGCTCTCCTCCGGTTGCCTCCCTCCCTCTGTTCTGTGCCATCATAAATAGCGCTAATGCTAACAGAGTAGCCCTAAAGCTTGCCTGCAGGGTCTGTCACCGTGGCAACAGGGCCAAACACACAGCCCTGACCAAACCGCTAATATATAGCAGAGGAGGCTTCTCAGCTGCCGGGGCTGCAGCGCACTCGCATACACACACACACACACACACACATGCTATGTACTCACACACTCACTCACTCTTGAGCCAGCTTGTTAAACAGACAATAGAGAGACGCGGAGAGTGACTGGATATAATGCTGGCGTGCTGTGTGTGAGACTTACAGAGAGAGAGAGACAGAGAACGAGGGGAAACATCTGCACTTTAACACATGTACATGCACACGTGTTGTGTGTGTACACGGCATGTTCCAAAGCTTGTGTGAGCGAAAGCGCCTGTGCATTCTCTTTCTTGTGTACAGTGTGTCCACATGTGCATCTGTTTGTGTCTGTTTATGTTTATGTGTGTGTGTGTGTGTCTGTCCATATGGTTCCATTTAACCCTTTCCTTTGAATGTGACACCATTTAACCTGTGGGCCGCTGCAGCGAGACTCCGGTTCACACCACATTTCCTGTTCGCTCAGCTGCATCTGGATGCAACACACACACACACACACACACACACACACACACACACATATACACACATTAATCAGTGTTATTACCCTTGACTCAGCTGCATCTGGAGATGCAAATGCAAAGACGATCAGCACGTGCAAGTCAGTATCCATCATTAGTTTACCCCTAAAGTTTGTTATATTGTATTACTTGTGTGTATCAATCATCGGGCAGGGATGATGAATGACTTCGCTTTATTTTGAAAATGGTTTTTAAACGAGACCACAACATGTCAAAGCTGCACTTGGCAAGAAGTATCGTGGAAAAATAAACCCCATCTATGGAAATGCAACAAAAAGAGCGTCCCAGCTCGACCAATTACTGTAAGAAACTGTTGATTTGACTTAAGTAAGTCACCGCAGAAGTCTGCTTCTCTACCAATACGATCACACAGGAGACCCAGAAACAGAAAAAGGCCATTCCTCTGCTGCATCTTGTTCGTCTGTTCTTGTGTGCAAGTGTGTGTTTTCTTCATCACCTCACACCTCTGACAGTTAGGAGGAGGCCTGGTGTTTGAGCTGTCAGCGTGAGGACTATCCGTCACCACCTTTTTCAATGAAAGCTCGTCATGTTTTCACCCGAGCCCGTCCTCCCTCCGTCGCTCCTCCTCCTCCTTCTCCACTTTATCAATCTTCTGTCCCTCCTTGACAGGTGCCGGCAGCAAAGTATTTCGATAGACGGCTCTTTGTAGCGGTCTGTCACCATGTTCGTCGTCGCATCGCTTGCAAGCACCGGGACTGATGTCACGGTTGGCGTTGTCAGTCGTCACGGTCGAGTTAAAGCAGTCAGTTTCAGCTGGCGTTCGACCGAGATTTATGAGTTCGGAGAGTTTTTGATCAACAGGATGCTGATGTGATTTGGCAAACTTTCTGGGAAACACTAGTAAAGTCTGACGACGCTTTTAAAGTGGGGCCTTTAATCTCAAGTAGGGAACTGTCAGTTGTGCTGCAGCAACTCCCAGGATAAGACGTTTTCTGCCTACATAAAGGTTTTGATTTGTGCTGTCTTTGCACTGTAATCATTTTTAACTGATAAAGAGGACGTATTCTGCTTCAGAAGAAAGAGTTCAGTTCAGTTGACCAATCAGAGCAGACTGGGCTTTTCGGTGGGGGGGGCAGCAGGAGTTCAAACAGAGCGATTCGGACAGAGTGTAAAAAGATGTGCTAGTATGAGAAAAATAAAGCGATTTTTGAACATTAAAGCATGTAAACATGTTCTACTAGAATCCCAAAATACAAGTATGCACCTGAAAGTGAGCACAATAGGTCGTCTTTAAAAAAATATTCTGATGTTCCAGGAAGGGAGGGCACGATACCAGAAACGAAGTAGTCGATACCAATACCAGTGAAATTCCACGATTCTTGATATCCAATTCTATACCACGGTAAAAAAACAAAACAATAAACACTTTGAGCCAGTGTCAGGACGTTAAACAGGTCATAATTCCCTCTCTATTATCTATTTTATATTGCTGTGAAAACATCTCCCTTAAACAACTAGATTTATTCAAGTTTCTCGCCAAACACTACATTTTATACGATTACATTTGAACACATGACAATGTTAGGATGTACCTATGCCTAATAACATACTACTGAATAGAGCTTGAATGTATCATAATGAAAACTCAGTGCAACCTCCGTTAATGTTAGCTGTTAGCTGTTAGCTCCGCAGGACTGTGCTGCCCACCGGCTGCTAACTGCTAACGTTAACTAGCTTTCCTCTTGCCAATTTCAACACAGAGTTGTTGTTCACAATGTTAAATGGAAAAAATAGGGTGTGTCCCATGTACTTGTCGATAGGGAGTTTACGGCATCCTTTCGTATTTTAGACGCTGTTAGTCTCGAGCTACCCTATAGTACCTATGGTACTGCAGAAAAAATGCGTATCGTCACGTTTTCGACTTGGTACCAAAGTATCGGTTCTGGTGACATCCCTAGTTCCTGGAGCCAGTTTGAGGCAGTTACAATTTGGTTTCTGTCTGCCCCTGTGGAAGCTCGTCAAAGGGCAGGCGATCAGCAACCAAGTGAAAGTCAACAGTTCCGTCCACCGCCACCTCCCCTCTGTGCGTTTTGACCGCTGCCCTCCAACATAAAGAGTTTGTTTAGTGGCCTTTGCAGCACCACTTGCATCACTACTCATTGATCACGCTTTAAACAGGCTTGGAGATGGAGACGGACAGAGTCACAGCTCATAAAGTTCTGATTTTTTTGGGTCTGTTTGGCTCAGCGGTTATTACCACTAAGACGGCTTACTGCTTGACTGGGAATACTAATTGGGACAATGCAGATGGAGAGACAAAGGGGAAAAGAGAAGAAGGGGTGGAAGAAGGGATGGATTGATACAGGGATGTCTATGTCAGATTATGGGGAAGAGGAGAGGATGTCTGGAAATGAGAGAGAGAAAAGTTAGCGAGACTAGGAGTCTAGTACCAAGTGTACCAAATCTAAAATAAATCCATCTAATATTTATTGAGACATTTCATCCAAAACCACAAATGTCAAACCACATGGTGGTGATAGAGGAAAGTAGGTGGAACACCAAAATCATTAGGATTCATTTTCATGGGAACATGATAACCTGACCAATTTTCTATGCAATAGTTTTTGAGACCTAAGTGGTGGACCGATCAACATTGCCATCCATAGAAAATGTATCCTCATACAACAGTTCATATGGTATCTTACAAAAAATGATTCCTCATTTTTCTTGCGTTTTCCAAGGAATGTCCAGCAACACGTGACGTATGTCCAGAAACACGTGTCAATTTCCCCTTGTCACATGCACACAGTCTTTTCAAGAGAAGCTTTGGTCGTCACAAAACTTGGTTAGGTTTAGGCAACAAAACTACTTAGGTTTAGGAAAAGATCGTAGTTTGGGTTTAAAAAAAAAAACCAGGCTTGAAATACTTGGTTAGGTTTGGTCAACAAAACTACTTGGTTAGGTTTAGGGAACAAAAATTCTCGATTAGATTTAGGCAATAAATATACTTGGTTAGGTTTAAGCAACAAATAATTGGTTAGGTTTAGGCAATACAAATATTTGGTTAGGCAACAGAAATACTTGGTTAGGTTTAGGCAACAAAATACTTTAGGAAAATATCATGGTTTGAGTTAAAATAACTACGTAAGTGGCGTTACTTAAGTACAGAAGTTATGTTACACATACTGTAAGTCAAAGTTTGGGTTAAAATAACTACATAAGTGGCGTTACTCAAGTACAGAAGTTACGTGACCAATAAATCAACGTTGACTTCTGGTTTCACACGGGACACAAACGGGGCGAAAGTCCGGTGTATTTTGATCCACCCCGACCTCCTCCCTACACAGCGTTTGTCGCTCTTTATCTTCCTGGTTCACGATTACATGGATTATATACAAATCGATTTAATGGGATATATACGAATTACAGTTCATTGCTTTCATAGGCACTGTATAGCTACGAACGGTGTATGAGAACAGCCTGCCATACAACCCCTCCTCTAGCATGGCTTAAGACATAATGAAGTGAGTAAAATAAAATAGGCTGTAGTGAAAATTCTAATGACTTATTGCATTAAATTATACGCATATCCTTTCTTTATTACTCTTTATCCCTGATGTTATGAACATATGGGTTGACATCCTTTAGTTGGGAAAACACCACTCTCTGCTACGGTGCTGGCCTGGTTTTTTAGCAAGATGTCTGGTCTTTTTATCACTTTGTGATATGAAGGGCATTCCAAGGACATGTTGTAATTTGCTGTTCAGAGAAGCAGCAGGGTTCAAAGCGTGGGACCTCATCATCATGCGAAGTGGGGGCGGCATGGATGCATACTAAGTCGATGGAAAGACGCAGATGCAGATCTGCTTTAGTCAGTGCAAACTCATCCACTCGAGTTGCAAATGTTGCAGTTTCAGGGAGAAAAATTCAAGAAAGTAGATGAAATGTTGATGGTTTGAATTCCAGACTAGTTGGGAAAACTTGTTTGTATTTTGGGTTTACAGGGTTACAGGATTTTTGCTTGCTTTTGGTACACTTTATCCTCAGTTGCCCCCACATTCTTACTTGCGCTGGGTAAGAGCATTAGCTACATCCTTGCAATGTAAACATAAAAGCCTCAACTGTAAATCAGCTCGAGCCGTACGCTCACATCATCATCTCATCATCTGTCCCCAATGTTTAACACTGAAAGGTCCCAAAGCCGCAGGCCAAAAACATTTGCGTATTTGGCCCCGGTCAACCAGCCCCACTGCGCCGAAGACGATCTGAAATCACCGCGCATGATGATTTGTTGAAGTTAGTCTTAGCATTAAGTGAGACATCGGGGCAGTAAAACTCACAGAGCTTGAAAAAATTAATGGATTTGCTCGGAAATAACTGCCACCCCCTCTGTATTTCCAACTGGTTTTATGTCCTTCATTAACGTCAAGTATGAAGAAAGAATCCGAAACGGAAACTGCATTTGAAGAATCAAATCTTTCGACACCCCGAATAACTCACACCAGCTACACTTCAAGTGCAATTCTTGTTGACGTCAGCCGTAATTCTGTTATTACTGCGATGAAGTATTCTGGCGGATCACTTCTTTAAGAAAACAACTGGGAGTTGGTGAGAAGTTCTCGGAGGAAAAAGAATGAGAGCTTTTCTGAAGGTCCTCCAAGAAAAGTCTCCTCAATCAAGCTGCAGAGCAAAAATACCCCCCAATGTCTCTCTGTCTGTTTCTCCTCCATACATTCTCCTCCCATTGATTTGACATTCTTCTCTTTTCAACATCTCTATTATCAGTATCGATCTGGAGTTACAGGGGGTTGTGGAATACACCTGTCTGTGTGGTTACTGTCCATGTCGAGTAGACTAAATAAGCATCTCAACACTCCTCTCTGCAGCCCTGAGAGGAGAGGCCGCAGCTTCCTGCAAAGAAAATGTAATTCCTAAAATTCCTACGATAGAATAAGGGATGTTTGGGTTTGCAATATGGTGTTGAGTGATCTTGACATGTGCTTCCTATAGAGGAAAAAAAATATCAAACACTATGTAAATCCAAAGTCAAACAATAGGTCTTGTTGTTTGTGTTCTCTTACAGTCATGTGAGAGAGATTACAGCAACCAGGAAAGGTGAAGGAGACTTTATGAGTCCTTAGACTTCATCATAATTCTGAATAAGTGTATAAAGTACATGCATTGACATAACTTATGCCATGCATAAAGATGTAGCCATTTATCTGCTTTGCTGACTGCATGATGTACAATTTAAAGAGGACCTATTCTGCTTATTTTCAGCTGCATCCTTGTATTTTGGGTTTCTACTCGAACATGTTTACATGCTTCATGTTCAAAAAACGTGTAATTTTTCTCATACGGGCTGTGCTGCAGCACCTCTTTTCACCTTCTGTCTGAAACGCTCTGTTTGAGCTCCTGTCCCCCCCACACCCGAAAAGTCCAGTCTGCTCAGATTGGTCAGCTGGCCTACTGTGTTGTGATTGGTCAAGCGAACCAAACTTTTCGGATTCCGCTCCAGCTCCGCTTTAGCTTGCTTTGTTTGAAGACGTACCAAACTAGCCGCAAAGCAGGTATTATGCAAATGTGTTACCTGATGACATCACCACGTTATTGAAGAAAAGGCGAGACTTCAAGCAAGGCGTTCAGGAGCAGTGTTTCTGTGAGGGAGAGTAACTCCCTTTGGCGTGGACTTTGGGCTTTGTAGCTTTGCAGAACTTTTACATGCACAAAAAACTATGTAACACACTAAAGGAAAGGGAAAAAGCACAAAAGCATAATAGGTCCTCTTTAATCTAGCCCACAGGAAGCACTGAATTAAATTGATTGTGATTTGAGAATTTCCTCATAGTTCTACACAAGCATACAAGACTATTATTATTATTATTTTTATGATTATGATTATTATTAATGATTATTATTGTTATTATTTAGTATTATTAAGTATTATTATTTTCTTATCAGTTGGGAATTTGGTGTGTAATGGTATAGATGCAGGTTTAGAGGCTTTTCTGTCCTGACAGAAACACAGAAAATAATATGATAGTTAATATATGATAATGTTAACATTTTTGAGATATTGAATATCAGCAAAAATACTCTTCATTTGCAACTCTTATTCAATAATTGGGGTGTCAGTCTCTGTCTTCAGAAACTCGTATCTATTGAACCTTCACAGATGCTGGACATGATGTTTTATTTACGGTCCCTCTGTGACTTGTGATGTCCACACAGTGGGCGTAGACCATAACTGGTAACATATTAACGTGTGTGTGTGAATGAGTGTCTGGATTGTTTCGGGACCGCGTTTGGATTTCAAGTGAAATTTCAATGACAGAATAATGACCGAGGGGGAAACCAGCGTGACTCATATGCACCGCTCTATCACCCTCACCGCTCTGCATCACACAGCAATTATTCTCTTTACTTCTGAAGGATCTCACGGGCCGCTGGTGCGCCCCGCACAAACCACCAATGAAGTTTTTATGGGCTTATTAGGTGAACACAAAGTTGCTACATTTTGTAAGGATTATAGCTCCGCTGCAATGTGTTGACAGTGAAATGAATAGCTTACTTTAAAGTGGCTATAATCAATATATTTATAATAACAATGTATCAAATGACAATGTGAAATGTTAATGTGAAAGGCGTCACTCGTTATGAACCTACAGAGAACTATCACACGAATATGCAGCTCCCCTCAGCTTTATGGAGCCTTAGCTGATTGTTTAGCAGTGTGGACCACAACTTTACTGTTTGGTTCACCCTCACCGCTCTCATTGCATCATTATCGGAAGCAGCATGCAGCTTTTCAGTGAAAAAGTTCTGATAAACCCACCGTACACTACCTGCTCAGCACCAAACGTCAGACAGACAAAGCTAGCAACTAGCTGGTGAACATAGTGGAGCATTTAGTAGCTAAAGAGACAGATATTCTCCTCAAGAACTGGTAGAGACCAAAAAAGAGCTAAAAGAGAATAAATAAATAAAGCTGGTCAGAGAAATTATTTCAAATGAGTGCTAATGTTGCTCTGTAACAACTTAGAAGGTGGTGATATGTCAATGTTGTGTTTCTACTGCCCCCAAGAGGCCAAAAAACGAAACAGTTATTGCATGTTTAAAAGATTCCTAAAACCAGCTTCAGGATTTAAATGAAGATTTTGTATCTGACACTATAAAATGACGGACGGGTCTCTGTTGTTGTAAATAAGGCTTGTTGAAATACATGGAAAAAAATATTTTCTTAGAGCTAGTGTTAATCTAATAGCCCCTTTAATGACAATGCTAATTACTGACAATGCTAATAAACATGGAGATTATAGTTTTTTTAAAATTCTATTTTTTACTTTTATTCTACGTATACATTATCCAGTGGCACGGTGACAATCTTTTCTCCATTCACAGCAGACATTTTGTCATGTCATATCAGGAAAAGCACAGGTGTGACTAATAACCTTAACAATGACTCTGTTGCTTTTAGGTTTGCTAGCATGCATTAAGAACTTGGCTCTGGACAACCTAATTCATTGGTCATTATGTTATTAACAGTGTGGGACAAGTTGATAAAGTCAATAATGATAACTCATTGAAAAAGTAATGATATTCTGTATTCAACATGTGTAAAGATATCGAGCAGTAGCCTACAGTTTGGAGGTACTCACTGAACATCAACAGGTAATGTTAGCTTAGCCCTGAATATGTGTTTACCAGTAGTCACCTAGAAGACAAAATATGTAATTAAAGGGCCCATATTATAAAAAAGTGAGATTTTCATGTTTTTTTTATTATAAAGCAGGCTTAAGTCCTATATAAATACTATGAAAGTATCGAAAGGCTCAATCCACAGGGAAATACACACAGCCCATATTCAGAAACTCTGCATTTGAAACAAGCTGTCAGGATTTCTGTCCATTTGTGATGTCACATATATACAATATTTAGACCCTTTACACAGTTTTAAATGTAAACATTCTAAATGTGTCCCAGTTTATTCCTGGTTGCAGTGTATGTGAATGTCATCAGCTGACAGGAAGTACACATGGACCCAAGCTGTTGCCTAGCAACGCAATTCTGTTGCAAATCCGTCAAAATGCGCTAAAACGGAGCGTTTCAGACAGAGGGTAAATACAGACATATTCACACCGACAGTATGAGGAAAATAAAGTTGTTTTTTTTAACATTACAGCGTGTATACATGTTCTAGTAGAAACACAAAATACAAGTATGATCCTGAAAATGACTATGATATGGGACCTTTAAGACAACTTTGGAGTTACTGGAAGATGAATATGTAGGTTACTCTTTTGGTGGAAGCTAGCTGCCAGCAAACCAAGCTAACGATACCACTCTCTACCAAATGCACCCTCTGCTTTAACTCCTGGTAAGACAACTAGCCCAACCCTCAAAATGTTACAGTGCAGAATTGTAATGTAATTACTGAATTCCAAATTGCAGTCCTTTACACTATGTGCTATACTTTAAAATCACATAACTGTAATGAGTTTCTCACGCTGTTACACCTCTTTTTGATGAGTCAATATGTCTGCTGTGAAAAAGATCTTTTCCTGCATTCTAAGTGCTCTGTAACTCACATCACTGCTTTTGACTTTGACTTCATTCCTACCAGCCACTGTCACTTTAGTGAATTGTAAAACTTTTACTACAATGTGTGGGAAGTCCCTGCCACCTCTTAGTCACTGACTGGGTCATGAGCTCACTCTATGTTTGCATACTTTTGGGCCACATGGTAGCTAACTGGCTTTTATCTCACTGACAATAAGAAAATGCTGCCAGATGGGAAATGTTAAACTATCGTACCAGAGGTTTAACAACAACGTATTTTGAGGGAAATTATCGTATGTGAATCATAACCACAAGAACAAGTAGGTCTAAATGTGTAATTTTACAATGACATTTTTTTAAATGACTTCTTGACACGCCTACAAATCTACCCAGGACATTTTATTTTAAAAAACAAGCTGATGTCGGAGGGGGTATGTGTTCATAAGTCCATCAGTCTGACATTTTTGTAATAGCCTAGTATTACAAAATTAAATTACAAGACAGCACGACTGGAGGCCTGTTCATATTCTGTCTGAAAACAGTTAAGGCCATCAGCTAATTAAATAAATAACTGGGCTTACTGGTGCATTCAAAGTGATTTCTCATGCAAACTGTCTTCAAATGTGCGTTGAGCGGTCATGCTCGGGATTCACGTTCATCAACATCAGCGCATGATTGGCTGGTAAGAGGTCATTTGAGAAGAGAAGCATAAATCAGGAAATTAATTAAAATGACACAGTGCAGAATAAATACAACTACTAATTGTAAGTGAACCAAAATGGTCAAATTATCGCACTTTTGGCCATTATTGATCGCACATCGTACAGAGGGCAGAATTATCACACAAATACGATAATTATCGTACATCTGGCAACGCTGCAATGAGACAAAAGGCCACAATAAGAACACATAGCTGACGGTTAGGGCTGGGACGATACACCTATCTCTCGATTGGATACTATCACGATACTTGGGTGCCGATTCAATATGTATTGCAATTTTTAAGTATTGAGATTCTACCAGTATTGCGATTCGATATTACGATTTATTACGATTTTTGTTAACTTTTTTAACACTAGACCATGGGAAAAAGTTGAATCATACACTTCTAGGGACTTTTACTTTGGAAAATCTCTAAATGAATCCAGTAAAAATGTTTGATTTTCAGCATGTATATAATCAGAGATCTCCTGAAGTCAAATATATCAGTTATTGTCAGGCATTATTTATAAAAAAAATTTCCAGCAAAAAAATCAAATGAAGACATTTCCCTCACAAGTTAGTGATATTTCATTTTTGATTTATAAGGGACATGTAATGTTTTATACTTCTGATGAATATAATTCAATCAATCTTGTTTCCATATATGTATTTTGTATATACAGTCACCTTTGTTAACACCTTATTTTGAAAACCGGACGTAGTCACACATGTATACTTCCGCCCACTTTGCCAAGTCCCTCTCTAGCTCTCCGTAGCTCTGCTGTCAGATCTGTTCTCTTTATACATCCATTTTCAGTTCCATCGGGGTCGTTTGACTGTATTTAACAGTCTTTAATGACTTTAAACAGTTTTTAATGTCAGTATATGCGTGCACTACAGTTGTAGTGTCAGCCGATTTGACCACGGAGATGTTAGAGTTACGGCTGGCTTGATCTCACGTTCCCTGTCCGTGACAGAGTTAGCATGCAGCTTTATCCGTGATGTCTAGCTCTGCTTTTCCTGTCAATGTGTGAAACCCAAAGTGTTTCCATACTTTACTGTATGTGTAGTGTTTATCTCTTTGGATTTAAAATATGAGGGTGCAGGTCGTATCCACCTGGCCCTCTGCCGTGGGTGCGGTTTGTTTTGGTTAACGGATACGGAACGGATATGACGTTGCGTTACTCAGACTACAACAATAAAAGCGGTAACTTCCTTCTACCTTCGCATAGACTCAAATGAAGCAACTATGTTGATTCCGGCATTAAAAATTGATTTCAAAATCTTAAAAAATTATTATGAATACATAAATAATTGCGATACATAGGTTTTGGGGAAACAATTTATAGTTTGCTGTAGCTCAGTCTGAGTTTGTTCTGCGACATCTCAGCTGAAGAAATTCCGTGATGTGGATCGAGTCTTTTAAATGTTTTCTCTTTTCTTTTTTTTACATTCAGTAGAATTTTTCCTCATCTTACCCGGCTGTCTGTGCAATACAGCTCACACTCTCACGGTTCTCCCTCTCCCTTCCTCTGTCTTCACCTTGCCTTTTTCCCCCAATGCACCAATTCCCTCCGTGTAACGTATGGAAACTTATGGCAGTGTCTCTCATGGTAAACTGAAGCTGGTTCATATTACATCATTGTATCTGTTAGTCTTATTGTCTCATTGTCAGAACAGTAGGACATTAAATGGGAATGCTCACGTAAACTAACACACAGTATGCCTACACACACAGTGCAGGGAGTGGCACGGCTGTATGTTGCCACTGAATCATGAGTCTTGGTGCTGATTGCTTTATGTGCTTTATGGATGGTGTGACCGTCTGCTGCTGGCTTTCACCGGTACCAGCCAGTACCCTGCTGCGGTGCTAACGCTGTTTATGTGTGTATAATGTCCTCTTCCATGCACATCGGGACCAAATGTTCTCGTAATGTGTATGGCTTAAATACATTGGATTTATATAGAAGCATGTCTTCGGAGGCAGAAATTAAATCACTGTTTGAGTCAATCGTCAGCGGGCCGAGCCACAAGAGCCACAGTGTTTTTCTGTGGTAATTAACGGGCAAATTGGGTAAGGTAATGGGAAGGGAGGAACTCAAAATATACAACCATCCAGTGCCGTACACAGGCAGTTTGAGGGCCAGTGGCTTAGTTATAAAAAGGACCCCCGCCTCCACCCTTTGTGTCAACATTGTGACTGATGATATCATTATACCAGAAATTCAGCAGTCAATACCAATACCAGTGAAATTCCATTTTTCTTGATACAAAATTTAATACCATTGTACAAAACAAAAACAAACAATAAATCCGATGGAGTTCAACCTACACTCCTATATTATCCTTTGCATATTGTTTTTTTTCAAATGTACTATTAATCCCAGATTACATTTGAACACATCGTGATAAAGTTATAATTTACCTTTGCCCAATACTAATTTTTACTGAATAGATTTTGAACTAGGGATGCACCGATTCCACTTTTTCAGTCTTGAGATCGATATCGATACCGATACTTGGGATTTGCAATTCGAGTGTAAACCTTTTTAATGCAGCAACAAATTGGTCAAAACTTCAAACAGAAATACAAATTACAGTATATAATGTATATAGTATATAAACATAGAATTTAACTTTTTCATTATATTCATTCAATTCATTAAAGGAGACATATCATGAAAAACTCACTTTTTCTTTTTTACATTCTGGAGTAAACAGGATGAGAAAAATAATTGTTTGTTTTTTTGAAAATTAAATCATCTAACCATGTTCTAGTAGAAACCCCAAGACACAAATATGAACCTGAAAATTAGTATGATATATCCCCTTTAAATTCAAAGGTATTTAGCAACTGTTATTATACAGTATAACGGTAATTTTGTATTCTTTCTAAATCACATTGCTTAGAAGGACAACTAAACTAACTAGAGAAAATGTCAGTATAGAGAGCATTTTTTGTCAGTTATTATGTGTCAGTAAGGCTTCTTGATATTCACTTTTTGGTAAGTTTTAGCAACAAAAACAGTTTGTCTAGTGACCTAAGCCGGTTTATCTGCATCTTTGTGCATGAGTTTGTGTGTTTGATGGGTACATGTGCCTGTAATACAATATGTGCACAGTTTTGCGTTTGTGTGTGACTAGTTCCCTCATAACTGCCAGGCTTAAGAGACCTTGCTACCCACTGGAGAGCAATAAGAACACGATGGCCTGTTATTACTTACCGGACTCATACAAAACATAAAATCGAAGCACAGTGAAAGCTGCAAAAAAAAAAAGACGACATGATCCAGAGAGAGTCTCTCTGAACAAATTAATAAATCAAGTTCACGGCATGGAACACTCCACGCAAAAATACAAGCCAAAACCCCAAGCACATGGCTCCTTAATAGTGGACTTAACTGTGTTAATGATGAATTTAAAGGTGTGTGTGTGTGTGTGTGCGCGCTTTTGTGGGTCATGTGCGTTGATGCTCACCTGTTGTGTTTTTGCGAGTATACAGTGTCTGCAATGCATGCTTATTTTTATGTCTTTTTTGTAAGATATGTATGAGGATCACGTGTGTTTGTGTGTTTTTAGTGTGTGTGTGAATGTGTGTGTATGTAGACAGAAGTCACGCCAGGCCCAGTCACCTGTCACTTCTGTGTATTCGCCGTATATGGGAATGTGCCAGTGGAAAAAGCCCTCACTATTTTAATGCTGCTTATTTCCCAGCACCTCACACCGGTCTTTTCCTCTCTCTGCTTTGGCATGAGACTGAGGAAAACCCTCTGTGTGTGTGTGTGTGTGTGTATGTGTGTGTGTGTGTGTGTGTGTGTGTGTGTGTGTGTGTGTGTGTGTGTGTGTGTGTGTGTGTGTGTGTGTGTGTGTGTGTGTGTGTGTGTGTGTGTGTGTGTGTGTGTGTGTGTGTGTGTACGCCCTCGCACCTCGTCACCTCTGATGCTGCAGCGGGAAGCCTTCGTTGCCAGGAGAACCCCAGACTGGCAGGCATACCGGACGCCTACGCACACACATGCACGCACATGCCTGTGCGCACCAACACATGCTTTTTGCACACACGTGAGCTGCACATATGCACATTTACCAACACAGGCACACACACATTTAAATATATACACTATATACACACACATGCCTCTCCCTTTCCACACACTTGCGTTAATCCTTTTCCATTATTTTACTGCTTCTTCTATAACAGTGGCAGTGAAGCCCACTCCAACGTAAACAGTAGGACTTGAATGTAACACCCAACTCTCGGCCCGGGAGTCTTATAGCAATCAGAGAACCAGGTGGTGGATCACACAGCGGCCGACAAAATCCCCCCCCCAAAAAAATCCAGATTAGTGTTTCCACCAGTAGTAGTTGCCTTTACTGCTCAACTTGTTAAATATTCCCAATTCCTCACATTGGAACTTATTCATCAGTATTTCCCACTGTGGAAAACATTGGAAAATGCTGCGATGCCAGACCCAAATCCTGCACCCAAAATTTCAGCAATGAAAATGTAATTCCTCCAACCTTTATTTATCTGGGGAAAGTTGACTGTGCAGGCTGGATCTTTCTGGGCCATGCCCTACTTTTCGAATTCACTCGCACAGATTCACTTCAGGTCACAACAACTTCTTTAATCTGACTATATCAACTGCATTGTTCTTAATGTTCCAGTTGTATAAATCAGAGCCGTTCACATTATAAACACTGTATGTATGTTAGGAATAAACAGTAACTGTTGTCTTGCAAGTTTACTACTCGTAAAGGAAGCGGCTATAATCCATATTTTTCAATAATATTGTATCAAACGACAATGTGAAAACAATGTGAAAGGGGTCACTTGTTGTGATGAACCTTAGGTTTGCTGTGGTAGTCGGTGTTACCGGTGTTACACGGTGGTCAGGCACATACCGATAACATTACTTACGCCACATGGTGGCTGCATCGCGTAGTGGCTGCGTGATTGACGCGTCGGGTGTTCACACCAGCTGCGTGTCTACTGCGTTTCTGCTGCTGCAGCTGCTGCTGTCAGCCCTTTCTTTTTACATAGAGTTTGCTTTTCATAATGGCCATTTCTTTTCATTATAAATATCATCTATATTTAATTTAGACAGAGAAGGGTTAAGAAGAGTGTGGTAATTTGTAAATAATAGTAATAATCCACAATTAAAACCCCGTACTATATTCATTATATTCATGGAGCCGTGCAAGTCACTGTATGTTCCACATATTTCAGAATAAAAGCTTCGTGTTAACAAATGAAGGAACTCTGTCCACAAAAAAATGCTTTTATTTTGAAATGAAAGCAGGAAGTGTTGATTTAGAAATAAATCTTTACCTTTTTTCATCTCGGTAAAATTTTCTACAGATACAGATTTCAAAACTGTAGTAATGTTGCTGGTATGATGTCAATATTGTCCTTTAAAAGGGGATGTCAATGTTTCCACTGCTTCCAACAAAATATGTTATTTCCTGTTTAAAGGGACTGTATGTAAGTTTTAACACGTATAAACACGTTTTAATAGCCAATGTGTGAACAGGTTGTAACCTAACCTAAAAAAAATGAGACCTTTCACGACTTTCTGGGTTTCCTCTATCAGCCTTAAGACTGCTTTTTATGTGAAGAACCCGGGCTGTTTTTGCTGGGAAAATCCAACGGATGTGATGATATACGCGCTCACGAGTGTCTTTAAGTTCAGTTCCGCTTACAGGACTAACAGTTTGCAACCAGAGCCAACGTTCGGTTAGAAATGGAGTCCCCTAACTTAAACAAATGACCAGCCTCCACCACAACTCAGACTCCAACACAAACTCCACGGAAACAAAACGTAAAAAGTTGTATCTAGTGAAGCCAGTATTGCAAAACAGGAATGTGACCAACGTTGGGGGGAAAACTAGTGTCGTGGGAGAATAGCAGAGCCAGTGCGAAGAGTGTGTGTGCACGTTGGAAGTGAGTGGAGAAGCAAGAGAGAGAGGGTAATGTGAAATCTTGCAGATGCCATTAGGAGCACAGGAGGACACCGGAGGACAAAGAGGGACATGATTTTTCAGACTACCTATCTCATGCACTACTGTCACAATATAGTGACCATTTTATAAAAATAATGTTTTTTAATCATATTTGCTCTAATTGTCAAGTATTTAATATTCCTATCAACATAGGAGTGGGTAAATATGCTGCTTTATGCAAATGTATATATATATTTATTATTGGAAATCAATTACCAACACAAAACAATGACAAATATTGTCCAGAAACCTTCACAGGTACTGCATTTAGCATTAAAAATATGCTCAAATCATAACGTAATCATCATAATGTCTGTAAAGGGGAGACTTGTGGGTACCCATATAACCCATTTTCATTCACATACAGTATCTTGAGGTCAGAGGTCAAGGGACTGCTTTGAAAATGGCCATGCCAGTTTTTCCTCGCCAAAATTTTGCATAAGATTTGAGCGTTATTTAGCCTCCTTCTTGACAAGTGAGTATGACATGGTTGGTATCAATGGATGCCTTAGGTTTTCTAGTTTCATATGCTACCAGTATCACTCTAGCTTTAAAACTGAGCCCGCTACACCCTAAAGATTTAGTTGAAGTTCGTTAATGCATTAAAGAAATTAGTGGCTTTAAAATGAATTTGCGTTAATTATGGCGTTAACTTTGACAGCCCTAATTACAAGCATCATTAGTTGAGAATACAACCCGATGTCATAAATAATGATGGACAGATAAAACCAGGATGAAAACGTAATATCATGTACAATAATATATAGAAATATATAGGATAGTCCCAGTGAGATCACTATGTTTCAGTCACATATCTCCCTGGAATTACTGGAATACTGCATTATCATTCCTTCTATATTGTATAAGTAATCCCTTTTAACATTTAGAAAATGTTATTTTTTTTATCTGTGTTTCAGCTCTTATTTCCACACACTGCAATCCTCAAGTGAGTGGTTTCCCAACATGTGTAACATGGTACGCTCATGTTTTGCCCGCGTATCAATCAAATCCGCAATAAGACCTATAAGGAACATATATCACATATATGAGGGGGGAAATATTGGTGGTCAGAGTGAGCGACTTGGACGAGAATCAGCCGTGGCTGTTTTTTTTCCAGTTGTGTACATGCCTGTGTGTGTGTGTGTGTGGAATGGTTTACATCGAGACGTGCGTGAGCTCGGATGCCAGCCCTGCAATAAGGTATCGCTGGCAGGGAGAAGGTGGGATTAAGTTTCTCCAGTGAAATGTCAGCTGAATATTGTTACCGCCAGAGGATCAGAGAGCAGTCGGGCACCAGTGAACCGTTTCCGGATGGAAATCACTTGGGCTGGATTTCTCCCCAGCAGCCCGGCCTCTCTCTCTTTCCACGCCACTCCTATAGATCCCTCGCTGCTTGATGGGGTTTCCCATGTCTGTGTGTGTGTGTGTGTGTGTGTTTGTGAGCAGCTGGACAGATGCTGACAAAACATATATCCTGCAATGAGATAATGCAACAGAGGATCTTGCTTGTGCGTGTGCTTTTGAGCACGTCTCAGCAGGTGGTGACAGAGGTTTGGGCGTGTTAGTTTGTATGTACTGTATGTATGAGCTTGGGAACACACACGCACACACTACTGGGGCGAGACGGCTCGGTAATGGTAACAGTGATTTGCTATGCAAATTCCTGCATCATGAACCAAGTGTTGCTGTGCATGAGAGAGAGAAAGCTAAGCAGGTGGTGCCCAGTCTTGTGTCTCACTCAGGGTGGTCCACCGAGAAGGGCTGAAAATTAATCCTCATTACATTAATCAGGCTCACATACACACACATGCACCGTGAGCCAACTTAATCACCAAGCACGTGTGTTGCAGTACGCTTCGCATTCCCTGGTGTAAGACATATCACACATAACAGTATATACTGCAAAAAATGATCTACATGTCAGCTTAGCTCTTTTCTAAAAATCCTATTGACACCTCAGTACTGGATTCATATATAGTGTATACTGTCAAATATCTAAGGATGGAGAAAAGCTATAGACTGTATATAAGAAGTTGGCATAGTCACCGTGACGTCACCCATTGGTTTGTGGACTGCTGTTTTGAAGCCTTGAGTTCGGCATTTTGGCAATTGCCATCTTGGTTTTTGGCCGTCGCCATCTTGTTTTTTTGCAACCATAAGTCACACGAGAGGATGGAGCTAAGTACAACCGAAATAAGAAGTGGACATAGTCCCCGTGACGTCATCCAATGGTTTTTGGATTGCCATTTTGAAGCCTCGAGATTGGCAACCAGATGTGACATGAGAGGGTAGAGCTAAGTGCAACAAGAATGTCTTATTCAGCATTCGGTTGCACTTAGAAAACTAAAAATGATTTTTAGGCAACTGAAATGTTAATATTAACTTTCATGAACTAAAAACACACTGTGAAAGGGTTAAAGTTGTAAGACGAAAACACGGACAACTCCCAGACTGGACAACGCTGTGGTAGCGACCTGTCAATCACAGGGTAGCCACGCCCTAAAGCATCCCCTACATAATGGTCTATTTGACTCTAAATGGGACCATAATTTACTAAATGAACATCATGCTGTATTGAAGAAGACTTGAAACTAGAGATTGAGACCATAAACTCATGTTTACAATGTTTACTGAGGTAATAAATCAAGTGAGAAGTAGGCTCATTTTCTCATAGACTTCTATACAATCAGACTTCTTTTTGCAACCAGAGGAGTCGCCCCCTGCTGGTTGTTAGAAAGAATGTAAGTTTAAGGCACTTCAGCATTGGCTTCACTTTTTAGACCTGGAGGTTGCTACATGGGGAAAACTGTAAGGTCTATAAATATCTATAATGTAAAATACTTCCAGAAAAGTCAGTGAAATCTTCACTCTTAAATACACAATTTTCAGCTATTTAGATTGATAGATAGATAGATAGATAGATAGATAGATAGATAGATAGATAGTAACTTTATTGATCCCAAGGGAAATTCAATTGTCCAGCATCACAGTTCCATAGTGCAAAACATGTTAATAAAAAGATACCAGGAGATGAAGAAACTGTTAAAAATGAATATAGTGCAGGGTAACAACTGAGATAAGGGACTATTAAAAATGTGAATATAGTGCAGAAAGTGATATAGTGCTGGATAATAAAATATAGGAGATATAGATATTTAGAAATGTCAAATATGGAATATAATGTGGGATAAGAACTGAGCTAGAGAGTTAAAAAAAAAAAGAAAGACTAAAGTGCAGAATAAAGCTGTACATTGTTTGTAGAATACCGTAAGACCGTCTATAAAGGTGCAGAGTAGAGCTGTTTGTGGTGTGCAGAATTAAAAAAGTAGCTCAGTCTATTAAAGTGCACTGTGTGCATTATCTGCACAAAAAATGGTTTCACTTTAGTTGAATTTCGTTAATTGAAAATTTGCATGTGTGTGAAAGTACCATAGACTGAAAAATAAATAAACACCCCCCTAGACAGACACACACATGGTACATCCACACAGGTGTTTTCACTTGTTGCCTGATTAGACCTCCTCTCAGGACTCTGTGGGCATGAACACATTGTGATTAACTGACAGCACTCACTCACCTGTTAAGTTTTGTTGCATCTTTCAGGGCAGAAAAACACCTTTTACTTATTATTTGTACAGGTGTTTTGTCAGCTGTAGAGGAGGGGAGGGGCTTTGATGAAAAAGAATGGTGAGTAAACAGACAGTTTTGTGAAGAATACTCTTTAAATCACATCACCATAGTGAGTCTGTCCTCGGTATCGACTGCTGCTATTGCTCACTGTTACTTGTTTGGGAAAGAGAACTACTCAGTTGCTAGCTCTACTGTAAGTCATAACCCATATCTATAAATAATTCCTGGATTTATTCCCATTGAAACAAATAAAATAAACAAAAAAATATTATTTATATCAAAACAATAATTGCTGTTTTCAGCTTTCCACAGTGATATAAATTACATCATCATAACTCGAAATCTTGATACTATAGTACATGCATTTTAACCCCTGGAACAAGTGTTGTGTGCATCTGTTCAACCATCATTACTGACACTTTCAGAACCACCAATCACATAGTAGAGAGAAGCAAATCAACACCTTACAATATGAAACAAAATGTGTACAGTTTCTATTAGAACTATCATAATTTAATATCACAAAATAAAACACTAATTTAATCTGATGGGGACCATGCTCCTCAGTGTGGCTTAGCATCACAAAACCCCATACATACATACCCAACATAATGAGGAAACGTTCATTAACGTACCTAGAGAGTTGCAAAAATGTTTACAGTTTCTATTAGAACCATCATAATTTAATATTGCAAAATAAAACGGGTGTTAATTAAAACACCCAAATAAATATATCCACTTTTCAGCATTTTGTATTTACTTATTTGGTTATTTGTTATATATTGCACGTCTTAATGCAAATATATGTACGTATTTCATATTTTTTGTATTTATATATTTTTTTTACATACATTGTGTTTGTATTGTAACATTATGTACATAACGTACATGTTATATACTGCTTTATTTTTTATATTCTTACCTTTCTTTATGTTTATACTAGGGTTGTCAAAGTCAACACGTTAACACAAAATTTGTTTTAACGCCACTCATTTCTTGCAACTTGCAGTTTTTTTTTTTTTTTTTAAAGTTATTTTTTTGGGGGCATTTTCCATTTTTATGACAGGACAGTGGATAGAGTTTTGAAAGGGGGGAGAGAGAGAGTGGATGCGGAAAGGGCCACAGGCTGGATTCGAACCCGGGCCGTCGCGGTCAGGACTAAGCCTTAATACATGGACGTCTGCTCTACCAACTGAGCTAACCCAGGCGCCCCAACTTGCAGTTTTTTGATGGTAGCTCAGCTTCAAAGCTAGAGTGAAGATACTGACATCATATAAAACTACAAAAACCTAAAGAATCCATTGGTACCAACCATGTCATACTAGCTTGTCGGTCGCGAAGGAGTCTAAATAACGCTCATAACTTGCGCTAAATATTGGCGAGAAAAAACTGGCACGCCTTTTTTTTTTTTTTTTTTTTTTTAAAGTTATTTTTTTGGGGGCATTTTCCATTTTTATTGAGGACAGTGGATAGAGTCTTGAAAGGGGGGAGAGAGAGAGAGTGGATGCGGAAAGGGCCACAGGCCGGATTTGAACCCGGGCCGCCGCGGTCAGGACCAAGCCTTAATACATGGACGCCCGCTCTACCAACTGAGCTAACCCAGGCACCCAGGCACCCAGGCACGCCTTTTTTAAAGGGGTCCCTTGACCTCTGACCTCAAGATATGTGAATGAAAATGGGTTCTATGGGTACCCACGAGTCTCCCCTTTACAGACATGCCCACTTTATGATAATCACATACAGTTTGGGGAAAGTCATAGTCAAGTCAGCACACTGACACACTGACAGCTGTTGTTGCCTTTTGGGCTGCAGTTTGCCATGTTATGATATGAGCATATTCTTTATGCTAAATGCAGTACCTGTGAGGGTTTCTGGACAATATTTGCCATTGTTTTGTGTTGTTAATTGATTTCCAATAATAAATATATACATACTTTTGCATAATTGCCCTCTTCCATGTTGATAAGAGAATACTTAACAAATCTCCCTTTAAGGTACATTTTGAACAGATAAAAAAATGTGTGATTAATTTGCGAATAAATCGCAATTAAATATTTTAATCAATTGACAGCCCTGATTTTTATATTTGGCTTGTCTTTCAATATTTATTGTAAAATGTTACGAAATTATTAAAAGATGAATGATTTTCATAATTCACATTATGATTACCCGCCTTCGCCCAATGTCAGCTGGGATAGGCTCCAGCAGACCCCGCGCCCCTAAATAGGATAAGCGGTAACGGATAATGAATAAATGAATATTATGATTACATCATTCATAATTTTCACCAAAAGTTCTTCCCTGCCCACAATTTGCAATTAATCATGGACAATCATGTGATTAATCAAGATTAAATATTTTAATCGATTGACAGCCCTAGTTTGTACGAGAGCAACTGTAATGCCCCAATATCCCCCCGGGGATCAACAAAGTATTTCTGATTCTGATTAAATCACCCATTTAGTATTAATCAGATGGGGAACATGCAATGTTCACTAACAACATATTTCATTTGTTTTCTGCCAAAATGTCCAATCTTGCAATACAATATCTGTCTGTAATGTACGGTATCATTAAACTGTTTTTATGGTTATATTTAGGGATTGGCAGCACATGCTAAGGGTTAGGGAAAGATCGTTTTATCAACATTTAACCATAATCTTTCTTAACCTTAAGGGAAGCGCTTTCATTGCCTTAGTCTCACGACCACAACGTCATTGGGAAACCAGTTTAGTTCCATATAAAGTTAATTTCTAGGTGGCAGGGTGGCAACCTCTCGTGCGTGATGGTCTCTAAGCAACATTTTTCATTTTTTAAACAAACTTCTTTGATTTTGACTTTAGTTTTTGATCTAATGTTAGCAGTATAGTACCTAATCAGTGGCAGAGAACCTAAAGTACCCCTCAAGTTATTTTATGACGGTGGGAGACCACAGGATTATACCAGGCAGCTCCAGGCCTCAAGCCCTTTGTAGGTATAAAACCATAGTTGACTTTGAGTTTAGGTCAGGTTTTATACACCCCTGATGGTATCATAAAAAAAACCCTCACGATGAAATCACATCACAATGATATAATGTACTTCATATCGACTCTAATGACATAATAAATAATATGATGCATCAGTAACAAATGATGGGAAATCAAATCTACCGTGACTTTATTTCTGGAGCATTTAATATCAACCTAAATAAGCCTAAAATTGCAACACACCCAATGTATAATGGCGTGGTAAAGATGTATACTTAAAGACATATTGGAGACTTTTTGAGCCAATGTCAGAAAGATTTATGTCTTGATTTCACAGAACGTGAGTACCCAGGATCTATTGCTGTCTCAGAGTTGAAATTAAAGAGAGGGGTTTACGTTAAGCTACGTCATGTAGAGTGACTGGATTCTGAGGGATGAATGCTATATTTTCTGTAAATGAGGCATATAGGAAGAATATACGGTAACATGTGAGTCTTAAAGAGGACATATCTAAAAAAAAAAAAAGAGAGAGACTGCACATATATTTGCGTAACTGGAGTGCCTACCACCACAAACTGTGAAATAAGACAACCCAGACAGTTTTTTGTGGGCTGCCTAGATCAAAAAACATGTGATTCATACAGATTTGGCTCCCCTTCCTATGTCACATGCAGGCTCATTAAAATATACAGCCTACTGCTTGCGAACTACCTTTACAAAGGTGCACCATATTTTTCTCGCAAGCAAATCAGAGCAGACTGTGGCTTTTTTTGGACGGGGTCTTAAAGAGACAGGCACTAAAACGGAGCGTTTCAGACAGAGGGTGAATATAAGTATATTCAGACAGACAGGATGAGAAAAATAATGTGTTTTTTTAACATTAAAGCATGTAAACATGTTCTAGTAGAAACCCCAAATCCAAGTATAAACCTGGAAATGAGCATGATATGTCCCCTTTAATAATTGTCATTGTATAGTTTTGCTTTTTAGTTTTTTACTTTTCATGACTTCTAAGTCGTTGATATCACAAAACATGTTTTTGGCCATAACTCAAGAATTCATATGCTAATTTATGACAATTTCACACAAATGTTTTAATGTATAAAGTGAGGTAGTGATGACATTATGGATGGACATGGATATAAACTGCAACTTGAGTTGTTGGCGGATGCATACAACTGTGAGGCGGTAATTCTAGTTTTCTATAATGTCACCGTAAAACAGTGAGTGCAAGCGTAACGTGAGGTATTATCACTGAAAATAGTATCGTACTTTGTCTACTCGGTGGCGGCAACGAGCCCAATGCATTCTGGGAGTTGTAGGTTTTCTACCGGATGTCACATGAAGGCTCATTAGAATATATTGTCTACAGCTACCTTTGCAAAGGTACACCATATTTTTCTTGCAAGCCAATCAGAGCAGACTGGGCTTTTTTAGGAGGCGGGACTTAAAGAGACAGGCGCTAAAACGGAGTGTTTCAGACAGAGGGTGAATACAGGTATTACAGACAGGATGAGAAAAATAATGTGTTTTTTGAACATTAAAGCACGTAAACATGTTCCAGTAGAAACCCCGAATACAAGTATGTACCTGAAAATGAGCATGATATGTCCCCTTTAATAATTGTCAGAAATGTAATTTAGAGCTTATAGATTTGCTTTTTGTTTTTTTTACTTTTCATGAGCAGGACTTCTATTAAGTAAGTAGTTGAGCTGAAGAGTCTCTAAGTCAAATGACTCAGCGAGAGTTGTTTTTGAGGAGTGTGTGTGTGTGTGTGTGTGTGTGTGTGTGTGTGTGTGTCAGTAGGTATGTTTTGCACTCATCACCGATCTCATCATTTCGATTGACAGCTTAGCTTGTAGAATCTTTTCATCTTGTGTCCAGTAGGACGGTAATGTTGTTACATGCACCTCACGCTTTGGGCATTTCTTCTGTGTGTTTACGGCTGTCAATGCATTAGCCAGTATCGGTACACTAATTGTGTCTTTGTGCGTACGGCCTCTTGTGCGTGCATGTGTGTGTGTGTGTACATATTTCCAGCGGCTCTCCCTCCAGGAATGCAGCACGGCTCTTCAGAAGGGGATATTAGCGCTGACCGCAGGGCCTCTTTCCCCTCTCCGCTTCCATCTGGTGTCGCATTAAATATTAAACTTTTTAATTTGATTCAATTCCCGACGACAAACACCCTTGATTGGATCCAGATGCCGGCAGCCAGTGGGCCCACCCCAGGCCTGTTCTGTGCCTAGGTTTCGGCTGTTCCGGAGCTCGGCACAGGAGCTGGAACTGAGACCCAGATTAAGGCTGGAACTTGGACTGGAGATACGGATGGTGGTCCAGTTTTGAGTCGGGGTGGTGGAAGTGGTAGTTTTTGGTAAAAGAGGAGATGGAGCTGAAGCTGCCCTTTGGGACTGGGGATAGAAATTGAGCCGGCAATAGAATGAGACTGGCACTTAAAGGGATACATTGCCGATTTTCGACCAGCTTTGTATCATTACAGTGTGGTAGTGTATGCAAATGAACAATGTTGAACTTCCCTCCATGTTGCGGCTCCAGGGCTGTTTGTTCAAACTACAAATTGTACAACCACTCGAAGGCCATTGCAGATGCCAATGTTCCTGTAGATATGGAAATAAGCGGTTTTGATATTGTATTGCTGGAATCTGACATCCGGGCCTACTTAGACTGTATGAGCCAGAATACAGTGTGGAGAAATGACGGCGTCTGGAAGGGGAAGACACCGCCACAGCCGAGAGTCACACATCACCAGCTGGTGAAAATAGTGGCACAGAGCTGCCCCATGCCGTGGTGCCGCTGTGCACTGATGTTAACTGAAGTGGAGTCACTCACAGGATGAAGTTGCTGAATCCAATTAGTTTACAGAGGAAGGGGCACAAGCATGTGTGATATTACACCCTATATCTTTGGGCCTCATATGACCAGAGGAGTGCTGGAGACATAGTTCAGGATCCCGAAAAGAAAACTGGAAAAAAACAACCAAAGCCGGCGCAGCAAAACGGACGTCTGAGTGTAGAGTTAGTGCAATAGCGAAAGTGTATGCAATGCCTCTGCGCCAGCAAAAGCTGGAGGCATTATGTTTTTAGGGTGTCCGTCCTTCCCATTCTCGTGAACGCAATATCTCAGGAACGCTTGGCAGGAATTTCTTCAAATTTGGCACAACCATCCTATTAGAGTCAAGGATGAACTGATTAGATTTTGGTGGTCAAAGGTCAACATCACTGTGACCTCACAAAACACATTGTTGGCCTGAACTCAAGAATTCGTATGCTAATTTTGACAATTATATAAAGTAAAATAATGATGACGTTTTTGGACGGATATTGATGTAAACTGCAACTTGAGTTGTTGCTGGAGGCATACAACTGTGAGGCGGTACTTCTGGTTTTCTGAAATGTCACCGTAAAACAGTTAGTGTAAGCGTAAGGTGAGGTTTTATCACTGAAAATAGAATCGTACTTTGTCTATTTAGTGGCGGCAACGAGCCCAGTGCATTATGGGTGTTGTTGTAGGTTTTCTACCTTTTGAGCGAAAGAGAATACCACAGTCCTTTTTCTCTTTTCCTCTGCTCATGTAGCACCTTTCTACTGCCTAGTTTTATAACAAGATCATCTTCCCAGCGGTGAAATAGTTCTTCAAACTGGAATTTTGACCCCTTTCAGAGAAGAGTGAGGAACTGGGAAAAAAATACCTGTTTGTTGTTAATGAGATGTTGTTAACCCGAATCCATTTAACAGGGCTTACTCTCTTAGTGTTGCTTTTGGTAACCTCTCAGCCAATATGTTGCTCTTCTCGACAGCAAAGACAGTTGAACACAATTGTAGAACTTGTTGCATTTGCATACGTGGAGGATTGGTTAGGATTTTTTGCACTTCCTGTGTGTGTGTCTGTACTCCTTTCCAAATCCTTCAAATGAAATGGCAAATTGCATAATTTGTAATCACCCTCAGGAACAAAACATAACAGTTTTCTTTTTATCTGACACTGCCATGGTTATGGTTGGTTCAGGCAGACTTGGTTAGAGTTGGAGAAACATCCTGGTCATGGTCGAAAGAAACCAGCATTGACTGTCGGTAGGTAGCGGGAAGTCCGATGTTTGGAGTTCAAATTTGTGTGGCTGCTAGATGGCTTTGTTACTTGAATGTAAACACATGTAGTTTTGGGGCATTCACTGAAATAACTGAAATGTCTTACCAAGAAAGAAGCAGAGTTTTGTGTGGTGCCCCACAGTCCAAAGACAAGCAGGTTAGGTTAACTGAAAACTCTTCTGTAAATAGGGGCGAATCTCAATGTTAATGGCTGTCTATCTATCTATATACATCAGCCCCATAAAAGACTTGCCTGTTCATTATCACCTGTCATACACAGAGTCTCACTTAGCGAGAATGATAAAACAATGAGACCAGAACTGCAGCTGGTATTGGGACATGAAAGAAGTCCATGGGTCACTGTACAATTGGGAATATTTAAGATCTGAAATCAGCTTTTCTAGACATCAGCCTTATCTTGACTTGAGATCTTGAGTCACATGTCCTTTCATTCCCTTTTATTCTGACTTTAAGGGCGCTTTGACAGGCCATAGTCCGTTTGACTCGTATGAATCGGAGTTAAATTGATACTTTTGGTTTGTTTTCTATTTAGTCTGGTTCGGTTTCACAGTGCATAAATCAAAGCGGACCAAATAAAACAATTTAAGTTGCAGAGGGGCGTGTACGGAGCGAATTTATTTTTTCATCTCGAGAAGTGCCACATCTGTGCAGTGAATCGTGGACTTTGATGCTGTTGAAGTTTTTTCACTTTGATTCTCACTCGTCACCAGTTTATGATTTTATAAATGTCACTGTTTTGCAGACTTTATTTAGCATATTCTGTCTGTTCTCTTCGGCCCAGATGTCAAGCAAATATCGGACTTTTTGCAGAAGTCCAGGTCAGTCCTCTCCCACTCATCTTAACCTGTCATTTACCTGTGTCCATCTCAACAAATGCCCACGCAGGCAGCCTGCATTTTGGTTCGCTTGGAAACGGTCCAAGGCCACCTCTTTTTTTGCGGCAATCGTTCACGACCGCCTGAACGAACTGCACCAGAGTTCGGTTAAAGCTGACTAAATGTTGTCTTGTGTAAGCGCCCCTAAAGTGTTTGATAACTTTTCTGTTTTTCTCAATCTGTCTGCCTACACTCCTCCGCCTTCCCTTTCCCTATTATCCTGGTATGAATCTTAAGGCCAAGTGTCAGCCGAGGTCTGGGTATTGAGGTTTGGATGGCAGTCTCTGCGCTCCATCTGCTCGTGTTTCTGAGTCGTTGGAGTGTGGGCGCTTTTACAGCGCACAGCAGCCATCAAGGTCACAGTCTTCCCATCTTATTTTCCTTTAGACAACAAAAACAAGTAATTTTCATTTTAACAAGTGCATACGGGGTGAGATAATATCATTTGTTGCCAATATAAGAAAGAATAAATTTCCTTGAATCAGTGCCATAGTGTTCTGTCGGGTGCTTAATCTCTTGCTTTGACATGTTTTGCTTAAATTCTTTAAAATAAGTGAACGTGCTTTGGAAACAAGCGTGGTATTATCTCATTTCATTGGCAATAGCTTGTCTCTTATTATATCAAAAACATTGTTAATGGATACTTTTCTGTATTTCACTGTGACACCCAACTCATTCCCTTCTCCATTTGTATTCCCTTGCTTCATTGTAATTAGTGTAACACCTACTATAGTGGAGATAATAGAGCTCAGAGGGGAGCAGAGCAGTCCAGAAGACTTGGGGCTGAATGTGACTTCCCTTGCCTGCGTGAGGGCCTGACAGCAGGCTCTGGTCCAGGGGTCTGTGTCCCCACCCGCCATCCCATCTGTTGCCTTGATCCAGATGCCTCGGCAAGGATGAATCATAACTACTTCAGCTTGTTACCATTTGATTCTGTGTTTGTGTTTTTCCCAACATTATATCCTCTCACAGTTTAAGAAACAGAGTGAAAGGGAGTAAAAACAGCGTTTAAAACTCGGAGGACTACATACAGAAATTTTGCAATTTTATTTTTGATTTTGTCTTCATCTTTATTGCTGATTGACTAAACCCCTACTCCATACAACAATTGTTCGATCACAGCCTAGCGCAGCTCTCATTCACAGTTCATACTCCAAATCTACGAAAAGTAATGCACTGTAATTCATTATAACCCACGTAGTCGTGAGGCAGGACGTGAAAGGCTGCCGCTAAGGAAATAATAAGAGCAACAAAGTCAATCAAACACAGGACGTTCACCCAGGAGACCACTGTTTGTATCATGTTAACTGGCTTTACCTTATTTTTGTTACGTAACTTATGTACTTAACTAACATCACCTACATAACTAACTTACTTAACTAATGTCACCTACATAACTTACGTACTTAACTTACGTCACCTACATAACTTATGTATTAACTCATGTCACCTACATAACCAACGTACTTAACTAACGTCACCTACACAACTTGCGTACTTAACTAACGCCACCTTCATAACTTACGTACTTAACTAGCATCACCTACGTTTTTTTTCCTAAACCTGACTAAGTAGTTTTGTTGCCCACAGGGTGCTTGTGCAAGCACTGTAATCGCTCGTGTTGCTGGACAATCGTAGGAGCATGCACGAAAAACGAAAACGCTTAGCGCGACAGGCGTGTCAAGCTTTGGATTTTTCCACATCTTGAAGCGGTTTGCATGTGGCTGTAGTAAGAGCAAGACTTTGCATTGCATTTAAAGAGCTTTTTGCCATTCTAAAACCAAAACAGAAGAGCAAAAGTGTAAGGAATTATTAAACAGTGTTTCTCAACTCTAACATATTCAATTGTTAGCAAGTTCTAACTAGCTGAACTTTTGTCGGACACCTTGTTTCTATTTATTCATGTTGTTCACTGTGAAAGCGGCATGCTGGACGAGAAATGGCTGATTCATGAAGTTGAAATAATGAGTTATCTTAGGGATGAGATCTGGAGATCGGCATTAATGCTTTCTACTCGCCGATCCCTTAACATTAGCTGTTAGCTGTTTGTAGCCCGTGGGCAGCTCAGTCCTGCTTGGCTAAATAACGGAGCTAACAGCTATTGTTAACGGAGGATGCATTGAGTTACATTTTGCGTACATTAAGTGTCACTCTCTATTCAGTAAAAATTAGTATTCAATGAAGGTAAATTATTACGTTATCATGATAAGTTAAATGTATCTTGTTAAATGTAGTTTTTGGTCGAGAAACTTTAATAAGTCCATTTGTTTAAAGGAGATGTTTTTAATTAATTACATTTTTAATCTTTTATTTTTTTTAATCAAAGCAAATATTTGAATAAAAATACAATCATTTTCTAATCATTTGAATTATATATTTTCATGCAAAAAAGATGTACTTTGGCCACCAAATTTAGGGGCTTAGTGGCCCCTGGGACCCGTGCTCAAATATATTAGCGTCTATCCCTGCTAAGTATATTAAATTACTTTATATGTTCAGGACTAACACATGTTTAGTTTACACTCCAGATACTCCAATGTTACCCGAGATAGCATCACCTTTAAAGTGAGAATAAAAGGTTTGAAAATACGGCCATTGCTAAGCAGCTAAATAGTGTTACGTTAGAAAGAAATAACAGTCTTAACATACTTCATTACAATATAACGAGAACTAACTTAACGTCAAGGTGTTTCCGGTGGTCGGTCCTCTCCGTCTCCGGTTTTTCTGCCGATTGAATTTGACTTTCTGTACGTTCTACTTAAAGATGTGTGAAAAACACAGACTAATGCATCCTGAAAGATTTGAAGAGAAGCAGAAAAATTAGACCCGAAGACAGAATGGGAGAGGGAGAAAACCATGAGTGGAAGACAGCGAAGAGAGAGAGAAAAGAAACTGAGGGAGAGAAAGTGATTGAGTGAGAAATAGAGTATTATTATTATTATTAGAGTTATTCAGCATTTCCTCTCCCACTGGCTCATATTGGACGTCCGCCTCTGACCAGATTTGGCCTGCTGCGGCCTCTTTCAGTCCTCGGCGATCAGAGAGAAATGGCGTGTGAGAGTGTTTTGCAGGATCTCAAATTAGCCTCTCTGTGGATCTTATGTAATCCAATCTAACATTATCTAAGAAGTCACAGCTTCTACCTTTTCACTGTCCAGCTGCACCGATTGCAAGAGTATATCTCTCCTGCAGTTACAGTCGAATCGAAAACACCAAATGCGTTTCATTTAAGTCCCCATTCATGCATTTATTTAGCATTTCTCTTTTATATCTACTCTGCGAGGCTCTTTTCTGAATGTTATGCTGCTGAGCAGATTAGTATATTGTTACATAAAATGTTGCTGTATCTCAACCAGCCAGACCATTTTTCTTTCAACTTCTGGCAGCTAAAAAGGAGCGCAACTCCAAGTTTTTGCAAACAATTCCACTTGGACGGGGAGCCGAGGTGCCGCATGGGGTAAAAACGAGGCTTTTAAATTTGATGAGATTAGATTAGTACAAACTTTAATGATCTCCTTTGAGAAATATGGTTATTGCAGCAGCAAGAAGTAATAGGATACATCAAAGAAAAATCGGATATAAATACGAACAGAGTAAATGGGGGGTTGTATAAACACACGCAGCCGACAATAATTTACAATGACTACATCTGTGCAATTTAATTTATGGCAAATCTTCGACACCAAACGTGAAGTATTGAATTATGGGCCATATGTGCTCCGTGCATGTTGGCGATTTCTCTCTAAAGGAAGGAGCGTATATGTGCAGTATATATTCTACATTCTCCAGTAAATTTTAAAAAACAACAGGGAAAACATGCCACTGGGCGTGTTTGTACACAGTATGAACAAGCTTATGTATGAGTCTGTCTCTCCATATGTTTGTGCACCGCTGTATTGTGTGTATGCGTGGTTGGCAGGGCTGATAAACAGGCAGTGGGTTGGGAGGTGGAAGGAGTCCACCGCCTCAGATTATTGACACAATCCTGGCAGAACGCGGCGCCCGGCGCTCCAAGAAATCTACCTGGCGGGGCTCAGCGCTGCAATCCGATCCCCTCCGTCCGACACACAGCGCCGAAAAACACACAGAGACAGGCTGCGAGGGGACACAGCTCTATCTATTCTTACACCGCTCCTTGTGCCTTTTTCTTCCTTCTGTATAACAATCAGCTTTAGGGGATTTTTTTTTAGTCCAATTTGCTTTCCTGTCAGTCTCCCTGTCTCTTACTGTCTGGCACTCAATCACTCACTCTGTCTCTGTCTCAGGAGGGCATGTTATGAGATGTCAAGGCCACGTGCAGGCCTTAAGGTCTGAGGTCTGGACTACAGTTTCAACACTTTGTTTACTGAGCTGTTTGTGGGTCTGAAAGCAACCTCATATCCTCATACAACAGTTCGTATGATATCTTACTTAGTTAGGTCTAGGAAAAGATTGTAGAAAAATAACTATGGAAGTGACGTTATTTAAGTACGGAAGTTGCGTGACAAATAAGTCAACGTTTGGGTTAAAATAACTACGGAAGTGGCATTATTTAAGTTTGGAAGTTACGTGACGAATAAGTCAATGTTTGGGTTAAAATAGCTACGGAAGTGGCATTATTTAAGTTTGGAAGTTACTTGACAAATAAGTCAATGTTTGGGTTAAAATAACTACGGAAGTGGCATTACTTAAGTACAGAAGTTACGTGACAAATCAACGTTGTCTTCTGTTTTCAAACGGGATACCAACAGCAGTCTCCTGGGCGAAAGTCCAGTGTTTCTGATTCACAATTACGTGGACTACATACAAATTAATTTTGTGGGATATATATGATTTACAGTGCATTCATATTAATAGGTATAGATACAAATGGTGTATGACAACAGCCTGCTGAAAGTGTGTGTTTGTGTATTTGAACATGGACTTTGTTGTACAGCTGCCATTAGTGTCTAAGTTCAGGCAGAGGTACAGAGTTGTGTTCCTGGTTGATGGTTGCTGGAAGAGGATGGCCTCCATTGTCGAACACGTTCGTGACTTTCACCCCCGGATCTCATTTAATCTGTTGAACGTGTTGCTCTCAGATGGAAGTCCGTTCCTTGCAGATGACAGATCGATTGCGTTGCAAATGCATTTGCATTCAAGCGTTGGGTTTATTCTACTATTGATTGCGTTTCCATAAACTAAACTTTTACCCCCTTCTATTTCATGAATATTCATGTTTAAAGAATACAATCAGTAACCAAATGATAAGTCTCAGTACTTGTGAGGACCAAACAGATACAAGGAAGTTTGCAGAAGAGATACTAGTGATTTAGCATTGCACCATAATGTTGGGGGACACACGAGAAAAAAAATGGTTGGGTGCCGTGGTGGCCTGAGGGTTAAGGCACATACCACATAACTGCAACGTCCGCAGTCAAACCCCGCCTGTCTTCCCTTGTTTCCTTTTTCCTTTGTCAAAATTGAAGAAGCAGAGGCTGAGATATCTTCACTTTTAGTGTTTAGTCTTGGTCATTTCCCATAATGCAACTAAATATTATCTTTCAATAGACCCTAACATCAACAATGTTATTTTTTTATTTGAAAGCTCTTTCCAGATCCACTGAAGACATTATACAACAGTTTCTGAGCAGTCATAAGTAAACTGAACCTTATGTGGAGTTCGCCTTTAAGGCGTTTGAAACTTCCCCCTAGAAACGTATGGGTGACATCACATGTTATATTAATGTTTGTATTTAGTGTATAGTATGTACAGTACATTAGATATACAGTATATATAGTAGATATACCTGATCCCCTGCAGATCATGCTTATATTCTACAGATGATTGTTTGTTCAATGTTAGTAGCTTGATAATCGTAAATTTGCATGTTTCATTAGAACATTTCACTGTCTTTAATTCACTGTTACTTGCCGATTCCAGCAGCTAAAAAGGCAGTAAATCTTGATTTCTCTACTTGATTGGTGCAAAACCACTCAAGTGGAAAAAAATCTCAAGTGGGGCTTTTATAAAGGCTACATCAACCTCCACTCTACTGTCATCAGATCACTGGTGCAGTGCCCGTTCGGGGCGTGGCCGCTCAGAATGCGCGCCTGTTCAGAGCGGGCTGATTGCTTGGCCTCCAGAAGTGCTGCTTGATCGCTTGTTTATTCAAAGTTTGATATTGAACGTATCGCATGTCTGAATTGCACCAACTTCAACACTGCGCATCCTTGGGTCCCCAGCAATACACCCACCATGTGTGAAGTAGATCTGATGAATGGTTCTCGAGATATGCGAGGGACACACAGACAGACAGATGGAGATTCCTTGCTTTATAGTTGCTATTGCCTCAGCCTTGATGGATACGTCAAGATGCATGCCATGTTTTAAATTCGAGATTATTTATATTTAATCAATGGGTCTATTAATGATAACCCTTTAATTCACTCAATTCACTGTGCCATTAAGCAGTTCCAGAAGAACAACCTGACACTAGCAGCTCATTTTCTGATTCCCTTTTCAGATTTTCACCATCTGTTTGATTGAAGTTCTACTTCTTCAGCCTGTTGACTATCACAAACAAACATTTTGATGAAACCATCAGAAATGGACTGCATTGACGTAAGGGACAATGCTCTGAGCCATCCACTTTTCTTTGCTGCTATATGTTTAAGCTACGCTATAGCCTAGATCCTGAGTAAGGGTTAAGAACATAAGCACTGCCATGTGTTTTGCTAGGCAGAGTGGCTCTGTTTTGCCAGGCCAATCATCTACTGTTGGCTGTTTAAACTATGGAGTTGGGACTTTCTACTGCCAGCCCCTGTTGCCAGTGGACCAGTGGACTTGGCCGGGTGCGACTCTCTCTCTCCGTGGCACTTAGTGCAGCGGTATTCAGCCAGTAGACTATGATCTTTTGCAGAAATGGGCTGGAAACAGGACTGCAGAGGGCTGCAGGCCGGGTTATAATCTTCAGCAGTATGCCCAATACTCTTGGCTTAGCCTGAGCTGCTCTCAAATACCCTCTAATTCTACTAATGCAAGGCCTTGGCTCTGTGATGTGCACCGGCAAACCGTACGCCAGTTAGTTACTTTTTATTATCATTATTAAGTTAATATTTATTCTTTATCAGTGGTACCAATGCAGTTGTGATCCTCATAAGCTACTGTTTTTTCGGACACATGGAATTTGTGATGCATGTATTGTATACCTTCGTCAAGTCTTTAAAGTGGAAATGAAACGTTCAACCAAGTTAAGCTGGTTTACTAAATGGATTTCCAATCGAATGAACAATTATATAACAAACATGATAAAATGTCAGTATTTCAAAGAAAAAAGAAGCTCTGTTTCATCTTTCGTGGCAAGAGCGCCGCCATGTTGCATTACTCTAGCCTGTGACGTCACAAGAATGATTGGCTCGGCTGAGCTCACAGATACAACGGTAGAGCCCGTGAAAGACGGACACTGAGGAGACAGGGGACAGAAGAAGGGGGGACACTATTGAATTGTTCCTGAATGTAAAGATGAGTTTTATAATGTTAAAACCAAAGACAAAACAGTCCATTTCATAAACTGCTGCTGAAACGGAGATCAGTAAGTTACTGCAGCGCTGGCTAGTGACACTGAAAGAGCCCAACGACAGGCAGCTAGCTAGCAGAAGCTACAGGCAAGTTACAGAAACAAACGCTATAATGAGGGCTTCAGAATAAAGTACAGCTTTTGGCGTTTATTTTCTTAGCCACCATGTCTTTGAACGGTCTGAATGAGACAGCAGAGGAAGAGAGACAGGTGATCAGACAGAGGAGAGGGTGGGGAGATGGGGAGACAGCCGGCTGCAGCTGGACTCAGTGCCTGTCGGAGGGCTCTTTCAGTGCCACTAGCCAGCGATGCAATTACTCATCTCCATTTCACCGTCATTTTATGAAATGGGCTGTTTTTTCCTTGTTTTTAACATTGTAAAACTCATCTTTACATCCAGGAGCAATACAATACTGTCCCCTCTTTTGTTTTCTTCTGTCCTGTGTCTCCTCAGTCTCCGTCTTTCCCGTGAAAGATACCGTTGTATCTGTGTAACTCAGCCGAGCCAACCAACATTGTGATGTCACAGGCTAGAGTCCTGCAACATGGCGGTGCTCTTGCCACAAAAGATAAAACGGAGCTTCTTTTTTTCTTTTAAATGCTGACATTCGTCATGTTTGTTATATAATTGTTCATTAGAGTGGAAATCCATTTAGTAAACCAGCTTAACTTGGTTGAACGTTTCATTTCCACTTTAAGGAGTCTTGCACGCCCGAAAGGGCCCTAACACTGCTAGGGTTGGGGCTTCCATTCCCATGGAGACAATCTTTGCGAACTCTCAGAGTTACATGGGCCAAGTCCAATAGGATTAATGGTTGTATGTATTTATTTGAAATATGTTGTATTTTCAGATCCTTTGAAATAATACTGAGTGTTGCCAGTTTACATAAAAGTCATAGGTAGTAGCAATTTGATTTGTCGTAAACATTTATGTTATGAACATACCTTGATCATAAGACAACGGTGACCATTAGCACAAGCGTGTACTTAAAAAAAAAAAAAAAATCTATCAATGGTATCATATAACGTAACCATCGGCAAAACATCAAGCCGAATCAAAACAACCGCAAATGGAGAGTTTACAGTATCACAACACAATTTTGATTGTGCGTGTGTGCCAGTTGGCAAACGATTAAAACATCCATTGGATTTTTGACAGTGATCACAGGGGACAACAAAGGAAAAGGAACAAAGTGTTTTTTTGAACATACTAGGAAGTGGTGTGGTTTTGGAGCAGCAGCTTACTGGCTCCTTGTTTCCTGGTTTACAGTAGAAGCTAAGTGTATAATGGGAGCCCTGTAAACCTTTTGGTGCTGCGGTCAGAGAAAGCTGCATTACAGTTAACATAATTAGGACCAATACCACTGTGGTACCACGTGTAGGACTTTTTCACACTGCTGGACCGGGCTAAAGCGACCTCCGTTGAGCCCAGTTAAACTGAGGGGACAAAGTCACGTTCATGAACTCTGAAGCTGACATTATTCTCATTCAAGGCAACAATTTAGTCTGTAAAAAGATGTGGACTCCTCAGCTGAGCCAGGAAAAACATGCCTTCTAAATTATAATCTGAAGAAAGTCAACTCGGTTGGCGATATGGCAATTTTAGCACATTGGATTGTCTAGTTTTGGAAAAAGAATAATTTTTTATAATGGGTCAACACAATATGTATTTATAACTAAAGGCGCCTTTAGAGTGTGCAGCAATGATCGGGTAAGTTTATTGAATGTCACACTGTGTGAGATGGTTCTAATAAAATCTTGGTCACAATGTGTCAGACTGTATGATATCCATTTGAAGCGAAGAAATCATGGTGAATCCTAGCGCTACAGTGTAAAGAGGCACTTCATTACTAAATATAAAAAAAACTCAAAACAGGAGGATATATATTTATGTATCAATTTTGTCATATATATGTATTGTCTCTGTTGTAATTTCATTATGTTGTTACTCTATACACACAACATCTATTGCCTGTCTGCACCGTCCTGGGAGAGGGATCCCTCAGTTGCTCTTCCTGAGGTTTCTTCTATTGTTTTCCCCATTTAAATAAATGTCTTTGGTTACATTTTCCCTCATCCATTGAAAGGGTTGTAAAGGAGAGAGGGTGGCCTAATGCTGTACAGATTTCAAAGCCCCCTGAGGCAAATCTTTGATATTGGGCTATATAATTGACTTGACTTGAGGAGGAGAATTTAGAGTTTCATTCCCTAAACTTTATTAATCCTCTGAGACCCCACGCTCCCTACCGACTTTACCGTCTTTCAGAGGCTCTAGCAGGTTCAGTTTTAGGGCTAGAGTGAAGCTACAGGTATCATGAAACTAAAACACCTGAGAAATCCATTGGTACCATGCTAGCTTGTGGCAAAAGGAGGGTAAATAACGCTCCAAAGAGGAAAAACTGACCTGGCTATTTTCAAAGGGGTCCCTTGACCTCTGACCTCAAGATATGTGAATTAAAATGGATTCTATGGGTACCCAAATTCTATTCTAACCTATTCTAAAAATGGTGAGTTTGAATATTTCTGCATACTGGGGTCCCTAAACAGTCTTGGAATAACATAAATTGGGTATGACTGTAAAGACTCTTGTGGATCCAATGAGCCCTTTTGTATTCATGTGTGACGATGTCAGTCCCCGTAGCAGCCATTTCATTGTAGTGAGACCATATTACAACCACCAACTAGAGACCTAGGGAATTCAGAGGATGGCTTTCCTAGGTGGATTGACAATAAGGGGGTTTCTGAGCAGTTTCCAGAAGAGAAGTGCTCGCCATCCAATCGGCGAAAAATGCAACTCTTGCATGCAAAAATCTCCAAATGTCAAAAGTTTTGGAAACCAAATCACAGCATGGCTTTTGCTATAGTGTTCCTCAAGGTCTTGGTGTCTTAATGTGGTATTTTGGAGGGATTATTGATCATTTTCTATCAATTCTCAAATGGTTAAATTTAGCACCAAATCTGTGTAATCTGTTGTATTCTGATTGATTGGGTTGTACCAGCAGCCATGATGTGAAAATGTGGTGCTAAATTTCTTACCTCAGGCTGTCATTGGTCAATCTCAGAACCCATGGGCTATCAGTTTGACGACAGATAAGCCTATAGGGGCAAGGAGCAATATATCTGGGGTTTTGGTGTAGCCAGCAGATATCCGGGCCAAGACTTTCTTTTCCATGGGCTGCTCATTGTTTACAGTCAGATTAGCAACTTGAGTTTGTTTGTTTCACAAGTAGCCAGTTTATAAGCTAATTTTAAACCAATAAAAGGCTAAATCATCTTCAGATGATAGCCGGTGGGTTCACAGATTGCATTTCGACCAATGTGTTCTACCTCTTTTGCTCTCCACATGGACTGCTCGAACGTGATTGGTCAGTACTACTCGAACTACAAAGGGAAATCAGAATCAAAATCTTGTCCCGTTGCCTACATTCTACATGTGAATGTAGATCAGTTTATAGAGATTAGTCTTTGGTTGCCAAAGCTCCAAATCTTGAGAAACCTATGAAGCTGGCTTGGTGTTGTAGAGTCCATTCACAGGGCTAGCTGATGAAATACTCCAACTGGCACCCTAACGGCTAACATGCTAGCAAGCTGGGAACATGTTAGCGCTAGTCAGTCACAATAACTCTCTGAGCTTGTTTACTTTTTTCTCTGTACTGGCCATTTTCTTTACCTCAATGAGAAAGTGCCTTAAACTAGCATTCTTTGTAATAGCCAGCAGGGCGCGACTCCTCTGGTTGCAAAAAGAAGTCTAATTGAATAGACGTCTGTAAGAAAATGAGTAAACATTGTAACAATTTGGTCGACTAAAAATGTTTTATTCAGTGTTCGGTTGTACTTACCTCCGCCCTGTCGTTTCACTTCTGGTTCCAAAAACCCAAGATGGCCATGGCCAACATGCTGAACTCAAGGCTTCAAAATCATAGTCAAAACCATTGGGCGACGTCACGTTGACTATGTCCACTTCTTATATACAGTCTATGGTTCATTGCTGCAAGTGGTTCTACTGAATTGATTTGATTGAAATGAACGGATCTTTGCCACAAAACTTCACGGTTTTAAAAGCCGGTGTGATCGGACCAGACTTGAAGTACAGATGTGGTCGAAACGCAGCATGGTTTCAAGGAATATCCATGTCCTCTACATTTCTGGCATTGCACGGGAAGAGAGATACAATAGGAGCTTTCCAAACACTGCCGATAATTGGATAACCTGCCTTACCCGGAGCCAAAGGATTTGATTGTGTGTTTAACCACAGATTGTCTCACATAACTGACTTTACAAAGAAAGAGGCACAGAGGGATAATTGTGTTTTGAGGGCGGTGTTGCAGGCCAAAGCTAGATTAAAGGGCTTTTATTGTGAAGGTGGTGACAAGCTCTTGGTCTGGCAGAGGTAGCCAGATGGCTAGTTTAGAGGAAATGTTTGAGGAGATGAGATGGATCGAGCCAAATGACTGTTAAGTGATAGCAGAAGAAGCCTTAAGATGTCGAGGGAGGATTTGTTAGTGGGATAATTAACTTTACTGTTAAGTGTGTATATGTTTGTTTATGTGTGATGCTTTGGATTTTTCCTGGCAGCTACTGTACAATGCAGGCCACAAATCTCCTCAGTGAGTGACTGATCAAGCCTATTAACTATGACAGTGACTGATAATACACAAACCCCCACCACATTCACTGCCTCCCTCCCACACACACACACATACTCAGCAACTGCAGTTTGGCATGTCATCTTCTGGCTGAGTTTAGGGGGTTCACTTTTATTGGGAATGTTATCTAACTTGTATGGCAGCAGATGGTCTATGTAACTCTGTTTTACCCCTGGGAGAAAAAAAAAAAAAAAAGAAGCTGAGCAGTGAGGTCCAAACATTCAGCGTGTTGCAACCCCATTTAGAGTTTGTCTCTGGTTTGTTGTGATTGGGGCTTGGCTCGTAGTAGGGAGGTGCTGGAGGTGCTGGAGGCTTTTTAACACCAAACACGCACACACACACACACATGGGTACCCTCCCTCTCCTGGGGCTGCTGGAGGCTTGGCCGCGGAGAGGAGATGGTGGTTGTGGTCTTTCCTCAGACGCTGCTGGGGGTGGTGGAGACGCCTGCCCACTTAACCACCAGCCACGTGAGCTATTAGCCAAAAAATGCGTCCAGCTGGACCATGTGCCTATGTGTGTCTCGATGTATGTGTGTGTGTGTGCATACACTCATTTGCTCGTGCAAATTATCTTTTATTCTTTTACAAGTGCTACATATTACATATTTAACCAGTTATTGACAAATGAACTGTGTTGTAGCTATTGTTGTAATTATGGGAAACAAATGGTCAACGAGTCTATTACAGCAAGAGTATTACTGAAGGTGATGCTGCTGTCTGTACGGCAACACTAAAGAGGACAAACTTCTGCCATAGAGTATTACTCAACATAGAAACCCATAATGATCCTGTAGGGTTTTTTGTTTTCCTAGTTGTAATTAGTTGAGCTCGGTTTCTGAGAATTTGGCATGTCCAATGGCTCTATTTAGTACAATACTTATATGCACCTCAGACGCTGTTGCTATGGAGAAATAGCCAACCGGAGGCATGAATCAGACTGTTATCAGGTCATTAAATGGGCGTTATCAGTGCCAGTGTATCATAAGCCTCATAGATGTGGGTCAGTAGGGGCCTACTACACCCACTAGTAGGTTTTTATCATCAATTCAAATGGGCAATCACAGAAAGAAGGAATAAAGGATGATAACAGTGGCCTCCAACGACCGTAGTAATTGTGACAGGAGCAAAAGCGGAAGTCAGGCGCCGTACTATAGACTGGGAAATTCCATACGGGGTGGAGGTCGGGGGTGATGGATGAGACAAAAAACACATTTTCACCCAGGAGGCCGGGCTTCACATCCCGGGTGAAACCAACAACATGTAGTTTTCTTTGTGTTCACAACCTTAAGTTTGACTTGCACTTTTTTCAAACACAGTTATTTTAAGCCAAAACACAATCTTGTTCCCTAAATTAACCACGTGACTGTGTTGCCTAAACCTAAAGACGTTTTAGTTTTGTTGCCTGAACCTAAAGAACCTGTTTTATTTGTTTTGAAAATATAAAGTTTTATTCAGTTTTACATGCTAGAATGTGTTGCTTTTATGTTTCACTTTTACAACATAGTAGCAGGCCCCTACTGACCCACATCTATGATGCTTATAACGACTGATAATGCACATTTAACGAGCTGATAACAGTCGAATCTGGTGCGTCAAATCCATCACAAAATGACTAAAAATCCCAAATGAATTCATGTAAGAGCAGATTGTTGTTAGTTTTCTCAACACTATAATCTTTAGCTTTCTGCACAACAATAGTGGCTCAGATAACAGAATTTTAAGCTGGGTGATCAGAATATTCTTATCCAAATGCACCATGGGAGTCCAGCCCGGTCTCACCAAATGGAGTATGAATGACACGGTAATTTGTAAGTCATATTGCGTGCAATAGCAACCTCTTCGTTGCTTTTGGTGTGTCATATGTACCCCATGTAGTCTGTACTGACTGCAATGCAAGCGCATCCGTGTGATTATGCTACGCTCGGAGCTAGTGACGTAGAATAAAAAGCGAGAGAGACTGCTTATGGTGAGTGGAAGGGGAGGTGGATGTGTCCAACAAACGCAGGACCTTCAACCAGGAGACCAGTGTTCCTGTCCCAAAGTGTTGTTGAGTTATTTTGAAGTTACGTTGGTGACGCGTCTTCCGTACTTGCGTACGTACGTACAGATTTTAGTTTACCTACTTATTTTAAGCCCAACCATGATGTTTTTCCTCAACCTAACAAAGTAGTTTTGTTGCCCTAACAAATAACTGCCTTTTCATGGGAACGGGTTGTGCGATACACTGTAAAATACACTGTAGAGATCCATGCTGTTGTCAGTGATGGTCCCATTTCAACATAGAACCTTTAAAATGATGGTGTCCATTAGTTGCACTAATTACATTACCCCACTTTATTCATGCATACAGAAAGCAAGTACCCACCAGGATCTGATCTTAGCTCAGTAAACAGTAGAAACTCTTTGCACAGCATGACAGCCACAACACAGTGCTGACAGAAGTTATAAAAATTGCTTGCTCTTTTTTTCATCAGAAAAATCAAATATTGATCATGAGTCGTGTGTAAGGACATTACTTTTAATCCCACATCTTTTGTCATGCTGTGTGGTTTCTTGTGTTTCTAACCATCACTTTCAAATCTTCCTCTGTGTTCATATTTTGTAGTGTACAGTATTTAGTTCTTCTTATGTAAAGCCTTTTTTGTTAAGCACTTTCTGAAATCTGGTTCTTATTACAAACCATCATGTCATTTTGATCGCTTTATTATATCCAGCTGATCCCCAGCAGAATCACTGCAACCCCACAGCACACCACAGTAAATAGATGTAGACACTGAAGTAAACTCCTGGTCTGACCCTGTTTTACCTCATGTTGGTTGTTCTCTCTGGTCTTCCTAAAAGGCTGCTGGGTTGGAAAACCTTGCTGGGGATTCCTGAGAACCTTCTTCTTTTTGCCCTACTGGTCATAGAGCAGCTGGTTTGCTTTGACTTACAAACATCTGATGGATATTACAAGCTGAAATGTATAATATTGGAGCACAAAAATAGTAGTTCAGTGATTCATCTTTATGGTAGTCAACAATTTTATCAAAGTGAGATTCAATTTTGATTCCAAGATTTATTTTCTTTTAACTTTATAGTGCATACATCTTTTAATAATTTTTGCACCATGTCCCAAAAAGTTAATTGTAGTATCACACTAAAGGCCGTGACACACCAACCCGACATCAAATAACTAGCGCCGACGAAGGCCACCAGTTTCGTCGCCTCACGCCGACTTTTTCTTGACCAAAAAGTTGCACTCTAAAGCATCACAAAGACTACAGCCGATGGCCAAGTACCACGTACGTTTTGCGCCTGTGTGAGATGAAATAACTCTCCATGCCAGCAGGCAGCGGTAGTCTGTATTTGTCATTCAAAAAGGGAAACAGGAAGGCCCGAGGACTGTGGATATCATTTTCACACCACTCTCACTCACCACTTAGCTTCATTCCAGATGGCCATGTCACTGTGAACATATCCGTGTATCGGAATGATCAGATGAGATGAAGATGAAAAATGAGAAGAGACTTCTGTGTGTGCCATCTTGACTTTACTCGTTGGCTTTCTTTCCTCACATCTGTTTCTCTTCTCGTGCACTGATTCGTTTAAGCTGCACAGCCAATCAGAGTGATTTGTGTCACTGACAGGCACCGGCCGAAAAAAACTCCACAGCAGACTAGAGCCGACGGTGTGGAACACACTGAAAAAACTAGGTTGATAGACGCTCACCGACGACCCCAAACTGTCCGACGCAGACCGTCGGCTTGGTGTGTCAGGGCCCTAACAATAGCAAACACATGGTCAGTGATTGAGGGTAACTATTAAGCAGTTCCCAAAAGATTGGGCAAGATTGTGTACTAAATGTGTCCAAATCCAGCAGCAATTATACATTGCCACACATGGATAAAATAGCTTATTTCTTCTCTTCAGGGGAAAGTACAGTTTATTACAACAAACAGACGGACACAGTTAGCAACTTGGGAGCATTTAGCATCTAGAAAGCCAGATATTTACCTCAAGAGTTGGTGGAGACCAAAAACGGAGCTAAAAGGGAGTGAATACTGGAGTCACATTCTGGACACAAACACAAATGAATGATAGTATATCTCCGTAACTGCTGGATGTGCAAATAAGTAACAGTTTGCTAATAAATTTGCGATATCATCTTAAAAGGTAACTTCTGTTTTTTTTTGACGTGGACCCTATTTTCCCATGTTTTTGTGTCTAAGTGACTAACGGCAACAGTTTTTGATATTGGTCCAGTATTGAGGGAGAACGCTGCAGATGGCAGCAGCTAAACAGGCTGTAATGTAGATGCTCAGGGCAAATCCTCACGTCAATTTACGACCACTAAAAGTGCTTGTTTTTGCCAATGACAGGCTCAGATTGTTATTATAAGTGTCTGACAACATTATGGAAAGGACCCTATACAGAAATAAAAATGTTTTTCATACCTTTCACTTTATGTTTGTTATTGGTGTCATGTGACTTGCTGCCAGAAAAACAACGGTGGAAACATGGAGTACAGAAAGTGTAGCTTAGTGTTATCTAAAAGATGTCACGGCCGAATATTTAGCTGTTTTTGACAATGTGGATATGACACAAGATTTCAGAACGAGAAGCCAAAGATGAGAAAAAAACTTTTATTTCTCTGAAGGGTCCTTTCCATAATGTTGTCAGACACCGATAACAACAATCTGAGCTTGTCAGTAGCAAAAACAAGCACTTTTTTAGTGGATGAAATTGTTGGTGCGGAATTGCCCCGAGCGATTACATTGCAGTCCGTTTAGTGGTGCAGGTTGAAAAATATGTTACCCTTTAAAAGGTAAATATGTCAATGCTGTTCACAGCTGTTCACAGCTGCTCCCAAATTGCCCAAACCATTGTAGGTTTAAGTACTGCCTCTATTTTTTTGTTTTTTATGTAACGCCAACCAGTTTGCCTGCTTTGACAAATTGGTAATTTACAATCAACACCACATTGTGTTGTAAAGGCCAAGTTGTATCGGCTATTCACATTCACTGTTGTTCAAACACTAAGGAACTCCAATGAAACTCCAATAGTACTCAATTGAAAATAACTATTTTGTTTTACTGCTTCTGACCACTCTAGATGTGTTTGATGCTCAGATTTCCCTAAATGTGCTAAGCATATAACAGAGCAGGGTCTGCAGAGGAGACACTCTCCCCTCAGAATAATGAGAACCAGAAGCTATAGCTCTCTGAAGAGACATTTCCACTGTTACACCACATCGTACTGCCGCCTTGCCGGGATGTGACCTACAGTATCCAAACTCGAGGGTTAACAACATTTGCAAATGACTCATCTGTTCTTATTGTATTTGTTGAGTCATACTGTATATCTCATGTTCGCCATGTCCCCGTGCGTCACATTTTGCAAGAAACGCTCAAATGGTAATGTTTAAAAGTAACGTTATCTCCTGTCTAAGAGTTCATTGACCGTGAAAACAGTGTCACATTTTGGAGACGGAGGGCTAGTTGGATGCCAAATTGGTACGACGAAGGTCAATGAAGCCAAGAAAGATACGGGAGAAATATTAAGTTATAGTCTTTTTTTTTCAGAGGCTTTAAGGATTGGTCTGTTAACTAGATGGTAGAGAAACACAAGAGTTCTGTTTCACAGTATAGGCACTAATTAACCGCATGTAAAAAAGGACTGTTTCCAGCACTAATGAAAGGTAGATGGATTCAGGATAGCAGAATAGACAATTGCTGCCACTGTATGGTCCTATGCTGTTCTGGCGGTGCCTGTGCAGCAGCATGTGTCGGCCTATAGTTCGATAAAGATCTCCGTTCCATTCCAGTCTGGGTTTACTGCTGCTTACAGGACAGCTTATAGAGACTTCACTCTTGGATTCTGCTTCCTAACTCTGACATTTACAGACATGGGGTTTTGGATCATCCACGCTCACACAGGGGCATGGAAACATAACCCCTGCTGTCCAACTCACCCCCCCAATCCCCTCCCATCCCGCCAGCCTCCTCTATCCTCCCTCCCCTCTCCCTGCTCCTATTATAACCAGTCCCAGTCTCCTATAAAGCTCTCTGGCTGGGCTGCGGTCCTGGCAGGCAGCTTGTATATCTGCTCTGCTCTGCTCCGCTTGCTCTGGTCTTGGTGCCGGTTCTGGAAGTCAATCTGGTGCCCAAGGTGACCCACATCTGCTCCCACTGTGCTCTATAATGTGACAGCCATTGGAGATGTGCTCCTTGGTGAATTTCTTCAGCTTCTGTCCTGCAGATCATCTCTTAACCAGTTTGTTGAGTTTAAGACATCTCTCACAAGTGGTTAAATAAAAGTACTCTTAATCTTCTTACACCTGTAGTCTGCCTAAATTAAAGGAACAGCATGTAACATGTAGGGGGAACTATTGGCAGAAATGTATGCCATGAATAAGTGTTTTCTTTAGTGTATTCTTTAGTGTAGAATCATTATGTTTTTGTCATCTTAAAATGAGCCGTTTATATCTACATACTGAGCGGGTCCTCTTCACGGAGCCGGCCACCATGTTTCTACAGTAGTCCAGAATGGACCAACCAAACACTGGCTCTAGAGATGGCCCAAAAAGAATGGTGTTGCACTGCTGGTACAACCCGTTCTCAATCACAAGTCGACAAATACAGCTGTTTGGTAAGTGCCCCTCGGCATCGGAAAAACCGACGCACGGAGGAAACCTTTAGCAACAGTATGTGACGAACCGGGCTTTCCACTAACTCCAATGTAAACCCACCCACGTCGTTATTTGACAGTCGGAGCAAGTAACATCGTTAATAGCGTGAGAGTCTGCTGAGGGCAATGGAAGGTGTGGTGAATGGGTTAAACAAACAAGACTTTCAACCAGGAGAGCGGTGTTCGTGTCCCGTGTGAAACTAAATCGTTGACTTATTTTGTCAGTCTTTAACCACATGACTCGTCGGTATCGTCAGTCCCGTGAGTCGCTGGTCGCGTGCTTTGTTAGTATTGTCAGTCCCGTGAGTCACTTGACGCGCTAGCTGCATGAGTTATTAGTATCGCTGGTCACGTGAGTCTCTAGTCGCGTGAATCGTTAGTATCGTCAGTCCTGTGAGTCACTAGTAGGTTGAATTGTTAGTATCGTCAGTCCCGTGAGTCATGTGAGTCATTAGTATCGTGAGTCATGTGAGTCGCTAGTCAGTGAAGTTAACATCAACCACGACCGTTTCCTAACCCTAAGTGGTTGTGTTGCCTTAACCTAACTTCGAAGTTTATTTTGAAAGGACACTATGCATGTAACGAGCGCATATTGACACGCCGTCCCTGAAACGTCCAAGAGTAATGCCTCCTATGAGAGTTAGAATGTGTTGGCTGGTATGTGCATTAATCAAGGATTGGTTGGTCTGGAACCGCTGGTTAATTTGAGATTGCTGGATTGTTCTACAGCGCCATCCTTTTAGCACACAGACATCATTAAAACACAAGAAGCGCGACCGCCAACGTGCGCGGACGCCGTCTCTGCATCGACTTGGAGCACATCAAGTCACACTCCCCAACCTTCTATGAATGTTGTGGATGCTGAAATTGTCTTTTTGTCCTCGCTGCAACTCAGTTGCGTCAAATGGTCCATGTAAGCCGCCGTGATTGTCAGGAGCGCTCCCACTGACCAGTCAGATGCAATTTAAGTCCTGGCTCAGCTTCCCCCTGGTCTCGATCAAACCACAGCATGAATAAAAACTTCAATTTTTCACTTTGCCAGCTTTTAATTCAAAATTCCAGAAGTAGAAAATTGGCATAGCAGCCATGTATGCGTGATGCTCGTGCGGAGACAACAGCCAAAGAAAGACAATAAAGTTCAATGCAGGACAAAACAAGACGGGGCAATACAAGGTAAATTGTATGGAAAGAAGGGAGAAAGTGGTTGGAAAGTGCGGCGGTGACGGGCGTCTGTTTGTCCTCATCCCTCTCTTCACCATCTTTCATCTTTCATTCTTCAGGTCAGCACCACCTCATCCTGACAGACCAAACACACCGTCCAAGGGAAAAAACAGGATGCGCCGCTGCGGATGACGTCATGCCCTCGACTGGTAGGTGGTGACGGAGCGATGGCCTGTGCATGCATGCGTTCGAGGTCGTGTGATTTTTTTTGAAGTGCAGTGGAAGCTGAGTTAGTCAAAGAGCTACTGTGACCCCACTTCTGCTTCATTACCCCCAATTTACCGCTAAACATCCACACAAGAGTGTGCTATGTTACTTATGGGGTGATAGTAAGATGTCAATGGGCTTTTCAGCCACACTACCCTGACGTGAAAACACTCAATGGAACATTCGAAACCACTAATGGCCTCTAATGGTGAATGACATCACAGCTGTCATGTTTCTTGTTATTTTTCACTTTTTCTCTCTCATTACAGTCTCTCGCTCCGTCGCTCTCTTTTTTCTGAGGTGAAATGTATGGTCGCGTACTGTACGCGGACACAAGCAAAGCCCTCAGCCTCTCTCGACCTGCGCGCCGCTGATAGATTTAGTAGGATGGAGAGGGTGTGACGGACGGAGTGATTTTTTGTTCAGTACCTGCCTTCTGTCGGCTTTCCTCTCCGGGTGGAAAAAGAATGAAATCGGACTGAAAAAAACTGTAAAGAGAAGGGAAAGTATACAGCTCAGTCGATACCAACATGAACTGACAGCTTTTTTTTCAAAAGACAAGTCCAACAATAACAAAAGATGTCACATCTGTTTTTGTTTCAAACATGTTTCAGTCACAGCATGAATTAATGTTTTGACTGCAATGAGGCGTCTCCCCTGGTGCCAGCCGTGTCAGTGATTTGGCTTCGTTTTCGTTGTTGTGTCTTGTTGTCTCGTACGCAAAAGCTGCCAAAACTTTGACATTTTGTCTCAGAAGAGTGACGCAAGGTTTACTTGTTGTCAAGGAAATGTTGACATACAGTGGGCTGATGTGAGTCGGAGTTCATTAAGCATGTCATAAGTGGCTAGGGATCCGATTTTGTGAAACATATCCGTGTAGTTTAGACGAGCTTATAAGGGATCAGAGATCGGTACCATGTATGGTGACCTTTTCAGGACATCTTCACATCTTTACCAAGTACCGATCCGATACCAGTGTTTAATTAATAAGCTGTAAGCCTCACTGTGTGGAAGAGACTGGGATCATTCTGTTATGTGTAAGGCAACAACAGCCTTGTCTTAATTATTGCCCTCCTAACTTTGTTAAACAAAATTTAACAAATAAATACATAAACTCACTGAATTGTTATTTATTATTAAAATAATAAATTGTACACAAGCAACTTGGTAAAAAATCTTCTAAATTAACAGGAAATACAATTCAATGGGTAAACATTTTTAATGCAGCAACAAATTGGTCAAAACTTGAACAGGAATTAAAATTCCAGTCTATAATGTCTACAGTGTATAATCATAGCATTGAATTTAAAAGATCTGCTCCATTGTCACCGATACCTGATCCAGCTATTTGAGTCAGTATCGGCCTGATATCCGATCCAGTATCGGTATCGGTGCATCCCTAAAAATAATTCTGATAATCATTTTTAATATCCACATATCCAAAAGTAACAGACAAATGAGATCAAAAACTGGTGACATGGCAACTGACCTGAGTCAGTTGTAACACCTTTACATCAAATGCTGCGATTGAGAGAACAAGAAAGCTGAAAGAAATGGATAAATGGAGTATTACTGGTACAAATGCAAACTCAACCAATGACTGAAGAAAAGAAAAAAGCCTAAAAATAATGCAGTGGAATATTGTCAAAGAATTTCACGAAGCCATCTTCAAGGGGATCACAACTGGGGCACTTGAGCCCACCTCTAAAGGGCTTTGGCGGGTTCAACAGACTAAAAAGGTTTAGAACTACCGGTCTAGGCTGTATGTTTGCCATGCTGAGCTTATCATCCATCACCTTTAAGCTCTACTTTATCGACCTCAGCTGGTCTTTGCAGGTTGACAAGTCTAAAGTCACACAAAAAAAGCAGAAAGAGCAACAAAAGTGAAGAAATTGAGTAGAGACCTCTTCACATTAAAGGTCTACAGGGTGTGACGAAAAAACAAAAATGCGAAATACTCGCCTGCAAATATTATATGTCTTCGGCTTTTATTGTGAAAGGTAAGAACAGAAGGAGTGGATCTGGTCTGCGTCGCCTTTGTCAAGGTTGAAAGGAGTAATACAATTTGCCGTCTTGGTTCGGACTACGGAGCCTCAGAGTTGTTTCATAAATACAAGCGCAACTCAACCCGTTCCACACAACATGATTGGTTGATGCCTTTATTCGCGGTGCGAAAGTTCAGAAAAATCAAACTTGTTTCAAAAAAAGTATGCTGCTCTTTCGCCATGTAATATTCGTGTTCTGTGTGAAATGACTCATCCAACCCGGTCTCACGGTAAGGGGAACGGTTTGAACTTCTCAAGCTCTGTGCTTTAAATTCGTTCAACTACTTTACTCATCATTTTTCGTACAACAAAGTGCAACACCATACATGTCTTACTGAAGAGACTCTTTAAAAGTGGGCACCCTTATTACCATTTGTACGATTCAACGCATCTTATCTCTCTCTGTGTCCAGGCTTCCCCCCCCCTAGCTTCGTGTGTGGCAATTCAGAACAACTATACACAGCAACACTTTTGCTTTAAGATGTAGTCGGACAACACTTCATAGTTAATTTTCAAGCGTACCGTGGTCTTTTTAGATAATACTTGTAATAAAAGGTGTGACACTGATGCAGAATGAGTCAGCTTAATGCATCAGTTATTAATGCATGCAGTCCCGAGGGTTTTGTACGAAGTTGTGCACAGTCAGGAAAAAGAGATTGCTGAGTAGTTCAACCAAGTCCATCTTTGATCTTGCACTGCCATGCACGAGGCTGGATTGCTTCTTTGGCCAATCAAGTGGAGTTGAAAGTAGCTGTTGTACAATACCACATACAATGTGCAGCCTACATCGGAGCCGCAACTGAAACCAACAGAATTGGAGGTAGACCGAGAGAGCGAGGATGACTCAGGCTCTCCTCCTTTCCCATCCATCCGTCTATCCCTCCATCTGGTTTGCGTTTGTGTGGATGTCTCTCATCCTGCAGCTCCTGCACTGACAAAAAAAACAGTTCCCTCCGCTACCCCCTCCCCACCAGCATGCTGCCAGTGCCAGCTCAGGACTGGGACAGCGGAGGTTCCCTGGACATGAGGTAGAAACATGTTCTCACTGAGATACACCGAAACTGGAAGGAGCGTTGGCACGAATCTGGAAAGAACAGAACACGTTGTTCTGTGTGGGAGCGCTGGTCTGATTACCGGGGTGATAAAGTGGGCTAAATTAGACAGGCCTGGCTTCGGGGTGAAATACACAAGGCTTTGGTTTCTATGCGGCCTGGGTTGGGATAACGGCTGACAGTTCATGGCTGGAGATGGGATTAACTCGGGGGGAAAATGTACCACCCTCTAACTTGGGCTCGGATCGTGTAGTCCGGGGGAAAAATCTGGCTCGATAACTGATGCATCACATTGTCTTTGGATGTCGGCGGGCTTGGCACTTGGGCGCACGGTGGCGGTTCTGACGGAGCGCGCTCTGGGGAATGACGCAGTAGCTCATCGATCATCCCCGCTTCCAGATGCTGTCGATAGACCTCTGTGTTGAAGACAGGAGCCCAGACTGTTTTTAGACACGTTGAAGTCACCTCGCTAGACACCAGAAAAAGCGCACACTGAGTGTGATGGAGTGTGTTACAAATGACAGATGGCGGTAGTGTGAGAAATGTGTGGTCTTGTGTAATTTAGCTACGGTCTGGGATTGTCTTGCTTTTGCAGCTTTGTTGCTTGACACCAGATTGATGCTTTTTGTGTCATATATTGAACCTCTTCTTTTAAAGATATGTTAAGAAATAAAGCAAAGTGATTTTTTGCACAAATTTGATTGCTAGACCGTTGGTGTTTATACGGCCCAAAACAGACTTAGATAGAAGTCTACTGTGGGAGTGTGTTTGTCCAGCTGTCTCACTGAAGAACTCACCAGACCAGAGTGTCTTCTTTCTGTTATTTCAACCTTATTTTATGGGTAGGTGTATAAATACTCTAGCACACCATGGGCTTTTGTTGTGAAACGGCTTTTCACGTGTCAATTAATGCCACATCATTACCGTGAAATGGTCGCGGTTATGTTTAGGCAACAGAACTACGGTAACGGGGGGGCGCCATGTACCAAGACTCAGTCCTTACTGCCGCGGCCCGGGATTCGAATCCAACCCGCGGCCCTTTGCTGCATGTCATACCCTCTCTTTCCCCCTTTCACAGCTATCACTGTCACTATCTAATAAAAACAGAACAGCCAAAACATAATCTTAAAAAAACCCCAAAAAAAACTATGGTAACGGCCTCGGTTAAGTTTAGGCAAAAAAAAAAACTACTTAGGTTTAGGAAAAACATCATGGTTGGGCTTAAAATAAGTATGTAAACTAAGTAAAATCAGTTCGTAAACAACGTAACATAAGTACAGAAAACACGTCACAAACGTCATTAATGTAACTTAAAAATAACTCAACAGCACCTGAGCATACACTGGTTTCCCGGTTGAAAGTCCTGTGTTTGTTGGACCTATTCAACTCCCCTCCTGCCCACCATAAGCAGCCTCTCACTTTTTATTCTACGCCACTAGCTCTGAGCGTAGCATATTCACACGGATGCGTTTTTATTGCAGTCAGTGCAGACTGCATGGTGTACACATGACACAGCAAAAGCAACAAAGGCGTTATTATAGAACCCAAAATGACGTAGAAATTACCATGTCATTCATACGCCACTTTGGTGTGACCGGGCTGGTTATTCCCCTTCAGTCCCTCTCCTTTTTTCTCATATTTTGTACATTTATAAGGCAGATACATAAAACTCTGACATAAGCGCAAATTTCTTCCATCGAATGCGCCTTGTACCGCTCTTTCCCGTAATATCTGCATCTTCTGATAAAATGTTCTCCAGATGCATTGTAGATCCACTTTCATAATGGGGAAATTTAGACTTCACAATCAAAAGTAATTTGATTGACAACCCTGAATTGGTAATCTGCACATCAGTCACTGGAATACAAACAGGAACTGCTAGCTACAGTAGTGAATGCCAATGAACAGGGCTTTGGTCACCGGCTCCATGGCAATATTACACTTGTTTTCTGTTTATATGACCAAAAGCATGGCTGGAGCTGTAGTACCCAAAAAAATATGTTTATCCCAAATGGAAATAAGAAAACATGCTAATTGAGGAAATGCTCCAGAGATGGAATAGTAATAAGTAGTGACTATGCCATAAGCGCCCAAATATTGGGCGGGAACACCAAGCAAACCAGCCAGGGTTCAAAGGGGTTAATAAAGTCATTACACACTACCGAAGTTTTAATCTCCGCTGGTGCAGCTCGTGGAAATGTTTCGAAGGAGAAAACATCCACCAGTATGGCTGGATGACTTGGTGGTGCACAGGCATGCACCAACACCAATTATCCCTCTCACTCAACCCAGCATGGCAAAACATGATTACCCGTTTGAAGCAGGAGGCTGGAGTTAAAGTACAAACTTTACCAGAAGTTATGTAACATGTCTGCATTTTTTATTCCAATGCAGTGTCATTTACTGTAATAAGCTGGCAATATTTGGGCATTTTTTCTCCCCACCCCACAAAAAAACTCTTCATCCAAAAACCCTTTTTGAACCGTATTTATCCTGGTATCACCTCACAAACATGAATCATAACACGGCTTCCCTTCGCTTTATATCGTTATAATTGCCCACTTATTTGAGTCTCTACTTCAGTGAATTAAACATGTTTACAGTTAAGTTTGGTAGAGGGAAAAGGTGTCGGGTTGTGTGGAGGTGCCATACGGGAAAGCGTCGTGCCCTTTTTAGAGTAGATTTAAAGTATGTTTGGAGAGCTTTTATTGCATCTCTGGAGCATTTACTCCATTAGTGTGTTTCATTTGGCCAGGTGAGAATGATGCCATTTAAACTTGCACCGTAATTGCTTCGAGTGATGACAGCAAAATGCGGGTTTCGGTCCGCTGCCAGGCAAAACCGCAGCGAGGTTCATTACAATTGTAATCTGAACCAACAACAGGAAACAAACCTCAAATCTCAGAATTTTTTACGGGTACGAGGAGGCGGATGTTGACATCTGATAGCCAGCAGTTACTCCAGCTTGGAGAGGCCGATCATAACAAAATGAACCAAGGGAAAACCACAGTCTGGACGGATGCTCGTGTTCAGCTTATTTTTTTCTTAACTGGTACTCAGATGGAACTTGAATAAACACGCTGAGCCCATGTGACTTTGAAACAAACTGAAGGTGTCATTGCAGCGCGAGTGAGAATAAGAGTGGGAGGTTTTTGTTTTCATGCGTGCGTCAAGATATCTCACCGGACATGTTTTATCCCTCTGACAACGGGTCAGTGGTGCGCCACAGTTTAGGATTGCACTCAAATCCCCCTTTTATTGCAGGGGAACGGCTATTGTGTTGATGATCTGGGCTTGGCCGCGATATGGAGACGGAGTGTGTGAATGTGTGTGTGTGTGTGTGTGTTTGGGGCTGGGTGGGGTCGGCATGTGTCAGTGGGGAGCTAAGCTCGGTTTGATGACATCTTCATTGTGAGTGTGACGAGCATCCCCCCCCCATACACATACACAGAAACGGACAGGGACTCTGCTCACATGCCACCCATGTGGGAGAGCAACATGTCCTCTCTCTCTCTCCCACCCAAGCTGAGAATTAACCCTCTGAGACCCGCAATAGACCCGTATTATCTTTTTTTATCAGGGTGCAGGGGTTCTTTAGGGGGAGATAGCAGGTCAGCAGTAGATGTCACATAGAAGTAGTGTACATCATCTGAAAGCTGGGAACCTGAAGATTAATTTGAGATGCTGCTCAGCGCTGTGTGTCAAATTGTTCTAGTCATAAATCAGAAATAAACATGAATGAATGAATGAATGAATTAAATGTGATGATATATGATGGCCACTCCCATGCTTCTATTATGTCTCATAGGTTGTTGCAGCCATTTTACGGTTGATATCATTTGTTACACACATTTGGTGCTAAATTTAACCATTTTTTACCACTAGAGAATTGATAAAAATTATCAATAATCCCTCTAAAATACCACATTAAGACACCAAGACCTTGAGGAACATCATAGAAATAGCCATGCTGTGATTTGGTGTCAAAAACGTTTGATATTTGTACAAGAACTGCATTTTTCAGCGATTAGATGGCGAGCACTTCTGTTGTGGAAACTGCACTGAAACTCCCTTAATTGTCAATGCTCTAGGTCTCTGGTTTGTGGCTGTAAAGTTTCACGAGGCTGTGATTATCCTAGAGGTCACCACAGGTCATTTTATATAGTGAGGTCAAATTAAAAAATAATGGCCTCACTACAATGAAATGGCTACTATGGGGACTAACATCATCACACATGAATATAGTTGAATATAGGGCTCATTGGATCCACGAGAGTCTCAGCTTTACAGCGATACCCAATTGATGTAATTCTAAGACTGTTTATGGACCCCAGTATGCAGAAATACTCAAACACATAATTTTAAAATAGGTGAAAATAGTACATTTATATTGCATTCAAAAAACTGCATGTGATTATCATAAAGTGGGCATGTCTGTAAAGGGGAGACTCGTGGGTACCCATAGAACCCATTTACATTCACATATCTTGAGGTCAGAGGTCAAGGGACCCTGTTGAAAATGGCCATGCCAGTTTTTCTTTTTACTTTGGAGTGTTATTTAGCCTCCTTCCCGACAAGCCAGTATGACATGGTTGGTACCGATGGATTCCTCAGGTTTTCTAGTTTGACAGGATCTCTATCTGCAGGTCTCAGAGGGTTAAAAGACACAAAAAAAGTGCAATATTACTCCTTCCTGACATCATATCCCCTCATTGTCGCTCTTCCCGGGAGTCTGGGTTACCCCGGCAACACGTGCATGAGCAGGATTGAGTCATTGGTTTCGTTGGGCCCCCTGAAGTTTGACAAGCCTCTGTGTTGTTTTTTTTAATTTTGCTAAACAAACATCTTGATTAGCATGCAGAGGGGAAGGGACAGGGGGAAAGTGATCTGGCATAAGGTAACGTATCGGTGAACGGCTTTAACTTCACATTTATTCACTTTTGATGTTCTAATCAGTCGGGTGTGACAGCACTCCTGGGTATAAGCGTCACAGCACACACACACACACACACACACATGCAGACACCTCTTCCCGGCCCTCTCCGTCAGACGAGCCAAAGTTTGCTCTTCCCATGGCGCTTTGTGCTCGGGCGCTATCCCAGCCGCGCCGCTTTCCCTCTGAACTCCCACAACTTCATCAAAGAGGAATGGAGCGGAGCAAGGAGGGGCAGGGAAAAACAAAAAAAAAAAGAGAAAGAAAGAAAGAGGGAGAGAAAGAGCTCTGCTTTCCTAATCACATCCCCATGGGGGTTCGAGCCGCGGAGGTGAGGGCGAAGTAAACAATTTTGTTCATCGTGTTTTTGTTGTGTTGTTCTTTCATTCCGTGGCCTCTTTTGTTTCAAGCTTTTGCTGAGGAATAGAGCGCTGATTAATGCAGAACCCCCTCCCCATTACTCCCCACTCTCTCTTCTGTTTTGGGAAGATTCCCCCTGGTAATTAATTCACAGCAGAATTAATTAGAGTGAGGGGGGGGGGGCGGCATAGAGAGGGAGGAGTGCAAATATATTTAGAGAAAGAAGGGGGGGCGATGAAGAAAAGTGACGATGAGAGAGGTTGAAAAATAGGGAGAGGAAAAAAAGAACATTTTGCACTTAACGCTCAAGGCTACCCACAGATCCCCACCCCCCCACCTCAACCCCCCATAACTGTGTCCAACAAGGCTGACAGCAATTACGAGTCCAAATTAGGTTTGCCCTGAGCCCGGTGGCACCCGATGAGGACACAGATAAGAGATTTAGATATTCTGATAGATGGATAGAGTGGCTGACTAATGGAAAACGATGCATGGATGATGTCTTGAAAGACGAGAGGAGGGAGGAAAGAGTGAATTGTTAGAGAAAGGGGCAGAAAGGATGAGAGGGGGCGAGGGTGGCGTTGTTCCTCCATTTTTGCTTTAATTCGATCGGTCCCCTCGGTTGCTGCGTAATGCCGATTGGTCTCCAAGAGCAAAGTGAAATCCAGGCGTTGTACTGCTACCAACACAAAGACAGAAGTATTCCTATTCCTCAAGAACGACTCCTCTCTAAACTCAATCAAGCACTTTTCCATTTTGATTCCGCGTGGGATGCCAGTTTATATGAATGCGGATGACTCGATCGAGGCCGTAACGAATCTCTGGAACTGGCACGGCACGCCTCTTAGCTAATTGGCTAACCGTGTTAAGGAATTGCAATGTGCTTATTCATTCTCAGGTACAGTCTCCATCTCGTTTTCACCGACTGGCCGGTGTCTCTTTTCCTGCCCTCCCTCCTTCTTGCCCCCTTCGCCACAATCTCACCTCTGTTTCCTCCCGCTTTTACTTTCACAAACATCCTTTTTCCCCCCCTCCCTCTTACTTACTGTACGCTCTCTGTTTCACCCTGGCTCTTCCATTGTGTTCATTATTCAAGCTCTCCTGCTGATAGAGCCAAGGCGGAGGGCACATTTGCTACGTCTGCTGAACTCCTGCAGCACTTTAACTCCATCCTCATGAGGGATGTTTTTGGAAACGGCCCTCCTTTCGTGGTGTAGCTCTGGGATTTAGTTGGTGGAGAGGCACGATACACCAACTAAATCCCAGAGCTTCATCACACTTTAAAACTTTCAAGAGAGAGTTTTTGCCTCAGCAGTAGAAAAAGCATTCCGATCCTTTACTGAAGTAAAAGCAGCAATGCCACACTGTAAAAAATACTCAGTTTCAAAGTGAAATTCCTACATTGAAAATATCACCTGTTTCAACTGTTATCAGGCCAAATGTACGTTATTGGTTGCTATAAGCCTCATAGATGTGGGTCAGTAGAGGCTACTACACGTACTACGTTGTAAATGTGAAAGCGAAACTTAAAAGCAACACATTCTAACACGTTGTGAAATTGCATGAAAGACCAAGCAGCTTGTTTAGGTTTAGGGAACAAGACCACTTAGTTATGTTTAAGGAACAACATTGTGTTTTGGCTTAAAATAACTATGTTTCAAGTGAAACGCTTGTGAACACAAAGACAACTACACATTGTTGGATTCACATGGGATGCGAACCCTGGCGTTCTGGGTATAAGTTTTGTGTCCCATCCATCACCCCGACCCTTAGCCACCCCATATGGAGTTTCACACTGTCCATACTGCAGCGCCCCACTTCCACTTTTGCCCCTTTCATAATAACTACGGACGATTTTTTTTTTTTTTTTAATTCCTTCTTTCGGTGATCAACCATGTGAATCAATGATAAAACATTCTAGTAGGTGTAGCAGGCCCCGTCTGACCCACATCTATCAGGCTTATATAACCACTAATGCACATTTAACAACCTGATAACGGTCTAATCGGCTGAAAATATTACTTAAAGGGAACCTATATGCCCATTTTCAAAATGCATACATGTCATTCCTATGGTCTAAGACAGTCCATAGAATATTAGCAAACATGAAAAACTCTATCCCAAATCCAAAAACTAGTGCGCTAAAACTCAAATTTGTGATGTCATCAAGTATAAAGTGTGGAACTCCTCCACAGACAATAGCTGCATTGATTTGTGAGAACCATATATAACCTTTAATAATGTATAAAATAGCCCATGACATAAGGAATAATCCCTCAACAGTATTCATTATTTATATTCAACATTAATTATTATTAGTTTTTTTCAGTAGGATGTCGCTGTTTGTTGTGTGTAGAGGTGTGTGTGTGTGTGTGTGTGTACAGCAGTGCAGCGGCGGCGGCGGCGCTGTCCTGAAGCTTCAAATAGCTTAGAATATTTCTCACCAAAGCTTTGAAGTCCAAAAATTTTTATTCGAGACAGGCCTGGTTAACGCAAATTCGTTTAAACGCCACTAATTTCTTTAAAGCATGAACACAACTTGTGATTTTTAGGTCTGTTTTAAAGCTAGAGTGAAGATACTGGCGTCATATGACACTAGAAAACCTGAGGAATCCATTGGTACCAACCATGTCATACTGCCTTGTTGAGAAGAAGGCTAAAAAAACACTCCAAACTTATGCTAAATTTCGGTGAGGAAAAACTGTCATGGCTATTTTCAAAGGGGTCCCTTGACCTCTGACCTCAAGATATGTGAATGAAAATGGGTTCTATGGGTACCCACGAGTCTCCCCTTTACAGACATGCCCACTTTATGATAATCACATGCAGTTTTGGGGCAAGTCATAGTCAAGTCAGCACACTGACACACTGACAGCTGTTGTTGCCTGTTGGGCTGCAGTTTGCCATGTTATGATTTGAGCATATTCTTTACAGTAAATGCAGTACCTGTGAGGGTTTCTGGACAATATTTGTCCTTGTTTTGTGTCCTTAATTGATTTCCAGTAATAAATATATACAAACATTTGAAAAAAGTAGCCATATTTGCCCACTCCCATGTTGATAAGAGTATTAAATACTTGACAAATCTCCCCCATTTTGAACAGATGACAAATGTGCGATTAATTGCGATTAACTATGGACAATCATGAGATTAATCACGATTACATATTCTAATCAATTCACAGCCCCTAAATTAGTTACATTCCACTGTTCTTCAGTACAAATCCAGGATGAAGGCATCTCTACATCTGGCACCATGTCTGGGAAACACACTACCTGTTCCTCCTGATAGCCTCCAGATGTGCCCAATCTCTCACGTTAAGACACACAACTGGTCTGGTCTTTGTCAGCAGTTTTTCAAGTGCTGATCCAGGTCCACTTTCTCCATTCAGGGCACGATAGAAGGGGGAGAGGTGCATCCTGGTCAGCAACTGTAAATCACCTCTCACAGTTAATACTCTTCTAATCCGTATTACTCACTATGTTCCTCCTGGTTTTCTTTCTTTTCTTATTTAACAGGACGAGTAGCTGTAACAACCAACGAGGGAGCGAGTGAAAGAATAAAGAAGCACAAGCCTGTGGTATGTAGAGGCTTAGCTTATTAAAACTGGATAGAAATTGGACTTCCAGCCAGCCGCTCACCTCTCCTCATGTCTCTCTCCACAGCCCTGAGAACCGTTGGCCCTAATGGAACTACAGCATGTTCTCTGCTCACCATCGACTGTCTGGTAAGGTCTGATGGAGCGATCTGCCTCGTTAGTTTATATTAGATCCGAGAGAGGTTTGCTAGAGCAATTACACCGTGAGCGATGGTGGGAACACGGCCCTGTTTCTGCACGCTCACGTCTCCTCATTCTTTTAAGGGAGGGAACATTTGGAAAGCATTTAGAAGATGCTTTCTTTCTTTCATTCTGTCTGTCTGTCTGTCTGTCCACCTTCTGTGTTTGATCTCCTTCATTGAGTTTCCAAACCTCGTCTGCAATCTCGGCGTTTCCCACCTCTCGCCTTGTGTTCACAGCGCGGCCGTGTAAACACGCCTCTAGCCGCTATCGGCGTGTTTGCATGGCCTGTGTGTGTGTGCGCCCAGATAGCGTGGGTGTAAAGCGATAAGGCTAAGTGAATGATTCCCCTCCAGCAAACAGAGGGGAGCGGCAGACAGAGGGAGCAGAGGGCAGGCAACCTGCCATGGGAATCTGGATAATCCATTCTGCTCACTTTATTAACATCATTATGGAGGAAACAGAGAGGGCAGAGAGAGAGAGAGAGGAATGGAAGGATAGAGAGACAGATGGAGTGGGTGGAGAGAGAGTGAGTGCAGAAGTTGATTTTGGGCGAAAGAAATGCATTTCAGTGGTGAAAACTAATGAGGGTTCAGAGGTCAGGGAAAAACAGAAGCATGTCATTTAAGCTTCAGACGTAATATTGAACCTCCTTTGTGCATTTAGCCTGCAAATTCACTGTAGTGCTACGACTGGTTTACTGGTGGAACCAGTTCTCAAAGTGGGCTGGTACTCACTGGTACCCAGTACCGGCACTTCTATATTTTACTCCTTGTAGTACTGTGACTTTTTCTTGCATACCGGAACTTCTCACAAGCTGCCAGTACTCTTCTCTGCCCTATCCATACCAGGTTCTCTGGAAGATTCATAATGGAGATCTAATAAGCCATACTGTATGAACATTAAAACTACGTGGGGAGAATCTGGACGAGCCGACGCACGGCATTAATGAAACTTTATTTTAAAGTTTTCTGATTCTGATATTTTAGGGTAAACATTTCCAGAAGAATTAAATGCTCAGACGAAGGCTGTGATATGTGTTAATTATAAAATAATCTTTTAATTAGTAATAATAATGGTCCAAACTGATGTAAAATTGCATAGTTTTAAGTAAAAAACTTCAAATTTTCCTGGGGGAAGATCCCCAAACCCAATATCTAGTATATTTTATTCATTGTAGAAATTCACAATGTGTTTCTTTATACTTCATAATATGTAGGAGCATCCTGACTGGGACACTGCTCCTAAAAGCTGAATGATACCCGACTATAGGCTACAAATAACACAGGGAAACACTTTAACTATTAACACCACTAAACACACCACCTTAGCCCTATAATGTTCCAGTTGGCATATTATTGGAGTATTATAGGCCTACTATAGAGGATGCATAGCCCCAGTATAATAATACAGTATAGCAATAAAACCACCGCTGATAATGACTGACACTGTACAACATGCTCAAAGAAATAATTAATAAATAGATCAATGTCCCCAAATGTCAACAGTTTTTTATACCAAATCACAGCATGGCTTTTTCTATGGTGTTCCTCAAGGTCTTGGTGTCTTAATGTGGTATTTTGGAGGGATTATTGATCATTTTTATCAATTCTTGAGTGGTAAAAAAAAAAAGGTTAAATTTAGCACCAAATCTGTGTAACAAATGGTATCAACCAAAAAATTGCTGCAACAACTTATGAGACATAATAGAGCACGGGAATGGCCATCATTTACTTCGATCATAATGTTCTAAGCACTTTTACACTTTCAGATGATGTACACCACTTCTATGTGACATCTACTGTTCACCTGCTATCTCCCCCCTAAAATCCCCTGTTCCCCCCTAAAAAAAGACAAAAACGGGTCTCAGAGGGTTAACAACTTAAGTCTTATTATTGTATTTGATGTCTAACTATGCAGTATTATAGAAAGTGATTTGGTGCTACAATAATTCTGTTTCACGTCTGTCTTACCCAATGAGCTAAAAGACACTCAAAAACATATTTATTAACCTTTATTTGACAGATGACAGTGTAGAAATGGGATGAAGAGAGAGAGAGAGAGATAGCGAGAGAGAGAGGGGTATGACAAAGGTCCCAAGGCTGGAATCGGACCGACGACATTGTGGTTGCATGGCATCATGCGCTGTAACCACCCGGTAACCAAGGAGCTCCAGGGGCCAATAATAGCTAAGATTTTTGGTCATGTTTTGACTGTTTGGAGCGTCATTAGCACTGCGTGAAGAAACACATCCCCATCATTCATTTCAATGCGCGCCTACGCCAAGGGCTCGGGCAAACAAATGCACCATTGTCCGGCACGAATTTGCAACGTCATCCGGCAACGCACTGCGCTGGCCAATCAAATGCGTGCAAGGGGCACACTCCTGGTAGCATACTTCTCATAACACTCAGTCGAGGAGGAAGTATTAGATTAAAAATGTAGCAATGTCACAATGTAAAAATACTCTCTTATAATGATAAGTCCTGCATTCAAAATATTACTTTTGTAAAAGTTTATCATTATTATCATCATAAAATTGACCTCAAAGTATCAAAAGTAGAAGTACTCAATATCGGCCCTCTCAGTGTTTTTATATACCCTATTATTGATTTGTTTCTGCTGATGCATTTAATATTCTAACTATACGTTGACTACATTTTATCTATAATAATGCATGATATTTTATAAAGTGGTCATATACTTTGTATATAAAATGTGAAATCCCCTGCACACCCAGAGTCCATCCATTTACTGCGTGCAGGGAATTATGTGATGTCACCAAACACTATGTACCAACAACAATAATAACAGGGTAATGCGTAGTGCACACTACACCACTTTAGCTCTGATTTTCCGCTCCCCGACAAAACCCCCAGATCAGAAGCAAATCGGCGTCGGCTCGCCGCTCGCATATCGGCGCTCGAGCGTCATGTGTGAGCTGCTCAAAGACGCGAGCCGAGAGGTCCGCCGATGCCACGCAGACACATTACAGATATGTAGCATGCTAAATATCTGGACCTTCCGGGACCCCGGCCACGAGCTGCAGCCGATGAGAGCGCGAGACATGGGTTGAGAAGAAACCTGGGGGAGGAGGGGTTGCCTGTAACAATAGGAACTTACTGTTTGTGTTGCCTTTGCAACGTGAAGCAAAGTTGTTGTTGCACATAGAGGAATAATTGGTAAAAAAGAGTGTGGAAACTGGTGGAAACAGGCTATTTTGTGAACACGTGCCAACAACAACATCAGCAATGTGTCTCGCGGTGAAAGATCTTGTAGTGTGTGACCCCCCTGTCGCCGGTCAGTCATGTCGTGTGAAAACCACGACGACTTAAAGACTCATGATAACAAGCCAGCAAGTTGTGTAACGTGAACAGGACTGCGATCTGACGACTTTGAAAGTCATGTAGTGTGAACTTAGCCTAAGTTGTCCCACCCTAACAAGTACAACGAAACCAACAAAGGGGTGAGGGAGATGTCAATCAAGTGCTGGTTGAACACTGTCCTGAGAAGAGGTCTAATTACTTTCACCTGCTGTGGCTTCGCCCAGCTGACACAGACCAACAATCTAGTTAGAGTAATTGAAAACACTTGTGATTTGGCAACTGCCCAGCCTTTAAAGGGGACCTATCATGCTCATTTTCAGGTTCATACTTGTATTTGGGGTTTCTACTAGAAAAAGGTTAACATCCTTAATGTTCAAAAAACACATTATTTTTCTCATAGTCTGTCTGAATATACCTGTATTCACCCTCTGTCTGAAACGCTCTGTTTCAGCGCCTGTCTCTTTAAGATCCCTTCCTGAAAAAGCCCAGTCTGCTCTGATTGGCTTGAGAGAAAAATATGGGTTTGCAAAGGTAGTTCTCAAGCTGAGGGCGATATATTCTAATGAGCCTGCATGTGACATAGGAAGGGGAACCAGATCTGAATGGCTTGATGAATAGCATGTTGTCTGAGCTACGGAGGCCAAGAGTGGCCATAGAGAGAGAAATATATATATATATATATATATATATATATATTGAGGCCACAATTTACTAATTTGTGCGCACAAGAGATAATTCATTCCCTCAGTCTAATAAAACTGTTATCGTGTTTTGATAAATTTGTGCGCACAAGATAGTTATTTGTGGCCTCAAAGTATTAAAACGTTTCCACGTTTTAATCATTTCTGCGCACGAGATAAGTGCATATACAGAGAGCCAACACAACAGCGCACCCCACTGCAGACTCTAACTAACATGCGTTACTTCCATAGCTGAGAGTCCATGCTGTTAAGCCACAATTACACACAGCAGATCCATTTGGTTACATTTTGTGCAGCCTGCATCAGATTGTTGTAAAAAATAACCACAGAACCCTTCGTGCTTATGTGAGATCGAACGTGTCGTTTTGATTAATTATTCGACACAGTTCCTTCTGCACATCAACAGACGTGTAGGAGACTGGCACATTGAAAAGAGTTCACACAGCTCCACGCATGGCTGGGCGCGTCATCTTTTTTTTTTTTAAATGAGGCCAGCCAGTCTGGAGCTCCATATTTTAAAAAAAATAATAGCCTAAAGATAAATGTGTGGCAGTGATAAGCAACGCAATGTGATGCGCCCTGGAAAACACCATGCCAAATGAACTTTTGGTGATTTCGTGGCTAGGCTCACATGACGCATCCGTGGCGCACTTGGGCACGGGGTGGCATCAGAAAGAAGGCATTATGACGGGGGGTGCATTAGAGAGGCTGTGACAATCATGGCCAATCACATTTAAAAATGTGGAGCTCCAGACAATGTTTTGGCCATCCTTGTTTAAAAAAAGATGACACACGGGTGAAGGACTGTCAGCAACAGACTGTCCTGAGGGAGTTCTAAGCGGAGCGAGAAGTTTTAAGCGACTCACTCAACTTTTCGCCTTCATGCCTGTTGATGCTCTGAAGGAACTGTGTAGAACAATTAATCAAAATTACACGTTTGATGTCACATTAGTACAAGGGGTACTGTGGTTATTTTACAACAGTCTGATGCTGGTTGTACAAAATGCACCAGCAGATCTGCATTTGTAATTGTGGCTTGACAGCACACATTGTGCTCCAGTTACAGTGGCTTACAGACTGCAGTGGGGTGCGCGGTGTTGGCTCTCTGTATATACATTTATCGTGGAAACGTTGTAATTAAATTGAGGCCACAAATTACTATGTTGTGCGCACGAGTCAATCAAAACATGGGAACAATTTAATTAAATTGAGGGAACAAATTATATATTGTGCGCACAAATTAGTAAATTGGGGGCTCAATATATATATATATGTATATGTATATATATGTATATATATATTTATTTATATGTATATATATATGTATATGTGTATATGTGTATATGTATATGTATATATATATATATACATATATATATATATATATATACATATATATATATATATATACATATACATGTATATGTATATATATATATATATACATATATATGTATATGTATATATATATATATATGTATATATATATATATATATATATGTATATGTATATATATATATATATGTATATATATATATATTTCTCTCTATGGCCACTCCTGGACTCTGTACTGATATAGGCAGCCAAAACAAAAAATGACTGGGTTGTCTTATTTCACAGTCTTTGGGTTGGTAGGTATGGAGGACAGAACCTGCCAAAATCAAAAATAAATAAATTACTTGATAAATAAATAAATATGTCACTAAATATAGCAAAAATAATATAAAAAATAAATGTAGCCTTTAATTAATTAATTAATTAAATGTGACACAAATTGATACATCTGTTTTAATTTGCTTCATTATTTATTTACCTTTGTATTAATTTCTGTATTTATTTACTCCTTTGTTTAATTTTCCCTTTCATTTATGTACTTATTTGTTATTAATTTTTAATGGATTTAATTATTTATTATCTAATTTATTTTTGCACAATTTTCCCTTTTGCATTTCACCCCCTATTTTTTCCCCAAACTTATGTATTCATGTACTCTTTTTTCACATTTCTTTATGCATTTCTGCCTCATTATGCAAATGAGGGGGCTGTGATTCAAGGTGTGTCGTCATAGGGTCAGAGTGCATAGATCGACTATATGCTATGCTACCTAGCAAGCAAGCAGACTGTGCTTCTGCTTATCAACACCAGTCTTCATTCCAGGCTCTGTACAGCGGATCGTCGGCCTGCTGCTGGCTCTGCCTCTGCCTCGTACTGGTACGGGTGTGAAGATCTACCTTCTGAAGCTGAACTGTTTCATGGACCCACCGCCGGCTTCCTCCCTGAGATTTAGCTCGTTCAGAGTGAAAAGCACTGCGCAGCGACAATGGCACCATCAATTTATGTCACATTTGATCAATTAATTAACAGCTAAATTTATTTTAAATTTTTGCTACATTTAGTAATTTATATATTTATTTTTTATTTTGGCAGGTTCCCTACTCCATAGGAGCCCCAGATACCCAAATGTATGTGCACAAGCACTAAAAAAAAGTGAGTTTATATATCTATGAATCCCTCAAACTGGACAATCCGGTTTGAATTTAACCACTTATACTGAGATACTTTTCTTAGAAGCTCCTGATTGAGGAATAGTTGTAGCCTAGATCTCAGACGAGGCCTGTGATTATCATAGTAGCAGTTGTCCATTTCCCACACTGGCTGGGAAAGTTTGTGCAACTTCCATCAACTTCTACCATTGGGGGGTCCCAGTTCCTCCAAAAGAGCTATTCGGTGGCTATTAGTGGTAGACTGCGGTTGAACTGGCAGCTCCCAAGTGTGACTGTAACTGCCTGAACTTGAAGCCGAGCGTCTCCGAAAATGATCCGACACGCTGAGTCCTCCCTTCGGTAAATAACTATTTTAGAAAAGCAAACACTGAGAGAGGAGAAAAGCTTGGACACAGAAGAAAATATCACTTTTTCTCTGTATTTTTGTGAGTAAATCAATGCTAAAAAGTTAATTTGTTTGTAGCCCAAAGCGTCTGTAAAGCCAGGCCGATTACAGTTTTGGAATACAGTTTTTCATGATGTTATCAATTCTGTCCTCTAACTACTTCAAGGCTTTTCTTTCTCTTTGTTGCTGGCACACAACACTATTTTAATGTCCTTGCTCTCTTTGCTCACATCCAAAAGAAAGCTCATTTCCCAATGTTTGTCTTGAGCTGATTTAATTGATCTGCTTATCGTCCGTTTGTTGTCAATTATGTCAAACTTATTGCCTTTTTTTCTGGAAAATGCAGCGCAGCAAAAAGTGGCCCGTGCGTGTCGAGAGGAGTGAAGAGGACAGCCAGGGAAATTTCCAAATAAAAGTGGGCCACGCTCAAGTATTAGAATTAGGAGTGTCACACAAACAAGTTTCTCATTGTGGAAAAAGTAATGAGCTCAATTCTGATTCCTCTCACATCAAGGGCCGCTATTTTTTTCGTGCTGATTTTGAGGTTAACGTCTGTTGTGATTGATTTTATGCTCACTGGAGACACACACACAGACATCGTTGTGTATGTGTCATTGCTTCTGCACGAAAGATTTTACTCTCTGAGTAAATGTCTAGAATGTGAATTTGTGGCTAAATTGTTACAGTGGTCATGTCTATAATGTCAAATCCAGCGCTACATGTCCACCAGGTCCGGCGAAGACACTAGGGGACGCGCTGCTCCACTCAACTGGCTGTTCAAGCGGTGACGTACCCTATCGTGGAATGTCCCTGGTTTTCTGCTCTTCGTTTCAAACAGGAAACAACATAGAGGCCTGCTCATAAGTTTTCTGTTATTCCATCTAAACAATCCACCAAAATCTACTTCTGAAAACATTTTTAAGGTGCATTGTGTAGCATTTTTTTGGCATCTAGCGATGTGGTTGCAGATTGCAACCAACTGAGTACCCCTTCGCTCACTCCTCCTTTTCGACTGCGGTAACCTGAGCCGCCAAGTGCAAAACCGTGTTAACGCCGTTCGCCTCACTCAGAAGCCAGCCGTCCTTAATAAGCCAACCATAATAACACTACTTTAGGTGCAACGGACATCAGACGGCAGCTGGCGGTAACACGGTTTTACCCTCTGCAGCTCACGCTACCGCGGTTTCACAAGCATGTCAGAGAACTACTGTGGCCTTCAGGTAACGTAAAAACGTGAAAGGTTCTCTCTAGAGCCAGAGTTTGGTTTGTCCGTTCTGGGCTACTGTAGAAAAATGCCGGAGCAACATGGCGGACTACGTGAAGAGAACCTGCTCCCATTGTAGATATGAAGGGCTCACTCCAAGTTAACAAAAACGCCAGTCATATTTGCAGGTGATTATACACTAATGAAAACAGTTATGGATATTATATTCAATTTCTGCCAATAGATCCCCCAAAATGTTACAGACTGTTCCTTTAAGCGAGAAATAGGCTATGCCACTGCTGAATCTTGTTTCATTTTAGAGCTAGATCGCCTAGTTTCACAGCTTGGTTCGAGTTTTGCAAGCCGGACGTGTCACACTGGACAGGCTCGTTGGCATAAAGTTGAGATTTTATGCAAATACAGACCCTCTCCAACTCGCCGCAACGCTCCCACCGTGCACTGGGCGGCTACTTCTCCCGCTTTACATAGGAAATGAATGGAAAGCGTTGAGACTCCCTCTGTCGCCGGATCTGGTGGAAATGCGCCGATAGAGGAGCACTCGCGCCAGTGAGAGGAACCCGAAAACGTAAACAAAGGACTGTTCCCGCCTTTTGATTTTGAGAGAGCAACGGCCAATGAGGAAACTACAACACTCGGCCGACCAATCATGTAACTTCATCACTCAGCCACTCGCTTAGTAACAGACTTTTGTAGGGCTGGCCTTCTGCGGTCTAGCCAAAAACACACTTACACACACTCACACACACCTCCAGCCAGACTGCTGGATAAGCCTCATTTAGCCTGGTGTGTAACTGTCTCTGTGTGTAACGAATGGCTTGTGTCCTACAGTCACGAGTCCAGCCAGACCAACAGCATTACAGGTCCCTCTACACTGACCAGACACACACACACACACACACACACGCACACACACACACACACACACCCCTCAACATTAGCCAGATGTCCTGCTTCCAGCTCCATCTATCAACCTCCACGTCCATGCTTCGTATCAGGGGCCACCTCAGTTCCAGCCCCGAACGACCCAAGTTTTCGGGCCACGCCGTTGCCACACCTCCCCTCCGCCTTTTTATGGGTGGAACTGCCCTGTTTAAGATGCACCATCACGTCCCCCAGCTACCGCCGCCACTTTCTCATTCTGTCCGCAGCTACTGGCAGCGGGAAATGATGACAAATGGCCTGTTTTTTTTTTTACGGCTGTTATTTCTTCCTATTTCTCAGTTTGTTCTTCACGTTGAGAAAAAAAAAACTTGAAAAGATTAAAACTTTCCATTTTTGGTGATGACTCAACACAGCGCAGCGCTTTGTGGCTTGACCTTTTATGAGGTGTGCATGTGTGTAGAAATGTGTACAGTATGGGCGTTTCTAAATGGGAATATGCGTCTGCGTGCCTGCGTACAGCCTCCACACACACACACACACACACACACGCGACTATGGGTGCGTGCAGAGGATGAACAGAAGGAGGATGAGAGACTCCGACGGGGTTGTAAATGTTTCTGTCTCCTGGTTACCGCGACTGGAGTTTGCAGTTCACTATTGTATGGAAGGTAACGACCGAATGGCAGTTTGAGGAAACTGTTTGACGGTTGTACCCGCAAGTCGTGGAAGGTGACATCAGTTAAGGTTGGCACGTACTGTAGGCTCAGCGGTTAGCACTGTCGCCTCACAGCAATAAGGTCCTGGGTGTTTCTCTGGATGGAGCACTTTGTGTTGAGTTTGTTCTCCCCGACGTCTGCGTGGCTTTTTCTTTGGGTTCTCCTGTTTCCTCTCAAAGTCTAAAGACATGCAGGTTAGGTCCAAGATGTGTGTCTAGAACTACGGTTCCCATAATACCTTGGGAGATGTAAACAGGAATTATACTGTTGACATATGTTTGTTGAGTTACGCTTTGGGCTACAGCTTAAACCCTGTTTTTTGTTCACATTTTTGCAAATTGGCACCATTAAAAGTACGCCGAATTAACTATTAGCAATTCCTGGTTACAGTGTACCCATGGGTGTACAGACAGTTGTCACTGGATTACTTTGATACAGAAGAAAACTTCAAAACATAATGATTCTCAGGCAAGTTCTGGAAATATGAGGTGCGTCTTTTTTCCGTGATTTCAAAACAGCTTTATAGATGATTATTCATGATGGACATCTGAGATAATTGTATTCTCGGAAAGTATAAAAAAAAATGTATTTTGATATATTCTGGTTTGGAGATATTAGACCTGTAATGTCATCTTTTTTGCACAAAATAAGGCAGTCAGAACCTCAGTCCATGAGTTGTGTGTCACAGCTGCTGCTGCAGCTCCTACTTCTGACCGTGTTAAAAGCTGGCAAAATCCTCGAGGCCATACTATACAATAACTGACCTTCCGTTGTTTTTAGAACACCTGCATGGTGGCATGCACCTGTACCTGGGCCTCACATATTGAAAACTTCTCCTGTAGCTTAATAACCTGTGTCCAGACCTTTGAATCCGCCCACTCCACCGAATTCGATCTGACTGATTCGTCCGGCATCGTGACATGAAATAACGGTTTCTTGGTTAAAAACAAAAATGGTCGAGCCAGCGAGCGATGTGGGAGGACTAACGATGAGCCAATCAGCACCAGGACCGGACCAACTCCGCTGTCAAGCTGCTGTGAAGCGCTGTCAAGCTGTGTTCCGTAGACAGCATGACATCGCCCAACATCCTAGTTTTTTTTTGTTTGTTTCTGATGTCAGGCAAGTAGCGTCATGCATTCCAGGGTAGATTCCACAGCTCTGCATGTGAGTTGCAGATACAGAAAATCAATGGATAAGATCATGGTCAAAATAGAAATCAACGTTACTGGGTTAGCTGGCTGAGCTAGTCTGTATTTCAGCACTAAAAGTCTAAACTTTTAAATTAGGGAGCGCGGAAGATACACCCTGAAAATACTCTGAACGAAGGACTCGGTAGAATTCGAAGGATCCTCGAATTTTTGAACAGTCCTTTGACGGGATTCAATGACTTAGCATCCTTCCTAGGATCCTTCCTTGACTTTGAGAAACACGCCATGTTGCCTCCAGCTTCCCCCTCATGTCAACAGACTACACATGGCATCCTGTTTTTTAGCCCAGAGACCCAGAAACACAGCAGTACTCCTATGCTGGAATAAAACTACTTGGTCCCAGATGGTAATTTGATGAAACACTAATTTGCATAGCATGTAAACACAATTTGAGCTAAAATAATTAAGGTCTCCAAATAAGATTATGACAACAAGGGTCCTGTAGAACAGGGGTTCACGAAGTTTTTAAAAACCACATCAGTGTTTTTTTTTGTTTGTTTTTTTTCTCTCATCTGAGACTGTTGAAAACTAATATGTAGCATTTCTTGCCATGGCTCCCACTGATACAAGACAGAGCCACAACATAAAGTTATAATGCAAAACATGTCTTAGTTAAAGGGCTGTCAAAGTTAATGTAATAATAACGCAAATTTGTTTTAACGCCACTAATTTCTTTAACATATTAACGGAACTTGCGGTTTTTAGGTTGTAGTGGACTCTTTTTTTAAGGCGAAAGTGAAGTGAATACTGGCATCATATGAAACTAGAAAAACCTAAGGAATCCATTGGTACCAACCATGTCATACTAGTTTGTTGATAAAAAGACTAAATAACGCTCCAAACTTGCGGAAATTTTTGGCGAGGAAAAACTGTCATGGCCATTTTCAAAGGGGTCCATTGACCTCTGACCTCAAGATATGTGAATGTAAATGGGTTCTATGGGTACTCACGAGTCTCCCCTTCACAGACATGCCCACTTTATGATTTCTATGCTAAATGCAGTACCTGTGAGGGTTTCTGGACAATATTTGTTATTTTTTGTGTTGTTAATTGATTTCCAATAATAACTATATACATACATTTGTATAAAGCAGGAATATTTCCCATTCCCATGTTGATAAGAGTATTAAATACTTGCCAAATCTCCCTTTTAAGGTACATTTTGAACAGATAAAAAATGTGCTATTAATCGCGATTAAATATTCGATTGACAGCCCTACTTAGTTGTTATGTCCTTTTATTTGAAAATAAAAAAGAATTGATACCCAGTAAACCTGAGGCTTTTGGGGTGCCTGTTGGTGAAGGTCAGATGACCATGTTGCCTGGTTGATAATCCAGAATAGCATTATCCCTATTGTGCACACTGATTTACACTGCTAAAACAGGTATATTTCTTATCAAGTTAGAAGTACGGAGTGAAATCATCAGTTGTTTTCAGTAACTATTTGGTCTGAGTTTTATCTTCTAACGTTGCTTCTCTAAAATCTCTATACCCTCAGATTGAACCGAGCTTCTTATCATCTGTGTGAAAACAGCCGTCCGTATTGATCACCACCTACCAGTCTACAAATATTGACCCATTGTGACTTCCCACCAGATCCACAGATTAGAGGCTGGCCACAGTGCCTGTCCAGTGGGAAAGCCTGCGTATTTGCAAAGGCAGATCACAAATGAGCACAGTCCCAGTGAAAACAACAACTTTATGTAAACAGCAGAGAGACCTTGAGTTATTAAGTTTCACACCTCTGCATATTTTGGCATGTACCCTCGATATTTTAAAATATTCCCACAGTTATCCATAATGTAAGTGTTTATCAAATAACTTTATCCAACCTTATCTTTTTTCCCAACTGACCACATTAATAGTAATATCTAACAAACTGACACTGACATTGAACCCAAAACAAACTCAGCAGACACACAGGGTAGGATGAAACATTCCTCATTTAGTCGATAATCAGACTTGCAGTCGACAACCTGAAGGCAGTCAGATAAAGCCGACAAATCAAGCGCGCTGAGGTGTACATGCAGGGAAGTGGTCATCAAAACAAAGGAAGGCAGGAGGCAGGAAGGAAGGAAGGAAGGATAAAACACAACAAAGACAATGTAGCAGAAATTTAACTTTGTATACTGAGACTAATCAGTATAAAGATTTGTTCCAAAGCGTCACATGAGCAGAGCCACACCGCCAAACTAGAATAAATAGTGTTGCAATAAATAGTTAAAATTGATGCAAATGTCTCCATTTAAAATGGGCTCCTTGCTGCTCCTTGTAACTGACTACGACTGCAGTTAATGAATCAAGAAGGACTGCAAGCTGAAACTCAACATGTCCTGAAAACTGTGTTATCTCTGCAATTAATTAGGTAAAGTTAATGAAAATGTGTAAGTTGCAGGAAACCCTTTTCCCAGGGTTACTCTGATTTAAATTAAGTCGTACTGAAAACTGTGTCCACTTAAGGCTGGCCCACACTAAAAGAATCTTAACAGATGTGTAAAATGTGAGGGACCCCACACATCACGACATGTTAGGTTCAATTAAGTTTTGTTCCTGTAGTGTGTGGTGAGCAATGATTTGGCCAAAACAGCACATTACACACTAACAGATTCATTCATGAACAACTAGAGTAACGACTAAAAAAAAGATCGGAAATCTTGCAAAACCTCTCAAAACGTCAAACGTGATTTTAGTGATGTTTCACTACTTTGTCCTGAATATTTGCGAAGGATGCATTGATGAAGTCATGGAGACACGTTAAAGAAACACTTGTGTTGTTGCCACAAATCAACAAGTTGGTCCTCCATTTCTGTGGTCCATCTTACTACTACTTTATGCTTCACGTTTTGCATTAGCTCATGCGTTAGCCGCGCTTGCCATGACAGCGGTGGTCGTCCTTCCGCTTCAGTCAGCTTGGTTCTCAATTGGCTATCGTTCTTTCCCACATGACTGTGTCATCGGCTGACCTCGGGGTTCCCCACACACAACAGGAGATCCGATTGTTGAACATGTTTGATATTTACGATTTGAAATCGGTGCGGCCGGGATGGACTTCCGAGCAGATCGGGTGATATAAAAAAAACACTCACACCACAGGAATATCTGGAAAGATAATCTTTAGAACCATCAAAAAATCTAAGCTTTGCCTAAAGTTATCGGGAGGGGAGAATCGGGCCCAAAATGGGTTTGATTCTAGTGTAGTGTGTACCCGGCATTAGTGATGACCCACCGTGTTGTGGGAATCCAGAAGCATCCAGGCCAGCTTTCTGGGCGCTCAGCCCAAACAGCACAGGGCAGACAGGGATAGCTACATCAGGTTTTCTGTGTTACTGAAAGTCTCAGTGACTCCGTCCAATTTAAAAAAAAAAAGCCTCTAATTAAAAAGTTTAATAGACGATAAACCACATCATCCAGTGTGTGTTTCTTGTTTCAGATTCATTCCTGCATAGCAATCAGAGCAGTAGGTCCCAGGCCTGCGGTTTTACACTAAATCACTTTTTTTCTCCATTTATTTCTTTTTGTTTTTTCTTTTATTCCTTCTTTTTTTTATTCCCCATAACTTTCCCTTCATGTCTTTTCTTTAGCCCTCACCCCCAAACCCCCCACCCCATCCCTTCACCCCACTCCATTGGGTCTGATGATGACTCCGGTAGGGTAGCACATGTGTAGGATTATCAGACGCTTGTAAGGGAGGAGATACTGTTTCTCTTGCTGATTTTCCAGTTTTTTTTTTCTACCGTCTCGCATCGTACATTGATGTGTCTCTGCCCGGGGTCGGGCTCAGGTGTCGGGTTTCTCGTTCGTAAAGGACTCCGGGGTTAAAACCAATAATCTCTTTCCTGTTCTGCACACTTGCACCGAGGTGTTCTGCCCTCTTTTGAATTAAAGTGGAGGCTCTTCCAGTGACCTTCAGCAGCATTCCTAACAGTGGTTTCACTGTCACACTGGTTATAGAGCGGAGGAGATGCTGCACTGTTCGTGGATTCGGACTCTCTGAGTGCTGTTGGACTAATTGCTGATGAATTACAGAATTCATCACTTGTTAAAAAAGGGGTTTAAACCACTTAAAGCTGCAGTAGGCAGAATGTTTTTCGGCATCATTGGGGAAAACATCCATAATAACCTTTCAACATATTGTAAGACAAGTGTTCTGAGAGATAACTAGACTTCTGCAGCTCCTCATGGCTCTGTTTTCAGGCTTTAACAAGTCTAGCCTGTGACGGGAGACTTTGGCCAACCACAGGTCATTTCAGAGAGAGAGCGTTCCTATTGGCTGTTCATTCAACGGAGGCAGCTGTCAATCACTCGCGAACTCTGATCAAACGGTCAAACTAGGCAGCACTGATCAAATATGAATCAATATTCTGTTCAGGTAATGCCTATTTCTCACCACAAATGTTTTCAGGAACATCTTGTAGTGTACTGTTTAAGTGTAAAATGAGAAAGTTTGCTCCGGCTGGTGGGCGGTGTTTGGTATATCCTCAACTGATCTCAACATGGCTGCCGGGTCACAAACTTTCTATATTTGCATAAAGCAAATAAATCTGCCCACTCCCATGTTGATAAGACCATTAAATACTGGACAAATCTCCCTTTAAGGTACATTCTGAAAGGATAAAAAAATGTGCTATTTATTCGCAATTATTCGTGATTAAATATTTGAATCCATTGACAGCCCTAGTAATAATGTATTGTTAGAATATAAGTTTCAAGATTCAATTTAATTATTTTCATCATACAATACAGGATTGCACAATGAAATGCAGTTATAGCCCCGTTCGAACAAAGTAGAATATAAAAAGTAGCAGTGAACTGAAAAAATGGAAGGAGGAAGAGCGAGCTGTGCAACATGCAATAATACAAAAAAAGCAACATGAGACAAGATGTCACAATTCTGCTGAAAGGAGACACAGAAAGACAACGGATCTAATTTCTCCGTATGTGGATTTTTGCAAAAACACACATTAGAAACACACATGCAACCTTGTTCCAGGGCAGCACTCACACACACACACACACACATACCTCATCCCAGGGCACTGACCCTGTTTGTAATAAAGAAGAAACAGGGATTTCTCTTTAATTACCTTCAAAGTAAAGGGGCTTATGGCCAACCAGCTGAACCACGCTGAAAGAAGGCCAACATGCCCCCGTCGCTGGCACAGTCCTGGAACTGTCTTTCTGCTGCTGTAACCCGACCCGGGAGGAGCTCATTAGAAACGGGAGATAAAGATCAACAGGATTATTAAAAAGAAGAACATGTTACATCCTCCTCCGACCGGTTTTTCAGTTGTTTCCACTACGGCCCTATCCTCCTTTCAAGTCTGATCAGATTATTATTATGTCTCGGGCCACATGAAATCAGTGATGCATTTTTGTTAACTCAAGTCAGGAAAAATAGACAGCTAACAGAAGCAATATCGCAACACTGGGCCTGTTGTTTCGTTTTATTTTCACTACTGACACTAATTTAATTTATCTCTGTCTTGATTTTTAAATCTTCCCTCCTCCTGTCTTATTCCCAAACCTCAATGTTTTTAAGTTTTAAATCCAGCCCACCACAGATGTTTGGCCCTGTGGCTTTTTTCTTGTTGAATAATCAAATATACAGTGAGGGAGTTGGCATCGGGGTTTGAGAAAATGAACTCCCTCGCACCGCAGTCATATCATCATAAGTGTGGCCACACAGTCGGATTTCATAGTTGTGAAACCAAACTAGATATGCAAATGTTAAATAAGTGTGATTTTCCAAACTCTGTCCACACCGGGAAGTCAGCTCCTGATTAAGATTTTACTTTGAGTTATGTTGTACCTTTAAAGAAAAAAAAATGCAAAGCAAAACTTAAATATGCAGTGTGTATGATCTGACGCCATCTAGTGGTGAGGTTACAGATTGCAACCAACGGAAGCTTCTCCTGTGTGCCAAGTGTGTAGAAGAATACGGTGGCCGACGCAAAAACAACTTTATTGTCTTTCGGAGGCTGTAGCGGGCTCAGTTTTAGGGTAAGAGTGAAGGTACTGGTGTCATATGAAACTATAAAAACCTAAGGAATCCATTGGTACCATGTCCTGTTAGCTAGTCAGGAAGGAGGCTAAATAACGCTCCAAAGTTAGGCTAAATTTTGACGAGGAAAAACTGGCACGGCCATATTCAAAGGGGTCCCTTGACCTCTGACCTCAAGATATGTGAATGAAAATGGGTTCTATGGGTACCCACGAGTCTCCCCTTTACATGCCCACTTTATGATAATCACATGCCGTTTTTGGCAAAAACATAAATTTTTTTTAATGCTGTATAAATATTCTAAAAATTCTGTATTTCAATATTTCTGCATGCTTGGGTCCCTAAACAGTCTTGGAAATGCATTAATTGGGTATCACTGGAAATGAGCTCAGTTGTATTCAGCTGGTGGGTTTTAAAGGGTTAACGATGTAAAAGCTCAAATAATATTAAATTAGGGGAAATTGGGATCCTACACTGTAGTACCATTTCCATCTTAGCAATTAGGGCTGTCAATCGATTAGAATATTTAATCACGATTAATTGCATGATTGTCCGTGATCAATCGAGATTAATCAAAAATGAATCGCGTATTTTTTCTGTTCAAAATGTACCTTAATGGAAGATTTGTCAAGTATTTAATACTCTTATCAACGTGGGAGTGGACAAATATTCTTGCTTTATGCAAATGTGTGTATATATGTCTTATTGGAAGTCAGTGTGCTGACTTGACTATGGCTTATCCCAAACTGCATGTGATTATCATAAAGTGGGCATGTCTGTAAAGGGGAGACTCGTGGGTACCCATAGAACCCATTTTCACCCCTTTGAAAATGGCCATGACAGTTATTCCTCGCCAAAATGTAGCGCAAGTTCACAGCATTATTTAACCTCCTGGTTGGTACCAATGGATTCCTTAGGTTTACTAGTTTAATATGATACCAGTATCTTCACTCTAGCTTCAAAACTGAGCCCGCAACATAAGAATCGCAAGTTGCGTTAATGCGTTAAAGAAATTAGTGACGTTAAAATGAATTTGTGTGAACGCGTTATTATGGCGTTAACTTTGACAGCCCTGTTAACAATACAGTACAATAGGTGTTTACTTTTGGCCCATGGCCCACCATTGAGTTCCTGTTTTGGCACTCTAAGTGGAAAAAAGTTTGAGCACCCCTGCATCAAAACAATATGTTTATGACTAAAAGTTGTTGTACTTTTACTGTTTTATGGTTTAATACACAGAAATATGGTACCTGGCATCTGTAAAGTGCACTGTTTACGTTCCTGTTTGGGGTTAAAACACATTGTTTATGGTGAAAGTTAAATTGGGGAGGTTTGCAAAATAGCATAAATGGAAAAAGACATAAACAAACGTGCAACATTATAGAAGAGTATCATGTTTCAGACGGGTGAGCCATCAGGAACCAGATTTCAGACGAAGAAAAAAAAAAGAAGAACAAAAACAAAGATGTGTGGGCTAAATGTCTCACAGGAGTGAACAGGGTTCAGCGTCTGGGATCACAGTTCACCTGGACCCTCCGGAGCGTGTGGACTTGTGTCCGCGCATGCATACGAGGGAGTGTTTTTGTTGCACGTAAGTGCGTGTCAAGAGGAACATTAATGTAAGGTCGACCTTTCACCTCGAGGTCATCCAGAGGTCGTCCAGCTGTGGGCAAGAGTGATGGGAGCTGTCCGGCGGGGTTGAAATGTCGGGTTTTGTGCTTGTTGTTAAAGGTTTGTTTTACTGCAGACTTCGTGAAATACTGATGCACGTTTGCTCAGCTCTCGTGCGGAAAGGTTTGGGAGACATTGCTCTTTATTTGTATTCTCTTAGAGCTCTGCTAACCTGTTGGACGTGAGACAGTTGAAGCGTCTCCAGCAGTGGCATTTCTGTCAAAGCAGGATAAGTACATGTGTAATTGATAACATCAACGATGACTCCGTTCCAAGCACGCATAACTGCACAACCTGTAACCCGAAAGTGTTACACATAAATGGAATGCAGCCAACGCTCATGTTTTCAGTCACACCTGTGCTTTTCCTGCTATGACAAGTCAAAATGTCTTGTGTGAAAAAAGGTCAGCTGCTGCCACTGAACTCTGTCTCATGATAAAAATACAATAAATGACATCATTAGTTAATGTTTGCAGTACAAAGCTGTACGGGAAATACCACTGTATTCTAGCCTTCCACAAACTGGTTTCTGCTGCAGGGTTAATGGTCTGACTGCTCTGCTTGAGTGACTCACTTAAAGTCTGTATCACAGGAGAGCTGTCATGGGCTGTTAGCTTACTCGCTAACAGACTTTCTTCTTTTTTTTAGCGTTTGTCTTCTAGTTTTCTCTTTGTCATTCTTTCTGTTGCAATGATATCTACGTTTTTTTTAATTAACGCAAACTCTGAAATGCAGATTTCATGTTGTCAGCATGAATTAGGAATATTTATTTATACACTGAATTGGGTTATGTAGCATAAGCAATGCAAGGCATTTTTTTCTTGGTCATAAACACAGTGAGCAATGATTTGCTAATTTATGGGTCAAAAGATGTCTTGGTGTCTGGGTTAAAACTGAGCTGATGCTGTTTGTTTCAGTACTGGCTCGTTTCAAAGGTTATGTAATCACTGTTCTTACGGTGTACATTAGTCAGCTATAACTAGCCACATGATCAAATGTTATACAAAACATTATGAATAGTTTCATCATGTTGAGAATATTACGCGGCAGTCAGCCAATCACCTAGCTAAGTAGGATCCCGTGGAGAAGTTGTAGGGCTGTCAAAGTTCACGTGATTGTAACGCGATGACACGTGTTCGTTTTAACAAAACTTGCGATTTTATGATTGTGGCAGGCTGAGTTAAAGCTAGAGTGAAGATACTGACAACACATGGAACTAAAGAACCTAAGGAACCCATTGCTACTAGCTTGTCTGGAAGGAGGCTTCATAACGCTCCAAACTTACGCTAAATTCTGGCGAGAAAAAAAATGGCATGGCCACTTTCAAAAGGGGTCCCTTGACCTGAAAATGGGTTCTATGGGTACCCACGTATGTCATTCATTTGTCCCGCCTGTTGCCTGTCAGTCCCGAGCTCACCACAGCTACATAATGAGCCATCTAAATCTACTAGACCTCGATCAGCTGATCTGTTGTTGTGGAGCCTGTCTGTGTCCTGTACAGAATGTTTCAAATGTCATACAGCTATGCAGGACAAGGAAGTAGGACTGTTGTAAACACATTCATTATCAGCTTGTGACAGTTTTTATCTATTAACAGCCGTCACCTTTGAGTTTTGCTGCTTAAATGGTTGTTTGTTTTGGGGCGTTTGTTTTTTCGGGATAATGGGCTGCTGGAACAATAGCATCCTAGGCTGGACAGGCTTGATGTGCCTAGTGGAGGTTGCTAAGATATGATCAGCTATCAGCTATTACTTCCGGTTCTGAAAAGTGAAGCCAAGTCATAAACTTGCGTTCTTTTCTAATAGCCAGCAGGGGGCGACTCCTCTGGTTGCAAAAAGAAGTCTGATTGTATAGAAGTCTATGAGAAAATGAGTCTACTTCTCACTTGATTTATTACCTCAGTAAACATTGTAAACATGAGTTTATGGTCTCAACCGCTAGTTTCAAGTCTTCTTCAACACAACATGATGTTCATTTAGTAAATTATGGTCCCATTTAGAGTCAAACAGACCGTAAAGCAAGGGATGCTTTAGGGCGTGGCTACCTTGTGATTGACAGGTTGCTACCACGACGTTGTCCGGTTGTGTCACTTATAGTTGCAAAAAACCAAGATGTCGACAGCCAAAAATGTCGAGCTGAAGGCTTTAAATATATAGTCCATAAACCAATGGGTGACGTCACGATGACTACATCAACTTCTTATATACAGTTTCTGGCTATGATTGGACAATTGCAATCTACTACAACCTCCCATGCTGTGTATGTCTTTGCAAATAAGCTCCATTTTTTTTTGGGGGGGGGGGGGGGGGAGTACACGTTTGTTAATACCAGTGTTTTGAATACAAAATGTTATTTTTAAAGCTAATAAATACTAAAGTCACTGTTTTGGCTGCAAAGATGACCACTAAGGTTTCTTCAAAGTATGCATATTCAGGAGTAAAACGCAGAAGAGCAAGGAAGAACGCCAAATCGCTGCTAACCGCGAGAGTTGGCGCAGAGGCTAAATCTGGGTAAATCACTGTTCACTTCATAAGAATTATAGGTGCGATTAGAACATGTTTTTGGCTGAAAGCAGCTGTCTCAAACATTTAGTTTCATTTCAGGCCATATTCTTCATAAAACTGGACTGCCACAGGACAAAGCACTTACCCTTTATCCTTGGAGATTTATCGCTCCCACCTTTTTAAGTACTGATGTGAATATTTATGTGTGTGGTCCATTAACCTTCTTTTCTTAGCGACGTTCTCTTCCAAATGTTTATGAATGTTTTCTCTTTGTTCACATTTGACAAATTTCCAACCCAATTATTCTGACTGCTTAACGTCACACAAAAAAATCCCAGGGTTACCTTTCATTCCCAAGCCAGCATCACTGATCCCCCAACCCACACATTTACCTCCTTACCTCAGAATGCTTATCAGCATCTAAACTCTCAGACTATGATATCATCAGTGAGCATCCTCACAGGAAACTGTTACTTATGAGGGGTTCAGAAATAATAAAAAGCCCACACGGTAACAAAGCCTTTGTAAATAATCACACACATCTTATTTGAAGACGTATGGCGGATGACATCATTTAACCCGGTCAGTCAACCAGCGCTGTGGTTGTAGTTCCCGGTGATGAGGATGAGCTTCAGAAAACAACAGGGGACATATGAGTCACCGTGCTTTCATGGACAGATGTAGGAAACAGATAAATGTGTCAACGGTAGATTTGGTTTGTTCTGTATAATATGATATCAGAATGATAAATAAAACTATCATCATCTGGCATGCTTTGTGTTTAAATCCTGACACTGACTGTAACTGAAACTTTACAAAGTTTGTGCTCCAAATGAGCAACAAATAAAAAGGGGGGAACAAATAAGATGGAAATGTCTATCAATAGTATGGAAGGAAGGGAAAAAATGTAAGGAAACATGGAAATATTAAACAATTGGGACAAATCAAATCCTCCCTTTGTACACAAGTTTACACCATCTACTTTATGTTTTAGCCGAATGTCCATGTTGGCTTAATAATTGAATGGGCTTGACTGCGCTGGTCCAGCCCGTTCTCATTCCCAGGGTGTTAAATACCAAGGCTTTGTCACGGCCGTCGGCGTGTGATACCGCCGCGTAAGGCACCCTTTAGCGCCTCTATGAGATGCACCTGGCTTTCCAATAACTAAAATGTAAATCCATCCACGGCAACAGTAAACGCTCGAAGAAAGTGCGCCGGGAATGAATGTAGTGACGTAGTTTAAAGAGCTGTTTGTGTCCCGTGTGTTATGTTTCAATTTCACGTTAAGATCAGTTGTTCGTGTCCCATGATCACAACGTTCAGTTTCATTTTCACTTTACAAACATAGCAGTTTTAAGCTTTTGTACTTTTCCCCTAAACTTAACTAAGTGGTTTTGTTGCCTCAGCCTAAAGTGAGGCCAAGGGGTGTGACAAAGTGGCCATTTGTGATGACTTGGGATGGTCACAGTCTAAATACAAGGTCAGGGATTTGATTTTCACCACAGATCCCCTTGGTAAAATGCATGCATACATGATACAATGTGTTCAGTGTTACTTTATTGTCTCCCACATGACACAATTGTCCTTGGCTAAAGAAATTGCTACCTATAACGACAAACATGTAACATTAAAGACACTCTTAATAAAGGCTAAGAGTCTACAGCCATGCTGGCAGCTCTGAGGCTACAGTGAAGCTTTGAGCTAAATGCTAATATCAGTATGCTAACAATGACCATGCTAACAAAATGATGCTTAGCACGTATAATGTTAATCTTGTTCACCATCTTAGTTTAGCGTGTTAGCATGCTAACATTTACTAATTTGCACTAAAAACAAAACACAGCTGAGGCTGATGGGAATGCTATTAGTTTTGCAGGTATTTTTGCAAATTTGCATTTGTCATGGCAACCCATCCAGTAGTCTAGATCAAAGTGATTCTTAAAACGTGTGCAACGTTTAAAGGGATAACTAGTGTGTTGGTGAGTGTGTGTGTCTGCCTTTCTGTATATGTGTACACAGCACATCCTCCTGTCTGCCACTTACCACACACAGGCCAATGAATCTCACACATCTCGTAGCCGTAACGCCTGACTGCACCGTCACAATGGTTGTGGGTGGAGCAGCAGGAGTGTGACCGAACTTAATAATCTTCAGGGCTGTTTTCCTGTAATTCACACTCTGTGATTACCTTTGTAGAGGAGACAGGGAGAGGAATGTTTGTTCTAGCAGCGATTGTCGGTGAAGTCACTCCAATCAATTATGTCTAGCTTACGTGAGCTGTAGTTAATGTTTAGCTAACCTTAACCGAACCTACTGCTACCAACAAAATGCTGTGAATGTTATTGGTTCCAGCCAGTAAAAAAGTTTAGCTGGGGATGCTGGCAACTTCAAAAATCGCCACACTTGCTTATTCTGTCACATTCCTAAACAAATATATATACTTGTATAACAAGCTTTGTTCAGTGTGTGCCACCACCATTCCCCAGTTGAAGTGTGTGGAGTGTGTTGGGTGCGGTGCCAAGGCTGCGTTTTCCCACGCATCGTAAACTGCCCTCAGTGCATGACGGTGGCCGTAGGGTGCCCTGTAAAGAGACCGGGGGATGGGGGTTCTGTGCCAAGGCATTATGGTATGTGGCATTCAGTATGTTGGACTATTAAACACATATTGCTCTGTATATTTTATGTTGTTTGGTACAAGATTCCTGAAGGCCGACTGTGTGTTGTGTGTGGCAGTGAACAGGCAGTGTGGTTAGCTTGTACCGACCCATTGTGCTGTGGTTGGCATTGACCTGGTTTGTCTTTTTAGTGCAGCATCTCTCATTATGAGATGAGAGGCTCAGCACTACTGGATGTTTTCTCTCTTTTCAGTAAGCAGTGGCTTGGCACTTTATAACTCTACTTCATTGGGTGTGTGTGTGTGTATGTGTGCATGTTAATGGAGAGATGAAAGCAACCAGGCAACTAATCTTAGAGGGATGCAATCAGACACAAACATGCACGTACACCCCCAGAGAGGAAGATTCATAAGATACCAGGCTGCCTCCAGTGAAGAGCGATAACAAGCAGCGGTGCTATTACACTTGCACAAATGCACAAGCATGCACGCACACAGGTGGGCCAGTCAGGTCATCTGGAATCAGTTAATGCTCTCCAGGATCATTTATCCACCGCTGCCGTTTAAGTCTTTGCCAGCTGGCCTCAGACCAGCGCACAGAGGAGACAAATCGGCCTCCTCGGCGAGACAGACAGACACACGGGAAGGAATCATTGACACCTGAATCACGAGAGGGAACATCTGATCAAATATTAAGGCTGGAGATAATAGCTCAGGTAAGGATTTAATCAGAGAGAGAGATCATCTATACGGTACATTCAGGCAGCCACCCTCCACTGGTGTAAGTTGAGATAAAGATGGCAAACACTGTGAAACCATACAGAACCATGTTTACGTTGGAACAATGCAGCAGTATTGACATAAACTGAGGAAAATATGTAATGATGAACTTAGCTCATGCAAAGCAGGTACAATAACAGCTTGTTTGCAATCAATGGCCATCTAGAATGGCATCATGCAGCGGAAAAAATGCATTTTAATATATGGAACTTCATGGATGCTTCAATCCAAAGCAACTTGTAGTAGATGATTATCTACATGAGTATTACAGTTTTTGCTATGGACTGAATATTTTGTAATTGATGCCTGTGCTTGCTCTAGAGTATTTTTTCAGATATGCCTAAAAGTGCTTTGGTAGTACCTAGCAATATCTCTTTTGGACATACCTGAGACAGCATGGTGCCCATCTGTCTGTCTGTCCATTTCTACCTTACTCCACCATTTCTTCATTTGGGAAACAAGAAAGGAAATGCCAACAACTTGCTCTGACTTAGCCCGGCTCTGACTTGACCTTGACTGGTTAAGGTTAGACATTGACCTTGAATGGTTTAGGTTAGGCATTGAACTCAAATGGTTCAGGTTAGGCTTTGACCCCGAATGGTTAAGGTTAGAAATCGATCTTGAATGGTTAGGGTTAAGCATTGACCAGAAATAGTTAGGGTTAGGCCTTGACCTTGAATGGTTAAGGTCAGGCATTTACCTAGAAAGGTCAAGGTTAGGCATTGACCTTGAATGGTTTCCGCAGTCTTTCCTAAGACTTTTTCGCAAACTCATGGGTTACCTTCTAGATACGATTGTGAGGCAAATGGACACATGTAAATGGAGTTCCGTTCTTATTGAACGATACCGCGCCTCAGATTTACATCCACTACCAACGTCCAGTGCCAATGCAGAAAGTGACTTTCTTTCCTGCAGGAGGCCTACAGTATGTTTACTTCCCATCGCAGACCTGCAATTTATGTTTGTTTTTTTATTAAGTAGAACCCCAATCTTGCCCAAACGTTAACCAAGTATTTTCATCGCCGGAAGCTGTAGTACCGCCGTTTGGCCACTACGAAAGTTGGGATCAACGACCGGTGCTCTGCCTGGGGGCTTGTATTTAATCCATGTAATCGTGAACCAGGAACTATAAAAAGTGGAAAAAAAACGCTGCGTAGGAAGTTTCCCGTGAAGGAGTTTATTTTGAAAGACTATGCATGTAACGATTGGAAATTTATACGCGTTGTTGGACATTTGTCAGGTGTTGTATGACATTTGTAGGAGAACTAACTTTTTACAACATATCATACGAACCGTTGTATGAGGATATGTTACAGCAGATGCTATGTACAGATACTGCTAGAATTTTAGAAACACTGACCTTGGACAACGATTACAGCACATCTAGACATTTCTTTGCTTGTATTGCAGAATAAAAGATAGCTTTTGTGTTACATTGTATTGTGATTTCCAGACTTTAAGCACTGGCTTCTATATCCTATAGTTGATTGACTGGCTGGTGTGAAGACCATTTTCCAATATCTATCACAGAGAACTTTCATGGTGTGTAATCATCCAAATCTCCTATGCATAAATCTGTCCCCAGGCTTCGTCTGAGCCAGACTTTTTAGGGCTGGATACTGTCTACTGGATGCTGCCTGTACAGATAGCACTCTGTAGACACATGCAGGCATAAGGGACAAGGACATAATACTCCTAATCAAAACACAGCAGACATTTGGACTCATCATAGTGGTAAAAGCACAGGGGTTTCTAATAACATTAACGATGGCTCCTTTGTAGTCAAGTGTCCCAGTTAACAATGGTAGTGTGACAGTAAGTCAAGCAGACATGAACCTGAAGCAGCTAAATCAAATCCAGCCATCGTTAATCATTATCCTACTGTGACAAGCCAACATGTCTTCCGTGAGAAAGGTCTGTCTGTGTTTGTTTCACCTGTTCCAAAATAATCTGCTGAATCATGCTGGATTGGCACAACCATTGTGATTGAGTCATATACCATGGCCTTTCATTGCTTCCAGTGTTTCCTCTGATGGTTGAGCCCCTCCCTCAGTTGATTGGTCGGTTGCTCCATCTGTCGGTCCGTCTGTCCAAAACTTTCATTCAGAGAATTATATATTGACAACTACTGGATATATTGCCATGACATTTGGTATGAATATTCATGGTTTTGAGCTGCCGAAACCCTTTTTTTTTTTTTTACCATAGACATTTCATGCTCACGGCAGGGCAACCCTTTTTACGTTGGACACTCAATTACTGTGCACTCAAGCATGAAATTTAATAAGCAGATTTCCATGAACTTTCCATGAACCATGCTCCGAAGGTATCAAACCTGTATGATTTAGAGGTCTAGTGCCATTCTCAACACAAAACATTAAGGGTGAAATGCATATTGCAGCCTCTAGGGGCCACATTAAGCCTTTTAGTTGACTGAGAGGCCACGTTATGTTGAGTCATGATCCATGAAGCACCTGTGACATTTGGTTATTGGAGTAGTTGTTTGGCAGGGAACAAAAAATTGCATAATAAAGTCTTCGTTTCCTGCCGAGACATTTGAGCCTACATTGACAGAGCCACAGCCCATAATGTTGACACCGTTTGGCACGCATTTTGGCATTATAAAATATAATTACCAGTATGTTTGTCACCATTTGATGGTTTTCATCCTCAGTACAGTCCTGTCAGCACATTTTCATACAATACAGCATTGTCAACACTGAATGTGAAATTCTCAATGTCAAGACATGAAAAGAAATTTGTGTGCATCAATTTGTTGATTCAGGTCTTCAAAATGTTTGCACAAAACACTGATATAATGTATACTGTGCCCTGATACTCACTGTACTAAAGAATGGACTCAAATATTCATTTATTTTTCATGACGTCTGCAAATATGTTTCACTGTGTAAAGAACATTTCTGCCAAGATCATGGAGATACTGCAAACCATGCAAAATTAGACTGGAAAATGCAAAAATAACGTCATAATAATCAGTTTCTACTACTGCAGAGTTTAGTTGTTATTGTAGACTACACTTACTTTGAAATGAGACATGTCTAGAAAAAGCTCTAGAAAAAGAGAATGTATTATGTTATTTCCAACTATTCCCAGTACAATTTGGAAGCTAGCTTTGCTAACATCTTAGCACTTTGTGAAGTTGTTACTAACAGTTGTTTTGTTTCCTACTTTCTATATCTATTGGTTTCCATTGATATCTTGATTGCTCGCTTGAGAAGTGAACAATCATTTACTCAGCTTTTGTCAACTTCGCATTACTAGTGCAGTGCCCGTTTGTGATGTGCCCATTCAGAGCGGGTTGATTGGTTGGCCCAAAAGAAGAGCTGCTTAAGGCATTCTGGAGAACCGGTCATCGCTCGTTGAAGTGAAGATGAGTTTTGTTGTAAAGTTAGTATATCCAGCATCCAGCAGCAAAAGTGAACTGCACTCAATGAGCTGTGTCTGCCCTGCCCATACTGCGCCATTCATGGGTTAATTCAAAGTTTATTAATATTTTATGTGTCCAAATTGCACCAAATTCGGCACAGCACTTCCTTTCGACCCCAAGCAATACACCCGCTAAGTGTAAAGTAGATCAGATGAGCAGTTCTTGAGATATCCAAAGGACACACAGACCTACAGAGATTCCTTGCTTTGTAGTTAGATTGTCATGTAGTAGTGTAGCTGCGAACAGGGACCATTTTCAAAACTCTTTTGACGGTGCATTCATGAACATTCAACATTGAGTAATGGATTGTTTGCATACCAAAAAGAATTGCTGCCCAAGGCCATGTTATCAGAAAATCAGAAGACAATCAAGCTTTTATAAAATGAAAAGGATAAAAAATAAATGAATAAAGGAAGCCATTTTCAAGCCTCTGCAAATGAAAGAAATTTCTGCCTGGGAGGTAGGACATTGATCCAAAACTGTACTGTGTCTTGTACTTTGGTGTAATAGTTAATGAGTAAATACATTTTAATTACATATATTCATGTATAACTTATGTGTTTTGGGAGCATAAATGTGTTTAAAACAGCACGCTTTAGGTGAATTTCATATACATTTTTGGAATGACCATTGGCCTGTTAGGACTACAGAGGAGAACCACAGCCATGCGAATAAGACAGAAGCAGCTCTGACGTGAAGCAACCGACAAATATTTTGAATGTAACTTCATTAGCCATTTGTCTATGTCAATGCCCGACTGGTTTCTTTTCGTTAGTGGTTAACAAGCATGGTGGATGTTAGAAAGGAGAGAGTGAGCTATGTGAGCTTATAGCCAACCAGTTGGCACAAACCTGCATGCTGTAATATCTGCAGCCAGTAACCCACTGGCACTACTAACCAACTGTCGTCATCCTCTTTATGAAGTATGGACGCCGTTGCATCGCAGCAGGCAAACGGGCCGAGCTCGTTGAGCCGTCAGTCACGTTAACAAGCCAGTAAAATCCCACCCTCGCTGTTGCAGGGGCGGGACCCTGGGTAGGGGGTGGTTGCCCTGTTAAAGTTAATGAGAGCTCATATCTTTTACTGGCAAATTTTCACCTGCATGGTATGGGGCTCGAACACCGGAGTGCCTCAGCTTTCCAAATGCTGCTGCTACTGCATTTGGTTAATGAACGGATGACGCAAGTGTGTTGTGTATGGTGTATGCAGATGTGAACATTCAGCTGTTTTCATAAGGCCTCGGTCCCCATGGTGTCACTACTTCTGTGCGATGATGCAAGCTGCCTCTTTTATATCTGAGGTGGGAAAAAACACATTTTACTCTGTGTTGAGATGAATAACAGTATAAAAGCCCAAATGATTAACACATGTCAGAATGCTATGTCTAGTGTCAGCTTTACACCGCTAGCGTTGACTGATTTATATGCACAGCTTATGTGTTGAGCTCTTGATTTGAAAGATAATAAAGATCAGACAACATTTTATATGAAAGTTGGTTAACTTTTGTACATTTTCCAATACTAGTGCCAATATAATATTTTATTCCCATTTACCTTGGTATGATACATGTTTTTCCACTGTTTAAATACACACAATTTTGAATCTGACCAGACATCCCAACATTCACTACATGACAGTTTTTGATGCTCTGTCCTATGTGAACATTTTGATTCATACCAAAGAAGTACTGAAGCTGCACTCCCAGCAATATGGCTAACAGGAATAAGTACCATCAGTCAAAAACAAGTCAAGGTACTTGACTTAAATTGTAGCGAATGATCATACTAATGTTAATAACAGTGGGCATGACGTACGGTGTTCACATTGGGTTTGATGCAAAACAGCTCTGGGAACAGAAGGGAAGTTCAGTGGGCAGAGTTTTTCTTGTCCTTGGAGAGTCAATTTTGGTAGAACTCTCCTCCCAGCATATTTAAACTAGAATTACTCGCAGTTGTATGCCTCAACCGAACCAGTCAGGTTGCATATCTATGTCTGTCCAAAATGTCATAAATACATAATTTTATCCTTTTAGACATTTGAGTGAAAATTTCATAATTATCATCTCTTGAGTTATGGCCAAAAATGTGTTTTGTGAGGTCACAGTGACCTTGACCTTTGACCTTTGACCACCAAAATCGATCAGTTCCTCCTTGAGTCCAATCGGACGTTTGTGCCAAATTTGAAGAAATTCCCTCCAGGCGTTCCTGAGATATCGTGTTCACGAGAATGGGGCCGATGTGAGGTCACAGTGACCTTGACATTTGACCTCTGGTCGCCAAAATCTAGTCAGTTCATCCTTGAGTCCGGGTGGATGTTTGTGCCAAATTTGAAGAAATTCCTGAGATATCGTATTCACGAGAAAAGGGACGGATGGACAACAAAAAAAACATAATTTCTCCGGCCACGGCTGTCGCTCAGTGTATCACGGACAAAACCACAAAATTTGGCTGAACTGAACTTTGAAGTCCAAGTAGACACATAGGCCAGTCTTCCTCTTTTGTACAAGAGGTAAGATAGCAAACTAATTTGTACGTAGCCCAGTGCTCTATGACTATGTAACCTAGACAACACTTTGCAAAAATGATTAGGCCATAAAATGCCTTAAAATGGACTTAGTGAACATGAATGGCAAAGAAGGAACTAATGACTATTTAGCTAACTTGTAAGGTGCTGTGATTCTTCGGCTCTGTATCAAGTCAGAATACATGTTCCTCTGTAACCACGAAACTGATCTGCAAATGCTGCATCCACTGCACTGTCCACTTCCTGCTAGGGCTGTCAAAGATAATTCAATAATAACATCTTAACGCAAATTTGTTTTAACGCCACTAATTTCTTTAACGCATTAATGCAATTGATCTTTTGGAGTTTGTAGCCGGTTCATTTTTAAAGATAGAATCGTGAAGATACTGGTATCATATGAAACTAGAAAACCTAAGGAATTCATTGGTACCAACCAAGAGGTTAAATAATGCTGCGAATTTGCGCTAAAATTGTAGCGAGGAAAAACTGGCTTGGCCATTTTCAAAGGGGTGAAATTGGGTTCTATGGGTACCCACGAGGTTCCCCTCTACAGACATGCCCACTTTATGATAATCACATGCAGTTTTGGGGCAAGTCATAGTCAAGTCAGCACACTGACACACTGACAGCTGTTGTTGCCCGTTGGGCTGCAGTTTGCCATGTTATGATTTGAGCATATTATTTTATGCTAAATGCAGTACCTGTAAGGGTGATCGAGCGATCACAAACCGTGACCAGTGTGTGAGAGCAATGCTGCCGTTTGTACTCTGGTAGTGCGATGGTGACACATCCCTATAATAATGACCTCCCAATTCCCACCCACAGTGCATCAATGTTTGTGTTGGACAACTGTTTGAATCCGCAGAACAAAGTTGAACAAAGGTGAACTCTGACAGGCAAGTTCCTCCTAGAGATTGCACTGACAGAGAAAACACATGCTTGAATTTGTCATTGGTACGGGCTTCAATTGAAGTGAATGGGAAGCGTCATTTGGCCACCCTCATTGATTTGCGTATGCTTTTTGAGAGCACTCTCTATTGCCTTGTATTCACCATCACCTGTGTATTCGGCCAATCCTGTGCTATGTGATTATCTGTGGAAAAGTATTTAAGGGATCATCAAAAATTGATTTTCCATCCCCGACATCAGTTTTGCGTGCTTCCCAGCAGCTTAGCTGAGGTTCCTGAGCCTTTTATGCAACCGTGGGGACCGGAGTTGATACCATATCATTTCACTGTTGAACGCGGGACAAGATAAATAGTTGTCATCTTTACTGGATAGATGCTGAAATCTGTGGTTTGAGTTTCCTTGGCCGACTATGACAGTTACCGTGACGACCGGGAAATGTTTTCATTATGTGGCTTTTCATCTCTTTCTTTGTTGCTACAGAGTGTGTGTGCTCTGTGTGCGCCGTTGTGTGGGTGTGTACATGCGATCCCAGGTATTAGTACGCGGGGCGCCACGCTGACCAAACAAACCTGTCGACAGAGACGCGTGACGGAACGTCCACATGTAAACCTGATCCTTTTGTTTGCAGAGGAAGCCAAACAGGCTGTGTTAACCAACCACTCTGGTGTTATCTGAGAGAATCTGATCTCAGTGTGTGGTGGAGGAAGGGGGGGAATGCGGCTCAGCCTGACTGAGGTATCCCAACCACACACAGTGAGGACTCGGCGTCTGACATAGAAGAGGGACACTGCCAGCAACAGTATATTATTCTCTCTATTCTGTCATCTTTGTGAAATGAAGGCTGACATAAAGGATGGAGGACAGCAGTGTGGAAATGAGATTCACTGCTTGAGATCTGGCGGAAATTAGGGGGGGAAACTACATTTTGACAAGCTCGCCAAGATCAGTCAAAACTTTCACTGAGTCCAGTCATTCGTTATGTCGAGAAGTGAACTACATTTATTGTGAATGTCTGTTTTCTTTGTTGACAGGTTGTTTCACGGCAATAAGCACATTTGTCTTGTTTCATTATAAAGGGATCTTTGCTTTTAAGGAACAGTGTATAACATTTCGGGGGATCTATTAGCAAATATGGAATATAATATTCACGACTATGTTTTCATTAGTGTATCATCACCTGAAACTAAGAATCATATTTTTGTTAGCTTAGAATGAGCCTTTCATTTATATATATAGGGAGAGGGTGCTCTTCATGGAGTCCGCCATGTTACTCCGCCATGTACCTACAGTAGCCCAGAAAGGACAAACCAAACACTGGCTCTAGCAATAGCCTTTCATGTTTTTACGTTACATGAAGGCCATCATAGTTCTCTGATGCACTCGTGAAACTGTGATAACGTGAGCCACAGAGTGCAAAACAGTGGTACCACCAGCTGCCGTCTGACTTCCGTTGTTCCTAAAGTAGTGTTATTGTGGTGAGGATGGCCTCTGAGCGAGGTGAACAGCATTACCACGGTTTTACACTCTGCAGCTCATGTTACTGCAGTCTTGGAAAGGTAGGAGTGAGCGGAGGGGTATTCAGTTGGTGGCAATCTGCAACCACACCACTGGATGCCACCAAATCCTACACACTGTACCTTTAAGGGAAGCCTTTATCAATATCTAAGCCTATGATGATGTAAACAAGACTTTTCATTATATTTTATATATATATAAGACTAATCTGCTGATCAGGGCCAAAGAGACTCTGACATAAGTCAGGTTTCCATCCAAATGCAGCACAAATTTTAACCAAATTTCCAGAAAATCTACAAAAGAAAATGCAAATGAATGTGAGTTTCCATCCAATACATAGGCCATTACACACAGGGGGCGTTTTTCTTTTGCAATTAATCGCACATCAATATATTTTTTTCGAACAGCTGTTTTTGTCATGAATACTTTAACACAGAATGTGAATATTACGCGACGAAAACGCAACATAATTGTTTTTGGAAAAAAGGTAATTTTTCTGAGTTTTTGCGCCGTGAATAAAGGCCTTTACACACCAGCAGCGTTTTTCTTTTTTTTAATGCAATTAATTCGCATGTCAAAATATTTTTTCGAACTGTTGTTTTTGTCACGAGTACTTTCACACGAATATTACGTGGTGTTTCTGAGATTTCGCACAGCAAATAAAGGCATCAACCAATCACATGTGCGAAACGGGTTGAGTTGTGCCTATATTTATGAAACAACAACACGGAGGCTCCGTAGTCCGAACCAATACTACGAATTGTATTACTATTTTCAATCTTGTCAAAGGCAGCGCAGACCAGATCCACTCCTTCTGTTCTTACCTTTCACAATAAAAGCCCTATACATATAATAATTGCAGGCGAGTATTTTGCATTTTCGCGTTGTTTATTCGTCACGTTCCTGGTGTGTAAAGGCCTTTATTGAAGATTATGTTAAGTGCATCAGGACTGTAAAACCTCTAACAGAGGAAAACCATGTAGATAACGTGATGGAATTATGGCATTTCATATATTAGTATGAGTAAGGTTACAGACCACAAAGATCTGGTGTTTTCGTCTGTACTGCTATTTCTTCATCTCTACAGTTGAGTGGTTTCATGTACGTCGTGATTTAATTGTGAAGGCTGTTTCTATTGCACTTTGTTGCATCTTCTTTTCATTGACACTTCGACTTTCCCAGGTTAACCGAGCAAAATTTGGACATTTCTTATTATCCCTTTCTGCTTAATTCTTTAATGTAAAAATGAAAAATGAAAATAAACATAAAAGCAGATGGATGAAAACGTACGTAGTGAAAGGTTGGATGTTTGGTTGGTGACTCGGGTGGCACTCTGCCCCTGTGTAACCCTTGCTGGTATTTCTTGTTAGCTTATGATCATAAATCAACAAACTTGCAATCTGTGACGTCTTGCATCAGAAGAAATTCACCATTTAACAAAAATCTGATACCCAAAATATTAATCACATGAATAGCTAGCAAGAAATCTGCAGATGGGTAAACGGCTACAGGCAGGCAGGCCACACAAGGCTGGCAGGATCAGGGTGGTACGCTGCAGACTCAGGTAGCAATGGTTTACAGAAGGAGCTGAACGACTGTTTGTTTAAGGCTGTCGGTTATGGAGCGTGACCACATTCCTTTCTCTTTCTCGGTTTGTCCATGTCTCTCTGGCAAGGGGCTACAGCAGGACTTGATGCTCAATTCTGCACATAACTGTTTAGCATCGATTAGTATTCGCATTGGTTGTAGGCTGCCACCGATATCTGGAACAGTAACTCATATGATGTCGATGTTCAAATTACAAACAAAACACAAAAGTTTCTTTTTCCAGTTGGTTTCAAACAGATAAGCACAAATCACAGGGAAGTCTACAAATCCAAACCACAAAACATAACCAAAGCATTAAGTACCACAAAATATTACTCCGCTACTACATTGTTGCACAAGTCAGGACCAAAGTCTTTCTGTTATGTCTCCTTGTCCTTCATGGTAATGCAGTAAAAGCTGCCTTGGTTCATCAAATATGACAACTAACTCAAATTAATGGTTTTGTCAAGACAAATGTTACAAATTTCTTAGAATTTGATATAAAAATGGTCCAAATAGTAATGTATGAAAATGTATGTCATCATGCAGCTTTTTGCTGTTAACAAGCTATGTGTTCACACATATAGCTTTTATAATGTATGTGGATAAACCGCAGACTGTCTATGGTATAAACAACAATGTCGCTGACGTATTAATGCCGAGATGGCTTTATCTTGAGTGTTGATGGTGCAGATGCATAGCCTGGGACAATGGTTACTTCTTCCATGGTTGATGGCGGAAATGGCAGAAAGAAAAGTTGTTGGTATCTATGGAGACAAGCCCCTTCTCCTCTCTGGTGCGTCTTGTGCAAATGAACACAAATGATACCGGCGGTCCAACTCGCGCTAGTAAAGCTCTTAATCTGAACTCAGCATTAGAGTCACACTAATGTGACTAATAAAGGTGGATTGAGGTGACTTTACTGTCCACTCTCCCCTGACTGTGTGCTTCCACAGTTTGGTACATGACTTAGTGCATGACTACAGTGGTAAAATAAAAAGCCATCATGTAAAGTTTTGCCACTGTTTTGTGAAGCAGCACCGCCGTTGCTACAGCTGATCGCTTGTTACTGAACCCACGTAATACCGTGTCATATTGTGTCTTCGTACGCCCGCTGCAGCTCAGCGGTTGCATTGGATTCACTTGTTTTCCACATTGTGCCGTGCCAGCGCTATGGTTAGTAGCAGAGCGCTCTCGAGGGGCATGACTTTCTTCGGTTTTGGACCCGGGCAGCCCTTGCTTCCATTTAATGAGGCCCGTCTTTAAAAAATGAGAGACAGAGGGAGAGAGTGAGAGAAACTTATCCTTCGCTCTGTTCTGTCTGAACAGCTGCATCTGTGGTTTTCTCCTCTGATGGCGCTGTGGTTTTGGGAGCCGTGCCCTTTAGACACTCTACCTCTGCTCCCATGTTTGATGGCAGCTCATCTGAGACACAGAGAGAGAGAGAGACAGTGAGTGAGAGAGAGAGAGAGAATGAGATACACACCATTGGCAAAAAGCAACATGTACTCTTACAGAATGATTGATAGCACATGAAAACACAAAACGGCACTTATTAGGGTAACTTACTGAAAGTCTTTGGTTGACAAAATGGCAAACACAAACCAAATAATCAGAGATATTGCACGATGAACGTTATGTAACGATTCTATCCCCTGGATGGACATTTTGATATATAACTACTCAAGCGCTAAATGGCAGCGGGCTTCGCCGCAGCAACCAAAACACCACGCAACATTTAGCCTCCACCTCTGCCAGAAAGTCTCAGCACAAGGACTGATACCCAAGACCAGACACATGCAGGAGAGCAGCATGGAGAAATAATCATCAGAGGAAAAGGAGAGGGAATTGGAGGAGATGAGAGAAGCAATAAAACTGGAGCGTGGTGTCGCAGCCAGGGCTTGCGGTTAGGCCGAGACATAGGCACTGAAAACAAATTTGGTGAGCATATTTTGTGAGGTTTCGACGTAGCATCGCCGTGTCGGATCCTAATGTTCAGATGAGGAGTATAGTGAGTCTACAGGGTTCATGATAGGATCTGACTTTTCCCTACGATCTATCTCTCTCGCACGATCAATATGAACTTCTACCAAGAACCATAAAGTATCACAAACTACGACAAACGACAAGCATTTTGTGGTTCATAGTAGGCACTTTTGTGGTACACTTTGTGGGTTCGTTGTGGTACTTGTGGCAATGAGCACAACCCCCTCTTATTTTTTCCTTTCTGGGATTTTCATCACAAGGCTGTTTTTCCACTGGTCAGGTGCATTATTAAAAGAGCTGTATTCACTTGTCAGTACTGTGCGTGGGTTCGTATCTACTGTATAACCTACTCTCTCAGTCGACACTTATCGCTTTGTAATAAAAGTCAATCATCTAAGCTCCTGCTCACAGCTGGTAGACAAAGGGAGGAGGTGCAGACAACAACCTAACTGGAGGGGCAACAGATAAAGGAGAGAAAGACGCTCTCTCAGAAAAATAGATGTGCAGGAAGGGAGGGAGGTTGCACATCGAGTCAAGGCCAGACAGACAGAGGGAGGAGAGGAAGCCCTTCTAGCTGTTGGTCCAGATACAGGGAGTTGTGTAACCTTGGCACGCTATCTTATCCAGGGCAGGAGTCAACCTTCTTACCTTTCAGTTCATCATACCAAATACCTACCACTCGTTTTTTTTTTTCTCGTTCTGTTGCTTCCGTGTTCAGGCCCAGTCACATCAGCATTTAAAATTTCATTTCAGTGGATTTGTTCAAAGGTGCGAATTTAATCCGCGCAAATCTTTCACGTCACGTTCAACTTTGGTGAACTTCACAACCTGATGTCATGGGAAGTTGTATAAATAGCACAAGACTTTCCTTGGTCATGATAACGCATTTTAGCATTGGGTTATCGTTGTGAAAAGGCTTTGCGCGTCATTTAACGTCACGTTGTTACCGTGAAAGGTCACTGTTCTGTTTGGATAACAAAACTACGGTAACAGCCGCAGTAAGGTTTAGGCAACGAAACCACTTAGGTTTAAGATAAACGTCATGGTTGGGCTTGAAATAACTACGTAAACTAAGTAAAATATATACGTACACAACATAACATAAGTATGGAAAACACGTCACTAACGTACCCTGAGAAAAGTAACTTGTTAGAATACTTTTGCGTTAACAAAAATGAAAACCCTTTTGCGATTCTTTGCACATGTTGGTTATCGTGCCTACCTTTTGAATGCATTGACTCTACTGTCATTGCATAACCTCGTCTACGTCATCTGTAACTGTGCATGCAGGGATGACAGACTCAATATCCTCTTTACAGCTCTTTATTATATCAAAGTTATTGCTTGAATTGCAAACACGTTACAACAAAAAAGTAATCTGAGTACTCTAACCCCAACGCTGTTGATTAATAGCAATTTGTTGTAACAATGCTGACCTTTGAGGCAATGTAGGGCGCTATCATAGCTTATGAGCTTCGCCACATCCACTTTTATTTAACTCTGCTCTGTTGGAGTACAAAACCGCCCCAGGAGAGGCATTGTTAGCAATTATGAGACAAAAGTGGATGGTACAAATATATCCTTTAAATATATTGTGTGCATTTTTGGTTCCTTTAGTGACAGAGCAAACTAGCCAGCTCAGAGAGCGGTTGTGACTCACTAGCTAACCAGCTAGCCTTGCAAATAGTCACAAGCACCATTTACTTTCTGGTGTGACCATGGCTGTAGTCTCTCCGTCTTGCAAGTAATTGTTTTTTTTCGAGGAATATCTAGTACCTAACACCTGCACAGCACAGTATTTTTGGTAGTAAGCCTTTGGAGGTACTCGTGGACATAAAACTCAAAAGAGGCTGTGGGGATGTAGAGGGATTTGTATTAATATCCTCATGGACCAATGTAGGATATCTTCATATGTGGGAACTTTTTGTACTACAAGAAAATCTTTTTTTTTCTTCTGGTAACATCAAAACATGGAAAATATGGTCATTTCTCACCATTAAGCGTAGCCTATATGCCATCCTACATTTATGAATGATCACTCCTACGTCATTAACACCGGAAACTTTATGCAATTCACTGGGAGGTTGGCAGGATGACGAGTGAGAAGCGAGCCCCGTGGGGAGCCCTGGGTTAACCACTAACAACCAGAGGCTTTCCAGCACAGACCATGCTGTGCTTTAAACAGCCACTTTGCCAGCACAGTGATGGACGCATGGTGCCAGCCGGGAGGGCCGCGCTCGCTGGGCAGCCACTAATATTCATTGTTCACACATATGAAAGGCAAAAGGGAATGGACAGCTCCAAGAAAATCTATTATGCGGTGGTGTTAAAGAAAACAGTTGGAAAATACTCAAGGAAGAGCAAAAAAAAACTTCCCTTTTTCCATCCAATTTCTGTCTCTGTCAGCCTCCTTTTCCTTTATCTCTCCATCCAACATAGCTGGGAACATGGTGGAGTGGCAGAAAAAGGGAGAGAAAGTGAAGCCATTTCTCGGTAAGAGCACCGCTCAAGTTCATAATCAGCCAAATCAACTTGATGCTCACTGACGGGCTGTTCCACTGAAAGCCGCCCTGCCAGGGCTGTGTGGGTGAGTTTGAGCCGACAATAAAAGCCATTGTTGCGTTTGTTTAGGCAGCCCATCCAAGTTCAACCCTCCCCTTTGGAGCAGGTTTGTCGGCCCAATAATGGCACCTAATTTGTACGGAAGTCGAGAGCAATCAGCGTAAAGCGAAATTCGAAAAACAAGCGCTTTCTCAAGCCACCTTATTTCCCCCACGCTTGCATCCTGTTGTCGTATGTTGAAGTTCTTTTTTGTCCTTGGACTCTAGGACTTGTGGTGATTTAAGTGTTGCTGAAACAGAGTGACATTCAGAGTTGTTGTTTGCCAGGGAAGTGTCTGAGCTGCTTTAACAGGGTTGCTGCGTCTGTGTGGTAAACATCGAAGGGAAAGGGATGCAATCAGAAGAGGTGAGAAAGGTGGGAGAAGATTATGTCCAATCATAGAGACAACCTTACCCACATCCTCCACACTCTCTTTGTCCTACCAGCTCACTGGATCCCATTTTCCCTCCTCTGTCATCCATCCATATGCCCGTGCCAGCTGTAAGGAACTGACAGGGCAGCAAGCAGAGTGGGATTTTCCCAGTAACATTAGCCTCTCAGAGGACAAGGTGAGATTGGCGGGTAGGATGACTATCTGTCTAGCTGTCTATCTCGGTCAGTCTCGCTGTCAGTCCTGCGCCACTTGGCTTCAAACCTCCATGTAGCTCCGCTACAAACTCATATTCATCATCAAGATATATGAGATGCCTCTCCCCAGCAGTCGGAGAGAAGAAGATGAATAGGATGAGGATAAAAATGACTCTGAAACTTTCCGTTTGTTTTCCACTCCGTCTCTCACTTATTCCTCTTTCCCACCCTATGAACAATGGCATTGAGTCACTGCCGGCCGTGACCCATCTGTGCCAGTCCAAGTGCTTAAGTCCTCAGGATCAACAAGGTGTGGGAAAAAGGCCTCCTGAGACGATTTCCTATTTCAGTCAAATCACAGATCACTGAATTTTCCTCCAATTATCCACCTTGACTTGACAGGTTTAAAGTCTTTTTTGTGTAAAAGTAGCTGCATTGGATCTGTTTCTCTGAGAGGTGCCAAGCAGAAACACAACAGCAAAGGCCACAGTGCCATTCCCCAAAACCATTGATACCCAATTATGGTCTGTAGTCATGAGTTCAATATGGCGCCAGTGCTGCCAGTAGTGGCTTGCTCTCTCTAGGCACAGTTGAAAATGGAAAAGGGGCACCTTTTCCATATACAAGGGTGACTGCTCATTATTGGCACACTAGAATGGACTGCAGTCCTACTTAACTACTACTGTATAAGGGTCAGGTTATGCTTGGACAAAACTGCGTCCTACGAAATCACAAGTTTATACCTGTTCCTAATGGCAACATTTGAGGGCGGAGTGAAAAGCTGGCCATCACGGAGAGAGACGCAATATCTAACTATAAAGCAAGGAATCTCTGTCTGTATGTGTGAGTGTGTGTGTATTTCATTCGCATATCTCAAGAACTGTTCATCCAATCTACCTCACACTTGGCGGTTGTATTGCTGGGGAACCAAGGACGTGCAGTGTCAAAGTTGGTGCAATCTGCACGCTCGACACATTCAATATTAATAAACTTTGCAGTTCACTTTTGCTGCTGGGTGCTGGATGTACTAATGTTACAACCAAACTCTTCTTCACTTCCCTGCAGTCAACGAGTGATGAGTGGATCTCGCTTGCAGGGGCAAAGCAACTTGCCAGCTCCGAACGCGTTCAAAACAGCTCCACGCACTCAAACAGGCGCTCCACCCGACAACGCAATGCTGCAAGCAGCAATATGGTTCGGAGCGCGTGCCTGTTCAGATCGCTTGACGCGCGCCCCAAACGGGCACTGCACTAGTTGTTTAAATCACGCCTGGCAAATCACTGCGTAGAGTTGGTGTGAATTTCAGGTTGTTAGATGTGGAAAGTTACAGAAGTGTTTGGACACATTAACCATTCCAAAAAGGGGCTACTTTGTAACTCCCAACAATATGGGAAGAGGCTTTAACCATTCTATCTTCATTCTCATATTCAGGATTGTTATTTTTTCAGACAAATTACCCCAAAAATGATCTGCTAAATGACAAACTAGAATGGAGAAAAAACAGAAATGCAGCATATACTGTAGTTACATGGGATATTACAACTTTCAGAAAAGGACAATCTACAGTTCTAACAATGAGCGTGACCTCCATTGTACATTGTCCATTGTACAATGTAAACTGATAAGTTTGCTTTGTAATGTGCTGTAATGTCTGCAATTTGTTTCCACCCACGCTGGTCATAGCCCATCACGCTGGAGACAATATAGCAGCATATGAATGACCTCATTTAAGCGCAATTGTTCCACAGATTTATCACGTCCCAGCACACAAACGGTGCTCTTGAGTCACTTTTGCCTGTCATGTCATCTCAACTGATCCCACAGTTAAAGTCCCTGAGCGCAGCAACCTGATATAGCAGACTGTTGCAACAAATATGCCCCAATTTCAGTTTTCCTTCACCTTTCTGGTTAAATATAGCCAATCAACATCAGTTGAAACTCAAGAACCTTCAAAGTAGGTGAAATCTTTGGGGCCTTTTTAGAGGCTCGGGAGTTATATTATAAACCTCCCAGCAAGCTTTCAAGTGTTTCCAAATGTGCGTTACTGTAACAGAGGAAAATTGGCATGTTAGTACAAAAAACAGCCAGACAAGAAGGTTGATTTCCTGTAAAATATTGTGTAAAACCCCATGGTCACGTTCAAGTTAAAGTTAGGGATGCACCAATCCGACTTTTATTTCTCCAGATACAAATTACAAAACCTCAACTCAGTGTATCTGTTGACACTGAGTACATATTCAATACCAGTTTTCTCTTTTTCCCAAATTATAAATATATATCCCTCACTGTTGGAGATCTTTGGAACCATTTAAGGTAACATGAAACCAGGCATCGCTGTGGCAAGAAAAACTGATTTCGCTGTCAGCCGTGATTGAATGGATATAACTGATAAGTAAAAAATTACATTTTATAATAACTTTATTGAAAAAACTATTTAATGTGTATCTGTCACATAAGGGCTGACAATACAAAATTACGTTCCCATACAACTAAATTGTGTTTCAAGGGAAACGTATTTCCTCCCGGATTACGGTCGCAGTTGTAATCAGTTTTGAACACGTGGTTAACATTGTAAATTGAGACAAAACACAACAAAACTACTATGTTAGGTTTAGTAAAATAACATCATAGCTTGGCTTAAAATGACTAAGGTTGTTAGGTTATTAAGCTACGGACGTAAATTAAAATAAGTAAACATTGACTTTTAGTTTCGCGGACTTCCGCAGACCATCGTTAGAAAAGTATTTGTTTCTGATATTACGTGATATCTCAAAAAAATGTAATACACAACAAATTACGTTTCCCTCGAAACTTAATTCACAATGTAGTTCTGTTGTATGGGAACGTAATTTTTAGGAGACAGGGCTGCTACAGGAGGAGCTGGGGATCAAACCCCCAGTAGCTCATACTATAACACATCACTAGGATATTTGACATTACACAAATCTGAACATTTCACATCACAAAGAAAACATACTTGAAATCAACTTCAACATCAACTTTAAATACCTAAACTATAAAGGGAACAGCTCAAGTGACCTAATGAATTTATTAAACTTAGATACAAATGGTGTATGTGAAGTTTCTCAGTGTGTCATTATGGTTTTCGTAGCAAACAGTGTACATTTATTTGCTACTTGACTTCGTCGACCCGAGAGCTGCGGTGGAAAATGTTCGATAGGTCCTCGTTTTGTTCTGGTGCCGTTTGGTCCGACGCGGGAGCTCACACACTGACAGCCCTTAGAGAGCTCATTTTAAACAGCAGGACCGACCTCAGAGTTATGACTATGGGATGTGGGTAAGGGCTAATACCCAGTATGCTAACTATACCCCTGATGGAAAAGTGGCAGAGAGGGAGCGAGAGAGAGCGACGGGGTGACTGTGACATCTGATTCGTTCTGCCATGCTGATACCCCAGCAATCTCATGGTTTACTAAATTACAGCCTTGTACTCTTGCTCTGCTTCATTATCCCAGTCCCACAAACACACACACACACATTTCATTTTTCATTCTCACACACTGATGAGTGATGTAAGAGGAGGAGGAGGAGGAGGAAAGGGTACTGTGGATTTAGGGAGAATCTGTGGTAATTGCATTCTTTTCAACACCTAAAGGGGACTTCTTTTACGACATGGCTTCGTTAATTTGAGGTCGTTTAAATGTCTGATGAAACTACTCAATCAGTAAAGAAAAATATTTGGAAACGGCTGTGTATTCTAATACATTTTTGGTCATGTCTGTGTGTAACCGAGCTTTGGTAATAACATGGCTCATCAGCCAAGCTGCCCAATGACAGCCCAGATGCCTCCAGCCAGCCACCAAGTCGGCACCGGCAAAAACACAAACACACACACACACACACACACACACACACACACACACACAGATACACACACACACAACCTTTTACTTCTATTTTTGCGAGGGCACGTATTGACATAATGCATTCCCTAGCCCCTTACCCTAACTCTAACCATCACAATTAAATACCTGACCCTAACCCTAACCCTAACCTAAACCTAATCTAACCTGAACCTTAAAACCAAGTCTGAATCCTCAAACAGGCCTTCAAAGCTCTGTACCAAACTAAGGACCAGCCAAAATCTCCTCACTTTCCAAAAATGTCCTCACTCTGAAGGTTTAAAACTCAAATTGGTCCTCACAAAGATAGCTATACAAGCACACAGACACACACACACACAGTAGCACGTGGGGACTCTGCACACGTAACACTCTCCTGTAGCAAGGTACATTCTGCTCCTGTGGCGACTTCACAAATAGACTTATTTTCTTCACGCTGGAAAACATGACATGGAGCCAAGCAACACTCACCACCCTCAGGCCCTTTCAACCACACCCACCCACCCACCCCTGAAATGAGATGTTTATGGCAGAAGATAGAGGCAATTCTGAAGGGGCGGGGCCGAGGCCGTACACTCTGTAAATGAGGATTAGTTTTTTCGGGGGTGTTTAGAGAGGAATCCAACAAACACCTTACCGTTCCGCCCCACGGCAAGGATTCAGTAAAACGGCACACTTTTTAAAGCATCCTGTGATGACTCATGACCATTTGTAACGTAGGTCTTCGAAAGGACCTTTGTGGCACCGCTTTGCGAGACACCTTTAAAGGTTCTGCCGAGTGCTTTCCCTTCTCAGAGTGGACAGGACACCGCGTTCTGTTCCAGGACTATTAGGAGAACAGAGAGTTTCCATCAGCAGTCACACGTCAAGATGCTTTTTTATGAGGGCACTTGCTGTGGATTGGTCATCGTTGTTTTTGCAAGGATATTAGGTGCTGCTGTGAGGCATTGGAAAGCTTTATTAGTGTGTGTGTGCGTGTGTGTGTGTGTGTGGCTACCCTGGCTGACTAAGGCATCCTACAATAAAGAAGCCTCTTCTAGTATCATGTTTTAAAAGTGGTTATATTATTTAACCTCCTTCGCGACAAACTAGTGAGACATGGTTGGTACCAATGGATTCCTTAGGTTTCTAGTTTCATATGATACCAGGATCTTCACTCTAGCTTTAAAACTGAGCCTACTACAACTGCCGGAAGATCGATTGCGTTAATGCGTTAAAGAAATTAGTGCCGTTAAAAGAACTTTGAGTTAATGCGTTATTATTGCATTAACTTTGACAGCCCTAACAAACAGTCCGTCTTTCTCCACATTGGAAAAAAAAAACAGTTTATCGACATAAGAATTACAAGTTAAGAAAACACCTGAAATTAAGATAAAATGATTAAGTAAAGCTCAATATGAAATGAATTGCCAATTTACCGAAGGTTTAACCACTCTGGATTTGTTTTTAAATTCTGTTGGTTTGAGTATTTTGGCGCAACAACAACTACAATTCAGCAGCAGCTGCTTCGGGGTTCTTTAGGCAAGTTGTTATCCAGGTGAACATTTTCTCTGATAATACCCGACATTGCACCTGTAATGAGATATATTCCTCTTGTCCTCTTACCTGTTTTTCTTTTTATTCTTTGCTGACGTTATGTGAATGAAATGGAGCAGAACACACAGCTTCTTATAGCATTTTGGGTGCACTACTTATGCTAATTATCAGATACAGGTGGCATTTATCAAGTTGAAACAAGCGACTTGTGACACGTTTGTGCCATTATGAGGGTTTTTGCTGAATCAGACTTGGAACACTCCCAAGCAAATCTGACAGAAAAAAAAGCGAGAGCGTACAGAATAAGAATAGCCTACACAAACATTCTTGCATGAGGGTCAGAGAAAGTTGGACTATAAACTAACAAAGGAGGATACAAGTCTGGCTAAAGAGGGGAGTGAAAGGAAGAAGATAAAGGTAGCATTAGCAAAGATAAAAAGTAGGTTTTCTCCTAATTTAGAGCTCCCTACATCAAACTATCCTAAACCTTTCTTTCATACTACACGTTCTCTGTTGGCTTTTTATGCAATAGGCTAAGTTAAATGCCCAAAAATTGTGCGTCAACATGCAAGTTTATAGCTAAGTAGGCAAAACGTATAAAGTCCTGTGCACATGGTCTCACATTCACAGACTTATATATCATCCCAATTAGTCTCTGTTGCAATGGTGCTCGGTTCTGTATCTGACCTGACTGAAGAGGCCAATTCCTCTCAAGTGAATCCATGCTAAACTGGGCTGAGCCTAAAAACCTGATCCAAAACCACAAGGGTCATAGAGGTAAAAAATGAGATCAACTTGTAAGAGCAGGGGAATGGGTTAATACGCTGTCTCTGATCTAAGTGGCATCAAGCTCATGTCTATTAATGTACAGATATGATGTATGGACATGTGCAGCCATTTTACTACATGCTAGCTGAGCTTGCATCCTCAAGAGTATTGTTTGTTAGACATCATTTTGTTCCCCTGTCAGGGGTCGAAAGGAGAGCAATGAATGAAAACCAGCCCTCTACAAAGACAACCACTGTAAAAAACTCATGACAATGTGGACACACACATTGCTGCGCACACAATTTATTTGACCTCAGATCACACTTGTTGTCAATTTAGTTTTGCACTCCGGCTCCTCCCCTCGGGTTCCTTGCGCAAACAGTGAGGCAAGGACCAATGCAACCCAGCATGACAAGAGCTGATAGAATGGTTGAAGAGGAGGCGGAGGAGGAGAAGAAAACAAACAAATAGCAGGAGAGGGAGAAGGGCTGTGACTCTTGACAAAATGTCCAACAGATGTTATGGGTCTTCTTCCAACTCTATATCCGATGGCTTCATGTGTTACATTTCCAATGGGGGGAAAAAGGTTAGGGGTGCTTTCACAGTAGGTTTTATTAAAATGAGTTTGATTTGTTTAGACAGGTAATGAGTTACCCAAGAAGACGTAAGGTAAACAATAATAAACAGCGCCGAAATGCTCATTTCATTCAACTAAACTTTTTGGAATTGAAATAGTTTATTTTGATATCTCTTCTTGCCAAAACGTCTAATCTGGCAGGACGACAGATTTCCAAACTCCGTCTAATAAATGAGCTGCTTGTGGGTCCATGAGATTTCTGTTTACAAGTCCTGGTTCACTTGTATTAAGGCAATGTGAACTTTAACAAACCCAATAATGTGAAACAAGACTAAGAGTCACACTAGCGTCTCTTTGAGGCTCTTATTAGACACAGCTGTGCATTGAGCTAAACGCTAGCATGGGAATGTCATTAGCTCTAAAGGTATTTTGTCATGAACCAAAACATTGGAAAAACGATCTGATGATAGAGGAAAAGATAAAGGGAACACCACATTTATCACAATTCATCCTGAGGTGGAGCTGAATGTCTGCAGGCCTACCAAATTTCATAGCAATACACCCATAGTTGTTGAGACATTTCACTCAAAAACACAAATCTAAACCTCATGGTGGAACGAGAGGAAACATGGTCGTGTCTAGAATTGTGAAAACTTGCAAAAACTCTTGCGAGACTCGTTGCTCGACGACCTATCCTAACTTTAACCATCTCGCAATTTGTGCTCTACCTTATAGACACAACCAGGAAATGTCAGGGGACAACACATTCTCACTCCAAACTCTTCAAATACCGCCGCTCGGTCAGTGCCCCTCGGCATCGGAGACTGATGCACGGGGTTCCCCTCTTGCGTTACTTTTGGACGGACCGGAGACGGCGTGTCAATAAATTGACCCATCTGCCACACCTCCGTTAGCGGACTCTCACGCTATTAATACTACGTCACTTGCTCCGACCGTTGAATAACGCCGTGGGTGGGTTTACATTGGAGTTAGTTTAAAGTCCGAGATGCTGAGGGGCGCTGCCCAATCGGCGGTGAAGCTTAACAGGTGTAGTTGAGATCAAAATGAAGGCTGAGTTTGGCGATGGGTGTGGTCCGAGCAAGGGAGCCGGAAGAAAGGGGTAGGAAGTGGTGACATTGGTCCCCCCCATGTTATGCCTCTGGCCCGATTTGTTGTCGCTGGTGTGATCCCACCACAAGATGTGTCTCTAGCTTTGGTACATTTTAGTATATTTCAGTCTGGGCCAAAGTAGTGGTCCAGATTTTAAGTAGTGGAGCCATACAGCCAGCATGGCTAAAAATATACTCCATTGCAGACCAAAAACAATAAACTGTAGACTTGATCACACACTAACTGGAAGTTGTTGCGTATCCACATGGATACATACTACACAGACTGATTCATTTGAGTTCATGTCATTAGAGACAGTGTTACGTCAATACAGGCAGCATGTGTGTGAGTAACCAAAGCAGTCTATAATATTCAGTTATAAGTCTGCAGTGTCCGTCAATAAAGGGACTCTGCTCCACGGTAAGCAGGCTTAGCACCCCATCATCAGAGGGTGGGCCACTGTGTTTGCGCATCTGATTACATGTGAGTGTTTGCGTGTCAGGGACCGTAAGCTAACGGAGGGGGATCAGACCTCGATCATGTGAGCTGGCTTTCAGAGCTCGGCTCATGGTATCAGAACCCGTCGGGGGAAATGTGAGGGATTTCATTTAAGGGTAACTAACCAAGAGAGAGGAAGTTATATGGGTGTTTCACATGTACACTTTCAGTTTAAAAGCCTTCCATTTGAAAGTGCAGCACATTGCATCAGGGTGTGGCTATGGCAAAGGGTGGAAATCATAAAAAAAATCATAAAACGCTCCATGAGGATTCATAAGGTCTCACAGGGTGACCTAAAGTGACGGGAGGGTTTAAGGAGAGCTATCCGGTTTGAATCCGACTTTGATCCTGTCGTCTTATCCGGCCCTTCCTCTCCACTTCTACCTCATAGGCACCTCATCATCTTGTTACGGGCTTCAGCAGGCTTTCAGTTGCCGGACATGTGTAAGACGCTGCAGCTGCAGGTCGGAGAACCCACTTCTCATCCTGTGCGCCTCTTAGATGCAGGAGAAGATGATATTTCAGGGAGAGCTTTCTGCAAATCATATCTACATTTTTTTTTTCATGACCTTCCAGAGGACGCCGTACTCTTTGCTTTTCTCTGCTGCTTCTCTCTGCGGTTTTTCCACCTTTCACCCTGTGGTATTTTCCTCCTTCAGGCTCTCTCTCCATGATCTATTTTCCTGTCTTCTCATCCCCAGGCTCCCCCCCCACCCCACCCCCCTCCCCCCTCCCATGGGGTCTCATCTTCTCTACCGTATCAGCCATTCATTATATTCCACACTGCTCAGATAATGCTGCCTTCACTGTATCTGCTTAATGATCATAAGATGCATCTCTGTGCTCAGCATCTCAGATGTAGCCAATGCAGAAAGCTTCTTTTTTTTTTTTAGCTACCCCTGCTGCTCCTCTCCATCCTCCAGAGAATATTTGGAAAAAAAATCTAATTCCTCTTTCTCTTTAGTTATCATTGGAAGTGACAAGGAATATTTTGGGAGTGTTCATGCAGGACACACGAAGGATAAACTCCAAAACATCTATCACTGCAGCTTCCAAAAAAGTGTTGCTCAACGCGGAGACAGCGTGGTTTCGAAACAGGGGCAATTAGAAGTGATAAAGCTGTTGGCGAACCAAGAGGTTTCCCGTAATTAAAATTAGGCATTGGCGCTCACCGGGGCTCGTATCGAGACTCATGTGAAGGCTATTATTGGCAACGCACCGTTCGCCACAGATTGGAGTTCGGAAACTCGATCGTCCGTTGGACTGTGAAACAACATTTTAGCAGAGAAAGAGGTGGTCAGTGAAGCGGATAATATCCATCTCTTGGACACACACATGAGTCTCTGGTGGACAAGAGTGCATGCGTATACACCAACACACACTATTTTATACTATTGTATGCTGTTCTGTGCAATTAAGGTGATGTCCTACACAATTTTCCTCCTATTTTATCAGTGAGACAATGTGAATTGTCTGAGGTTGCCTTGACATCTCTTTCTCTGCTTGCTTGTGCTTCAGGGGATAACCACGCAGTCTTGTTTTCCTTCTCAGTTTGACCTCTCAGCTCTCTGCCAGTGTCTTGCACAAACGCTCAAAAAGCTAACGGTTCATTGGGGGATCATAAAAGGTACGAGGGGATTGATTACGCGTGGCAGTGATTATCAAGCATGTGCCAAATGTTCCGAGAGCGAGCGGGGTTTTCATTTCAACCAAGCGGCTGATTTCTCAGATCGGTACACCTTTTTAATGAGAATGGGAGAGACACATTACTGGAAGCAGCTGATGTGCTGTTTCGTTGTAAAGATGTTATAATCCTTAAAGTCGAGATGAGGTTAAAAAATGCATTTTTAACCCTCTTAGATCACATTCATGGTTATATTTTGCACCTGTTTTACAATACATGCAAACAAATGACAAAACATAATTTTCTTTGTTTTTATATCAAAATCCAATTATTTTTTCTTCCTGTAAAATAAAATATGATGTGTGCTTACGCAAGCCACTACCAACCAATGTCAACCAATAATATCATGAGATCCATCAATTAATCTGTAACTTGCGTAGCGACAAGAGAGATGTGTGTCAAGCATGGATGTGTAATTATGGATGCACCGATCCAACTTTTTCAGTCTCGATAGCGATACCTGGGTTTTGGGTATCGCCCGATACCGAGTACCGATCAGATGCCAGTATTAAAATGAATAAGCCGTATGCCTCACGGTGTGGAAGTGAATGGGATCATTCTTTTATGTGTAAAGCAACATCAGGCTTGACTTAAACACTGCTTTCCTAACTTTGTAAATCAAAATGTAATAAAATGAATACATAGATAATAGAACATAAATTTAGTGAATTGTTTATTATTAAGATAATAAATCGTACACCAACAACTTGGCAAAACAAATCTTCAAAATGAACAGGAATTATATTTCAAGTGTATAATGTTTAATGCTGCAACAAATTGGTCAAAATTTAAACAGGAATTCAAATTACAGTATAAAATGTATATAGTATGTAAACATAGCATTGAATTGAATAGATCGGCCCCATTGTCACCGATATCCGATCCAGCTATTTGAGTCAGTATCGGCCCGTTTACCGATCTGCTATCGGTATTGTTGCATCTCTATGTGTGATGCGAAGTGGATACATACATAATCAAGCTGGTTTGCAGTTTGAGGTGTCCTGGTCTCTTTTACAATGGTAGTTAATGGGGAAAATGCTTTTTGGGTTGCAGCAGGATTTTCCATTGCAATACCATGAGTGGCCACTGGAAACAATTGGAAGCAAGGCGGAGCAGTGGCACCGTATCCAGGTCTCATTATACATCCATTGGTATGGAGCCATACCAAGCCCTAAATTGTGCACCAACACGCAAGTAGTTTAATGTAATAGGAAAACTTGTTACCGTGTTCCAGGATAGTGCTCTTTTCATTCCAATTAAAATTGCTCTCTGAGTGCATTCCGGGTCTGAAAAGTGAAGCCAATGTGGAGGTGCCTTAAACTTGCAAAAATAAGTCTGATTGTATCAAAGTCTATGAGAAAATTACCCTACTTATAACTTTATTTATTACCTCAGTAAACATTGTAAACATGAGTTTATGGTCTCAATCGCTAGTTTCAAGTCTTTTTCAATACAGCAGGATGTTCATTTAGTAAATTATGGTCCTATTTAGAGTCAAATACACCATAAAGCAGGGGATGCTTTAGGGCATGGCCACCTTGTGATTGACAGGTTGCTACCACTGCGTTGTTCCAGTCTGGGTGTTGTCTGTGTTCTCGTCTTAGTACTTAGTACTTTAACCCTAAAACATTTTGATTGCCTAAAAATGTCTGATTCAGCGTTCAGTTGTACTTAGTTTCTGCAATAATCGACAATCCAATGGAAAAATCCCATTGACTTTTTGTCGAGGGAACCAGGGCGATGCGAACCTCTGGGATGGACTCAAAAATACATCATCCCTGCACCGCTCTGTTTATTTGTAGCAATGTAAGTGTGTTCCCAGAACTAAGCAGTTACTGAGCACAATGTTATCACAACCAATAGGAATGAATCTACAAAATTAGTACACAAGTTGTATTAAATTGAAATGATCCTTTAAGCCTCAAATAATACCTGTTTTTCTTTGTCAGTCTCAGCTGATCAGCCAGTTATAGCCCTTAGTGCAGGCGTTGTAAACGAAAAAGGTACGTCAGGGGAGGGAGAAAACTTATTACAGGCTTTAAAACTCAATGTTCAGTATCACTAGGCAGTTGTTCGCCCAGAGCAATTAGCTTCTCCTCTTGTTCTCTCTGTCTGCTAACAGGGTGTTTCTGGCCTACAGCAGTTTGGCTCACAGCACGCTGGGTAAAAAGACACACAGGAGAGTCAGGGTGGGGTGGACAGAGGTGTTAAATACAGTCGTGTAGCCATGAAGTATGCGTGTGCGCGCCTGCGCGTGTGCTGTGATTGTAGAAAGCAGCCCAGAACCAGGGGAGGGATAGAGCCAAAAGAGGATTGTGGGGGATTTGTATTCATTTCCACTCATTTTTCACTTGAGGGAGGATTTAGAGGAAAGGTTGAAAGAGTTTTGCGGGGCGCAGGGTCCGTTTAAAGTATCTTTTTTTGGCTTTGTGGTTAGCACAGTTCCATGATGGTGCAACCAGGGCTTGAATAACCCATGACTGTGGTTTGTAAATCATATTGGTTCCATTGTGATAAATGGAAAGAAACGATAGCCAAACTAACATTTTCTTGAAAACCAAGACTAGAGGGGGTTATTTAATACCTCCAATGCAACAAACGCTATAATTAAGTACAACTATGGTGAGCAATGTGTGTCTGCATGGTCAGATATTGTCTGACCGCAACATTTGAGGTGCCACAGTCTGGAGGAATTGCTCTAGAACTGGTGGTCATGACAACTCAGACTTTAAAAGATGTTTCTTGAGGGTGATAAGGCATGTATAACTGTGGTTTATTCTACTAAACAGCATCTGTAACTAAGAAAGAAAAGGGGGGGAAAGAAAAGATGAGAGTGATGAGACGACAAAGACAGAAACAGGGGAAGAGGAAGAGGAAGAAGCTGTGCAGTTGTCAGGGTTCATGGTTAGGGTCAGCAGGTTGAACAGTAATCAGGTTTTTAATGTGAACACATCTCTGCAGCTGACTGACTGGAGCATCATTTACTATTACACGCACGCACACACACACACAATTGGTACACAATTGCACGAGTGCTTACCATAATCAGCATCCCACCACAATCACCAATCACTATCAATGGCCTTGCAATCACCGCAGCGGCGCTCCAGCCAGTCAAATGATGGATGAGCAGGTGATGTCATCAGGATGTTATCATCTGGTCGGCTAATAACAGGAAGTTTGCAGAGCAGAGGTCGTGACCTTCAGGAGTTTTGCCTGTGCCTTCGAACCGAATTGGTCGTTGGTGTTTAGTAGTGAAAGTGACATAACAGAAAATGAGTCCATTTATACTTAAATGACATTCCTATTATGAGTTTGTGGTTCGAGTTTTACCATGGAAATTATAGTTTGACAAAATAATCTCAGCTCCACCTAGTATTTTCTGGAACTTTCAACCACATATCCTGGTCTTCATGTGGGCATGGACTTATCAAACTGTTTCTTATACTCTTCCTCACATTAACTTCTACTTCTACAGTACAGATATTCTCTGCTGGTGGACAAATAACCAGGCGGCAACCTCCAGGTCTGAGAAGTGAAGCCAATGCTGAAGTGCCATAAACTTGCATTCTCTCTAATAGCCAGCAGGGGGCGACTCCTCTGGTTGCAAAAAGAAGTCTGATTATATAGAAGTCTATGAGAAAATGAGCTTCTTCTCACTTGATTTATTACCTCAGTAAACATTGTAAACATGAGTTTATGGTCTCAATCTCTAGTTTCAAGTCTTCTTCAATACAGCATGATGTTCATTTAGTAAATTATGGTCCCATTTAGAGTCAAATAGACCATAAAGCAGGGGATGCATTAGGGCGTGGCTACCTTGTGATTGACAGGTTGCTACCATGGCGTTGTCAGGTCTGGGAGTTGTTCATGTTTTTGTCTTAGAACTTTAACCCTTTCACGGTGTGTGTTCAGTTCATAAAAGTTAATCGTCACATTTTGGTTGCCAAAAAATGCCTTATGCAGTTCTCCCTTGTACTTAGCTCCATCCTCTCGTGTCACGTCTGGTTCCAAAAAAACAAGATGGCGACGGCCAAAATGCCAAACTCGAGGCTTCAAAACGTCAGTCCACAAACCAATGGGTGACGTCACGGTGACTATGTCCACTTCTTATATACAGTCTATGATTGAACCTTAGTGAAAAATGTAAGCTGAAACTCCAAATCAATTAGCATTCAGAACTTGGGGACTGTACACAAATTACTGACACTGTCCTCCCAAGTAAAACAACATAAGTCATTTCTGCAAGTGCCCCAAACAGCCTCCAGCAGCCGTAGTAATCATAATGGGAACAAAGGAGGAAGTCAGGTGATGATATTGGGATAGTAATAGAGCAACAAAGGTCACATAAGGAGGAGGTCAGGGTGGATGGATTGGTCAAGAAACTATCAGACTTTAACACTGGAGGCCGCAGTCTTTTTTTACCCAAATCACAATTGTTCCCTAAATCTAACCGAGTAATTTTTGTTCCCAAACCTTAACCATTGGGTTGTCACATGATAAAACAGTTTTATTTTTCAACAGTGATTTGTAAAAGTTCTGAAAGGCACAGATAAATATAGATAAATGCTTCCATGTGTCGTTTTTTTAAAAGTCACGGCATATTTTGTTGTTTAATTTGGAGGACTTGGAAGTAGTGGTTATATGACAATTTGTTCTTCACTGTACCTTTCTGCTGCATTGCAGAATAAAGTGATGTAGGAGGCACATGTGTTGAAGAATTTTGATCTCAGGAAAGATACCTTTCAGTCTATTTGTTTCTCAAAACGGACATATTGGTCCTAAGATTTGATTTTAATTCGGAAAATAAAGCCCTGTTACAGAAACAGGATTGTTGTTCTCTGCATAAGGCCACACACACATTTATGACTGAGGAAATTAGAAATTGCTCAAAACAGAGCTGCAAGACTATAGTCTTACATTGCCCCATAAAAACGAACACAGACAGCATGCATCATAAACTATCATGGTTACCAGTAGAGAAAAGATTTGCCTTAACCACAGTCTTATTCTTTAGAAAAAACATTTATTCTACTAAACCCGAGTTTTTATACAGTCAAATAACCAAATGCAGGGACGTTCACAGTCATTTCACTAGAACAGCGGGTGATGACCAAATCAACTTACCTCACCAAAAATCGAAATTGATTGCGGACCCTAGGAAGACTAGCTGGTGCCATTGGTATTGGGATCCTTTTTAAATAAATAAATAAACGGCACACAGAAAAGCTATCATTTGATGTAACTATTTGGTCTTTATTTAGTTTTTTTTGTCTTTCTTTTTTACAATAACTCTCACAAGGACAGACTGACATCAAATACAAATATGGCATTTGAAAAAAGTTACAAGACCCTCCCCCTGCTCTCCAAAAACCGGACTTCCCAGCAAAAATAAAATATGTATAACCCTCATTCTTTTCTGCCCTCCCTCCCCGCCTAATCATTTTCAGACAGTCCCTTAACTGTGCTCTTGTTTTCAACACACTTAATGTGTTTATTTCTGATCTTATCATCGTAGCCTATATTCATATTAAGATTGCATTGAGAAATAATAATAAAGGCCCCAACAAGCCTGTCATACTGTGGTTGGCGACCCTTCCTGACATCACACACACACACACACTGAGAGGCTCATTAATCAACGTCAGACCTCCCTCTTCTCCTCCCTTCATCTGTCCATCCCACACTGTCCTCATCCATCTTTCCCTGCCACTCTTCTGTCCATTACTTTCACACTCTGTCCTTCAGTCTCTGCATCATTATCATCTGTCAAACATTAATTGTTTGCACTCCCTTGAGTGAAGGGCACGCTGCAGATTCAATATTAAACTCAGATCTGTCACTTTCAACTTCAAAGTTCAATTTGGTAGCAGCACAATGATATCTAATGAGGTGAAGTTTGTGGAAATAATAAAGGGAATCCACCATCAATCTGCATTGCTAAGTGCCACTGTTTCAATTTAAATACTGTTTTTCGAAAAAAGACTTAAGATTTGAGTCGGTTCCTACCGTTACAGTTGCTTCCCTGTCCAACTTTAAATGGGATGTTTACCCAACAGCTGCTGTGCTGTCACTCCATCTCCAGGAAGAACAGTACTGCACGATGAGTGACGGCTACAATCGCCACGAGTGTGTAGCGCCACATAATAAGAGGCCTCGGTCTCAGTGAGAGAGAGACAGTTTTGATTAATGACTAATGTTCAATCTGACATGTTATGAAGCCACTTGTCGTTACCGTTGTAATATTTGTATTCAGGAGAAAATCAGGAGTAAGGCAAGACGTCGTTCTGTCTGACAGGCTCCCCAACCGAGGTCACTTCAACCAGCAGGCTGCACTCCCCATCTGTCTACCCTGCCTGGGTGATTTACAGGGTGGGCTTCACTCTTGTTAATTGTGCTGTACATTAAATTCAAATAGCAACGGACAATGATTCACAATTTAGATGTTATTTAAAAAAAACATTCAAAACTGGGATCCTTTCTTTTCTAATTAAAGGATGAGTCTGGTGATATTCTATGTTTTCTTATTGTCAACAATCCCCATGAAAAAACAAAACCATCATTTAACTGATGCTTCCATGTATCTTCTGTGTAACCAAAGCTGATATTTTGTATTCCTCTGTTCCATTAGGCCTCCATTGGTGTCCAAAAACTATTAAAGAGGCCCTATGATGCTTATTTTCAGGTACATACTTGTATTTTGGGTTTCTACTAGAACATGTTTACATGCTTTAATGTTCAAAAAACACTTTATTTTTCTCATACTGGCTGTGCTACGGCATCTGCTTTCACCTTCTGTCTGAAATGCTGAAATGCATTTGCGTATGCAACCCTGTGTTGTAGACATAGATTGTATATAAGAAGTGGACGTAGTCACCGTGACGTCACCCATTGGTTTGTGGACCGCCGTTTTGAAGCCTCGAGTTCTGCATTTTGGCCGTCGTCATTTTGTTTTTTTGGAACCAGAAGTGAGAGGGTGCATAAGGCATTTTTTGGCAACCAAAATGTTACGATTAAGTTTCCTGAGCTGTAAAGACACCGTGAAAGGGTTAAATTTCTAAGACAAAAAACACCCAGACCGGACAACAGCATGGTAGCGACCTGTCAATCACAAGGTAGCCACACCCTAAAGCATCCCCTGCTTTATGGTCTATTTGACTCTAAATGGGACCATCATTTACTAAATGAACATCATGTTGTATTGAAGAAGACTTGAAACTAGCGATTGAGACCATAAACTCATGTTTACAATGTTTACTGAGGTAATAAATCAAGTGAGAAGTAGGCTCATTTTCTCATAGACTTCTATACAATCAGACTTCTTGTTGCAACCAGAGGAGTCGCCCTCTGCTGGCTATTAGAAAATATGCCATTTTAAGGCACTTCTGCATTGGCTTCACTTTTCAGAACCTGAAAAGTGAGCCCACTGATTGTAGAATGACAATAAATGTAACTTGAACATTGAATCTTGAGTTGGTATGGACTGAGCACTGTGTTGAATTCTGGGTTAGATATCAGGACATTTGACGCTTTGTGCAATGTTTCAATGTCATATTCATGAGTGACTTTTAAATTACCTATATATATTTTTATTCTACCTTTATTTTACCAGGATATTCCTATTGAAATTCAAAATTCTCCTTTCCGAGGGACTCCTGGCCAAGACGGCAGCAGAAAAGGTTTCACATAAAAGCACAAACAACAGCAAAAAGCTAAAAACAACATATCATATGCATCTGATTTGCTAAATTTCCCACACTCAGGGGAAAAAAAATCAACTTGCATGTCAGCCATCCAAACCATGTCTCAATGTGTGACAGCTCTCTGCAGGCCAGCTTTGGCCTTGGACCTTCCAGTGTCTGATATACAACCACACACGCCTATGCATGCATCTGCTTCTCTCTCTCTCTCACAAAACCCATCCTCCCCTCTCTCTCTCTCCCTCTGTCTTGAAATTAAATCAAGAAGTTGCCCAGCAGTGATGGGCTGACCCACCAACGTGCTTCCCCCCCACCCCTCCCACAATGCCAGCTGTCAATCACAATGACTAATGAGCAGTTGATTACATCATTGGCCCTCTAATAGTCAACTAGGGACCTGGAGGAGGACGTGGAGGGGTTTGAGGGGCAGAAACAGTGACAGAGAGATGAAAAAACAGAGAGAGTGAGTGAAAGATGGAGAAAAACGAGAAGAAGGGAGAGACAGACAAAGACATGGGGGAGATAGTATTTATGTTAGGGAATAAAAAGGGAGTATAATGAGCAGGATAATGAGCCCGGGACATCCCAGCGCAACATGCAGACGAAAGATGAGAGATCTGGTTTCCATTCAAAACCGCTGGGGGTTTCCTGACTGAGGAAGAGAGAGAAATGGAGGAGGGGGGGGGAGCTGAGAGGAGGCCAGAGGAGGGTCTGTGCATCCCAGAATTCCTTCGCCCTCCTCCTCACATCTCCGCTTCCCTTCCTCCATTCTCCCTCTGCATGGGTGTTGTTTTGACAGCTGACCTGTTTCCAGTTAATGCTAGCAGCTACTAGCAACTATCCCTCGTCGTCTTCACACTTTGCCACATTTCCCATGATGCTCGTCTTGAAGTCGACCCCCTTCTGTTTGTCTTTAGAAAGAGGATAATCATGTTTGAATTGACTTTTTCATCAGCCTTTCTCTCCTGTCACCACACACATTGTTAGAACTCAGTTGGCAGAACTGTGGTTGCCTCCTGTATGGGGATAGAAGGAAATCCAGATTTCCCTCTGAATCCAGCCGCTAATGTTCATTATTACCTCATGTAATGGTTTTACACATACAAGAAAAACAAGGATGATGGGGGGAAAAAGTACTGCATGGGGTTGTATATTAGGTTTCAAGTCAGAAATATTCATCAACCCACTTTATTAATTTTGTTTAGTTTCAACTTATGACTGCTGCTTCTCTTTGTTAGTGCAATGTGTCACACTTCACATCAATGTTCAATACACTTTCCTTTTACATGGGAACTGATGCACCTGTTTGGGCACAAATGATTTAGTCTCTTCTCTGTGAGAAGACTTGTTAAGCATTTAGTCTTGAGTGCTTCAAAGATTAGGGAAATTAGACCGACAAAGAAATGAAAAGTGTTACTTTGATAGATGACTTTTGCATGTGACAAGATGAGCCACGATTTAGATATTTGTCATTTTTTTGTTGTGCCTTTCTGTGCGGAGGTTGCTTGTTCTCCCTGCTCCTGTAGGTGCTGCCGTTTTTTTGCCCACCGTCCAAAGAAGTTCGGGCTAGGTTAGGTTAGGGTCATTGGCAAGTGCATATTGCTAGTAGGTAGGGCTGGGTATCGGTACTCGATACCTTTTAAGGTATTGACCGAAATAACCCAGTACCAAGTAATATCCCTTGTCCCAGGTCCATCCAAAAATAACGCAAGTGGGGTACCCAGTGTGTTGGACTCCAATACCGAGGGGCACTGACCAAGCGACGGTATCTGGGAGTGAGAACGTGTTGACCAAACAAAGAGTTATCATCCAGGAGGCCAGGGTTTGTGTCCTGTGTGAAAACATCATCATATAGTTTTCTTTGTGTTAACAAGTGTTAAGTTTAACTTTCACTTTTGAAATGTAGTTATTTGAAGCCAAAACACAATCATTTTCCCTAATCTTAACTGTTTTTGTTGCCTAAACCTAAAGAAGCCTTTTTGTTTGTGTTCAAAACGTAACGTTTCATCCAGTTTAAGAACGTGTTAAAAAATGTCGCTTATAAGTTTTGCTTTCACTTTTACAACATAGTAGGCGTTTTAGGCCCCTACTGACCCACATCTATGGTCCTAATAGTGACCGATAACGCTTATTTAATGGCCTGATAACAGTCCAATATCAATATTTGTACTGGAATGCAAAAACAAAAAGGAGAGCGGTGGAGCTCCACCTATGCTGCAGCAAAGGACATGAGCAGCAGGATGCTATTAATGACAATGATAAGATTGCTCCTGTATGAGCAATGAGCCTCCTCCACCCAACTCCCACACAAGGGTTGGTGCTCCTCATGGGTAACATCATCTACTCTCATTATCCCTCGATCTGTCAGCTGTTCTCACTGTTAGGTCCATGGCCACTGACTGATAATGTTTTCCTAATAACTTCCAGTTTATCCTGCTAATACTAATGAAGGACAGACACAACATGGGGAAAAACACAAGAGGAAAATCTGGTGACCAAATGTTCTCATCTGTCCATTTGTTAGAGCTGTACTAACAAGATCACAAGATAGCAGCAACTATGCTCTTCATCCCACAACTGTCCACCAATGTTTAATCCCTGTGAGCTATCAAAATAATTCAAAACATATGCAGGAAAAGGCGAGTTTCAGTAG